>NC_143550.1:70535000-71174166 GCF_054136105.1 Typopeltis vanoorti | reverse complement strand
CTTGGACTTGCCGATAGTTTTTTCGGCATGAAACTCTATGGATTTCGATCCAAGTTTCAGACCCAGCTATAGAATAAAACAGGATTTACCATCTCCCTTTCAATTAAAAAATGAAAGAGTTTGAACCTCCAAACCTTGGAGATTCAGTGGCAAGCCCTGAAGAAAACACTGATTGATTCAGCCAGAGAGCATGTGGTGAAGTTGTCTGCAAGGATAGAAAAATCAGAACTCCATTGTGGACACAGAAAGTTAAGGAGGCAGTGAAGGAAAAGAAAAAAGCATATCAAAAGTTCTTGGCAAATAAGACAGCTTGTGTTCTTAGAGAATACAGAGACAAATGTAAGGAAGCTAAACACTGTGTAAAACTAGCTAAACAAAAGTCATGGGAAGACTTGGTAAGCACATAGAAAATAAATATCAAGAAAGTGGCAAGATATTCTGGAGATTATTGAAGAAGCTCAGATGTGGAAGAAAGAGTTCTGTAAAAGGAATTAGAGATGATAAAGGTGACATGAAAACTGGAGAAAAAGATATCCTTGAAGTATGGAGTAATTACTTTGAAAAATTGCTAAATGAAACAAGCAGTGATAGCACACTGGTAAAAAACACTCAACAGGGATGCAGTCAGGAATACATATCCATACTTGAAGTAGAAAAAGCGATCAAAGGTCTGAAATGTGGAAAGGCAGCAGGAGTAGATGATATTCAACCAGAAATGCTCAAGTATGGAGGTATAAAAGTATTACAGTGGCTGCACTGCATAGTTCAGAGGTATGAATTCTGGATGATTGGAGCAGAGCTCTCATAGCACCCATATATAAAAAGAGAAATAAAACTGAATGTGAGAATTACAGAGGTATTTCTCTACTGAGTGTCCCTGGTAAGATTTACGCAAATATATTTCAGAAACAGTTGAGAAAGATTGTGGAAGAAAAGCTGGGTGAAGAACAAGCTGGATTCAGGTCAAATAGAGGCTTTCAGGATCAGATTTTCACTTTATGACAAATAGTTGAGAAATCATGGGAATATGACAAAGATCTGTTAAAGTTTTGTAGATCTGGAAATGGCATATGACTAGGTGCCAAGAGAGAGAAGCTATTCAAAACGCTACAGCTATAAGGTGTCAATAGGCATTATATCAAGCAATACTTAGTCTTTATTTGAGTTGTAAGTCAGCAATTAGAATTGAAGTACAGGAAGATGGTTTAATGTTAAATCTGGTGTCAGACAACGATGTACATTATCTATATGGATCACATTATGAAGGAAAGGGGTAATTAAACCTGATATTAAACCTGTTAATCTCAACTCTTTGCTTTATGTGGACGATGTTATACTTCTAAATAAATCCACTAGAAGTCTGCAAGATTTCCTGACTAAATTGAATAACTGTTGTAATAGATATGGCATGAATAGATATGGTGACTTGGTTGGTGAGGGTAGCTAAAGAGAGGTATGAACAGCAGTTAGCTAATGAAGCCAAAAAGAATCCTAAGGAGTTCTTTTGATATGTAGCCAGCAAAAGAAAGACTGATTATGGAAGGATGACATTGATAGAAGAAAATGGTATAAAGACAGCTGTTGCAGAACATGTGGTGGAGATACTTAATGAGCAATTCATAAAGGTCTTTCAGTCTTGGGAATGGACTTCATGGAGAAATTGAGAGCAGTAGATGATGGGGAGGAGAGACTGACTGTAAGTGAGCAAGAGGTGTATGGGGAGTTGAGTAAACTGGATGTTAATAAGACTGTGGGACTTGAAAATATTTCGCCACATATTCTGAAAGAATGTGCCAGGAAGTTGACACCTGTCTTGACATGTTTTTTAATACAGGTCTTGCACTCGGTCAAGTTCCTAAGGAGTGGAAGGAGGGCAAGATTGTGCCAATTCATAAAGGAGGTGATCGAACTCAAGCATCAAACTATAGGCCTATTTGTGTGTTAGGTGTTGTGGTTAAGTTGTTGCAGAAGCTTGTGAGAACTAGGATTCAGAGTTGGGTTCATAACAATGGTATTATCTTAGATGGACAGCATGGATTTGCTAAAGGGAGATCATGTTTTAGTAATCTACTTACTTATTACAATAAAGTGACTGCTTCCTTGGACAGAGGAAAAGGATACACAGTAATATACTTAGATTTTGCAAAGGCTTTTGATAGATTACCTCATAATAAATTGATAGTCAAACTAGAGCAGGTGAGATTGGATATTAGATTAGTACATTGGATTGGAGACTGGCTATCTGATAGGTATCAACAAGTTGTGTATGGGGGAGCAATATCCAGAAAAGGAAAGTCACTAGTGGAGTGCCTCAGGGGTCTGTTTTGGGGGGCCATTACTGTTTAACTTGTATATTAACGATATAGGTGAAGATTTGGATGGAGATATTCAGTTGTTTGCAGATGATGCGAAGTTGGGACGAACCATGAAGAGTAGTGAAGATGTTGTGGCCTTACAGGAAGACTTGAATAGATTGAGTGATTGAGCACGGAAATGGAGATGTTAGTTCAATGTTGCAAAATGTAAGGTTTTAAAATTTGAACAACAAAGATGATATGCAGAATTTATGCTTGGTGAGGATATATTGTTGGAGGTGGAAGAAATAAGAGATATGGGGGTGATAGTGGATAAGGATCTGAAATTTAGGGGACACATAGCCAAAATTGTGAAGACAACACAAAGGCTTCTGGGAATGATGTGGAGGACACTGACTTGTAGAAGTAGGGAGATTCTTCTTGCATTGTATAAGGCTTTGATTAGGCCACACATGGACTATTGTGTCCAGATTTGTTCACCTGGTTTTCAAAAGGATGAAGAGATATTGGAGAGAGTCCAGAGGCGACTGACTAAGATAGTTTCTAACCTCTAGAATGTTGAGTATGAGGAAAGATTGAGAAGATGTAATTTGCAGAGTCTGGTGGACAGGAGGAAGAGGGGAGATATGATAGAAACCTACAAGTTGGTAAGGAGTTGTTATAGGATCAATGCTGGAGAAGTTCTACAGAAAATAGTGGGAGATGAGGGGAGAACCAGAGGTCATTCCTGGAAACTGCACAAAGAGAGTGTGAGTAGGGGAGTGAGGGGCAGGTTTTTCGTGCAGAGGTTGTAAATGGAATGCCTTGCCTGAGAGTGTGGTGTCTGTAAGGAGTTTGATTGTGTTCAAGGCACAGTATGATGAGCTGTGTGTGTGTGATAAAAGGACCTCCCAGATGAGTCTTTGACTCCTAGAGGTCTTGGGGTAATAATAATAATAATAACAATGAAGGTCAGCAATAACAAGATAAAGATAATGAAAATTAGCAGAAGCATTGAAAATATTACCTGCATTGTGAATGGAGAAGCTATCAAACAAGTAAAACATTTCAGCTACTTAGGCATGATTTTTAGTGAAGGTTAAATTAAATATGGAAATAGACAACAGAATCAACAAAGCTGGTATGGTAGGAAGTCAACTGAATAAATTTTATATGGAATAAGAGAAAAATTAGTCAAAACACTAAATTAGCTGTGTACAAGACAGTGTTCAAACCAATTTTAACTTATGGATCTGAGAGATGGTTCAGAAGTAAAACACTTGACCAAAAACCAGAGACTGCATATATGAGAGCCCTGAGAAATATTAGGGGCATGAACAGATGGCTGAATGGCAATATCATATTGAAAACAAGGAAAGAACTTGACATTGTCAGCATCCAGGAATGCTTTAGCAGAGATAATCTCAGGTGGTATGGTCTTAAACAGAATGGGAGAGGAAAGATTAGCAAAACAAGTGTTCTCTGTCAGGTTGGCAGGAAAAAGACACAAAGGAAGACCAAGATATAGGTGGTTTGATATGGTAAAACCTGCCTTAGAAGATACAAAGATAAGATCTGATAATGTTGGAGTCTTGACAGGTAACAGACTGATTTGGAGGAAAATTGTAGATAGGAAGTTAGTAATGATGTAATTTTTTTTTCATGTAGTACTATCATATCCTGCACACCCCTTGAGGGTACATGGCAGGAATTTGATGATGATGATGCCTTCCTTAACTCAGTACTGTCATATCTAGGTAGCAAGCCTACAATTTTTACTCTCTCAGATTTCTTTCTCACCTCTTCCAACAGACCTTTCATATCTTCTCTCATACTATATTTGTTGCTACTTAAATTAATAGTTCCTACCAGAACTTTTATTTTTACTTTTCTTTTCTGTTTTTCAATTATGTTTGTCATATCTTTAATTTTTTCCCCCAGGAAACAAGAATTAGTGACTTCCTTGGCAGTCATGTGCAAATTTTAAGATTGAATCTCCATATAATATTACCTTTTTTTTTTCTTAGATCTTAATTGACTTAACCTTGTTGTTATTAATATTATGATTACCAAGTTCAGTGCTTTCCTGCCTCTTCTTGTTCAGATCCTTTTTCTTATCCTGTCTAAATTTTGTTAAACATTTTTTCACCTTTTTCTAATTCTCTGGTCAATTTTCTAATAATTTCTTTTAATCAGGATATTTCCAATGTCAGATTATCCTCAGTTAAGTTATCAACATCACTGCAGCAACACTTTTGCCCATCGGGGCAAACATTCTCCCTCAGTAGTAACTTGAACTTTAGATACTGTCTGGTTGTGATGAATTTTCTGCCATTTTTAAGAGTAGTAAAAACTAATAATATTTCTTCAATTATGTTATTAAATGCTGTAGTACAATAAATACACTAAAAAACTACAATAATATAGTAAAAATACACCAAGAAATATAAGAAAACGCTCAATAAATCAACAAAATTCATCAATCTTTCAGGAGCTTCCTAATGGCACGTCTTTTCACCAGATAGCCTCGAACCCAATCTCCAATTTTTTGTGCCATTTATGGGGAAACGGGTTTACCGGTATTGCAATCCTTATTAGGGTACTGTCTGGAGATGTGTCCTATTGAAATACAGTGGGACAGTCCTAAAAGGGAGCTGAAGACATTCTTTGTATACAGCCAAGATAAATTAAAGATGCGAAGAAATTATATTCTTTGTTTATTCTTTATCTAAGAATAAGCAAACAAAGTTTGTACATGAAGTATCTTCATGACTAACTTACTTGTATATAGAGGCTAATGACTTCACATCCTTTTTGGTGTGTATAATGCTAAGTATTATGGGAAAGGCCACTGCCCAGACCGGTTTCAACATTTATTCAGTGAAAACATCATCGGATGTTCATCATAGATCTAGAGGTAGTTAGTATAGGGGTGCAAGAAAGCCAGTTAGTATTAGGAGAAGGAAAAGACAAATGGATAGTATTAGAGAGAGAGGGGGGGGGGAAGGCCTCAGATCTTTTCTATCAATACGTAGCCAAAGGCTACCATTGATAGAAAAGATCTTTTCTATGTGACTTTTTCACGAGTCACATGCAGCTGAACAACCAAAAGGCCAACGGAAACTAAAGTGCAAAGATGACTGATAAATACCAAAAAGGATGTGAAGTCATTAGCCTATATACTAGTAAGTTAGTCATGAAGATACTTCACATACAAACTTTGTTTGCTTACTCTTGGATACCACTGATATCCTTATCTAAATTAACTGACTTAAGTTGACCTTCGCTTTGGACTGGTCTCCAGTCATCCCTGGGGATTTACTATAACATCACAGTGAATTTACTGCAATTTACTATAGCATCACAGTGAACTAAGAATATGGAACCATTTAAAAAACCTCTTATAGTAAAAATGAACAGAATTTTGAAAAGTAGAAATAGCAAAAAAGTGTCACATTATTATTAAAATACTTTGGTTCACAGCTAGTTGTTGAAAGTTTTTTCACTTGGTTATAAATTAAATTTAAAATGTCAAGAAATTATATTCTTGATTTACTATTTATCCAAGTATAAGCAAACAAAGTTTGAGCATGAAGTATCTTCACAGCCTAAACTACTTGTGTATAGAGGCTAATGACTTCACATTAATTGCCTTAGTTTGTGCAAAACTTTGTTGCTTACTTGGATAAAGGATAAACCAAGAATGTAATATCTTGACATCTTTAACTTAATTTATAAAGTGAAAAAACTTTCAACAACTAACGCTGATCGAGTACAAGGTGTACAGATTATAAGGTGTCACTATTTGCATATGTGAAATATATGCAAGTATGGCTTCTCACCCTGGCTTCTACTGATGAGACCTCAATGCCAATCCCCTTCATGTGAGGCTTTTGTTCATGGTGGAGGAGATCTCCCATTGATGGTACTGGCCCTTTTCATTCTTCCTCTTTTCTTTGCTTTTCTTCATGTATTCTTCTTCACTTCTCCTGAGTCTTTTTTACTATCCTGTCTTCAAGACTGCATCACTGGGATCCAACACCTAGCCTCCATGTTTGCTGTGCAGTGCACTCCCACGGACATCCAGAAAGTGAAATCTTGATAGTCTTGCACTATTTTGGCCTCTGCTTTGGCAGGGTGGTCCTGGATGGCCTAGCTGGATCAATCAGCTAGTGGACTTGCCTGCAAGGATCAAGGATGTTATTGTAAGTCTCCTTCCCCCATGGTCTGGGGACAGGGCTATATACTAGTTAGTGATCTTAGAGTAGGACCTCCTAGATGTCCCTGATGAGGAGATATGTTCTGAGCTGAAAGATCAGAGAGTGACAGGTATAAGGGGCATCATAATCTGCAGGGATAGTCACCTGGTTCCAACCAGAAATATCATCCTTACATTTGATACTTCTAAGCTTCCAGCATCTGCTCAAGCAGGGTATCTCAATTGTCATGTTGACTGTACATCCCTAATCTGCTAAGATGCTTCAAATGCCAGTAATAGGGACATGTCCAAACTGCATGTCATGGCTCTGCCACCTGTGCCTGATGTAAAAGTAAAGAGCATGATAATCAATCTTGCTCTGCCAAGAAAACTAAATGTGTAAACTGTCAGGGAAATCACCCAGCATACTCTTGTGCATGTCAGAAGTGGAAAGATAAGAAATACAAATAATAAAAACAGAACAGAACATATCAGGATGCCAGAAGAAAGTTAGCCACCACCCTCCTCTGAGATCCTCAAGTAACAGTAAAAAAAAATGTCAACAGCAACTCAAACTCACATGTCCATTCTACCATATAATAATTTCACCATATCTGAACTTTATGATCAAGACCGCTTCTCTGTTGAGTGCATCAATCACATGAACATACAACCCCTCTCCAAAAATGGTTCCAATTTTGGAGAGGGGCTTTTTTACAAGTGGGTTCAATGAGAACCCACTTGTAAAAAAATTATGTCAATGTAATCACTTAAAGACAAACCACCAAACCCTTCCACAGAAAAAATGGATACTTCAGTATCCACTGAAAGCAAATTGAAAATTCAGGTGATCCTGAGACACCTGATGATGTATTGGATATTTTTCCAGAGGAAGAGATGGACACTTGTCATCCACACTTCCCAAAACCTAATGAGAGATATAAACCCAATAAGCACAAGTCCTTAACCTCCCAGAACCAAACAAATCTATGAAGCATAAACAATAGGAATATTTTTACAATATAACTGCTGTGGGTTTTGGCAGAATATCGATGATATCAAACACCTGCTGCAGAAACACAAACCTTTTTGTTTCTGTCTGCAGGAAACTTATTTAAAACTCAGTGAGGATTCTGCCATCAGGAATATTGCTCTTGTATGCAAGGACAGAAGTGGTGATGACCCTGTACATGGTGGAGCAGCTATTCTCATGAGCAGTGATACTCCATTTCATCATATTCAGCTTATTACTGCTCTGGAAGGGGTAGTGATCCTCCTATCTGTGGGTATCTAATCACAGTATGCTGAATATATATCTCATCCAGCAACTGATCTTACAGTATGCTCTGCCACCATTTTTCCACCACTCATATGGGACGTTGATGAAAAAATATGTGGAAGCAATCATTTCCCTCTTATCAGAATTATGTCTTCACAAGGACCATATCCTCCTACCCAGATGCCCATGTGGAAAATGGACCAGACTGACTGGAATACATTTTCCCATCTTGTGAAATTTAATACTAAAGCTGTCAGCCAAACACCAATTAATAAAGCAGTGAAGCATGTCACAGATTGTATTGTCCATGCAGCAACTGCAGCGATCTCAAAAACATCATCCCAATTTCCACTCTATCCAAAGCCTTGGTGGAACCAAGAGTGCCAAGCAGCTAAAAAAAAGATCAAGATAGAGCATGGAGCATTTTTTGTAGATACCCTACCGTAACAAACTTAAAAGCAATTAATGGATGACATACCAAAGCACATCATGCAAGATGCCAGAATCAAAAACATGCAATATGTGGGTCATTGAATGGCAACTTCAACAAGCAATCGATTGTATTTCTTCGTGGGCTTTTTGTCATGGGTTCAGGTTATCTGCTGAAAAAAATCATCTTCTGCTGGAAATGCACTCTCCACCCTGATCCTGATTTAGGAATGGGACAAGCTATATCCCCGTAGTTCCAGAGGCCGAGTTTCTGGGCTTCATCTTTGATAGAAAGCTCTCTCTCTTTACACACATTTGTCATCTTCAGAATAAGTACAAAAGAGCATTAAACATTCTCCACACTCTATCCTCTACTGAATGGAGTGCTGATCAGTGTTCCTTGCTTTGCATTTATCAAGCACTCGTGTGTTCAAAGCTTGATTATGGATCCTAGGTTTATAGTTCTGCAAGGGAGAGCACGCTGGTTAGACCCCCAGTCCATCATCAAGGTATCCAATTAGCTACCGGTGCTTTTTGCACATCACCCGTTCAAAGCCGTTATGTTGAATCAAATAAACCCCTCCATTACTTAGATGAAAATATGTCTCTTAATTATGCCCTAAAAATAAAGTCCCTTTCAGATCACCCTATATGGACTAATCTCTTTTCTCTACATTGGGAGGTCCTGTATCACACACACACACACACACACACACACACATGCCACATCTGTCCTTTTGGTATATGTGTTAAAGAGGCTATTGGCATGAGTGCTGATAACATTATCTGCATCAAACAAAACAGCATTCCTCCATGGTAGGCTTGCACCCCCATCCTGCAACCTCCCACTTTGTCAAGTACAGAAGTCTCATACACCCTAATCTTTCTACCTTCAGTTGTTCAATTCACACAAAGCAGTCCACTCTGATTTCTTGCTCCATCTATACTGATGGTTCAAGATCAGAGATCTCTGTTGGCTGTTCTGCTGTGTTCCCTAACATTAGAATCTCTAACCAAATCCCACCTGATTACAGTAACTATACAGCAGTATTGCATACCATTCAGCTCTCACTTGTTCATATCAAAGAAAACTCCTACCAGAAGTGGATAATTTATACAAAATTTTTGAGTTCTTTACAGGCTAACTCCTCTCTAGTGTATAATTCACATCAAGTGCTTGGCAATGTGTTTTAACTCTTGCACAAAATAAAGATCCTTAATTTTGATATCTGGTTGTGTTGGATTTCAAGCCACATTAGAATTAAGGGAAATGACATCGTAGATACAGCTGCTAGATCAGCTCATACTTCCTTAACCTGCTGTTCAATGTTCCCTTATGCTAACTATATATTCTGTTCATTATTAGAACATATTTGAACTATTTATTTGAACTATTTGAAATATTTATTAGAACTATTTGATCACAAAAGAAATGAAGAAATTATGAAAGAATTAAACCAAGAACCAGTAATAGAAAAAAATTAAAAAATATAAACATAAATGGATGGAACACATTCAAAGAATGAAAACAGAAAGACTACCAAAACAAGCCTTAAAATACAAGCCATTAGGAAAAAGAAAACCAGGACGTCCTCTTAAACGATTCAACGATGACTTCTAAGGCCAGAACAGGCCATGCTAGGCCTAAATCCTTGATATGCATGATGATGATGATTGATGATGATGATTATTAGAACATATACATTATTATTATTATTAGAACATATATATTATTATTATTATTAGAACATAGACATTATTATTATTAGAACATATACATTTATGTTCTAATAATTTTGTACATATATCTTTTACTGTTCACTATTTTATTTCTGTAAATATTTATTTATTTACCTATAAATTTATCTAACATCCTGTTTACTGCTGTAATCTGTGTCCTGGTTAATGGTTTCCTATCACACCCAGTGAAAATTCAAACAGGAGTCAAGCAAGATTGCCCTCTTAGTCGATTGCTCTTTGCACTGGTTCTTGAACCTTTCTTGCAGGAAGTCGACAATACACATGCTGTTCGAGGGATCTTCAACTATGAAGGAAAATAAGGGATCAGCATAAGCAGATGATGCAGTAGGCACTTTGAGGTATAATGATTCCAAATACATCTTTTTGGTATTTTGGAAAAATTCAGCAAAATCAGTGGATTAATTGCTGATGCAAACAAGACAAAATTAAAAATTTTTGGAAAGTGGGATCTTGGAGGCATTTCTTTTGAATTAACTCCTAAGAGAGATCCCCCCCCCCCCTCCTCACTATGCTTGGAATTCCCTTCTCCACTTACCTAATATTCCCGGTTCAAGAACTTATATACGAAAACAATGAAACCTCCAAAGACTGGAAAATTGTACCACTTTCCTTTTCTTTTAAAGCCATACTACCTAAGACCATTATCTTCCCTTCTCAGTTGTACATAATAAACATTACAGCCATTAAAGACGCTGAAGAAAAGCAATTATATAGTAAACTTGTGCAATTTTTTTGGCCCAGCCGATATCAAGAAGTTAAAAGGGAATTTCTTCAACTATTAAAGAAGACACATGGAGACTTTGGGCTTCCAGTCTTAAAATTCTGCTATTTAACCAATAAGCTTCAAAAATCAATAAACTGTCGGAGACCAATCACACATGTGCAGATCTTCTCTGATACTACCAATGTTTCATCTTCCCCTATTTGGAGTAAATGATTATAAAGGTCCAAAAGCTGAGATTGCTCTTGAATACGACAACATTCTGTGCTCAACTCTAAGAATGCTACAGCATTCTAGCATTGACATTCTTTCTATTCATAAAAGCAAACCTTCAACTTCCTTTGCCATGAACTTTCACAGTTGGGCACTGACAATAACACTTTATTTCATAACTTACTGGAGTAACTAGAATACCATAACAGGTGGGATGGTCACCTTCCAGTAAATGGCCATAAAATCAAAGAACTTTAACATCATCAATCCAATCTGTGACATCTGTTGCCAATCAGAAACAGTAGACCATGCATTCTACAGCTGCCCTCTTGCACTACATATTTGGAACAGATTATGCAATATGTTGGGCATTCCATTACTTAAAACAGAACAGGTTATTTTTATTTTTTGCAGTAAATGCAAAAAATAATAATAATAATAATACCCCCCCCCGCACACACACCTATCAGCAAATGGGAAGACAACTGTATTTTTTATAATTAATGAATTATTATTATTATTAAGAGAGATCTCCATTGAGTCAGGGACTCATTAAGAAAGGCCACATACTACACGCAAAAGTTATCATTCTTATTCTTGATATTCAATATCAAATCGATATTATTAATTCACACTGCTAGCACATACAACATCCAATGGCAATTCATTCCAATCACTACCACCCTATGAGAGAAAAATCTAGCCCTCACCATTCATTCTCAACTTCCAAGGATGCCCTCCTGTTCATTCCCCACCCTCCATAAAATGAAAAATTCCATCTACTGAAATCCTCTATGATCCTTTCAGAAGTTGGACATCTCAATCATATCACCCCTCTTTCTGCTAGTGTCTGCCGTCTACAAATTCTCAGTCTGTGTTTGTGATCAATATTTCACAATCCTGATACACTTTTAACACTCCCCTTTGCACTCTCTCCAGTGTATCAGAATCACAATGAAAACCAGGAGACCAGACCTGCACACAATAATCCAAGTGAGGTGTTATTAAGCCTTGTAAAGAGGCAAAATGGCATCCTTAACTTTACATATTAAAGTTTGTTTCAGCATTGCAATTTGAGTTGTATCTGCAATCTTTGCTATATGACCCCTGAACTTCAACTTGCTTTCTATTAACACTCCAAGATCCCTAGCCTGATCAGATTCTTCTAGCATAATCCCACCAATAATGTGACATTGGATATCTAATCACACCGAAGTGAATGACTTTACATTTACTGACATTGTGAACTGACATCCATTTTCCCATGCCCACAATTCAGCCTATTCAAATCATTCTGCAAGTACTGCATCAGCAGCATTCCTGATTACCCTACCTATCTTTGCATCATTAGCAAATACCTGTATGTCACCTGTCAAAACCTTCTCAATATCATTAATGTACAGATTGAATAATAGTGGACCAAGGACTGATCCTTGAAGCACACCATTGGTTACCTTGAATCTTGTAGATTCACACACACCCCTCCTCCCATATACGACTTTTTGATATCTGTCAGTTAGCCATCCTCTTATTCAAACCAATAGTTGCAACAATTTATGCATCAGTCTTCCATACTATATTCTGTTAAAAGTCTTAGCAAAATCCAAAAGTATTATGGTGAATCCATTCCCCTTGTCTAAATCCATGGTAGCATTATTATGAACTGTTGAATTGGATTTAAACAGTATTGATGCAAACACAGATTGATAAGAAAATAACTATTTATTAACTTAAAAGCTAATATTACACTGGTATTATCTCCAGAGCACACAACACAAAGTTTGTTACAAAAGCAAGACAAGCACAATTCGGTGTAACAGTGGGACTAGTATAAGTAATTGCAGTGTGCAACACAAGACTAAAGTCCTAGTATGGTGCCATCTAAGTTTTTTTTTTTTTTTTTTTTTTTTTTTTTTTTTTTTTTTTAAAGCAGTCCAAAGTTTTGAAAAATAGTAGTCCAAAGTTATGAAAAAATAAAATAAAAAGAAATATTATATAAATGAAATAAATAAATATTAATTTGGTCTTAGGATGACTGTCTCCCAAATCTTTGGTAGATTTATACAGCCATACTTATTAAGGTGTGGAGTATGTTTTAAGGCTTCTGTTGATTCCAGGAACAACCTCTCTGACTTGTAGAAGCTTCTGTGCAGTACTTTTGTTTTTTTCCAATTTATCCTGTGTGCTGGGGTATCCAAAGCATGGTCTGCCAGACCCGACTTGCCATAGCAAAAGTGCGGATATATTTTTTGTGTTCACTCAGGCGGATGTTCACAGTTCTTCCTGTCTGTCTGTAGGTGGCTCAATGACAAGAACAGGGCACTTCATAGACTCCTGGATGTGATAAAGGAGTGAATCTGTCCTTAGATGAACAGATGAGAGTTGCCAATTTCACATAAGGTTTAAATACTGTGTGCAGTTGGTGTTTGTTAAGCAGCCTAGATATCTTTTCAGATGTGCCTTTAATGTATGGGATGGTGATAGTTTTGTTGTAGTCTTCTGTGGTAGATAGTGGGGATTTCTGGGTAGCATTTAGTATTTTATCTATCTTATGGGGATTATAGCCATTGGTTAGGAAGGTGTGGCACAGGTGAGAAAGTTCAGCAGTGAGAGCAATGTCATTTGAACAGATTGCTCTAGCTCTATGGGTTAGTGTTTTTAAGATACCATATTGTTGAGAAAGGTGATGGTGTGATTGTTTGTGTAAATATCTCCCTGCATGTGTGGGTTTTCTATAAACTGAAAATTATAAGGAACCTTCTGGAAGACGTGTGATCAGTGTGTCCAGGAAGGGTAGCCAGTCATTGGCTTCTAGTTCCATTGTAAAGTGGATTTTAGGGTGCTGGCTATTTAGATGCACTAAAAATGTATTCAGTGTGTCTGGGCAATTTCTACATAGAACATCTGGGAAAAGCTAGCTATCAATACAGCCACTCCCAAATAGCAAACACATCATCAACATAGTGTAGCCATAGACTAGGTTTGAGAGTGGCTGTATTGATAGCTAGCTTTTCCCAGATGTTCTATGTAGAAATTGGCTAAGGGGGAAGAAAGTGGGGATCCCATAGCTGTCCCATCTAATTGTTTGTATATTTTCCCTTTCCATGTGAAATAACCTGCCTGTACTGTGAATTTAAATAGCTGAAATATATCAGGGGGAAATTGTGAATTTAGTAAGTTAAGTGTTTCAGTCAATGGTACATTAGTGAATAATGAGGTGATATCAAAACTCACCATTAGGTCTGAACTATTTAAGGTGCGGTTTTCTAAAATACTTTTTAGGTAGGTAGAATTATTAACAAAAGAAGGAGAATTGTTTGTGCAAGTGGCTAGTAGTTTGGCTAAATGTTTAGCTAGTTTATATGTAGGACTGTTTATACTATCTACAATAGGATGTAAAGGAGTTTGTTTGTGGATTTTTGGAGCTCCATATATTCTGGGTGTTTTAACGTGAAAGGGTTTGAGTTTGTTGACTGTTTCTTTTGGCCAGGAAGTGACTTTTTTCAGTAACTTGCACACCTTATTCTTTTGTGAGTTGGTGGGATCTCGATCTATAATTTGATATGTTGACCGATCTTGGAGAAGTGTGTGCATTTTGTTTTCATATTCTGTTGTATCCATTACTACAGTTGCGTTTCCTTTGTCTGATTTGGTTATTGTAATGTGGTTATTATTGCGTAGCTCTTTTAGAGCCATTATTTCTTTATGTGGGATATTATTTTTGGGAGGCTTAGAATGGATTAGGATATTGGCTACATCTAACCTAATATTATTGGCTATGGCTGGAGGCAGGTTGTATATTCCACGTGCACTCGTATTAATGCACTCATGGCTTCTTTGGTTAAGGTTAACGATGATAAGTTCACAATGACGCCATTTTGATGTAATTGCGGCTGCTGCATAGTACTGCATTGCTGGAGGATTTCAAATTTCTTCTGGTGCCAGTTTTTAACTTTAGCAAATTCTTTATTGGCTGCAGAGTCGGAGATTCTCTCCAGGATATCCCATAACTTTGAACTACTATTTTTCAAAACTTTCAAGGACTACTATTTGGACTACTATATTTTTTTCAAAACTTTCGACTACTGTTTTTTTTTAACTTAGATGGCACCATATTAGGACTTTAGTCTTGTGTTGCATGCTGCAATTACTTATACTAGCCCCACTGTTACACCGAATAGTGGTTGTCTCACATTTGTAACAAACTTTGTTTGTGTGCCCTGATGATGCTGGATATAATACCAGTGAAATATTAGCTTTTAAGTAAATAAATAGTTATTTTCTTATCAATTTGTGTTTGCATCAATGCCATTTAAATCCAATTCAACATGTGTGATGAACACATGAGCCTATCCACGTATTATTATAAACTGTGAGCAAGTTGCTAAACATGGCCTTCCCCTAGTAAACCCATATTGTTCATTGTAAAGCAAAGATTCTGTGTCAACCCATTTCTGAATGTGAGCCCTAACCAACTTTTCCAAAATCTTCACCATGACTCCTGAGATGCTGATTGGTCAATAATTTGATACATTGGTCTTTGCACCAAATGGAATTACCATACATTTCTTTCCATTCCTGTGGAATCTTTCCTGTTCTGAGACTCAAATTATATAAAGCCTGGTCAGAGGAATAGCCAGTTCGGGAAGTCTTTTAACACCTTTGCTGATATTCTATCAGTCCCTATTGCTGAATTCTGATTGTTCAGTTTGTGCAACAGCTCTAATACCTCCTCTTCATACGCCTGAGTTTCTTCAGAAGAGGTAGCAGTGAACTCAATGTTGCATACAGCAGGTATGCAACATTTTTAGAAAAATGGGTGCTCGTAACTTCTTCTACTTCTGTCACCCTCACACCATCTGCATTCAGAAGAGTTATACTTCATTATTCATTCTTCTTTTACTTGCAGCATATCAATAGAATTCTCGTGGGTTGTCTTTAGCTTGCAAAGCCAGTTTCTTTTCATACTAAGACTTAGCTTTCCATACAACAGTTGTGACTCTTCTGGTCTGCTGCTTATAATTTTCATAATGGACATCATCCTTATGCAGACGGTATTCCTTCTACATCATCCATTTTGCAAATATCTTGCTTAATAAGATTACACATCCATTTGACTCTTACCCTATTTATTCTTTAAACTCTCGGGACTCATTTTTATATTGCATCATTTAAGTATTTTTTAAATGTTTCCCATGCATTGTCGATATTATTCCCATCCAGCAACCGATACTATTCTGTTGAACTGATTATAACTCCTCAATTGGTCATAATTTCCTGTTCCATTCATAAAAGGTTATGTGTTTATAAATTTAGTTACTTTCCAAGAGAGTACTTCATGACCACTGTCATCATCCAGAGACAAAATAGTTACGTCTTTAACTGAAACACCCTCTGACACTATAATCAAATCTATTCTTTGACCTCGAGTTCCTTCTGTCACATGCTGCTAGAGAAAGTTGTCCCACAACAACTCAATAAATTCAGTTTCATTCTCCTCATGAGATTTTACTGCTGCCCAGTCAATATTTGGATAATTTAAATCACCCATTATAATTATTCTTTTTGCACCCATTATCTCTATTTGGTGGTGCATTTCTTCATCACTAGCAAGTGACCAACCAGGTCTGCAACAACACCTCGCTATGTAATTGATCTTGTCAGATTCCACCTAACACCAGATGGCTTCAAATTCACTGCCACATGAAATACTGTTACTAGTACTACAATCATAGTTCTCCACACTGACTGGATTTAAGTCATCCAATATCATGAGCAGCATGTCCTATCCTATCTATCCTTCCTGAAAATACTGTACTACTCTTTACACTTGATACCAGTTAGTATGTCTGATTCTGATAGCCAGATCTTACTAATGCCTACAATCTGAGGTCCCAACATATTGACCAAGGTAACAAACTCTACCCCTTTGTTTCTGATGCTCCTAGCATTCGTATATGGACATAATAAGCTACCCGCATGTTCTTTTGTATACTCGTCTCCAGTCTTCATGACACAGTTGGACAACTTGCAATCTCTTTTCTTCTCTAGTGCTTTATACCTGTAGACATCTTGGCACACGTTTGATAGGTCTGAACTGGATGAACATAAAGTCGAAATTGTTTTCACCTTGTAATCATTTCTATAATAATTGCCATTCCCATTATTAGCACAATTATATAACATTGTCGCTTATAGCACAATTATATAACTGTCGCTTACAGCACAATTATATAACATTGTCGCTCTTACACTCATATTCTCACCAGTCCTCCCATTATAATTTAGTTTCTCTGACTCTGTGTTAGGTCTCATACCAGTTAGTTTTTCAAGACTTCTGATACTCGCATCCATTCCTTCTACACAGCCAGCTCATTGAATCATTTGTCATCATGGTCCCTTCTTCTTAATTCATTTTTATCATATCATGGTAATATACTTGCTATTTTCACTTTCTCACTCTTCAATTAAATTAAAATACCATTTATGGAAATTTAGTAAAAAAAAAAAAAAAGACATATATTTGAAAACCAGCAACATGACAGTCAGATGGTTTTTGTATTTTGAAAGAGACATTCTAGGAAACAACAAATTTTTGGCTAGGTGGTGGTATAGACCACCCACATTATGCAATGTTCACCACATAGTTCATAGTTAGGAATGATTGGGGAACAATCCCAAGTAGAGAAGGCCAACTGAAGGCAGTTAACTTAGATAAGGCTGAGTATCGGTCATCTTTGCACTTTAGTTTCAATTGGTCTTTGGTTATTCAGCTGCATGTAACTAGTGAAAAAGAAAAAATGATAGCCTGTAGATACATGATGATAGAAAAGAGCTAAGGCCTTTTTTTCTATCTCTCATACTAACCATCTGTGTTTTCTTTCTCCATATTATCAGGCTATCTTCCACCCCAATAACTATTTCAGGCCTATGCTGTATATCCTTTTATTGTTCACCTGAATAAAGATTGAAACCAGTCTGGGTAATGGTCCTTCCCATAATCTATCTTGGTTATTTTTGAAAGTCTTTTTTACTTGCTTATAAATTAAATTAAAGATGCCAAGAAATTATATTCTTGGTTTATCCTTTATCCAAGTGTAAGCAAAAGTTTGCACGTGAAATATATTCATGACCAAGCTACTTGTATATAGAGGTTAATGACTTCGCATTAATTACTTTAGTATCCCATAATGCAAAGCACATTATACACACCCAAAAGGATGTGCTTTGCATTATGGAATACTAAAGTAATTAATGTGAGGTCGTTAACCTCTATATACAACCTCTAACCTATAACATCTTGAGCAAAAAAAGTTTTTGGCTGAGACAGGCAGATATGACATGTTTGCATCAGGGAAAATTAATCACTCAGTCAAGGCAAATGTCAACCAAGAAGACAGTAAATGTTCTCTAGTAATACTGAAGAAAACTAGGCCATCATCACCCCACTGAATGGAATGAAAATCAGTGTTTAATCCGACAAATATCCCAAGCTGATCAGAGATCAACTTGGGATATTCAAACAATACAGGGATTAAATAAGTATGAGGTGCATACCATCCCCAAAACAGGGTTTGCGGTCAGTGGGAGAAGATAATGTATCAGACAATGATTGCATGCGATAGAACAGATGACTAAGACACTTCTGCATTGGTAATAAAATCTGAAAAGAGAGATGTCATCACGATATGCAGTATACGAGCAGAAAGAAAAACTGGCTACTCAGTCGAAAAGGATGTAAGATAGACCACAAAATGGCAAACAGAGAAGTCCTCCATGCTGGATCTATCAAATATCTTGGAAATGTCAAGTGGAACAGATTTCTCTGAGTCTTTATGTGGTTCTTGTCCAGAGATAAATGATGTACAAGATGTCTGTTGCAAATCTAGGGTAGTAGAACTGATGGGCCTTCATGTGTCAAAGCAGTTGTCAGTTAATGACCTTTTTCATTATATTAGAGGACTGAATGACTAGTTTGAATACAGACTTTTATCATCTCCTTTTTTAGAACAGGATAAATATGGACCTACTTCCATGTAGCGAGGCAAATGCCAGTGATGGTTATTTCTGAAACCACAACTTTTAAGTACCAAAGCAAAGATACCATCAGAACCAGAAAGGTTTTTGGGTATCTAGGTTATTCAATTATTTTCTAATTGTAGTTTTATATTTTTAATAAATTTAGTTTAATCCTTTATCCAAGTGTAAGCAAACAAAGTTTGCACCTGAAAATATCTTCAGGACTGGATTAAGTTGGTACAACACCAGGCAACTCGTTGTAAAGGTGGAGCAAGCTAACATCACTCCTATCTCAGTATCTCCCATAATGCAAAACACATCTCCTTGCAGATATGTATAATGTTATGCATTAAGGGAAAGGCCAATACCCAGACTAGTTTCAACCTTTATTGAGGTCTCTTCAGTGGGAGCCAGGCCCAAGTGGAGATAGCAGGCAGAAGCATTAGCAAGGTCATCTCTACCTACAGGAGTTGCCAAACGGTGTGCCACCTTTTTATTAAATTACTCTGTATTTAGAGAAAGATATTGAAAGTTTATTTTTCACTTGGTTAGACTATAATAAATTTAGTTTAATCCTTTATCCAAGTGTGAGAAAACAAAGTTTGCGCCTGAAAGTATCTTCAGGACTGGATTAAGCTGGTACAACACCTGGCAACTCGTTGCAAAGGTGGAGCAAGATAACATCACTCCTATCTCAGTATCTCCCATAATGCAAAACACATATCTGCAAGGAGATGTGTTTTGCATTATGGGAGATACTGAGATAGGAGTTTCTCAGTAGGCAGTGGGAAAGTCCTACTGAGATAGGACTTTCCCACTGAAGAGACCACATATCTGCAAGGAGATGTGTTTTGCATTATGGGAGATACTGAGATAGGAGTGCCGTTAGCTTGCTCCACCTTTGCAACAAGTTGCCTGGTGTTGTACCAACTTAATCCAGTCCTGAAGATACTTTCAGGCGCAAACTTTGTTTACTCACACTTGGATAAAGGATTAAACTAAATTTATTATAGTCTAACCAAGTTAAAAATAAACTTTCAACATCTTTCTCTAAATCCAGAGTAATTTAATAAAAAAAGGTTGCACACCTTTTGGCAACTCATATAGGTAAAGATGACCTCGCCATTTCTTCTGCCTGGTATCTCCACTTCTGGGCCTGGCTCCCACTGAAGAGACCTCAATAAAGGTCGAAACTAGTCTGGGTAGTTGTCCTTCCCTTAATGCATAACATTATACATATCCGCAAGGTGATGTGTTTTGCATTATGGGAGATACTGAGATAGGAGTGATGTTAGCTTGCTCCACCTTTGCAACGAGTTGCTCGGTGTTGTACCAACTTAATCCAATTTATATTTTTAATAATCTTAAATATAAAAAGCACTTCTAATGAAAACTGATTTTTATGGTAATTTTGAATACCTGTGTGTCATATTCATAAATATATAATGATAGTACATTATTTTTGTTTAGTATTTGCCGGCAAAGGTTGGTCGATTGGTAGAGCCTCTGCTACTAATGGCTCAGTTAAGTAAGTTTGAGCGCGGTTAGTAGTTGGAAGGGGACCAATCGTTCGATGCTGTTGGCACACTCTCCCTCGATGAGTCTTTGGGCTCCCTGGAGGTGTCAAATAATAATAATAATTTATTTGCTGTATGCCAGTACCTTGCAGAATGCATAATTGCTGTACAGTTAAGCATCTACTATCAACATTTGGCAATATGCTGAAGAAATAGAAGTCTGTTGCTATGATCCCAAGTATGAGCAGGTATACCTTAAATACTAACTGACTAATAGGAGCTGATGCTCTTTGAGAAATTGGGTTAGTTCATCCCACTAGCACATTCCAAAGAATCTGTTTGGAGATACAAGCAATCCCATAAGTATTAGCACAACTCATAGAGCACTGCATTCCATGAATTTTTACAGAAGAGGCTGCAGCCCACAAGCTTTGTTAAAAATGCATCATTCACTGATATGGGAAATCAATCCTTTGAAGTAACAAGTCATGCTAAATCATTTTCACATTTTATAGATGTTTCAGTATGAAGGTAATGATGTGGAGTGAAAGAAATTAGTGGACAATTGTGCACATAAGACATGAACAATTGCCTATGTAAGAACTAAACCCTATCAGGTTTTCAGCTCTTTTGTAAACATTCCAACATGATAACAATTCATCTCACAAGCAACAATTATTAATATCTTTAAAGAAAATAACATCAGAACATTTCAGTGACCAGCATTGATCCTTACTTGACCAAATTACAACTTCTATGAGATGAACGAACTCAGAATAATGACAAACATGGCCCTGTTCATCAGTAGAACTTGCTAATGTTTTGAAAGAGGAAAGAACACTGCTCACCATCTTACTACCAGAAATTAGTGTAGTCTTCCATGATACACTGAAATAGCTGTTATGTCAACAGATCTGTACCTGCACATATTTCATGACTTGGTAGGATTACGTAGGTGAATTAATATTAAATTAATGAATATTCATTCATTATTTATTCTCTTTTTAATGTGTTAGATGTGTTTATGTAAAAAAATGCTAAAATTTTATTAAAATGAACTGTTTTATATTCATAGATTCACAAACATAGATTTCCACTGTGGTGTTCTGTATGATCCAGGTATATGTGGCAGCCAGCCTTGCCAGAATGGTGGATCTTGCCAAGCTGCCGGCAATACATTTATTTGCCAGTGCCTTCCACGTTTTCTTGGAACTTGGTGTGAAGTAGATACAAATCCCTGTGCCTCAAGTCCTTGTTTAAATGGTGGTACATGTCACAAACTCAACAACAACTATCACTGTGATTGTATGCCTGGCTTAAGTGGGAAAAGGTGTGATTATGGTAGCTATTGCAAATCAAATCCTTGTCATAATGGGGGTAACTGTGAAGAAAGTACCTTTGGTCCCATATGCAAGTGCCGTGGATATCATGGTGAACTATGTCAGGATGATATAGATGAATGCCTAACTACTCCTTGTGCTGTTGGTGCCACTTGTATAAATTTGCAAGGATCTTTCCAGTGTCAGTGTCCACCAAATATGACTGGACTTATATGTGGTGACCAGCGATTCACCACATCCATTACTTCATCAAGTTGGAATACTACAATAGAAGAGATTGTGGGTATATCTCTTGTTGTTGCATTTATTCTTTTATTAGCAATGGTTTTGGTATGCTGTTGGCATTACAGGCATAAACGTCAACAGATGAGACCTAATAATGAATTATTAGACAGTTCACCTAATGATTTTCTTATGAAGAATGCAGTTATAGATAAAGACAATTTAAACAGAATTAGTAAAATAAGTAATTTAGAGGCAACTGCTTTCTCGACTCCACCTCTGCCTCCCCGTCCTGCCTCTTATACTCCCAGTACTCAGGATTCTGTGAATGCACTAAATAATTTTGACACAGTACGCAGTTATGGTAGTGCTGCAGATGATCTTGAAAACTTTCCTCGGCATGGCAATGACTTTTTCAAGAATATCAGCAAACCCTCCATGAACAGTATGACTGCTTCCCTTCCACCACCACCACCATCAGGATCAGATAATGACTCAATTTCTAAGGATGGCTGGGAGCAAGAAAGCTCAAAACCAAAAGATAAACTTTATGAAAATAAAGTCCGATGCAGTAAGTATTTTCTTTTCTTTTTTTTTTCATGAAACAAAAAAATAATTACTAATATTATACATTTAAGATATTATACATCTTAAAAAAAATAAAGAACTTTATATTTTTGATAAGTTGTTGGAATTATTGTATGCTTTTTCTAAAAGTTAACTATTATTTCAGGCCTCCACAAAGTCATAAGGATCATCATGGGAGGTCTACCTAATAAAACACAGTCTATCATACTACTCTTTAAACTTGTCCACTATTTGCATTTTCTACACATTCTTCTTCTTACTTCTTATCCTATTACTAACTACTTTTGTGTGCAACTTCCAGGAATGGCCAACTCTCCTTTCTGTCAATCTGATAAATTCCTTTGAATAGCTTAAATGTCTCATGGCCTTTTTCATTCTTCCTCTTTTTCTTTCCTTTTCTTTATATGTTTTTTACTCTACTTGAGTTCTTTTTTACTATTCCATTTTCCAGACAACCATCACATCTGATGCCCTACCACTGTGTTTGCCATACACTGCAACCCATAGACATTCAGAAAGGGAGATCCTGGTATTCTTGCACTACTTTGGCTTTTGGCCCTCCAGGCAGCTAGTTGGCATACGTGCAAGAGTCAACAGTGTCTCAATAAGTTTCCGGTACCCCTAGCATTCCACTTCTCAGTGCATTTATTGCTTGCTGGTTAGTGTGCATCCATGTGTGGCTCTCTGATGAGTGGGAAGCTTTAGCACAAAACAAAAATCCATTGAGTATGAATCCTTCAGCCTCAAATTTTTTAGGGATTCTAACAAAGCTCCAACCAAGTACTGATATCTTCAGATACATTATTTGATTAGCAGAAGTAAGAAACAAAGGTTTCTGACATCAATATCAATGCACCAGCCCTCATCATTCATGCAACAGGTGAAAAGATAATCAGAAAAAATCACCCTTCTTTATTAAAAAGGTTTACAGGGACTAGTAGGAACTTCCAAAACAGTTAAGAAACTATGCTCTAGTGATATTCTTGAGGAAACATCATGCAGCAACACTCAGAAAAATTACTTAATAACAACTTCAGTGGGTGGAATAACAGTTAGAGTAACACTTCATAAAACACTAAACTCCTCTGGATGAGGAAATATGTTCAACACTTTGATCAAGGAGTGACAGGTAAAAGGCACATCCTGATACGTAGGGTAATCACCTGGTTTCAACTTGAAACCAGGTAACCTTACTTCTGATTCATGTAAACCTCTAATATCTGTAAAAGAAAAGGATCTCAACTGTCCTGCTAGGCTGCACATACCTGATCCCCTGAGAAGCTTTAAATGTCAGAAATATGGGCATGCCAAAACGCCTGTCATTGCTCTACAACCAGTACCTAATGTATTACTAAAGAGCATGATAAGAAATCTTGCTCTACAAGAAAAGCTAAGTATGTCAACTCTTAGGGAGATCATCCAGCCTGCTTCCATGGCTGTCAGAGGTGGAAGGATGAAAAAGAAATTCAAAAGATAAAAACAGACAAAAAAAAATATCATATCAGGACTCAGCTCTTTTGTTTTGAATGCTCCTTACATTTGTGTTTGAGACCATTCTACCAGCACTGACCAGGCTAAAGATCTTAGAGTGTTAGTAGATAAGAAGTTGAAGTTTAGGAGGCATGTAGCAAAGATTGCAAATACAACTCAAAAGATAATTGCAATGTTGAAACCAACTTTGACATGTAAAGATGTCATAAGGATGTCATTTTACCTCACTTAGACTATCGTGTGCAGGTCTGATCCCCTGATTTCTGTTGTGATTCAGTGGAGACAGTGCAAAGTAGAGTGTTAAAAATAATATCAGGATTGTGGAGTACTGATTATGAAGATAGATTGAGAATTGTAGACTGCAGACACTAGCAAAGAGGAAAAGGATGGGTGATATGATTGAGACTTACAAACTTTTTAAAAAGTTATACAGGATTTCAGTTGATGAAATTTCTCATTTTATGGAGGGGAGAAAAGAACATGAGAGCATCCTTGGAAGCTGAGAATGAATGCTGCTAAGAAGAGGATGAGATCTAGATTTTTCTTTCACAAAGTGTGAGTGATTGGAATGGTTTGCCATTGGATGATGTGTGTGTGTGTGTGTGTGTGTGTGTGTGTGTGTGTGTGTGTGTGTGTGTGTGTGTGTGTGTGTGTGTGTGTGTGTGTGTGTGTAAGCAAGTATAATAGCTGGTGCATGTGGTGTGTGGCCTCCCTCGATGAGTCCCTGACTCGCTAGAGGTCTCTCTTGATGATGATGATAGTAATAATATTGAGCAATGCATTCTGCTCACCTGCCTCTCTCTCTCTCTCTAAGCAAAAAACCATAGGCAGAACAGAAGAGAAGATTATTCTGAAAAGTTGTATAAACAATTTCCCAGAATGGACTTCTGTTCTGCCCTTATCTCCCTCCACTCTATGAAAACTCTCTTCTGTGTTAATTAGCACAAACTTCTCACTAATTTATCATTTTCATGTAAATTCCACACACAACAGGTCATAAACCTGTCATATTTAGTATTACAAGAGACATAATCCTATAGCTCAAATGTGTACTTTTACCACATTTGATTGTACCACTACCATAGCTGGTTTTCTTTGAACATGTTCTTAAATCTCTTCATCTCTTTGAAACCTACTGACTGAGTCTTGTAGTGCTTTGTCGAGTAGTGTAGATGCAGCTTGAATGAGATCTTTTAGAAGTAATCACACTACCACCCATACCAACAGTATGGCATCCTCAAAACACTTAGCACAAAGCCATGGCTATTTGTTCAAATGACAGCTTGAAACTGAGTTCAGTTACTTTTGCAACACTTTTTTTAGCCCATTGCTACAATACCTAAAAAAAAGATAAGATGCTGCATGCACCATCCATCCCTCTTGCTTCCATCAACACACAAGAACACAGCAAAACCATTACCATCCCTTATATTCAAGGTATTAGAAAAGATAGCTAGAGTTCTGTGCAAATATAATATCCGTGCCACTTTCAAACCACTAATTTAGTTAGGCTGCCTTCATTCATTATCCCAGTTTCCACAATTTCTGAATTGCTAATTTAATATCAAGATAATAAATTGTTGCATCTTGAAAGTGAAAGCTTATTTTGAGGCCCTATTATTAACTAATGTTAATTTAATATGAATAGGTTTATATTCTAGTTTTGTCCCCTTTGGCAATGAGTAATGCTATATCCACACTCATATGTATGACAAGTCAGGGACTGGCAGACCATGCTCTGGATACTCCTTCACAAAAAATTAAATGGAAAAAGGTGACATTGGTGTTACACATAGAAATCACTATAGGTCTGAGAGACTATTTTTAGAATCAGCACTGGCTGTGAAGCATACCCCCAACCTGAACAAGCATGGCTGTATTAATTTGCCAAAGATTGAAGAGATAGTTACTCTGAGACCAAATAGCATGAATTCATCAATTAACTTTTGTTTCCTGGCCCCGGAAGTGTGCCATGTTAGGACATTAATCTTTTCCAATTACAATTTGAATTATTATTATTATTATTGTTATTATTATTATTATTATTATCCAAGCCTCCATGGAGTCAAAAGACGCATTGTGGGAGGTCATTTTTAGGAAATACAAAGTCTATCATACCACTCCTTGAACCCATTAACCATCCCCATTAACCTCTCCTTCTTCTATCCACCAAATTCTGCAGTCCACATTCCCTCAGTCGATCCTCATATTGTACAGTCCTGAAACCATCTTTGTTATCCACCTCTGTACCCTTTCCACAGTCAATTTATCCCCTTTAAATCCTAGGGACCAAATCTGAGAACAGTAGTCTTAGTGTGGTCTGATCAGGGCCTTATACAACGGAATGATAACTCTTTTATCTCTGCAGGTCAGCATCCTTCTCAGTATTGCAGCAATCCTCTGAGTTACCCTCACCACCTTTGCAATATGCTCCTTGAATTTCAGTTTTCTATCAATCATCATCCCCCCAGATCTCTTGTCTCTCCTACCTCCTCCAGTACAGTGCCTCCAATTGAGTACGCATCCTCCCATCGATGGCTCCCAAACCTCAAGACTTTACATTTTGCTGCATTGAACCAACAACCCCATTTATTTGCCCATATGTCTAGTTTATTCTGTCTATAGTGATCTAGTTGTACTTGTCACAGTTGTAATTTGTGCTCTGAAAATGCTGGGTAGTAAACCAGCAAAATATTAATTAGTTCAATGATTTTTTTTTTCTCTTGGTGTTATTTATTCCATGGAGCACTATTATTAATTGCCATAATCTGTTTGTTTTTGTTTTCTGAGGTGCAGGAAAGGTTTTAAGACCTTTCTAAAAAGAAGTAAGACAGTAAGACCCTGCCACATCACAAGTGCCATATATAATAGATTTAATAAACAAATGATGGTAGCAAGCACAGTTTCTGTGTGTGTGTGTGTATATATATATATATATATATTGAAATACAATCCCTTTCAGTCAAAAATTTTTTTGTACAGAGAAAATGAGCATCTATAACAAAAAAAAAAAAAAAAAAAAAAAAAAAAAAAAGCAGCAAGCAATAGCTGTCACAAAACAAAAACAAAAAAATAACAATTTTTACATCTTTTATTAAATTTTAGACATAATTAACTTTTCTGTGTTAAATGTGATATCAGAAATGAAGTAAACATTTTAACATGAATTCCTCCAGCAGACCTCCAGCCTGTTAAATCTACAATTATCCCTCCATCTCATGCTATGCTTAATAACATAAGTGCTCCCACAGTACCATCTCGTGGACCATCTAGTCTTGGTGTGCCTTCTGTTCTAAGTCTCAGTTCTGTAGACGACTTACCAGGTAGAAATCATTTTATATTTCCATTTATTTTCTGTTTTTTTTTTAATTTTTTAAAAAAAATTTATATATGTCCCTATATAATTGTATAATCTTATAGTACTTCTTAGGACAATCTTATAATGAAATCCAAATACAATAATCCTTCAATTATCTAATCACAGCAGGAATGCAATATGCAGGTTAGATAATTGAAGGGTCAGATAACATTTACATGGTGCTGTCCCCCCTGAAAAAAAAAATGTACTCACTCAACCTTCCACATTCTTTTTTTTTTCCTTTAATTATGTCTCAAGAAATGTCAATAGGAGTTGAATAAAGTGATTAGTGGTGCTGTACCATGGTTGGAGAAGATTTATGTGAGAACCATTCACATAATCAGAATAGGAAGGACCAGTGGTGGCTCGTACCTTGAAATCATGGGGGTGTTGCAAATTTTGAAATATACATACACACTGTAAGTACAGTGTATATGTTTGGATAAAATATCAAAATTATGGTAAAAAAATTTTAAAAAATTAAACATGAAAAAATATTGTTAATTATCGATAAAATTATACAGTTTCATATAATTCAAAATTATTTTAAAATAAAATATGTTCTTGTTTTGTTTCATGAAAATATATTGTTTATTATCAATAAAATTATACAGTTTAGTATAATTCAAAATTACTTAAAAATAAAATCCATTCCTTTAATTGTAATTAAAGGAATGGATTTACAATTTTTGGACATTACAATTAAATCCTTTAATTGTAATGTCCAAATATTTAAAGAGACGGAGTAAACACGATAAGCACTACGAACACTCTATTACTGGCACAAATTGCATATAAACAATTGCTACTTGTGCAAGCATATGCACTATGACATGCATATACTTCTGTGCATAGCAATATGACACTGTGGCAAACACAGTGCTGCTAGCGTCCTTCGCTCTCCTAAGTGGATTTTGGATTTTAATTATTTTTTATACGAAAGAGAATTGTATAGGATTGTTGATGATAAAATTAAATATTATGAGCAAATATAAATAAATTAATAAATATATTTATATATTGAGAAAAATTGGGGGTGCTGCAGTTCCGCAGTGCCTATGCACGAGCCGCTCCTGGGAAGAATCGTAAAAACAACATTACTTTTATGGAAAAATTGATTTTGTTTAGAAATTTTTTGTTTATTAAATAAAAAAATATATTATATTTTGTCCGGTCTTCGGCTACTTGCCAGCTGGCATGTCCAGGGCTTGCATTTCAAGCCTTGGACATGCAAGCCCATTCAAGAATTGGTTAACTGAAAGTTCAGTCATTTGACACTCGGATCACTATATTATTTCAATATTGTGTAAAACATAATAATCAGTTTTTGTTTAATATACACTGTATGTGTGGTGTAGTGATTAAGCTACTAATCTGTACCTTGTATCTATACATGCAAAAGTTAATAAGATTTTATTTCCTAATCATGTAGAAATGAGTTACTACTATGAGTGATTGTGTTTGCTTTGAGAGCATTAATATATAAAAGTTATGCCACCAGCAGAATTTCAAAAGAAATTTGGTAACTGAAATCCAAGACTGAAAAATGCCAGTAATTCTTTGAATGTTTAATGTAGCATATTCTTACACCATGTTTAACACGTTCGCTGCCACGCTCCTCAGGCATAGTTTGTTACCACACACCAAGCAATTTCACTTCTTCCGGGTCAGTACTAGTAATCTCACTGCTGGCAGTAAGTGTCATACAAGTATATTCGTAGTTGGCTTGTGAGGCTCATATACCAACTATGAGTATACTCGTGGTTGGCAGCGAACGTGTTAATGGTGTAAGAATATGTTAAAATAAACATTCTCCAAAATTGTATATTGTACACACTGCTATTCTAAAATCCATAGGCTGAAAAGAAAGAGTAGGAGAAAAATTAAATTTAAACTGAGTGCCTGCAAGTTTTCATCTCTTTGCTTAATATTTGATGAAAATGTTATTTCATTACTCATTCAACCTTGCAAATAAGTTGTAGTTTAATAGGATAAGAAGGTTATCACTTTTATTAATTATTAGTTGCATGCTTTCAAAAGATTGTAAAATATATTTAATGTGCACGTACCGTGGATTGCCTAAAATAAAAGTGGGACGAGACTTAATTGAAACATCAAATTTGTGTGTCTTGTAGGCATCTACCTTATATCTTAGAAGTTAGCCACTATCTATCCAACCTTTCTAAGAAGGGGGGGGGGGGGGAATAAAAAAAATTTGCCATTGAACTACTGCCTGATTGCTCTCCTTTCTAACCTCTTCACTGTGTGGAAGCTAATCAGTAATCACCAGAAATGACTATGGGAAATTTCATACCTACCTATAGTAGGGACACCACTTCAATCTCTCATTCCTTACTCTCCCGCTCTTTCACATAATAGGAGAGTAAGGAAGGAGAGACTGAAGTGGCTAGCATGAGTGTAGAGAATGAGAGAACAAGTATGCAAGACAAACAGGGAGACTCGGGGTAGACAGGGGAACAAAGTGTGAGAAAGGCTGATGCTTTGAGAGGATGTGAAAGCATGTAGACAGAAAGGGAAGGGAATGACCTAGGATGTAGGGAAAACAGTTGGATTTGAAGAAGATTCTGGGATGAGTAAGGAGTAAAAGAAATGGCTCAAGGAAAGTATGGCAAAGTCGCAACTAATAAGTGGTATTAGTGAAACTTGTAGATCCAGGAATGAGCTGTTATGTTTGTATATGAATACTAGAAATATCAGAAACAAGGATAAATGAAATGGTTGCATTGAATGACTTCATTCACCCAAAAATTGTTGAAATAAGTGAAACATAGTTGGATGAGGATGCAAGGAACCTTTTGACTTAAGGTGAGTAAGCCAGTATCTTACAGAGGTAGAGGATTTTTTCACTCAGAAACTTGGACTCGGGTTTTTTGTCCCTCAGACAGGAATTCACAAGTTTACAAGGATACAGACAGGCTGTATCCTTGTGAACATACAAGGATATAGCCATGAATAGTTACAACAATGTGGAAAAGATAAGGTCCTCACTACATTATCCTTACATCTCTAGTCAACCATGAGTCACATCATGGTAGCAACCTCCTAGATGGAGACCACACATGATGATGAGATTGGGATGACAAGATAGCAACCAGAAGTAAAGAAAATGAGTTTCGTGTTTTTTGAGGGACAACTACCTCAGGCAGTATGTAACAGAAGGTACACTAAAATTGAGGGTCTTAGATCTGATCATCTCATCAGAAGATATTTTATAAATGAGGTGTGAAATCTTCCTCCAGTTGGTAAGAGTGACCATGAAATGATTACCTGGGTGGTTGCCAGCCATGTGAGCACTTCTGTGAGGTATATGTTTAATTACAAGGCTTGTGATTATGAGAAACTCAGGAGACAACTTGGAGCTGTAGCATGGAATGAGTTGGTGTAAAGGAGATCAATGTTGCTTGGATGATATTCAAGATATCTAGTAGAAGCAATGTCTAAATGTATTCCAAAGGTCAGAAGATTAAATAAGGTAGGTGTGAAATGGATGAATTAAGAGATTAAGCATTGTGCCACTTTCCTATTTTCTCTTCACCGTCCCTTACCTTTAATAAAATTCAGACCCTCATGCAAGACCAGATATCTCTTCTCATACTATTAATCAGAGAAAGGATATCAGAAGAGGATAATTTAGTAAATTCTGATAGGTTGTGATCATTTATAAGCAGTGTATTTATACCAATGTCAAAATACCCAGAATTTGGGGTATGTTGATATATAAGGAAGATGCATTAAAAGAAGTGAAAATGTAGTTAGAGATGTAGTAATTTATTTTATATATCTGTAGAGATCAACAGTGTTTTAATAATAAATTTTGAATTTTTAGTAATGGTCTGATAAGTTGAAAAAATAAATTTGGATAAGGGGGCTCTTATAGTGTGTTGCAATAGAATCTTCTGTAATTATTTTATAATTATTAGTATCATTGATGTTTAAAATTTTGTTTTAATTTAAATTTATTTTAAAATTAAGAAAAGTCATTAAATTGTTGATATTGATATCTTTATGTTTATAATGATATTACTGATCACTATTATCCTTCATTGTCCCTGTGTTGAGGCTTAAATTTTGGGAGCAACTCATGTTAGAAGTTTAAAGGAGTGAAACAGCACTGAGGAAGTATTAAAAATAATATTTAATTCTTTCAGTATTTTTCCTAGTGAGCTTTGACATCACTTCACTGTTCACCAACATTCCCGATCTGATATCACAGATCACTTTTCCTTTCGTATCCATTCTATATTTTTATCTTGGAAGAACAATATTTATAAACAGATAGAGGGTACCTCTATGAGTTTTCTCCCTCTCCTGCCAATTTTTTTCATGGAAAATTTTGAAAAACAAGCTTTTGACTCAGCCTCTCTCAAATATTTTATCTGATTAAATATGTGGATGATGTGTTTTCTATTTAGTCTTATGTCCCAGACATATTAGACTTTTCCTGTCACCTCAATAGTCTTCACCCTAGAATCTAATTTACAATGGAAAAGGAAACTAATTATAGTCCAGCATTTCTAGACACCTTGGTTATACATCTACCTAATAGTAACTTATCCTTTTCAGTATACAGGAAGTCCACTCACAGAGGCAAATGCATTCACAAACTTCCCCAACATTTCCCCCTCCCCTTCAACAATATGGTATCATTAAAAGACTAACCAATACAGCCTATAACCTTTGTTGCAGTGAGACTTCTTTTGTAGCAGAACTCGATCATATACACCACACCACACCTTTCTGTTTAATGGCTACAGTTCCCAGAATATCAAAAAATAATAATCAATCCTAAATTCAAATTAAATAAATACAGTCGTTGCACAACTTTCGAGCCCACTTTAAACTAGCTACCCTTATCTGCTCCACTAAAGATGAACTTTAGTATACAGAGTTCCTTGTTCCTGCAAGTCGACCTGCTATGTACAGACAAGATCAGCCACTATCTGCATAGAAGACAATAAAAAAAAAAAAAAAAAAAAAAAAATACATCTACATTCATGACTATGGTCGATCAGGAATTGCAGGCCATGCTTTGGATATGGCATAAAGAATCAATTGGAAAAAGACCACCATGCTCTATTGCAGTAAATTTATTGTTATTAATGTAGAGGCATCTCCATGGAGTTCAAAGACTCATCTCAGGAGATCCAAACTATCTACATATGTATCATACCTCTCCTTGAAACCATTAACACAAAACACTCAAAACTGACACCAGCAATCCATTCCATTCATTCACAACTCTCCAACCGAAAAATCTAGTCATCATACTCCTACTAACCACACCTATACTAAACTTCCAGGGATGAGCTCTTGTTCTGTACCCTCTAGCCAAGTGTCGAAACATTTCCCCAGCATCAATTCCATAAAACACTTTTAAGTAACTTAAATGTTTCTATCATCATATCCCCTCTTTTTCACCTATCAACCAACGTGTGCAATCCACACACCCTCAATATATCCTCATAGGAAACATACCACAAACTACTCATCATATTGGTAGCTTATCTCTGAATCCTCTCCACCACTTTCTCATCCCTCATGGAACCAAGGAGATGAGGTCTCAGTACAGTAATCCAGATGTGCACATATCAAGGTCTTATAAAGAGGAATAACTTCCTTATCTCTACTTGTTAGTGTGTTCTTCAATAGCTAAGTAATCTTATGAGCTATCTTGGCAATATGCTTCTAAACTTCAACTCTCTGTACAGTTCTATTAATATGCTACACAGCTTGTAATTGAATTATCTCAAAATGTATAACTTTACATTTCTCAACATTAAACTGATACCCATTATTTTTTGCCCATACAGCTTATTTAAATCATCCTGCAAGTTTCCGACATTGTCTTAATTATTACTCTACCTAATTTTGTATCATCAGCAAACAACTGAATATTTTCTTTCAGATTATTTCCTATATCACTCACTTATATACATATTAAATCAGCAAAGGTTGGTCAATTGATAGAGCCTCTGCTACTAATGGCTCACAAAAAAAGTTAAGCAAGTTTGAGCATGATTAGTAGTTGGAAGGTGCCCATTCATTCAATGTTGTTGGCACACTCTCCCTGATTGAATCTTTGGACTCTCTGGAGGTGTCACATAATAATAAACAGTAGTGGTCCTAGCATGGAACCTTGCGGAACAGCACTAACCACCTTCTTTCTCCTGGATTCTGCTCCTCCATATACCACTTTTTGATATCTATATCTGTACAACAGCAAGCCTCTTATCCAAATAACCAGTACCATATCCATCCATTTAGAAGAGAAATTTTAGAATCTGCTTCTGCTCTCAAATATCAGCCTAATTTGAATAAATATGGTTGCTTAAAACTTCCCAAAATATGGGAAACACTAATACTTTGAGATTCCAATTTACATCCTAGGCTGCCAACAGGTGAAGTTGGAAAAGTGAAAAATGTTTGAACAAAGGTGATATCCTAATGGGAATAGAAATAGAGGGGTACAGTGTTTTTCACAAGGAAACCAGAAGAGAGGGGGAATGCTATTGATGATCGCAGGGAAATTATGTCCACATAAGGTAGACGTGAAAGAGGAAAATAGTGCCAATGGTTTTAGGGCAATGAGGTGGAGGTTGATGGAAATGTAGAGGATGGTAATGAAGCAATGTGTAAGCAACTTGGGTTAGTGAATAAAGGAAAAGTGATCCTTACGGGATTTTAATTATGGCAGTATAAGACTGGAATGAAGAGAAGGTATTCTCTGTGCTTGTCAGCATGGGTTTGTTAAAGGGAGTCAAGGGAGATGCATATACAATGACATACTTGTACTAAGATATTGTAAATGCTTTTTATAGATTGCCACACAACTAGTTGGTAACTAAACTGCAGCAAATTGTATAGCATTACAGATTAGTGAGTTGGATAGGCAACTAGCCCTCACATACACAGACAAATATGCACGTGTCAATCAGTGGAAAAAAGTAATAAAAACCCCAAAAACATTAGAAATGATGCAGATAGCACTATTCTGATATAAAGTCATAGGGATATGAAGGAAATGAAGAAAGTTTAGAACAGGTAAAAAAAGGTAGGTAACAAAAATGATATCAGGGCACTGCAATTGCACTGTGGAATTTATGTGTAATAACATCAGAAAAAAAGATTGCATCTTTGGATTTCATTTACTTATTTAATATCTATTTTCATATATATATATATATATATATATATACACACACACACACACACACACACACACACACACACACACACAGTGGAGCACCCAGGGGTTGGGGAAAGCCCCCCCCCCCCCCAAAAAAAATAGAAAAGAAAAAGGAAAAAAACACTAACTAGAAAATTTTCCAAAAATCTTTTCTTAATTAAAATGAATTTTTTTTTATTTATGTTGTGGCATGTTTTCTATTTCTATATTATTTATGAATTAGCAGTCACATAAAATGCAAATACACTATAGCTCTTGGGAATCACGGGCACTGTAAACACAAGGCAAACAAAGTAGTGCTCGGGCAGAACCGAGCACTACTTTGTTTGCCTGAGCCAGGCCAGAAGAAATCATGGGTATCACGTATTTTCGATCACTGCAGAAGCTCAGTCATAGGTCATATGCAACGCATAGTGTATATTCTCAAATCGTCTACTCAACTCGCCCCCCACCCAGGATTAAATCCTGAGTGCGCCACTGTGTGTGTGTGTGTGTATATATATATATATATATATATATATATATATATATATAAAATATGAGTATAACAAATAAGGATTTATTTTCATAAGTATCTTATTTTCCATTTTGAATTTATTAATATAGTAACTCCCTATTTAACATGATTTTCCCTGCTGTGTTTTTATTATTGCTTAGGTAACATTTTTCACAAACATAAATCATACCACCTGTTACACTGCTAGCTTGTTCCAGTGAAATGCATCATATTCCAGTGCTTTGCAGAAGAATCTTTTGATTCTTTTGGAAAGCACTGGAACTTTCGATCTGTTTTAACTTTTCTGCATTGTATTTGTATTAAACCAGCAAGTGGCTAGGTCTGCTATCATTATAAAATTTCAGTTTCATGCAACAATCCATCTAAAGTGCATTTCAATGAACAAATAAAATAAGTCTCCCCTTGGTTACAAATAGCAGCATTCATATCCCACCAAGGATTCAAATAACTTTATCTCTTTAACTAATGCTGAATTAGCCAATCTGAAATGAATTATAGGTTTTATGTTTCCTAGAAACTTGAACTCTTCCTTTAGTAAAACAAAGTAGCCATACAACTAACAGACATAATATGTTCAACTTATGAATTTTCAGCCTGTGTCTGTCTAGCCCCATACTTCACAGAAAGAAGAAAGAAACTGGTTAATTTTCAGAAAATTAGAACAGGTAGTCTGACCTTAGAGCACAATTGACAGGAATGTATGTCATGATAAACAAGGAGTTACTATATAGTGTTTATACAAAAGAAAATAGCAGATGCTGTTTGTTAAAATATGTTACAAACAAAAACTTAATTGTTGAAATCTTACTTTTCAGAATGCTCTGAATATTATTATTATCATGATTTATTTGATATATGAGTAATTTAGTTATTTTTGTTGTGTGCGTGTGTGTGCGTATGCATGTACTTGTCTAACATCTTCTTGTGTGTCTGCCTAGAAGGCCATTGCTACAAGACCAAGACAGAAAGACCAGAAGGTATTCTATCTTTATAATTTTACCCCTTACGTCTTGACATGCATGTTGGCCAAATTTACTAGATGCACTTGCATGTGCACTTCTTCTTTCTTGTTTTCTGCTTGTGTAAAGCATGATTTCACATTATAAATATTCTGTAGTTGTAATATGATTTTTTTTTTTTGACTCATACAATTTTCTTCACATAACTTTGAAAAAAAAAAAATATTTATGAACTAGTGATTATATCATTCTTTTTCCTATTAAAATTTGCTTTCATTTTTAATTACTTATTAAATATATTTTGGGGTTAAGTAAATAAAAATTTCCAACCAAAAAAAGGATAAAACAAAATTTACATTACTGAAACAAACATTTCACATATGCTCTCATGCTACTTATATTTAACTTACTAGCAAGATATTTTGTCATTGCATTATAATTAAAATCATTCTTCCTTGTGTTTAAAGGAATAATTTGACTTTTATAGTAGTGGTTATGAGGGTTAAAATTCCCTTATGTCCTACATATCTTATTCTTCTCTTTAGAGAAGAAGGCAAGAACATCCTTAGAATAAGTCAATTCAGTAGCCTAAGCATCTGTTGTGGCGATTTGATTTGACAGATTTGAAAATAAATCTGCCAGGAGGCTTTCAAGTCAAATTTCTTTTATATATAAAAATTTTTAATGTCACTTTACGTCTGGTCTCATAATATTAGTTAACTTTGACTATCAAGCTGGCTGTGGAGTATTCCATGGTTATTCCTACCCATCTACAATGAACAGCCAGAATGCTTGGAATTAAAATTTACAAAATGAAGGTATGAAAGTTATATTGTACTACCTTTCAAATGGACAATAGAACCTTACCATCACTATAAAGTAATAAAATGCTCAAACCAAAATGAAAGAGTGTGTTTTTGATTATAGTGCAATGATTCACAGAAAATTTTTCACTGACAATTCATCACAGGAAAATTGAAATAATATTGTAATGATACACATATATGAAAAACAAATGCAAAACAAGAAATATTTTAGAAAGTATAGCTTTCTGTATTCTTTATTTAATTAGATTTTATTTAGTTTTTTATATTTTTATTCTGTATAAAGTGAAATTAATATTTTGTATTTTACTGATTAGTGGGTGCCCTAATGTTTGTTTATTTCTTAAAATGGCAGTCATTTTTTCTTTCTTTAGATAATTCAGGTTCTGTAGCCAGGATATAGGGTGGTTAGTGAGTAAGAGCACCAAATTATTATTTTATTTTATTTATTTTATTTTTTTTGTAACCTTTCACTATTTTTCTGCATTAAGACATTCATCCAGATGTGATATTTTGTTATACTGAAGTTATGTTGTTTGTTATAGTTGTAGTTTGTTATCTTCTTCTTCAATCTTTTGGTTCTGTCCACTGCTGGACGAAGGTCTCCCCCATGATTTTCCAGACCACTCAGTTTTCTGCTTCTCCCATCCATCTCACTCCTGCAATTTGTTCCAGTTCATCCCTCCACCTTCTTCTTGGTCTTCCTCTTCATCTTGCTCCATCCACTGGTCTCCACTCTGTTGTTTTTCTAGTCCATCTCCCGTCACTGCGTCTGGCAATATGGCCAGCCCATCTCCATTTAGCCTGTTTAATGCATTTTACAATATCCGTGACACCTGTTTGAGATCTTATCCAGGTATTTGTTTTCCTATCTCTTAATGTTATTTTTAGCATTCTCTCCATGCGATGTTGTGTTTTTCTCAGCTTTTTGTTTACAGCTTCTATTAAAGTCCATGTTTCTCCTCTGTATGTTAGGACAAGAAGTATGCACTGGTCGAAAGCGTTCCTTTTTAGACTCATAGGTGTGTCACTTCTAAATATATCTCTCATTTTCCCATAAGCCATCCATCCAAGGTAAATTCTTCGTTCAATCTCTTTTCTTTGGCAATTCTCAAAGGATAACAATTGGCCCAAATATACATATGAAGTGACTTGTTCTATTATATAAAACATGGTTTTCAACTTTGACAGTTCTATGGTTAATATATTTATTCATCATCATTTTTGTTTTTTTTCTATTTATTTTTAATCCAATTACTTTGGAGGCTTCAGTTAGCTGATTTAGCCTTTCTTCCAGATCTTCAAGATTATCTGCTATTAGGACAATATTATCTGCAAATTTCAGATGATGCAGCCTTTCTCCATTTATGTTTATTCCTTTTGTTTCCCAATCAAGGCTTCTAAAGACTTCCTCTAGTGCAGCTGTAAATAATTTGGGAGATATGGTGTCGCCTTGCCAGATGCCTTTTTGTATTGGGAACTTTTCACTGTTTTTATATAATTTAATTACAGAAGTTGCATTATTGTAAATATGTTTTAGTGTTTCAATATATGGTTTCTCAGTTCCCTGGATTTCAAGTGCTTTTAGTGTTGGTTGATGCTTTAACTGAATCAAATGAGTTTTCGTAGTCTATATAGGCCAGACATAAGGGTTTATTGTATTCAATTGATTTTTCAATGAGCTGTCTTAATGTGTGAATATGGTCCAAAGTATTGTAATTCTTCCTAAATCCAGCTTGTTCACAGGATTGCATTCCCTCTAGTTTAGATTTTCTTCTATTATTTATAATTTTTGTGAAGACTATATATATCATGGGGAGTAGGCTTTTATAGGTCTGTAGTTTTTAATTTCTTCCTTATTGTTCTTTTTAAAAATTAATATTAGATGTGAATTGTTCCAATTTTTTGGAATTTTTCTCTGTTTTAGGCATTTATTAAAGAGTTTAGTCAGTTGTTTGATGACAGGGCTTCCTCCCAGTTTTAAGAAGTCTACCATAATTCCATCTTCTCCTGGGGCCTTTCCATTCTTCATTTCCACTTCACCTTATAAGATCTCAGGGGCATTGTGTTCTTCCTCACTCGAGTTATCCATAGATGATTCTTGGATGTCTCGGTCTTTGTCTTCATAGAGTTCAGTATAAAATTCCTGAATTCTTTTGGTTATTGCATCTCTATTTTTTATAAGTTCACATTTTTTCCTCTTACAGCAGCTATTTCCTTTGTTCCAACTGATAATGTTCATCTTAGGACCTTCATATTACTATTGTTTTCTATTGTTACTTTAATTTTCCTAGTATTATATGATCTAATTTCATGTTTCATCCTTTTACGTATAGTTTTACAGATTTCTGCATATTCGATTTTATTGGTGTCATTCAAATCTCTTTTCATATCTCTTCTTTTCTTCATCAGATCTAAGGTTTCCTGTCTTAGTTTTTCCTCTCTTTGATGCCTTTTTACACCTCCTATTTCAAGTGCACCATTCAAGATAGATTTTGTTAACATTTCATTAGCATCAAAAGGTTACTTTTGATGGTTACCACCCACAAAAGGTTATAATAACCTTTTGTGGGTGGTAACCACATTAAAAAAAAAAGAAAAGAAAAAAAAGAAGCCTACAAATTCTCAGTCTGTCTTCATATTCATTATTCCACAATCCTGATATGATTTTAACACTCTTCTTTGCCTCTCCACTGTATCAGAATCACAATGGAAACCAGGAGACCAGACCTGCACACAATCCAAGTGAGGTCTTAACAAGGCCTTGTAAAGAGACAAAATTACATCCTTATCTTTGCATGTCAAAGATAAGGACGTTTCAATTATCTTTTGAGTTGTCTTAGCAACATGGCCCCTGAACTTCAACTTCCTATCTACTAACACTCCAAGATCCCTAAGCCTGATCAGTTTTTCTAGCATAATTCCACCAATATAATATGATATTAGTTATTTAATCACAAAAAAGTGCATTACTTTACATTTACTGACATCCATTTTCCTATGTCCACAATTCCAAGCTATTCAAATCATTCTTCAATTAATGCATTCCCAATTACCCTACCTATCTTTGCATCATCAGCAAATAGCTGTATGTTGCCTGGCAAATCCTTCCCAATGTCATTAATGTATAGATTGAATAACAGTAGACTAAGGACTGACCCTTGTAATACACCACTAGTTACCTTAAATCTTGCAGACTCACACCCCCGTATACTACTATTTTGATATGTCAGTCAGTCAGCCATCCTCTTATCCATGCTAATATTTTATAATCCAAACCCATATTCTCCAATTTATTCAACAGTCTTCCATACTGTATTCTGTCAAAGGCCTTAGCAAAATCCTAAAAGTATTATGGTGTATCCATTCCCCTTGTCTGGCCCAATGGTGACATTATTATAGAATGTGAGCAAGTTGCTAGAACAGACCTTCCCTTAGTAAATCCATGCTGATCATTGCAAAGTAGAAATTCTCTGTCAATCTGTTTCTGAATGCGAGCTATAACCAACCTTTCCAAAATCTTCACCATCACTCCTAAAATATTGATTGATCGATAGTTGGATACATCTGTCTTTGCACCACCTCTGTGCAATGGGTTTATCATACATTGTTTCCACTCCTGTGGAGTCCTCCCTGTTCTGAGACTCAAATTATATAGCCTGGTCAAGGGAATAGGCAGTTCAGCTGACTGAACACTCTTTTAACATCCATGCTGATATCCCATCAGTTCCTATTGCAGAATTCTTATTCAGTTTATACAACAGCTCTAGTACTTCCTCATCATACACCAGAGTTTTTTCCTCCACTGAAGAGGTAGCACTGAGCTCAATGTTGCATACATCAGGTTGATTGCTTTTAGCAAAATGGGCAGTCATTAGTTTATTATTATTATTGTAATTGTTATGACATCTCTGGGGAGACCAGAGATTCATCATCCAAATCAATATTTACCGAAGTCCTGAACATTCGTTGAATGATCGTAGGCATTAGATATGTGATCTTTCTGATAATGATGGAATAGCATATGGTTTTTCCACCACAAGGTGGACGAGGATTCCACATAGAGCAGGAAATCGGTGATTTCACCAGATCTTCTGGACTTGATTCTATGTCCATGTCTGTTGGTGGATATACATCAACTAACGTGTCGGGCTCAGATATATCTGGTGTAGTATGTAAAAATCGAAGACAGAAGAGGGCACCTACTCTACAGCTCTCTGTTACCACCGTCAATCCACCAACTACAACGAACTGCAACTACCATCATCATCTACACCAACGCCATCTACTACCCACCACCACCACCACCACCACTACTATTTTCACAGACAATCACAAAAATCTATGCCCACTCGGGATTCAAACCTGCAGCCTTTTCTGCAGGCTGGAGAGTGGATATGCTAACCACTCGGCCAACCAGGCTAGCCACAAAAGTAGTTGTTTTTTTGTTATTGAACAACCTCTTCTGTATCTTTCACCCATAAAGCATCTGGATTCAGTAGAGTTATCTTTTGATATTTATTCTTTCTTTTACTTGCAACATATCAGTAGAATTCTTTGGCGTTATCTTTAGCTTGCAGAACCAGTTTCTTTTCATACTCAGACTTAGCTTTCCGTACAACAGTTGTGACTATTCTGGCTTACTGCTTATAATTATAGAGAATAAAATATAGAATATAGAAGTAATAAATTATATTTAGTTTGCACTTTCATGTGTGAAGCCATTTTCAAAAATTATATTATACCTAACACGCATCTGTCTATTAAACAACCAGTATTATACCTGAGTTTGTTTATAATTATTACTAATAGTTTTATGTGCATAGATTTATTATTATTATGAACATTAATTAAATCATTTGAAAAATCTTATTAAATGAATGATTTCTCTCTATAGGTTATATATGGGATTGTTCAGACTGGGCTACATCCCAGAAGCCTCTGCCAAATATTGTTGAAATATCTACCAAAGAGGTTCGAGATTCTTCCAGTGTACCAAGCACTGAGTCCAATAGCCATGCAAGTCAAATAGAATTATTACCAAGCAGTAAAGATATTATTGGAAGAATTAATGGACCATTATTTAAAGGTACTTGTAAACAAGAGACCCATCCAGAAAGTGAAGATTTAGATCTTCCTGATTCAGAATATGTTGGGGATTCTGAGAATAATGAAATTGATTCAGAAGAGGGACATGATCATCAAGCACCAAACTTTGAAGAAATTCTAGCCATGGCTGACTTGGAATTTGCAGATGAAGCTACAGACAGTTTACCATCCTCGCCTTTAAAATATCAGCGTCATCCAAATCAATATTTACCGAGGCATTCTTTAAGTACAACTACTGGAAGTCCTGAACATTCGTGGAATGATCGTAGGCGTCAGATATGTGATCTTTCTGATGATGATGGAATAGCATATGGTTTTCCACCACAAGGTGGACGAGGATTCCACATAGAGCAGGAAATCGGTGATTTCACCAGATCTTCTGGACTTGATTCTATGTCCATGTCTGTTGGTGGATATACATCAACTAATGTGTCGTGCTCAGATATATCTGGTGTAGTATGTGAAATCGAAGACAGTGAAGCAAACTATAGTGATGCAGAATGTGATGGCTTAGACTTCAAACCATCATCTTCATTTTCCAGTGACAAATTCTGCTCAACACATCTCTAGCTATCTTCTACATTGCCACATGTGTTCCTGGTTTTGATGTACTCTACATCTTAAATACTGTTCTCTGCTCTGCAAATTTTACATACTTATGCAGGTCGTGACTTGAAAGCAGAGTTATACAGTTCTACATTTGTGATAATTTGAACACTAGCAATTGACAGTGCTGTTGAATTTCTGTTAGAATATTTTGCTGTTTTAGGAATGAAATGTTGTGCCAAACCTCATCCTTACATTCAAATCAATTACAATTTTTATACTATGTTTTATACTAGAAGATTAAATGCTTTGTGGTTTATAGATAAAATTTTTATTAAGCCTTAAACAAGGTATATGAAAACAATAAAAACAAAGCAATTTATATACAGCAACTTTTAGGATTTTAATATCTAGCTACAATTTTCCTAATAGTACTATAGCAGAAAATAGTATTTCTTGTAGACCATTCTTACTTAAAATACAGTATTAAAAAAGCATATACATGATGGTCTAACACTAAATTCTCTGCATAGTAGGCAATACAGTTTCAAGTTTTACTAAGAACAAAAGTGAAAATATCAACCCAAAAAAAAAAAAAAAGCAGATTTTATAAAAACTTAAGTTTATCATGCCAAAATGTTAAGAAATACATTTAACAAAGAAATCTAGTTAAAATGTCCATTTGAATGAATGCAAATGTAATTTTTTTAGATTTACAGAACTGGTAATAAGTTCTGTCCTATGAACTTGTTAGATATTTGCTGAAACTTGTTAAAATGTTGGTTGGTGCTGTTTTGTTTCTCAGAGGCAGCTATATTAAGTTATATATAAATGGTCTATAAATTTCTAAAACATACAGCACAAATATAATTTTTTTACATTTTTATAAAATTTTGTAAATGCATATTTTTTGTTGAATTACACAGAACTTTATGTCCTTAAAGAGATGCATCTATGAAATCCTGATCTCAGGCAAAAGTGGGCTGGAGTATCTTCAGTGTAAATGACTTAAAAGTGCTTTTAATGGCAACTGGTGGAAATATTCACTCATTCTGCTTACTGATAAACATCAAAAATTGTCTTTGACCAAAGTATTTTTAATTTTTATTTTCAATATGCCTCATGTTGATACATTTTAGCTCTTTGTTTTGCAACATGACTGTTAATTTTTTCTTTTTTTTAATTAAAGAAATTAAACCAAATAAGAATGTTAATACTTGGTTTAATTTAAAAAGATTACTCAGGAAAGTTTTGCAAAATTAGCTGCATTGAATTCCATACATTGCAGCTCTTGTTATGATACAATTAAGGACCACTAAATATATGAGAATCTTTACAGTTTTTTTTTTTTTTTGTATATTCATTTTTTAACATGCAAATACCTCATAATTGTTTTGTGTATTCTGTTTAAAATAATATTGCATGATATACATGCAAGTCATCATCATTTATAAAACAAAACTGTAATGTATGAAATAAGATTTCATGTTTATTCTTAAATTAAATATTCTTCACCATATTTTAATATACGTAAAAATCTGAAAATGTAACATTTTGTTGCATTGGCACAATTTTTAGTACTGTCTATTAAGAAAAATTTCAAAAACATATTTAGGTTATAAAAATTTAACAATTTAGAAATATTCTATAGATTTTTGCTCAATATTAAAAAGTATATTCCTGCCAGAATAATTTGAACAAAAGAAGTATCGTTTTGGACAAATAATTACAAATTACATTAAACATGCAATTTTTAACTTTATTTTCTTTCATTTTTGATTAATCTGATATCTGTGTAAATATAATTTATTCTCTACATTGGATGTGTAGTACATGTTATTTTACTACTTAAGTAAAGAAAGTATCAATCATCATTACTAACAAGAATACATATACTGTGAGAATCCAGCATGTCACTGTTAGCTTCTTAGCAATTTGCTTCCAAAGATCTATTACTTGTTAGTTCTTAAATGTGATCACCACACAGATATTTATCTTCTAAGGCAAGCCTAATTGCACATGTATATCTTGGCATTCCTATTTTCTCTGTAATTTTTCATTTAATATCTGTTTTGATAATCATTTATTTCCCATTCCATTTAAATGGTCATACTACCTTAGATTAGTTCTTTCTTGAATAGTAATAGTAAATATCTCCTTTCAGATTTTTATTTTTATTTATTTTTTTTTTTTTTATGTTGGGGCCATATACAAGAGATTGGCTGGTCAACCTATAGTACCTTAGTACCACATATGGGTAGTGGATTGGGAAAGGAAAAACTTGTCTGTATGTTGTATTCCTTGGGAAATACATCAGGGGGAAGACTATTCCATAGTACAGCAGTAGCAGGGATGAAGGAGGAGGAAAAGAAACTTGTTCTGTGGGTTTCAAGGTGTACTGTGAAAGGATGCTGGGAAGCAGCTGTACGTGTTCCAATGGGCTTAGTACAGAGTGGGGGAATTATTGATGCTGTTTGAGATGAACATTTCCCATGGAAATATTTATAGAATATACAAATTGCAGAGACCAAACGTCAATGTGTGAGAGAGAGGGAAGCGAGTTGGTAAGAGATGAGTCATTTATCAGTCTAATTGCTCTCCTCTGTATTGAGTCAAACATTTTGATGGAGCAGATATACACATTTTTAAGATGATTCCACTAGTTGTTCACTACCCTAACTTTTCTCAGACTTCTCATTGCAGCTTTCACTTTTTGATCATTTTTTTTTCCTTCTAACTCAACTCCGAGATTCAAGATTTAAAATAGGATTTGAGCCTATATACTGCTAGTTGGTGTTTTGGCTAACCTCCCTCATAGTTCCAATATTATTCACTGAGTGATTTGTACATTATTATAATTAACAGCATATTTAAGCTTGTAGCTTAAATATCAGTTACATTTTGCTCTGTATATAGTTCCATTAGTTGATTTTACTATAGTTTTTTTTCTTGGTACTTCATCATATAACTTGTTATACTCTACAAAATATTTCAGAGAATATGCAGATATTTCATGTTTAAGCAATCCAATGGAATCTATTAAATTATCTTGGATGACCTTGTAGAACACTGCATATGACTCTCAAGCCTTGCCTTGACAGAATCAGCCTGTTTTCCTTCACCTTGTACTCTAATATAGTTCACCTCACATCAGAAACTGCTATATTTCTGAGTCCTCCTGTTTTCCTCACTAATTCTACACAAAAACACAACTTACATTTTTACCAAGGTATATGATAATTAGACCAAATTATCATATAATTATCAAAAATAAAGTATCTTTTGATGCATCCTCTATGTATATGCAATCAATCATATTTCCTTTCTCATACTTAGGACCTAAAAATTTATTCACATTGCTGTTTCATATGGGTTTTCTACTCTTGTATCAATTTAGTGACCTGTCTCTGCAAATTTTCTATTATCGCTTCATTTACTGCAAAATGAGGACGGCAGTAAATTTTCATTATTTACTGCCGTCGCACATTATTCCATTAGGCCACCTTATCAGGGCCATACTTACACTTTTCCCAAGGTGGATGGGCAGGGCTCAAGGCACTAGAGTGCTGAGGTCCTTAAACTGCCCTCATTTTTTCAGGGCCCCTGGCTAGAGCCTTGCACCTATGCATAAATGCACAGGTGCAAGGCTCTAGCATCTCATATTGACCCTAGTACATCATACTGTATTAGGACACATCTAAGTCATAACCTCATTTCTCTGATTACAATAGTGGAAATTCAAATGTTTTTGCAATGCTATATCAACATCATCCCTGATTATGCAATGTATTTTTTATTATTGTTTTATTGTCTATATATGTGTGCTCAGATTTGGTCACCTAGTTTTCATTGTGATGTGGAAATACTAGAGAGGGTGGTCCAAAGATAAATAACCAAAGTGATATCAGGACTCTAGAGTGTTGGTTATGAAGAGCATCTGAGAGAATATGGATTACAGAAGTTGGTGGATAGGTGGAAAGAGGAGATATGATAGAAACCTTCAAGTTAAGGGATTCTATCAGATTTTTTTTTTTTGTTTGTTTATGTAGGGCCCATATACGAGAGGTTGACTGGTCAACCTATAGTACTTTAGTACTGTATATGGGTAGATTAATACAGGAGGAATTATAAAAAGAGCAGCTGCTAAGATGGGATGAATGAGAGACCATGCCTGGAAGTTGTATAAAGATGTGGGGAAGAAGGGTGTGAGGAGTAGATTTTTTACATGGAGAGTTCTTAGTGATTGGAATGCATTGCCTGAGTGTGTTGTGAGTGCAGTAGTGTAAATAACTTCAAAGCTCATTACGATAGACATGTTGCTGGTTGAGTGGGCCTTTGGCAATGAGTCTGTTGTCTCCATGGAGATTACCAAATAATAATAATTATTATTATTATTATTATTATATCACACCTCCAGGGAGTCCAAAGACTCATCGAGGGTGGACATCAACTCTACAACGCTTCTTCTCACTACTCCACCAACCTTCATCTACCGCCGACTACCACACTAATGCTTTCACAGACATTCACAAACATCCATGCCCACGGCAGGATTCGAGCCCGCAGCCTTTTGACTGGAGAGCGGATACGCTAACCACTCAACCAACCAGGCCGGCAAATATATATAATATATATATATTAATTTTTTTTTAATTAGCATGAATCCTGCTCATGGGCATTAGGTTCACACCCTTTCAGCAGAAAAATTTCTGGTGTGTGGCATGAGAGAAAATTGACTGGCTAGATACTGGGTTGCATCCTTACCACGTTCTTTCAACAGAAGTTCTCACACTTATCAGAACATGAAAAAAAATTGTTATACAAGCTAAATTTTCTCCTTTTGGACAAATATGCTGCAAAGGAAATCAAGAATGCTGCTTATTATACTTATCCTTCCTTCCTTTGAAATATGCAATTTTGAATTTTTTTTTTCCCCATTTTTGAAGTACTTTTATTTAGTACACTGTTGTTATGTGTGTATTGTTAGGCAATATAATAAAAAGGCACTACATACACAGAATGTGAATGGTGTTAATCCTCTATAAAGCAGCATAAATAAAAATCTTCAGAAAAGGAAGATATTAACATTAAATGCCTCTTCTCCTCTACACTTCAGCTATTGCTGAAAGCTGAGCTCACAGCTATTAATGATTTTTAGAACCATCCAGACAAGAGTACTGCAGATAACTATCACTATCTCATGATCCTAAACCCTAATGTGAATATTGGTAGAGTGAATTCTGTGGTCATTTTTCTCAAAGATACAGAGTTAAAAGCCCAAGTATTCAGAAAGAAAAAAATCCTATTTTTTTGTGTGATGATATTCTACAAATACACATCATTGGGACAGTTCAAGCATTGTTAATACGACAAGAAAATTCTACAATGCACTTAAAACTTGTCATCCTACTTATAACTGACAGATTTGTTTAAATCTGTCTAATGAAACATGCAAATTATTCACTTAAGTCTAATGCTGTCATCACTAGGTTATGCCAATGGTCTCTGTCATAAATTACATCTAGTGTAAAGTGTTCGTTCAGCTGTCTTAAGTCTCTCATTACCACATCCATCCAACGTGTTCGTGGTCTTCCTGTGGGTCTTCACTACTACTTCTTTCATAAGTGATCAGTTTCATAAGTACTTATTTAATTAACTGGTCATCTGCTCTCCAAATGCAATCAAACCACTCAATTCTCTTGCTTCTTATTATTACTATCCTAAGAGCTCATGGAGTCACAGACTCATCTAGGTCTCTTTTGTCATACACAGCTTCTCATACTGTGCCTTAAACATATTCAAATTCTCTGCAGACACCACACGGGAAGTGAATCCTATAATGGTGAAGAGGTTCACCTCTCCACCATTATAGGATTAACGATGAAGAGACAACCCTTACCACCTTGTACATCTCTATCATGTCACCCCTCTTCCTCCTATCCACTCGACTCTGCAAATTACATTGTCTCGACCTTTCTTCATTTCAACATTCCAGAGATCAGAAATTATTTTGGTCAATCACTTCTTGACCCTCTCCAACATCTCTTCATCCCTTTGAAAACCAGGTGACCAAATCTGCACACATTCTTATAAATGATAGGATGCTGCTTCTTTGAAACTGGACTATGTGAAACGTGTTCATATCCAGTATTCTGATTGTAAGATAATCCAAAAATATTTCTCAATACTTTTCTTTTGAATGCAATAAGTTTTCTGTTAATCTCTCTTTGTTTTTGACTACATTTCACAACCTGATGCACGACATGAACATATTAAAAGCAACGAACATATTAAAAGCAACGAACATATTTAAATATATTGTTAGGAAATATTTTTCTACCATGCTTAACAATATAATAAACTAATGCTTAAAATTATGATGCTGCTGCTTCACTTATATACAGTAGCAGTCAATGAATATCACAGCAAAAATTAATGGCAGAACTTCGGTATAGATGCCAGAAAAAAAACAGGATTTAACAACAGATTTATCAACTGGTAGACAAATAGTAATGTAACTGTACACTGTTATACCCAGAACTCACAAGAAAGTTGAAATCATGTTAACACTCTCAGAAACATCATTCCTTCATTGTACTGCAAATTTATTCTCAAATAGTCAATTAGATTTTGTTGTTTGAAGAAAAGTTCAAATTCATTTACAGTTTAATCAACAGGGATACTCATAATTCAAGTTCCTTGTGTTTTCAAAGTGGACACACACATACACACGTATATATATTAAAAAATTTCAAGACGTTTTACAACTGCTATTTGTCGCAAAAAAAAAAAAAAAAAAAAATAGGTCTTTTTGAGTGCAAAATGTAATAAAACATTACTACAATAAAGAGCCAAGAGGCTATTTTTCTGACGGCGTAAATTAAGTTAAGGGGATAATAAATCCATCATTATTTTTAAAACCGGATACGAAACTCGGAGATTGAAATCTAAGAGTTTCATGCCAAAGAAGAGATGTTCTTTGGTGAAACTCTTAGATTTTGATCTCCGATTCGTATCCGGTTTTAAAAATAATGAGGAATTTATTATTCCCTTAACTTAGTAATAAAACATTATTCTTTTAAACTCTTAATATATAAATATATATATATATATATATTTTTTTTTTTTTGAAAAAAAAAGGGGGGGGAAGAAATGAACTCTTCAGTATGCATGCCACTTTGTATATTTCCATCTTTCATAACCCAATGTAAACTTTGCCTTGAAAATATGTATTAAGCAGAAAATTCACTATCATTTTTAAGTTTTATTATTGCATATGAAATAATTTTTATAATGATTAGTCAGAAATGCTCTTCATAATTTAATCATCTTTTTTTTTTATGAATTAACAGTATGAAATGCCACTATATTTTAAACAAAATCTCTTAATAGGTTTGTTTCCAAATACTTAAACATCCTGTTATTCCAACCTTCATTTTGTTTGCAGTTATATAAAGTACAAAAATATTCCACCCCCATTTTGAATTGTTTCACTGAATTTATCAAAATGATGATCAATAATGATAGATGCATTGCAAAAAAAAAAAAAAAACTGTTCAAATTATTTTTGCAGGAATTGAACGATGAAAAGAGAGAGAATATCCCAAGTAATATGGTTTTCAATTTTGATATAAGTATCTGCATGTACCATGAACATGCAGATACTTATTTCAATGTTCAGTGCTCTATACAAAAAAACAAAATAAATATGATCTGTGCATTTCATTTTATAGATCTTAAATAATTCACTGTCTGTTGATTGCCAGTCTATTTATGTAAAAAATATGAGTATGGTTGTGATGCTATTTTCTTATTTATTTTTTACATTTCCTTTGTTAAGGATCTGTGGAACAATTTTGTATTTATCTTTTGTTATACTAACAATATAGTAGATGCATTCATTTATCATCAGTAATGATGCAGCAGCTGGCTAAACCATATCATTGCCAATATGTATGGAAAGCAGTACAGAAATTGCAGCTTTAGTATTTATGTTGATAGTGAAATATTTAAATTATATTTGTCGAGAGTAAAATTGTGTGCCATGTTGCAATTAAGAACTGGTAATTATATATTTTTAAGTTTTTACTGAACATGTGAATCAAGTGGTCATTCCAAGCAGTGTTAAACACACATCTTCCAGAAGTGTTATGCTGCTTGCTTTCTTTGCCTTAGATTTGATGTTTCACAGCAAGCAAATTATTGTATATAGTCATCTGTATATAATTTTGAACTGTGTTCTCGAAATAAAAGATGAAAAATTTTCTAATAACTTTTGTGTATAGTGCAGTTATAACTTTTTTTTTTTCTTAATTATCAACATCTAAACAAAAATATATAGCTATGTACACTGTCCTGCCAAAAGTCAAGAACATAACTTTGGATGCAAGAAAATTGATGCAGTTACACAGTATGCAAATTTTGTAGTAAAGGAAATCGACAGTTTTCTCAGGAGTTGTTTCAATCATGTATGCCAAATTATCATAATTTTTTCATGATATGCCAAACACACACACACACACACACACACACACCAAGATATGACTATGCAGGTCTAAAATAATGACCAGCTATAGCAAATGCTGGTTACCTTATCTTGCCATTAGACCCTAGAGAATTTGTGTTTGGAAATATGCATATTTCCACAAGTAATCCTATAAGTGAGATAAGAACTGCATCACTGAACTTTAATGGATGAGCTGCAATCCACAATCCTTTGTTGATAACAGATAGACATTTACAATTAACATCGGCCAAAGCAGCTGAATCTAATAGATCTATCTGGGTACAGAGGATGCCTGAAGAGTAATATTAAAGTGTGCAGTTGCAATGTTTGGAGGCTGCAGTGTAATGATTAAAAGTTGATTTTTGTCATATATCCACTAGTCAGAATGCTTGGAATCATTATTGCTGTTACTGATGTTCTGGACAAATGTGCATCTCCACATTGCTGCAGCTTTATACTATGAGCAATTACACCTTACAATACAATAATGTCCCATTTAACAATGCAGTGATTTTAAACACATGGTTTTGAAAAGAATATTAGAAACATTGCAGTGGCAGTGCAGATCTCTCATTCTGAATCTATAGTATAGATGAGGAATGAACTGGAATGCAGAATTAGGGTATAGCCAAGACAGTCCTCTTCATTAATAGAACTTAATGATGCTTTAACTGGCCATACTTGATGAAATATATCAACCCCATACTTCATATCTGTATTATTTCAATGGTATCGCAAGTGCTGATTCCTGTGTTCAAACTACATTAATAGAAATTAATAGAAAGTTACTTGAAAGTAACAATTCTTATATTTTTTATCATCATCATCAACAGGCCTCCGCAGTCAAATGACTCATTGTGGGAGGTCCCGCTCTCACATGCACAGCTCATCGTACTCTGACTTAAATGCATCCACTGTACCTGCACTCACCATGCTCTCAAGCAATGCATTCTAATCACCTACCACTTTCATGCAAGAAATACATTCCTCATCCCCTTGCTCACACCTTATACAGCTTCTAGGAGTAGCCTCTTGTTCTCCCTCTGTCTCCAGATATTCTATGAAAAATCTCATCCTGATCAAAGTCTTGTACAGTGGAATCAAAACATTTTTTCTTCTACACGTCAGTGTTCTCTGCATCATTCCCATAATTCACTGTATTGTCCTCAAAATTTTAGCAAAATGTCCATGAAATATCAAGTCCCTATCCACCATAAACCCCCCCCCTTCCAAATATTCCATCTCCTTCACCTCCTCTAAAATATCCCCACCAATTCTATACTCTGCATCTCATCTTTATTTCCCAAATTTTAAAGGCTTACACTTTGCAACATTAAATTGACATCCATGCACTCGCCCTTCAGACAGTCTATTTAGGTCCTCTTGCAAAGCTAGAAAAATTTTGCTGGCTATTTATGTCCTCTTGCAAAGCTGGCACAATTTCGCTGGCAAAATTATTTTTCTCTACATGCAGAGAGTGTGGAAAGCATTCTCAACTTGAAAACGGTTTCCATAAAAAACAATTGCAAAGCATATGGATAAACTTCCTCTGCAGTCTGAATAAGATATATGCTTCAAGCCATGCTAGCAATTAGCATCCTTAGAAATTTATTATGAGAATGGTTCCATATTGAAATGCCTTTTTTTGTTGTTTTTGTTATTAGAGGAGTAGCATGAGGATGGAAGAATTAATGCATTCATGGAAATCATACAGATAATGTAAAGAAAGTGAAAGAGTTAAGTGGATTCAGTGAATACTTGATTTCACAGTGGTATTTCATTCCAAATTATTAAGACAAATGTTCTCAAACTTTGTATTACTGTCACTCCTGAAAGACAACATATAAATTGACATCCCACTGATGTGACTTGATCCCAGGAGGTGGTAGTATTCAGAATTTGGGTGGGTGGGGGTATTGTAGGAGTTTGCAAAGACTGCACATCACATAGATGCTATAACAAGTAGAAAGCTGGCAAGTAGAGATAAAAAGGTAGTAGTAGTAGTAATGCTACTACTGTGGAATAGGCCATCAAACTATACTTGGATATGCACTGATTTCATCACCTGGTTTTTTTGTGATGAAAAAACTCTCAAGAGGGTTCCACAGACAAGTCACTAAACAAGAGAAGTGATATGATAGAGACATTTAAGTTTATGAGAGAGAGGTTTATCAGAAGGAAAGAGAGGCCACCTCTAGAAGCTGAAAAAATATGATAACTAAGGAAGCAAATAAGCAGTTGAAAATTTAGTTCTGAATTTGAATAAATTTATAACTGTTGGTATATTTTGCCATTCTTGTTCTGTATTATTATTATTATTATTAGCATCAGACTTCCCATGGAGTCAAAAGAGTCACTGCAGGAAGTCCCCACTATTTTACATACAAAGTTCATCAAACCATGCTTGAAATTCGTTAAACATCTTTGCACTCGCCACTCATAAACACACTCCCTTGCTCACATCCTCCTTATACAGTTTACAGGGATGGCCTTTTTTCTTTCATTTGCTTGCTCAGCCATTTTTGCAGAAACCTTACTTTTGTTTGCAATAAATAATGATTAGTATCCAAAGTACTATTTCTTAAAATCTTATAATTATAAAATATAGTCATTGTTCTTAGGTTACATTAATATGAAATTTATTAATCTTATTCTATTTCAGTTTCTTGTTTCATTATCAATTCCAATCTTTTTGCTTCCTTATTCTAATTTTTCCTTCATTGCATTTAAATCTTCAGTTATCATGTAATCATTTCGGATATTATTATTGGGAAGTTCATTCAACCGATAACATATTATATTGAACCTTAAAATCCTTAATCCTGCATTGACAACATGTCTTGATGTGTTCCACTCTCTCACAATTCTCCATGTAAAAAATTCTTCCCTATGCTCTTACAAAACTTCCAGGGATGGCCTCTGGTTTTTCCCCTCTCCCTCTTTCTACTCTTTTCATAATCCCTTCTGTATTAATTCAGTAAAATCCCCTCACTAACTTAAACGTTTCTGTCATATCACCTCTTCTCTTCCTATCCACTAAATCCTCTATAATTTACATTCCTTTAACTTCTCTCTCTCCACATTCAACAGTTCAGTGTCCTGATATTGCCTTAGTCACTCATCTCTGGACCTTCTCCAATGTTTCCACATGACAATGATAACTGACTGAATAAATCTGAGCACAGTATTCCAAGTTTGGTCCGACCAGTGCTTTATACAGTCGCACAACTACCTCCTTATCTAATATCTACTTATGAATTAGCAATTATAGCAGAATGCTCAGTCATAGGTCATATACAATGCATAGTTTGTATTCTCAAATCGTCTACTCAACTCGCCCTCCCCCCCCACTAAGATTAAATCCTGAGTGCGTTACTGCTTGGCACACTTGTTGGAGAACCCAGACATGGACAGTGGCTGTAATTTTGGGTGGAATGAGAGATGAAGGCTTTCATTCTAGTGAGAGAATTATTTCTATTATTCAGTGTGAGCAGTATCTAAATCAGGAAAACTGAAGCAGTAATCAGGCTGTGGAAAGCAGCAATAGAATTCACATAGCTTTGACATTCTTGTAATGCCAGAGGACATGAGATTGAGAATGGCTGGGTGAAGATTGTTCTAAAATGAAGGAATTTTGGGTGGGGTTGTGGTCTGAGTTACAAACAGGAGGGCTGACTGACATCCAGTGTATTCTGAAGAGGTACTTGTTGGAAAGAGATCAAGAGTGTTAGCAGGATGGTGAGGGTTGTGTGGTATTCCAGAAGGTAGATGGACTATCTGTGTTAGGGCAATGCTAATGTCAAATACCTCAGCATCCCTGTCCATTTGATGAAGGAAGCCAATTTGAGGGGTTTTTTCCTATTTTTTTTTTAAATTCCTGTTCTGTGTATGAAATTCTAACAATATTTTATTACTTTTAAGTCTTCAGAGTCCCTTTCAAGTTGCTCATGACCATTTTAAGCATCTCTGTATTAAGATCTTTGAATTAAAATCCAAAATCTCTGAATTTGGATGGTCATCTGCAGGTTTTTAAATTAAATTATACACAAATGAGTGAGTGGAGTCCACCAATAAAACAGACTAACAAAAGATAAAATAATTTCTGTAATCCTGATGTAACTGCAGCAACATTCAGGGCTGGCAAGAGACTGCCAGGCTCTAGTAGTAATTTGTACTCCCCCCCCCCCATCTCTCAGAAATGCCAATATTTTGGATACAAATTGTGGTCAGCTACACGGATATATCTGTTTAATGTTATCAAATGTAATGTCTATTACTCGGGCCAAGTAGAAGTGGAATGCAAATAATGAACATGGAATCGTGAAATGCAGTCCCACTAATATATTACAATGGTATCTCGCTAATCCGAACTAATAAAAACCGTGCTCGTTCAGATTAGCAAATTTTCCCCCCAAGAGACAACAATAGCTAGAGTTTAAGAGAAAAATAATAATATTCTAATGGTACATCAATTTAATTCTGTAAATAAACGAAGTAACTGATAGAAAAAAAAAGCTACTGAACTGTAATGTAAAACTTAAAAAATAATACAGTACACAAGTTACTTAAATATAAAGAGCCAATAGGCTTCATTTCGGCGATATAAACATTATTTAAATTAAGGGGATATTAAATCCCACATTGTTTTAAAACCGAATAAGAGACTCAAAGATTGGAATCAGAGAGTTTCATGCCGAATGTATAGTAAACTATGAAAGTATCGGCGATACTTTTATAGTTTACCATACATTCGGCATGAAACTCTCTGATTCCAATCTTTGAGTCTCTTATTCGGTTTTAAAACAATGTGGGATTTAATATCCCCTTAATTTAAATAACAATACACAAGTTTATTTTAGTAAAAAATTTAGTTTTCTATGTAGCTATATTGTTGAGGATTCTGATTTAATAAAATTGCATAGTTCAGTGGATGTGGCGTTTGCACACCACCGCGCTTGGCCGCACGAAGGAAGACTTGGTTTCGAGTCTAGTCGGCGACTAGAGGAAATTTTTCTAAGCCTTTTTTCGACCGGTTCCCGAGTTAGTCGATCTCTGGCACGGGCAAGCAGGTTTTTCCTCCCGGAAACTCGGGTTTTTCGTCCTGTAAACTCAAGAAAATCGACCGTAGAACCCACATTATTTCAGACATTAAATATATTGTGTTAGGGTTAGGGACCATGAGATGGCGGCACATTTGAGCTGTCTCTCTTCACTGCGTACCATTTAATTAGTGATAGCATTGGGCTATCTATCGCTGATTGGTACCAATGGAGATTGAACTGCCCACTCAGTCTCCAAAAAGTTAGATAGGGCTAAATGGCCTCGCCTACTCCCGTATACGGGAATAAAAAGGTGTTAGCTGATTTTTTAAATGCATAGTTCAGTACATAACTTAATTTGCGTAAAAAATATCACTTGCTTGTACACAACACAAAAAAAGTTTCACAAAATAACACACAAAAAAGTTTTTTTTTATTTCTTTGTAAAAAAGTCACTGATTTTCTTTTACTTCTTGGAATCTAAACTTTTTTCTAATGCTTCTTGGAGCTGCATTAGCAATAAAATTTTGTGGAATGGCGTATCATTCTGCCTAGCCCATTCTATACACATATTAAAACTGTCAACTGCCTCTTCATGTTTTACTTTTTTTTCTTCGAGTTCTTTATCGTCATCATTGTCTTCCAACTCATTCTATAGCATCATATTTATAATTTCAGCATCTGATTTGATTTCAAATTCGGTGATTCATGCCGACAATACAGTACGTACTATACAGTATAAAAAAAAGCAAACACACACAATAAATCAAAATAGGCCTACAATATAACCGTACAATCGACAGTATGAAAAAAATACTGTACTGTAATAATAATAAAATAAAAGTGCACAAAATAATAATACGTAATAAATAGAACTTTTTTTTTTCTTTCAAATCGCAGTTTGGATTACTGGAGGGTTCGGATTAGCGAGATACCACTGTATGTTGAATTGGATTTAAATATTGATGCGAACACAGATTGATAAGAAAATAACTATTTATTAACTTAACAGCTAATATTTCGCTGGTATTATATCCAGCATCTTCAGAGCACACAAACAAAGTTTGTTACAAATGCGAGACAACCACAATTCGGTGTAACAGTGGGGCTAGTATAAGTAATTGCAGCGTGCAACACAAGACTAAAGTCCTAATACGGCACCATCTAAATTAAAAAAAAAAAAAAAAAAAAACAGTAGTCCAAATAATAGTCCTTGAAAGTTTTGAAAAATAGTAGTCCAAGGTTTTGAATAAAAATAAATAAAATTAAAATAAATAAATATTAATTTGGTCTTAGGATGACTGTCTCCCAAATCTTTGGTAGATTTATACAGCCATACTTGTTAAGGTCTGTCAAAAATTTTTTCAAAAATTTCAAGGACGACTATTTGGACTACTATATTTTTTTCAAAACTTTGGACTACTGTTTTTTTTTTTTTTTTTTTAACTTAGATGGTGCCATATTAGGACTTTAGTCTTGTGTTGCATGCTGCAATTACTTATACTAGCCCCACTGTTACGCCGAATTGTGGTTGTCGCGCATTTGTAACAAACTTTGTTTGTGTGCTCTGAAGATGCTGGATATAATACCAGCGAAATATTAGCTGTTAAGTTAATATACAGTTATTTTCTTATCAATCTGTTTTCGCATCAATACCGTTTAAATCCAATTCAACATGAGTGACAAACACATAAGCCTATCCACTAATATATTATGTTCATGGGATTTTACTTCATTAGATGAAGGATCTGGGTTAAGCCAGATAGTGAATCGTGAATAAGAGGTTAGATGTTCAGAAGATGTATTATGATTATGAGAACAACACAGAAGATTGCTGAGATGATCAGAGGATACTGCCATGCCATAATAAGAAAGTGATTGTGATGCTATAACGTGTTCACCATATTTAAACTATAGTAAGCAGATTTGGTTGTCTAGAAAGAAATGTTGGGAGTAGATAAGATGTAGCAGAGCTATTTCAAAGAGTATCAAATAATGGGAGAATGAGATCATCCGTGTAATCGACACCAGATATTATAAGCAAGTAAATTAATAGATTTCTTACACTGAATAAGGTTCTGGGGGGGTGGGGGAGAGGAATTGCCTATTATGATGCACAGTGCTTTGAAGCAATTTAAGGTAAGATATGGTTAGTCATAATCACTGTGCTTGACTTCCTACATAATGACTCAGAGAGGTCTGAAATAATATTAATAAGAATCAGTGAAAACTGATGAGAGATGAGGAAGATTAGATATAGCACATTTGGATTTTCACTCATGGTCTAATTTTTTTTTAATTTCATTTCATTTATACACTGAATTGTCACTTATTTCAGTTACTCCTTATTGTTATTATAATTGTTCCTCATAACACATTAATGATGGTGGAAGAGATTCATTAGAAACATGCAGTTGTTTTTAAATGATGAAAAGTTGAAGAGAGCTATACTGCATAATGCAAAGTTGAAGGGGGAAGTGAATTTCTCCAGAAAAATTTGAATAGGTTGTTTGTGCAGGGATCAGAGAATAGGCCATCCATGTGACCAGTTATGTAGGAATTATGATTCAGTATTGTAAGTGAATCTAACCTAAATGAAAAAGTGATGGATGAATTAGGAGATAATAAAGAATAATCATAATTAAAAATTAAACAGCATTTTAGGACATCTACTGAGAAAGTACTGAGGAAAAATTGCAATCTCTTAAAAATAAATAAATAAAATGGTAGTTCATATTTAGTGGAGAGGGGATAGAAAGGAAAGCAAAAATAAAAATATGCAGTATTATATATTGTTAAGTACAAAAAGGTATAATAGAACCAATCATATACAAATAAATAAGGGTAGTCAAAGAGAAGTTGTAAGGACCAAAAATATGGAACAGTGAAAAGACCTGATTCCCATCCCATTTGTGTGCCATCTCCTATCTAAAAGGTTGGCTACCATGATATGACTCATGGTTCACTATGGGCATAATGACATGTGGTGAAGACCCAAGTTCTTCCACATATAAGTACACATGGCTCTAAATTGATGTGTGTTCACGGGGTAGTTTGCCTGTTCTGAGGGACAAAAAAAACGCAATTTTCTGGGTGAAAAAACCATCTACCTCCATATGAGACTGGCTAACTCACCTTTAGTCAAAAAAGACCAGATAAAAGTTCCTCACATCATGGACAGGAATCGAATCCAGGTGTTTCCAACCAAAGGTCTTTGTCTATACCAACTGAGCTATGGAGGCTCTCAAAAACCTTATTGGTGGTAGTTATTCTAAAAATCTTGAGAGACACTCAAGATTTTTAGGTTAACAAAGACACAAAATGCAAGGAGAGCATATTCTAAGATATCAAACTGACTGCTTTAACTAATTATCCCAAGCTGGGTAGAGCTATGAAGAGTAGAATGGATGTTATAGCTTTGCACGAGGACTTGAATAGACTGGATGAATGAGCAAGTGAGTAAGACTACGAGTTCAATGGAACAAAGTGTAAGGTTTTTGTAATTTGGGATGCAGAGTGTCAGATTAGTAGAGATATCTTAGAGGAATTGGAAGAGATAAAAGATTGGAGTAATGGTGGATAGGAACCCGAAAGTTTGGGAACATTTTGCTAAAACTACAAGGGCCGCACAGCAGATTATGGCAATAATGAATAGAACACTGACATGAAGAAGTAAAGATGTTATGATTCCATTGTATAAGGCTTTGATCACACCACATATGGATTGCTGTGCACAGATTTCGTTCCTGGTTTTCAAAGGAATGAAGAGATATTGTAGAGTTTAGAGATGATTGCTTAGGTCAGTTTTAGGGTATTTGGAACAGTGAATATAAAATCAGATTGATGGAATGCAAATTGCAAGGTCTAGTGAATAGGAGAGGGGGGGAGGACATGATCAAGACACATGTTAGTTGGTAGGAATTACCAGATTAATATGGATGAGATTTTTCATAGAACAGGTGGACAAGGAGAGAACAAGAGGCCATATATGAAAGCTACGAGGTGTTATTTGCATGGCGAGTGGTGGATGATTGGAATGTACTGCCTGGTGAGTGCAGAGTGGTAAGGCCATGGTATGATCAGATATACCATGGCCTTAAATGCATTCACTGTCTCTGCACTCAATGCATTTTCAGGCAATGTATTCCAATCATGTAAGAGAAGTGGGATCTCCTATGATAAGTCCTAACTCCATCAAGGTCTGATTATTATTATCATTATTATAAACTCTTATTTGAATTAAACAGGACTGAATGTCTTGTTTATCATAAGTGAGAAAGGAATATAGTCTGAAAATTAAAGAAAGGTATATATAAGTTAAGCACCTTATAAAGCAGAAAAGAATTAAAAGAACAGAAATATGGTTTTGGCAGAATGACCTCAGTACAAGTTCTTTTTCAAGCAGACAAGTTACACATTTTCACCAGAGACAACTGACAGGGGGGAGGGGGGAAAGGTAACTTTTAGCATTGAAATACATTTAACATTTCTAGGTCTGTATAATCTTATGACTCATTCTAAGTTGTAGAATAAGCATACTTAAAAGTAAATACTGTTTTAATGTATCTGCCAAGAAGGAAATGGGTGAAAGGCTTCAATGTCCTGATGTAACAATTCAACCCAGATTATATTGTTTTAGTATCACTGCCAGTGGATCTAAGAATATTAGGGTAATGTGCTATCTCTCTCTCTCTCTCTAACTACATGTGTTCTGCTGGTTAGTTTGTCTTTTTTTTTTGTTGTTGTTGTTTTTGACAAAAAACATTGAGTTTCTCAGGGGAGGGGGGGAAAGAACCCTGCTACTTCTGTATGACCAGCTAACTCACTTTCAGTTGAAAAGCCCCTTATAATCACATCCAAGACAGGATTTAAACCCAGGTCTTTCCAACATTACTTATGAAATGCAATGAAAAATAGTATAAATAAAGCCTTTAGTGATGTTGTCCCATGCCCTCCATGTAGAAAATCTGTGATGGGACTGATTCTGATTATCAGTAATATTCTGAATTATCAGTAGTAGTCTGATCCTTTTCAATGTTCTTCTTTGGTCTAATCTTTTCCTCCCTATTTCTTCTTCATCTGGCTAATACTTAATGAGCCTAGTTCACCTTTCTATTCTTCAGAGCACCATAACTGAAATACAACTTATTCTGCCCACAGGTATGACCTATTGATATATTAAGTATATGTGTTGCACCTCTCACGATAAGTCTCTGACTTCATGGAGAGCAGATGTTAATAATAATAATATTTAAAAAAAGGGGGATTGACATTGGATTGGACATGCACTGACTTCCTGCTTTAGCAAGACAGGCAGCTCTGGACAGACCAGGGACAGATTTAATTTGAGCTGTGTCAAAAGCAGTTCAAGTTTAGTATACTATGAATTGCATGTATTCTTCTGGATGGTTTGCCTGTTTTACAAGCTGAAAAACTTGACTTCTGGAAGGACATACCCTGATACCTCCATTATCTTGAATGGTTTCAGGAAGACAAAGTTATTGTAACCACATTTCATTAGTTTCTTCATTCCCTAAATCTCAGCCCAAACAAGCATCTATGGAATGAGACAGAAGCTATTAAGAACAGAATCAGTTGCAGTCCAATCTGAAGCAACTGTAGGATGCAGTTGAGATTGTCTGGCCAGCGTTTCTGCGGAACATATGTGGAGTCCTAGTCCGACAAGTAGAGGCTATTCTGAGGGCACATTGGAGATTCGATTTCACTGTTAAGTTAGTCCACCTAATAAATAAACTCCTTGGGATAAATGCTAAACTGGTTGACTAAGTGGATAGCATACACTATCCAGCTAGTATCAGAGGATGCAAAAAATGTATCGAAAGACATATCGTATGATGATTCATCAACAACAATTAAACATAAAAAGCAATCTATCAAAAACACAATTCATTGAACAACAACGAATTAATAAATCAACTGATTGAAACGTAATCTGTTAAAAATCAACGAAGAAAACAATTTCACGAAAACCGAAGGATTTCATCACCATAGTGATTGCTTCAGATAGATTTTTTTTCCAGCACTATTTAAATCACCGAAGTTGTTTATCAACTGCTGTAACTCATATAATTTAAGTGAGAATTATTTTAAAAAAACATTTTCTTTTGCAACTCTTTACTTTAGTCGTATAGATAGTTTGCTGTAATCATACAATTAACAACACACTTTTATGTATGCGTCGGTTCTTTGCTTGTAAATGTCAATTACAATGAATTTCGTAGTCTATTTACTTCACACGTTCTCAGGTACGAATGTACTACAGTTATAGAACTATTTAAATCTGTTGGCCCAGGTAAAATTACGAAGAATCCTTAATTTGGCCTAGAAGAATAAGAGCAAAGCAAAGTAATTCATGACATGGAAACGCATTTTCATGAGTTAAAACAAATAGCAGCGTAACGCTTCCTGTACATAGTATACTTAGAAAATATATCACATAAAAAAACGCTAAAAAAAAGCTGTAAAATTCATTCTTTAGTTTTTAAACTGAGGCTGAAATAATTCTGAAGTACCACGTATGTTGCTGTATAAGACGATATTTGAAATTATGAAAAATATTGCTGAAAGAATGGGTGGTCTAATATTCCAGAGCCTCTGCTACTAATGGCTCATGCAAAAAGTTAAGCAAGTTTCAGCGAGGTTAGTAGTGGAAAGGAATTTCAAACGTTCGATGCTGTTGGCACACTCTCCCTCGATGAGTCTTTGGACTCCCTGGATGGAGGTGTCACATAATAATACACTTAAACCTCTTTTTATGCGATTTTTTTTTACCGCGAATTCGGAGTTACGCGAATTGGGATATCAAAAATTATTTTTTTTTACGCGATTTTTATTCACTTTTACGTGACCAACCTAAAGTCTAAGTTAGGAAAAAATCTGTAATTCAAGAAAATTCTGAGAATTTTGTAGTATTGCATTCTCGTTTCAATTAAGAAAATTCTGAGATTTTTTTTTTTTTTTTTTTTGCATTCTCGTTTCAGTTAAGAAAATTCTAAATTCTTACGAATTTAATTTATTGGGAATTCCCCGAATTACATAACTGACTGCGCATAAAAAAGAAGTTCTTAGCAGTTTGAATTTGGTGTTTGAGTAGACAACACAGTTACTGCATTTTTTGTATTTGCATTTTTTAAGTGAAATCAAAATAAAAATCGCGTTATAAAATTAATAATTTTTCCAAGAAATAATAAATGGTAAGCTATATGTAATTTTCAAACTTTAATTTCATTAACCGAAGATTTTAATCCAGCCCTCACATGATGTTGCCAATAACCACAAAAAAAAAAAAAAAGGAAAGCCGTTTCCTTGGATAAAAAAAAAAAAAAAAAAAAATCAGCTAACGCCTTTTTACTCCCGTACAGGGAGTAGGCGAGGCCGTTTACCCTATCTAACTTTTGGAGACTGAGTGGGCAGTTCAATCTCCACTGGCAGCCAATCAGAGATAGCTTGCCCAAGGCTATCACTAGGTAAGCGGCACGCAGTGAAGAGATACGGCACAAGTGCCGCCATCTCGTGGTCCCTAACCTTAACACAATATATTTTAATGTCTGAAATAATGTGGGTTCTACGGTCGATTTTCTTGAGTTTACGGGGGAAAAAACCGCTTACCCGTGAAAGAGATCGACTAACTCGGGAACCGGTCGAAAAAAGGCTTAGAAAAAGTTCCTCTAGTCGCCGACTAGATTCGAAACAAAGTCTTCCTTCGTGCGATTAAGCGCTGTGGTATGCAAACGCCACATCCACTGAGCTACACATTCCTTGGATATAAAAATTCAAATTTTAGATCGTCTTCAAGCTGGGGAAGGTGCGACGGCTGTGGGTAAGCATTTCGGAGTCCGTGAATCAACTGTCAGATCTATAAAGAAAAATGAAGAGTCTATTAGAAATGCGATATGTTCTAGTACAAAATCGAGTGCGAAATTATCATCATACACAAGAGATGTTGTTCTAGAAAAGGCCGAAAAATCTTTAGTGATGTGGATAGAAGATAATGTACAAAAAAGAATGCCAATTGACGGAAATTCCATCAAGCAATCAGCATTGAGATTTTATGAACATATTAAAAAAACTGCAGCCAGATACGTCATCTCAATCGAGGAAAAAAGATGAATTTCCTGCAAGCAATGGTTGGCTGGCTAAGTTTATTAAAAGACATGCTCTTCATAATATAAAAATTAAAGGTGAAACGGCTTCTGCTGATGAAACAGCTGCTAAAGCATTTCCACAAAAACTTGCTAAAATAATTGAAGATGGAAGTTACACTCGTGAACAAGTTTGGAATATGAATGAAACCGGCCTTTTCTGGAAAAAAATGTCAAACAGAACTTACGTATCAAAAATGCGAAGAACTGTTGGTGCGTTCAAAGGATCGCATAATACTCCTATTTTGTTCGAACGCTTTAGGAGAGCGGATATTAAAACCACTACTCATAAATCGATCACCACATAACACCACAGCCAATGAAAGGCGTATATTTTCAAAAATTGCCAGTTCATTGGATGGCTAACAAAAAGGCTTGGGTGACCATTGATATTTTCACTGAGTGGTTCCACAAACAATTTGTGCCAGAAGTTAGACGCTATTTGAATGACAAGGATCTCGAATTTAAAGTGCTTTTGATTCTTGATAATGCACCCGGTCATCCTGCCATAGAACACCCAAATGGGCATTTTTTTTTTCTGCCAGCCAATACCACATCACTGCTACAACCTCTAGATCAGGGTATAATTGCAACTTTTAAAACATATTATGTCAGACGAACATTTCAGTACGTTTTGAACAAGCTAAATGATGATGAAACACTGTCAGTTATGGATGGGTGGAAAAAATTTTCAATTATGGATTGTATTGATCAGGTTCGATTATCGTTATCTGAATTGAGACCAGAAACTATGAATACATGCTGGAACGCTATTTGGCCCGCATGTGTTAAAGAGAATGCTCCTGTTCCCTTCAATCATACTGCAGAATTCCCCAATATAAAAAGTTTGGCGTGTGAAATTGGCGGAGAAGGATTCGATGATCTTACGTCGGCAGATATCGAAGAATTGTTAATTGATAAACCTCTTAGCGAAGACGAAATAGTGGAGATTGTTTCTGAGACTCCTGAAAGCGAAGAAGTTAATGATAATGATAAGATAATCCTACTTTTACTGCTGATATTATTAAAGGAGGTCTTAAACTGGCGTAATTTAGATAATTATTTTGCCCGACATGATCCAAATGAAGAACAGGCTGGGAAGTTTTCAGGTGAGCTTAAGTTGTTAATGTCTTCATGAATTATATCGCGACTTATCTAAAGCATCAACACAGCGATTAATAACTGACTTCATGCCTAAAACTACTGAAACAACCAGTGGTACTTTTGTTCAAGACATGACAAGAAGAATTCCACGAGTTGAGGCGGAAGTCGATGACGATAATACCATATCTAGTAGTTCTAGTGATATTACAGTCTCACGAAAACGAAAGCTTTCCCTTTTATTGTCAGAAACTGATAGCGAGTAACATATTTTTTTATAGAATCGTTAGCAAACAATTGAAATATGTTTTTTTTTAATTATTAAAATTCTTTATATGTATGTGTGTTCTCCATGAAATGTAAATAAAAATCTTATGATTCTAATGAATTTAATGTTCGTTTTTTTTCATTATTTTGCTTATATTTCAGATTTGGAACCAATCTTCACTTTTTCTATGGAGTCAATAGTTCTTTTTACGCGAATTCTATATACGCGTAATTTTTAGGAACGTATCTATCGCGTAAAAAGAGGTTTAGGTGTAATAATAAAATCTCAAACTTTGAAGTTGGCGATTGAAAACATTGTTAAGCGATTGTTGGTTACTGTATGCTTTGATCCTCGATGCATCCATTTTGGCTTGTATATAGACCAATGACTCATATATTTTGTATAGAAATATTTGCATTTAATAAACGTATTCAGTAGCATAAGCATAAATTCAACCTCCCCCCCCCCCAAACCTAACGAAACCTTGCTTACTAGTGTGATCATATGACTTACAATATATGAAACCAAAGTCCGCGCGGTTAGCCTAGTGGCTATGTGCTTCGCAACCATATGCCTGAGGGAGGAGTGTCCTAGGTTCGATTCCCGTCGACGACGCGAGGAGCTTAAGGATCTGCCATAGCCAAGTTAGCCGGTCTTGGGCGTGGACATCAGGGTTTTTTTCCACCAGTTTATCAGGGGTTTTTCATCCCGCAAATCGGTTCAGTGAACACACACACGGATTACAGTCAGAAATACTACCCCAGCCATAGGTCTGATTCGTCAGCTATGCCAGTTCCGGAGCCCGGCTGAAATTTGGGGGGACAGGGATGTAATAATAATATTATTATTATGAAAAAAACCGAAGACGTATAAACGAGGCAAACAATTTTACCAATCGCCTTGTACGAGAAGACACTTTCATTACTAAAGAAAATGCATGCCGTGATTTCCAATATTATATTAAAGTAAAAATAATGTATAAGAAGCTGTAGACGTACGCGTAAATTTTGTGATTGTCTTATATACGAATATAGCACAAAATAAACATTTCGAAAGAAAATTGTTGGGTTGACTTTTTATACACCCCATCGCCTTAGACGCAGGCATATACAATAATTGAGATTGCTCGTGAAATTTTGATGCAGGCACCTGTAAAAATAGCATTTGCATCCATAATGCCAAGGCCGTACTTACACTTTTCCGGAGGCGCTAGAGTGGGGGAGGGGTTCTTTCTCATTGTTTGTGGCCCTTGAATTGGCTCTAATTTTTCTGGGACCCCCCAGCTAGAGTCTCGTGCACCTGCGCATAAGTACGACCCTGCATAGCGCCAGGCCAATCGAAGATCAATCTTCGGATGGCTATGGCGTTATGCAGTACGGTTACCCCGAAAACTCGGTTTTTAACACCTCATTTAAAACAAAAGAAAATAAATAAATAAATAAAAAGATCGTAGAACTCACACGAGTAGAGACTGTAATACGAATGTTAGGGTTTACGGCCACGAGATGGCGACAGTTGTTTGCGTACTCACTTGAGAATCTTTGATTTTGATACTAAATGCTTACGTAATAATAAATGCTTGGAGGATAAAGTTTAGCTGCCTATCTTTCTTCAAAAAGTTAGTTAGGGCTAAATTAGTTAAGTTAAAATATTACCTTTACCGAACAAAATCGGCTCTAAGTTTTTTAGCCATCCAAAAATTTAGCCGGTCCTGATTTTTTCTGAGTTTGGCATTTCTTTTACTTCGAAATTAAAAAAAAAAAAAATTAACTAAATGAAAATAGAATAAAAATAAATAAATTCTGGTACCGAATGGTGAATCAAGATCGCCAGGATAATAATACTTACTTGTTGAACAATACTGTAAAATGGAACAAAAGAATTATTAAAATCGCCGGTGACCAAGTAATGATAATTAATCTGCTGATCATTTAATGAAAACACTAAACATTTCATCATAATATCACACGCGTGTGTTTCTGCTTTATGTCTTTTTTTTTTTTTTCAGTCACTTCTATGGATGCTGTTCAGCTTAACTGTCGTTTATAATTTTACGATTTTCTCCAAAACTGTTTTTACATGAGCTGCAAGTGATCGACAACCATATGCAGGGTAGCCCTATAGATAACTGTAGATAACAGTTAGATTTAGATCACTCTAAATGAACATGATAATGTGAACTGAAAATCGTATTCATCCAAGTCTCTGACTAGAACACTTCAAATAATGCTTTCTGGTTCTCGAATGAAAGAACAACAGAACTACACAAAACACAGATAACTAGGATTTTGCTTGAATTTGATATTCCTATAGTAGAAAATGATGAGAAATCCTGGTGCAACGCTGGCGGCTACTCAAGTGTGCTGTCATGCACACAGTCAATCAAAGTATTTGGCTGTCGAATGGTATTTTTCAAAAAATACCATTCGACAGCCAAATTTTTTGTTGTTTTTCTGCTGCTGCTGCTTCTGCTATTATTGTTGTTAGTATGCCCTCACTAACTTCCGGTTACAATCCATTTAACTTGAACTTTTATACCTCAATGAAACTAAGTTTTTGATATCAAGTTTATGACGAGGTTGTCATAAGCTTGAAACTAAGCCTGCACTTCATAATCGCCTACATGTTGGTAGTCGTATGAGGTGTGCACTACATACACGTTTTCGTTTTGTAGGCAAGAACATAAGACCAATTCACTAAAATGAAAAGTGTACCCCGATTGGAACGTTCTGTGGATTGGGAAAGATAAAGTTCTCATGAAGTCGAGAATACTGATTTATACTTTATGACATTTAATGTGTATTTTAAAAATCAGAATAGTATTATTGAATTGTTTTTTATTTTTAAATCTTTTTTTCCTCTTACTTTGTGGCAATCATTGTACGAGGAGGGGGGTGGAAAGTTCTGATAAACACTTAGAACAAAAATTATATTAAAGCAACTGATATCACCACAGGAAAGAACATACTACCAGCAGAGTTCTGAAGGTGACTTATGTTCTTATATCTTCGTATGCTCTTTCTTCTGTTTATATCAGTTGCTTTAATATTATTTTTGTTTTATCAGAACTTTCCAGATCCCCACCTCGTATTATGCGTGTGGATTTTCTACCTGAAGGTACTTCTAATTACTTTTACACTTACTTTTCATAGTCATTATATTTGATTCATTACTTTCTACGCGCACCTTGCACAAATTTTTTTAATTCATCCATCCTACTATTCTCAACTTCTGCAGTGGTTTGTAGTGAGGTCAATGGGCAAGAATTAAATTGATGTGCCTCTAAGTTATAACTTAGGGGCACATGACTTAGAAGCACATAGCATATAACTTAGAGGCACATCACCTCTAAGTTATAACTTAGAGGCCTCTGTACTGAGTAAATTTTAGGTTTTCTATAATGAGATAGTATGCCATTTATAACGTAAGGCCCTACGTGTAGCTTGTCTAGCTTATGCGTAAAATCCAGTTTTGAGTGAGGTGTTACTATTTACGATTTATACAGCGATAACCTCACTCTGGAACCACATTCAGAGCACTCGTCATTTTTTGTAAATAAATTACTACGTCCAACTTTTAATAAACCCATATTCACATAAAATTAATATCTCTATGAAGTCCGAAGTAGTTATATACAGAATGCATAGACACCACTCCAGAAATTGGTTCTGATGCTTTTGTTTAATACTGTTGTACACTGTTTTGAAAATCTTTTCATTCTGTGCGGACTTTATAGGCTCTCAATCCAATAACTACGGTCGGTAGAGTAGCTAGGCTTTTGGTGCCCTTGGCAAATCCTAGTTAAGCGTCTTTTATTCACAGTTTCGATAATGGGTAAAAGATCATGGCAGTGGCGCGATATTTTGTCCTTCTGACACAAGTACCTTGGGAACTGTCCCAGTGACAAAGTGTTCCTGTGCCACTGTCTAGAACCATTTTTGTTATATAGTATTGTTAATTTTGAGAGCCTCAGACAGCGCTCCTATCAGCAGACTTGCGCTTATGGCTGGTAACGAAAGCTGTGGATTCATCTATTACTCGTAAGTCTCACAAATAAAAACCAGAAGGACAAATTGGAAACGAATATAGGACGGGAAAAAAGAATGTCATATTAAAAGTAGGAAGGGTATAACCTCAGAATTTTAACATGAAATGTTACGTAAATAGCACATTAAGGTGACTAATTAGAACAAATACTTAATAAAAATTAAAAAAAAAAAGATGAAAGAACTTCCTTAATACGGTAGTTAATCCTTATTCCTGAAGTGTCCTATGTCTGTAATTTGCATGTGAACTAATGGCCGGTTTTCCTATTTTGAAGAACGAAAAACCCTATCACAAAAAAAATTATAATATTCACTGTTTATACTTCAGAAAATAAAGACGTCCCTGAGGAATTTTACAAATAATTAAATTTTAAATGCAAATAATGGGTAACAAACCAGTTAAAGACCGTATGGGAAATAAGAGATTCAAATTGAAATAAAAATGGACTAAGATCATTCACTTTTAACCTAATCAATAATTTGAAAATAGCAAATTCCGTTTACAGACAGACACATAAATGTGCATAAATAACCTGAGAAACAAGTCGTCTTAAATCTATTACTGATTACGTAATAAGACATGAAAATAAAAAAACTAAAAACGATGTAAAAAAAAACCCTAATGTTATCTAAAGATTGGAAAAATAAATTAACTACTGTATATATACTGGAATGAAAGGATTGTAAGAGCAAACTTACAAACACAAATAAGAAACATGACAGTATATTTACATTTAAACAAAGATTATTGTGCATTATGGCAGCAAAGATTGGTCGATTGGTAAGGCCGCTGTTACTAATGGCTCGCAAAAAGTTAAGCAAGTTTGAGCACAGTTGGAAGTTGAGAAGTTGGAAGGGATCAATCGTTCGATGTTGTTGGCACACTCTCCCTCGATGAGTCTTTGCCCTAGAGGTGTCACATAATAATAATTATTTTCCAATTATTATTGGAAACACGTCGATGTCAAAAAAAAAAAAGGCTAAAGACGAAGATAGGCAGACAAAAAAAAAAAAAAAATTACCAGAAATTGGAACGAACACATAGAAAAATATTAAAAGAGAAAAATTAGGAATACGAAAAGAAAATAACTATCTTCTGATACAACTGAAAATAAACTAAAATTATTAAAAAAAAGAATGCCATAGGAAAGGAAAATTAGAACCTTACATGGATGAAACTGGAATAACTAGAACAGGAAACAGAGGTAAATATTACACAATAATCATACGATCGCAATGGTAATTAATAATTGCAATTAGCATATGACCATATGTTGATTAAAATCCAAAGAAATTAAAGAACAAAGTAATATAAGCGAAGCGGAATCGCATAATTATTACGAAAATGTTTTGAAAAATAATTATTGCAGCACTCCTGACATAACTAATAAACGTAACAAATTAGAAACCATAAATTAAATGAATTAATTCTAAAGAAAATGAAAAACAGAAAACAGCTGGAAATGATAGTATAAATATGGAATTTTTAAAATATGCTTGGAAAACTATACATAAAAGACTATTAAATCTATTAAATAAAATTTTGCAAATAGCAAAAGCCTCGGGAGAAATCCATTATATTGGGCATTTTCAAAAAATTGGGAATAAATCAAAGTATTCAAATTATAAAAGAATAATTTTATTAGATTCTGGATACAAAATGTATCCGGCAATATTGAAAAGAAAAACGAGTAGATAGAAGAAGAATTTTCTTTGAAACGACCTTGGTTCGCAATTCGTCTATGATGCGAATAGCCTTTATCAGGGCTTTTCAATTGAGGGTGAGTTAGCCAGTCTGATACGGAAGTGTGCCTTTTCCTCTCAAAAACGAGTGGTTTCATCCTCAGAGCAAGCAAACGCTAAAAGAACACATGCAGTTTACACACAGAGACCGAGAATGTTCACTCGTGTATTGATTCAGTCTTCACTTTAATATATTTAATTTGAAGAAAAAAAATGAAATTAAAAAATGCATATTATGCCTAAATACTTATCCTATTTATAGAATATAAAAAAACCTTTGATCTAATAAAAAGAAACAAACTTTCAAATATTAGTTAATATTGAATGTCCGTCACAATTAATGAAAATCTTTTGGCAATAAATGCGAAACTAATGCCATAAATAGTGAAAACCACTAATATAACGACAAAAAAAAACCATGAAGGTATATAACTTGTCTCCAGACCTTTTTAATATACACATTTAAGCAAAAAGTATATATATAATTATATGCAGATGGTCAAATCTTAATTGATAATACAGAAGACCAATTACAATTAGCTCCTGTATACCTTGCTAAGATAAGATACTAAATATGGCATGAGAATCTCTTCTGATAAAACAAGAGTTATGGCATTTAAAGGAAGGAAGGGAGCCAATAAGAAGCAAAATAGTTCTGAAAAATAAACCAATGAACATTTTAATCATTTTAATTATTTTGTTTGTAATATAAGCCACACTGAAGAAACAGATCCGAAACATAAAATTAATGTTGATCAAAATTATAGGGATGATTAATGATATATTTTAAGCCAAATTTATCACATGGAATTATGTATACAAGCGAAAGAATGTTCGATGTTTTAGTTAAGCTCATTCTATTATATGGAAGTAAAACATGGACAATGAAAAAAAAAACCGACTACCCAAGAATAATATCAGCAGTAAATTAATAAACACAACACACAAGAACCAACTTTACATACAACAGATAATTATAAAAAATAATTTAAAAAAATGGATTTATTTCTATAATTATCTACATGCGAGTGGAAATATTACCGAAGAAACTACAAAAAGAAAGAAAAGGCATCACAGTAGGTTTTTAAAGAGATAGCGTCAAACCCAAAAGGACCACGAGGCTTAAAATTTTAAAAAGGAAGACAACAAACAAAGTTATTTATTTATTATTATTTTTATTATTTTTATTTTTTTGCTGAAAGGTACCTATGTTAAATATATCACACTACCGCCTTGTAAGCATATCGGAGTCCAAATTTATGAGGACTGATTAAAAAAAAAAAAAGAAAAGAAAAGAAAAGATGTCTCTTCTATTCTAAGTCTTGTTATAACATGATGCCTTGGTTAAAAAGACGTGCATTCGAGCCATGTCTTTCTAACAAAAAAAAAAAAAGGCATCGTCGACCAAATGAGTTACAATGCCCTTTGATTGAAAAGACCTGGTTCGAACCGCCATCAATATGACGACGCGAAGAGCCTTATGAAGACTTTGAATCTGAGAACTGCATTGACAAATGCTAGAAACTCTTTTTTTATCATTAAGTGCGAAGTTCTTATTTCTCATACCTTTGAGAGCAGTGAGTAAGATTGGAACAAGACGATAGGGGCAAAAAAGAAAAAGATAAGAAAAAGAGTTAGTCAAAGGGCAATGAGACTTGTTGGAACAGATGCAACATACAGCTTCATTCATTACAGATGTACTCTACCAATAAATGATAATGTATGCTACCAGCAGTGAAGAAAAAGAATGTTACTGAGGCTCTAAACATAAAAGTGGAGAAATATTTATAAAAACTGCATGCTAGAGAGTTGGAAGTCATAGTCTGGGCGTAATAGGAACTAGTGCAATATTTTTATTTTTTTATTTATTAATATTTATGCAATGCATAGGAATTTAGTAAAATTGTGAACATAATTGCTAGATTTCGGATATGAGAGTTATGGTATATTAACGATCAGAAAGTGTGTAGAAAGGAATTTCACGGCAATTTTTTTTTAAAAAAAAAAATAGCGTATGAATGAAACGCAAACAAACAGAAGCACTGACATTAACCCTTAATCCCTTTAAGATCAGTTGCCAACAAATATGCGAAGGGATTGCAACAGATAGAGAGCGTGAATGGTTACATTGTTGAGACATGTTTAAGGATAAATAAAAATTAGAAATGTTCATACAATTATGTTAAACGTTTCAAAAAAAAAAAGCAATGACAATTCTCTTTTTCGATATCGCATACTACACTAATGTTTTGGACAGTTTAATAATGTCTCCTGATGACCATATTTGACAATGTTGACAATTCAAAGGAAACTGTGGTTTCTCTGTCCACATCAATCATCCATTTTCTCTGCACTTTATACGATAACTTGTTCCACACACGACTGTGATACTGGTGAAAAATGATATACTATTGAAGAAAAAACATGAAAAACGTTCAACTTTATAGAGATATCGATGCATTTTTTTAGCGGTGCATTATTGGAGAGTTAAAACTAACATCCCATTTTGATGAAAGTTGCCTGAAAGTTACTTTCAACTGTTTAATAATGCAGAAGGAATATTTATCGTCTTCACTCTGTCAGTCCTCATCGGTAATAGTTCCAGTTAAAGTTCTTAAGTTCGTCTTAAATCCAGTGTTCCAGTTCTTAAATTTCTTAAAGTATCATTTGATGTCAAACTTCTCTGGAATCTCTTTCGCTATATTTTGTTCAAAATCTCTTTGTGTCTCAGCGAGGAACAGTTGGAATGATCTGGATTCAAGTCATGGTGAAGTCACGAAAAAAATTTATAAGGGAATTCAGCTAAAGGTGAGCTAGTCGTTCGCACACGGATATGGAAGGATTCTTACTCTCTGAAAATTATAGACAAATCAGTTTATGAGATGCAATTAACATACATTTGCCTCACGAGCTTAGTTACCTGAACAAAATCTTAATCAACTAAACGACGTCACATTCTTGTCATGATTTCAACTTTGCAGATTTCCAAAATGAATATTCTTTGTCAAAGACTACATCATTCATATTTCTAATGATCCGAAACAGAAATACATGCCGATAGTTAGTGGGATTGCATGTCTGAAATGTTTTAACATTTTCTAAACATTACAAAGATTTCTCGTGTCCACGTAATGGACAGCACGTTCAACAATACTCTAATGTAGCGATTTTCAAACCGGTGTGCTGCAAGATTTTGATAGAAAGAAATAAAAATTATGTAAAAGAAGTTTTTTTTGTGTATTTTACCTACAAAGTATATGAGGAGTCATAATATTTATATTACATCGAACGAAATTGTTAAGAGTGAATAAAATTTATGATATTGGTATAATATAAATTTATTATACCTTATTTAAATTAAGGGGATATTAAATCCCACATTGTTTTAAAACCGAATAAGAAACTCAAAGATTGGAATCAGAGAGTTTCATGCCGAATGCAGTATAAAAAACTATAAAAGTATCGGCGAATACTAGAGTGAGCTAAATGCAAGTAGTTCTAGAACGTAGTACAAACACGGGCAACTCGTATCAAAGGTGGTAAAGTTCTAATCGCTAATCTTGGTATTTTCCATAATGTAAAAACACATTTCCTAGGAAATGTATGCTGTTATTACATAATGGTGGGAGGTCACTACCTAGACCGGTTTCAGCCTTATTAATAAATAAAGCCGTCTCTAAAAATTCGGACGATCCCTAGACCACTCAATTGTGGGCGAAAGACCGTCTATCTCAGCGTTGGCTCCACTCAGTGATGGCCTTCCACCCACCACCGTTCATATTCCGAAGAAAAGCATTCACCGACAAAGCCTCTCAGCGGGCCGTGCCGGAAAACACTTTCCCCGGAGACACAAATTGCTCCCTTAAGGCAAAAACCTTAACAGAGCGAACTCATAATAGCCCGAATATAGTAAACTATAAAAGTATCGGCGATTACTAGCGTGAGCTAATGCAAGTAGTCCTAGTACGTAGTACAATCTCGAGCAACTGGCAGCAAAGGTGGTCAAGTTCTGATCGCTATTATATCGTCGAAATGAAGCCTATTGGCTCTTTATATTTGAGTAGTTTATTATACCTCTTATTATAGATATGCATCGTTGTATGTGTTTACTGGTTCCTCCATTTGTGCGACAATTATAGCATGCTGCGCTAACACTGTAGTGTCGGCGCTGTATAAAGACGAGACAGATTTAATAAGTGAATAACTGAAATCTTTGAGCATTTTTCTTGCTGACATAGCTGAATCGGTTTCAATTCTGTACCATCTGTTGCGTTGTGTTTCAACGGTGTTGAATTTTAGTAAAAACTATCATCCTTAGATTGGGGAAGCGATCCGTTTTCTCTAAGTGCGTGTCAGTTGGCAAATTTAAACACTGCAGAAGACGACGAGCTAACGGAAATAAAGAATGACAAAGGATTAAAACTTAAACATTCAACAACAGATACTATTTCATTCTGGTTGTCTCTTCGAAGTGAATATCCCATTATCACAAAAAAGGTAATTGAAGCGCTTCTTCCTTTCTCCCCTTCATATTTGTGTTTTTCTGCAATGAGTATTATAAAAACCAGAATAGTTCGTAACCTGAAACCTTGGAAGAAGAAGATTTTAGGGTATGCTCATCTACAATCCAACTTCGCACAAGGGACAACGCCAAGCTCAGGTATCTCATTGATTAAAAAATACATTTATGTTAGAAAAAAATTAATAAATAATTACTATAATAAATAACTTTGATTATTCTTTTGTATTTCATTACAAGGTGTCATAAATAAATGGGGTTTCAAAGACATCTTTCAAAAAGAGAGTTGCGACGAGTTTCGTCTTTATTTGAAACAGTCGATATATTTCTTAATATTTGAATGGTGTGCTAGAATTTTAGTAATTAGTTTTAGTGTGACGTAAGATTTAAAAAAAAAAAAAAAAGGTTGAAAAACGCTGCTCTAATGTAACGTAAGCTCCGTTATTTTCTTCCCTGCATTCCGTTCTTTTTTGAATCTACTGTATCTGGAGGATAGACATTTCTCGAGAGCTGAGAGGGATTGGCTCTGGGGATGAAAATTTTAGATTTTAGAGCAAATATGCAAATATGAATTTTTTTATCTAAGTTTCGCCCACAAAATGCTGTTAACTTGCATATTTGTGTTAGTACTGTGGGTGGGCTAAGAGTTAGATATTCTAGATATTGGTGATCTAGAAACCGAACGTGATACTTCACCAAGCCACTTCAAGTCTCCATTAAGCAAGGTACAGGTCTTAAATCCGTCTTTCATCTTAAGATACTCGCTAAACATAAACATCGATGAGCACAGTGAGGTTCACATCCACAACCTGTTTAGAGAGCACACACGCTAACTTGTTGACCAGATAACTAATTATAAATATCTGCATATAGGTATCAAGATAATTTTTCAAGTGTGTGCTTGTTTTCTAGCATTAATTAGCACTGCATATGCAAAAGTTTCAACATTAATGATACATTGTGTTTGCTTCAGTACATCTGCTTAATCCTTTTCTCAGGCGATTTGTGAAGATCAATCTTCAATACAACACCTGAGATGAAGACTGGGCCTGTGTGACTTGAAAACAAGTTTCGTCTCTACTTCGAATATTTTGGTGGAGATCGTGGGGAAATTTCTGATGAAACAAGATGATACCTTAGTGGGGTTAGAATATAAAGGTCTATAAAATTTTCTGCTGATGAAGACAGGAGAAAAACAGAGGAATATTCTTTTTACGATCACTTTCACTTATTTAGAGAACTACAATGATTTTTAATATGAACTAAGCTTGAGATTAGTAACCTCATTATTAAATGTACGAGTTCCCAAACGGGTTTTCAACTTATCAGGGATGAAAATCCATTTTCAGGATGATAAATCCAGCTGCTTCTATGAGAGAGAGAGAGAGAGAGAGAGAGAGAGAGAGAGAGAGAGAGAGAGAGAGAGAGATCGGAATTGTGCGAAACTCAGTAAACTTTTGAAATGAACAATGTGAGAGTCAGAGGAAATATAGGGTATAAGACAAATGGACGAAATATAAAAATTATAAAACCAGAAAACAATATATATATATATATATATATATGTGTGTGTGTGTGTGTGTGTGTAGAAAGTTTTTTATCTTGGATATAATATATGTTAAAGATACTATGCTATTTTAAACCTGGTTTTAATCCATTTCCCAAGTAAGCAAACAGACCAGACAAGTAAGTCAAGTTTGCGCCTGCAAGTAGTGCAAGTCTGGTGACCCGCAAAGTAGTGCAAGTCTTAGGCAACTCTTGGTAAAGGTGGAATGATCACTATTCTTAATATTTACCCTTAATGCAAAGCCCATCTCCTTGAGGAGATGTATGATGCCATGCATTAAAGGCAAAGGGGCCACTACCCAGACCGGTTTCGACCTTTATTGAGGTCTCATCAGTGGGAGCCAGGCTTAGAAATACCAAGGTTAAGTAATACAGAACTTATAAATATTTTACCAACACAAGTTACCAAAAGGTGCTTTGACCTTATTAAATAAAAATCTCAGGATGAGAGATAGATGTAGAAAGTTTTTTACCTTGGACCAAGAAGTGATACCAAGGTTAAGTAATGGACAAGACATTACTTCAACTTCTACAATGACTTTACAAAGAAATTGTCCAGAAAACAATTTTCTTTGTAAAAACGTTTAAGTTACTTAGAAAGAATCTTTCTAACTAATACGATCATCTGCCACTATAAACAGGAACCAGGCCTCATTTTTCATATTTGGAAATCTCTTATACGTTTATCAGATCTCCATTATGCCAATAAACCATTTAAAGATTTTGCACAACAAATAAACGTCTCAGGCATGATATAACAATAATATACATTAGTGAATGTATATTATTATTAATGTTATACATTTAAATAACGGCTGTCGGAAGTATTCAGACTTTTTTTTTTTGTATATAATCAGTTAATCTCCTGAACGAAGCTGTTGATTAGTAGACAGTGAAAGATGTAGAAGTGTTTTTATTATTATTTTCTACAATAAAAGTGGCATTTCATTGCAGATGGAGTGGAGTAAGCATCACTGTTTTAGCAATAACTTTTCTTGAAATCAGTAGGCAGCGGCAACCAAACTCTAATAGGTATGTCTGTTATATGACCGCAGAACATACACTCCCGATGTGTATTACTTATGGATTAGGTAATTAGGAATTTTACTGAGGTAATCCAAAATAAAAACCGTAAAATTTGCCTATGGCAATGATTAACTAACTCTAGAAGTGCTCTGAAAACGAAGCCTAAGAAAATTTCTGTAATTAAAATTAAAAAAGTCAGTAATTAAAATCGAACTATTACAGTCCTTATTCTGCAACGCTATAGTCAACAAAGTTATCAAACTACTCAGGCCGCTTAGAGTGATGACTATACACTTAGTTATAAAGAAATTACTTCTAACGAATGATTTAGAATATCATAAACTGATGAACCTCCAAGAGACTGGAAAAAAGCAAAATTGGTCCATTTAAAAATAAAAAAGGGGAGAGATAGAGTTTGATTGAGAATAGCGCCTCTATAGAACATTCGGTGGATGATTCAATGTCTCTTTGGTTAGAGAAGACCAAACTTAGATCAGATTCTCGTTCTGAGGTCAAAAACGTTATCTCAGGACAAAGAAGACTTTCAGCCGAAAGTGAATTAGCCGGTCTCATACAGAGATGGAAGAATTTCTTTCTTTTTGGATAACTCGGTTATCTATTTATTAATATTTATTTTTCATTCAACAAACAGACATTGAGACTGCCGTTATTGATGCTTGGAATGCCGGGAGTAGTCTCAGTGACATAGTTTTATGCTAGGAAATGTCTAGGTAGGAAATAATCATGCAAAGAAGAAAATATTGGGATCTAAATTAGGGACCTAGTATGAACCTAAGATAAGAAAGCGCCCCTAGATACTTGATCAGGGAAAGACTAACCTAAGGACTGCTTCTGCACTAGTACTTTCTCCTTGTAATAGTCAATCAAGCTTAACTGCGTACAGAAAATAAAGACAGTCAAAGCATGATGTAGTCTTTTTCTGAAAGAAAGATTCTAAAATACGGCGAGCAATATATATATATATATATATATATATATATATAATGATACAATATATGCATTTTGTCTGTTTCTGTTTAAAGGATTTGTATGGAATCAAAATATTTTGTAATATTTTAACCATGATTTTTAATAATCTGTGTATTTTGTGCTTATGAATTCGAAACTTCATAAGCAAGACTCGAAATAAAAACAATATTTATTAAGAGAAAGAATTTATTTACAACTGAAAAGCACATTAAATGACTAGGAACACATAACACATTCGGTGGTTAGAAATCAAGAAAAGATTATACCTCATTTTAAAAGGACATACACACTGTAGAAACTATACATATGTTTTGCTCTTTCATTCCTATTTAAGGAATCATTGACTAGAAATTCTGCAATACTAGTATACCAGTACAGGAAGTTATCTATACACTTTATAATGTGACTGTAAGAAATATTTGGATATTGCAATGATTGAAGAAGTATGAAGGTGGATAACAAACAGTCTACGTGACAAAAAATGACAATGTTAGAGTGGATTGCTCTTTTGAGAGCTTTTTTTAAGAGGTGGTGTATTGTTATTTATGTCTGAGTTGTTAAATCATAAAATTTAGAAAGCACACTGAAGAACGAAGTAACCTCGATATATTGTATAACATAATACCACAAGTTAGATGAAAGCCTGGTCTTTTAGAGCGTAGTAAATGAACTTCCATTAATATATGATTAATATAGTTATCCTTTATAAATAAATTTGTATTCAAAATTATCCATGAAACAGACTCTGAGGGGAAAATATGCTGTGACTGAAGAAACATATTAAGATACTGTACACAATACCAATATACTAACATAGCATACAGATACACACTGACATATATATATATATATATATATACGGTACATGTATATTATATGATTGATAAACATCCTTGACTGGACATAGTGGGGTTTTGTTGAAGATTTACAAGGGATGAAGAGATGCAGTCTAATTTTATGGGAGTTGGGCCTCCTTTAGTTGTTTTCACTGCTGGTCTTCGCTTTTTTAAAACATTGATGCCAAGTTTGGTTTAGTGTCCACAGCAGTAAGAGGATAGCTGATGGGGACGGTGCCTAAAATACTTGGAAAGGAACCAACAGGACATGATGAACTTAATGAAGACACAGGACTGATAGCAGCAATTGCTTGCTTTTGCTGAGAGCAAGGAGCAGAAGTCCATTTGGTCGGTGGAGTCACTTTACCTAGAAAAGAAACATCTAATTAATACACGTGTATATTTTACATTTTTTTAATTATTATAAGACACCAGATAGAATGGCATCCCCCCTCCCTTTCTTTCACACACACACACACATACACACAAGGGCCGTACTTATGCACAGGCGCACGAGGCTCTAGGTGGGGGACCCAAAAATTAGGGCCAATTTAAGGCCCTAATTTTTGGGGCCTTAAATTGGCCCCAAACAATGAGATTTAAAATTGAAGAATTAAAAGTATAAATAATTAAAACTGAACATAAAAATCATGATTCTGTTAATCTTCCTATATCACTATAATATATACATAGATCAACATTTCCTAATGGGGAAATAAATAACCGACAATTTTTCTAACAATGCCCATTAGTAATGCCAGTGGAGAACGTTCATGTTCTGTTCTTAAAAGAGTGAAAAATGATTTACGAAACTCTTGCATCAGGATAAATGTCAAATTTATCACTATTATTTATTGAAAATGATGTTTTGAATAATTTGAATTATGATGATATTATTGATACATTTGCGTAAGAGAAGTCTAGGAAAAAACATTTAGTGTCTATACTTAGCCCTAGTTTAACATTTGTGTTTGATATGTATTGTTTTACTTAGCATAAGTTTTTTTATAATAAATGTAATAAAAGTTTTTGTATATAGCGATTGTTTTTATTTATCTTTATTTATTTTCTAAGGGGGGCGGAGCACTCTAGCATCTCGAGCCCCGAAAAGTGTAAGAAGTGTAAGTACGGCCCTGCAAGCGCGCGCACGCACGCACGCACGCACGCACGCACGCACACACACACACACACACACGCACGCACGTACACACACACACGCGCACGCACGCACGCACGCACGCACGCACACACACACACACACACACACACACACTTTTTTGCATGCTACCCCATTATAAAATAATGCCGATGGCATTATCTGCTTGTTAATATATGATATATAGTACCACTGCTATAGTTAATGGTAACATGTATCATAGTACCATTAGCTATCGTTGAAATTTCGAGCAGCCTAGTTAAGTAAACATTAAAATTATTACCATAACAGCAAAATTTTGGGACGTTCCTGAAATAAAACATAAATATTACTGGAAGGAATGTATAAGATTTACTTACAGTTTTACCTGATGCAAGACTTGGAATTGAGAAGAAAATGGAAGTAAATGGAATTAAAATGAAGATGTTTGAAATATTTAGTAGATTTGTTAATAAGAAAGTGGGACCGGGTGACATATTTTCATGCTTTAAACCGAAATATGCAAAGATATTAACAAGTATATCATTATTATTTTTTTTTTTTTTTTCATTTCACACGTGGTTGAATAGCTTGTGATAACTTCCATAAGGCTATTATGCAGAAGACATGAAGTTTTAGCAATGTTCGATTAGAAGAACTATTTTAGGTCTTCTTTTAACCGATTACAGATCTTTGGCAGCACAGGCTCTCTCTCTCTCTCTCTAAAGAAAGAAAGAAGAAAGTAGTATTTTTAATCATAAAACTCAACAAACTGATCGTAGAGAACACAAATAAATTCTAATTAGGCTTACAAAACACCGCTTCTTATCAAGCACACCGTGGGAATGGACTCAACCTTCGCGATGCGAAAAGCAGGTTTCTGCCTATAGGATTTACAAAAAAAAAAGGGGGGGGGGAGTGTTGCCCTTTATCAATAAAAAAGCGTTAAAATGTTGGGATCTAACAGAATGGGAACAGAATAAGGTGATACATTGGCATATGAATGTGCGCGTTCATTTTTCAGTTCAGAAGTTATGATTAAGGATTTGGAGGAGATGTCAAAACATGGACGACGTGAGATTGTGTAGAATGGATATGAATCGCCATACAAGCACAGCATTACTAATATGTGTGCAGACATTTTGGGGGATAAGGTAAAATATTTTGCATCCCCTTAACTTGACTGTCTCGAGAATGAAATAACCTGCATACGTTTCAAGCAAGTGATGCTTGATGAAATTTAAACAGGATTTCTAATGATGAAGCAAGTCAACCAGAAGCGTCTTATTAAAATGTTACTTTATTTTTAAAATATTTCAGATTGCACAGGAGACTTCGTGCAAGATCCCGCATTATTATTATTAATAATAATACCGTCAGAAACTCATCGAGGGAGGCCATACCTTCATACCTTCTCTTTAATTCATTCACACTGTCTGCACTTACTACCTCCAAAGGCAATCCATTCTAATCACACACTACTCTACGAGAGAAAAATTTATCTGTGACTCCTTGACTGCATTCATTCTCAACTTCCATGGATGCCCTCCTATCCTCTCACACTCCATATAATGAAAAATTCCATCTACTGGTATCTTGTATGACCCTTTCAAGAATTTGTAAGTCTCAATCGTATCAACCCCTCTTTCTCCTGTTTGCCAGTGTCTTCAGTCAGTCCACAAATTCTCAATCGGTCTTCACAATCTATATTCCACAATCACGATATTATCTTTAACATTTGTGATTTGCTCTCTCTCTCTCTCTCTCTCTCTCTCTCTCTCTCTTATTTGCTTCTTATTCATATGTTGTGAAAATGAAGCACGTTCTGAAAGAGTACTTAAATATAATGGTACAGAGAATAACTTTTAGCATTGCAGAATAATTGATTGGATTTTAAACACCAAACAAAATCAGAAACAAGAAAACCATAGGTCGAAAGAAGTGCATAAAAATCGAAAGACAAAAACAAATCCATCCAAATTGCAAATATATAAAAAATCAATAAAATAACAGAGGGTGACTAACCTGCTCGAGACAGACAGATAGATACACAAAGAAAAGAGAGAGAGAGAGTGGGAGTCGCGTTGTAAACGATTAAGCTAAGAAAATCGAGTTATTCTTGTATGGGTTATGCAGACAGAGAGAAAGGATTTTTTGTTTTGTTTTGTTTAACAAGAAAAAAAATATATAAATCGATCACTTACAGAAATAACTGAAAGAAGTACGAACACAATGAAACAAGGATTGGACAAAAACCAAACCTCTTAAAGCAGATTATTGTTCAAATAGTTAATCAAGTTTTTTTTTTTTATTTATGTATTATATGTATATTTTTATTTATAGATTCTTGTCCAAATAGTTAATCAAGTTAATAGAAAGGGGGATGGTAAAATAGCCTTTCGACTTATTAAATTAGTAATTAACATTAAATGTAGGAGTACACCACTTCGGCAATTCGATAGTAGAGGTATGTAAGTTCATGTTCACATAAAACCTTGATATTCCAGGTCTACCTACTCACTGATGAGACCTCAAAAAAGGTTGAAACCGGTCTGGGTAGTGACCTCTTCTCATAATGTAAAACAATATATATTCATCTCTTAGGAGTTGAGTTTTACATTATGAAAGAATATTAAAGTTAGTGAGGGAGCTTGCTCCACCTCTGCATGGAGTTGCCCTGGTGTTGTACTACACAAGTGATCATTTACACTCGGGCCTGCCGATAGTTTTTTTTTCGGCATGAAACTCTATGGATTTCGATCCGAGTTTCGTACCCGGCTATTAAAACATAAAGGGATTTACCATCCTCCTTTCTATTAACATGTTCGCCGGTAAAATAGCCTTTCGGCTTATTAAATTAGTTAATCAAGTTTTTTTTTTATTTATGTCATTACTTTTACCAAGCATCTCACGCGGCATTTCTTTTATCAAGCATCTAATCACCAAGTAACCCCATGCTTAGGAATACTGGTGTCTTAATTGTGCATATGTGGCAGATGTCTGTTAACTGGATGAACCCGATAAACATTCGGCTTCAATATTGGCTCAATTTCCAGCAATTAAAAAATCGGCTTCTAAAAGTAGTGACGTTTTCATTTCCCTTTTTGTGTAGCTTTTAATGCAGTTTTGAAATCGTTGGTATCATTTTGTTGATCCAGTCTTTTGAAGAGAGACAGTTCTGTTCATATTCCATAAAAATTACAATTAGGCCAACTAGGTAAAATTAGCGTTTTTAGTCATTATTAGATTAAATAAAAGAATTAGCAGTAGTACAATTGGCACGAAGAATAATTTATTACTTATAGATGTTTTGTTATTTTTTAATGGATTGTTATGCTTTTAAGTAAAACAACATTGTTGTGAACATAGCATCGAATTCACAAAGGACTCCAGTTAAAAAGACTCCTGTTTTGAAAGTAAAATTCTCTACAGCATAGTTTCGGGATTAAGTGAACCACCCTTTATCACACCCTTAGTACTGGAAAAAAAAATGCAATTTGAAAGAGAAATTCCTATCAGTTCCTTTAGAAGCAACGCTCTTCTGCAAATTTCGATGATCGCACTAAAATGTGAAAATCTTAGTTATAATTGAAAATGATGATGCGCCTTTTCGCTCTGCGTCTGATCCCGTTGACTTATAAAAAAAGTCCCTGCTTAGTGAATTACAAAGTTGTATAGTCTTTCAAACAACCTCGGAAACATTTTTGAAATATTAATGATTAAAAACGCAATGTCAAAGTCAAAGTGAGTAGAATTATGAATATGAGTTATGCATAACAATGCATAACATAAATAACAAGAGCACTGCATGGGGAAATTTATTCTCATAAGGAAACGATAAAGATTGCAAAGAAAATTCAGTGAAAAAAAATACCTAGGAAAATGTAGTCGTATTCCGTGATTTTTGTTTCTGCACCATTGTTTGAAAAAGCACTTCTCCACTGGGCTGCAAACCATTACAAAGCGAGCCAACCTCGAGATGCAGAATATATAATATACAAAACTTACCTTTTAATTTGGAACTTAAGAAGGGCAACTATTTTATCAAAGAGCAATGTCGATTGGTCATTCAATTTGAAATGCACCCAACCATTTAAAGCATATTTCTGATATAATGCAGGAGGTTCGAATCTGAATGATCGCATAGAATTCTTTACCGAAACGAACGAACTAGTATAAGAAGTAACCTACATGAAATAACTGAACAGGTGATAAACAGGAAAAAGAAAGTGGAATGCCATTAAACTTTAGCGATATAAGAAATTAAATAACGCTATGTAAGCATCTAGAGAAGAGGCGCTAGAAAACCACTATTTCTATTTAGCTATCCTTGCAAACTCGCGCTTAGAATAGATGAGGTGGGGATTAAAGGTATGAAGCTCTGGAATAAATAAGTAAATAAAACGAAGGAAAAGTTAACACAGCATTTCTCCAAGCGCGAAAAAATTCCAACAAAAGGTTATTCTATTTTCCCAAAAGATTCTACGGTGGTTTGAACACACTACACTTGAATGCGTGATGGTTTATTTACACTGCATTGTAGTTGGAAAATGCAACGAACAGATGTATCCAAGGGTGTGAGTTAAATTTTTTTCTTACTTCTCACCCAGAAGACAAAGGTGATTTGTTTTGTTTACAGGAATTTACAAGATGCGGATAAAGACAACCGGTCCAAATCCAGGTTGTTAGCGACATTACCTTGCACGTCGAGGAAAGGCGTCTAGAAACGGGGGATAGGGGGAAGGGAAACGGCTTGGATCTGTTCGCTCAGTAGGGTCACCTTCCCTAGAAGGAACGCTAAACGGACTCCAGCACAGCCATTAGCGTTTCAGACGTCTGACGTTAAGTGAAACAAATGGGCCGGCAGCAGCCATTTACGGAATTGCCTGGTCCCATCTGCCATGTGCACGTGCCTCTCTTCTTCTGCCATCAAGTCTCCGGTGGGCATGCCCGCCTCCTCCGAACTACGGCAGAGATGTACTCCGTCGCATCTCTTGTTCCCGGAGGATCCGTGATGTGAGGCAGATTGCCGCTGCCACTCTCGGCATAGAACGCGGCTTGCGCTTATTAGGTAAATGTCAACATTTTCCGGTTGCCGCCAGTGGAGTAGCTGTCAAAAGGAATGGTGGAGAGCGCGTGCGAAGAATTTATGTTGTCTTGGAGTTTCAGAAACAGGTCACCAACAGCTGCTCTAGACATGATCTGAACCAGTGATGTTTCACATAACTTTAGGGAATTAAACCACCATGATCAGTGAGGGTGGGTGTTGTCTCGGCTTCCTTCCCCCCCTCTCGGCCGTGAGTCTGAGCAAGCTGTTTAGCAGTAAATGGCTTGTACATTAAGCTGATTACGTACCTGGCCACAGACGTGAATTTACAATGAACATTGTATACAAAAGTGGCTGCCCACCCTAGTAACACCCACCCTGGTGTGGATGCCTTCACAGCTTCTGTCGTGGGAAATTAATGACGATCGTTAAGTTCCGTTTTGTGACAGCTTCTAAGTAGATGCGTGTCAAATGTACTAAGCACGTGTAAACAAGAACAGATATTAGAGAAATGCCGAAAGTATCTCGAAGTGATAGAATATTCGTTACTGGAACTAGCAGCAGTGTTTATTTCTTCCTACTAATTCCAATGTCTACCAAAAATGCTTAAACCAACGTTGCAGCTAACAATGGTTGTTGCAAATGCTTATTCATTTGTGAAATCAATAATAAAAGCTACTACGTGAGCTCTTTATGTTAAGTCATCTTTATGAACAGACTTTATTCCATATCTCAACACATTTGGTCCTTTTTAATAAGGACATTTTCCTCTCTCTCTTTCTACAAAATACATGAAATACATGAAAATCGGGTGATTAGCATCACTCGATGTTATATCCAAATAAAGATTTGGATATAACATAAGATTTGGGACGTGACGACATGCATGCTTTTGTTACATGGCTTGCGCGATTTGTCAATGTAATTTCTCTCTCTCTCTCTCTCTCAGAAATAATGTGTTCCAGAGAAATACAGCAGTGTTTTTGGAAAGGTAAGCAAAGGAAAGATAAAGCTGTCTTCTGCAAGTGGGTGCAGAAGACACAGGTAAAGGACTTAATTAAAAATTAAAAAAAAAAAAAACATTGCAAATTAGAGGAATCTAAAAACTTCCTTAACTTTAATCTCTTATGCAGTTCAAGTTAAGGTCACTTCAGTCAGTCAAATTGATATGTTAATTCATCTAAAGAATTCACAATGATGGAGTGATTTCATCATAGACTCAGAACTGTGGTCAAGTAATGAAGAAGACACATCCTGATGCAATGGGAAGAGGACACTCTCGAACTGCTTACGTTCTACATTGAACTCTTGTCATAGTTTGAAATTATAACGGAGTTATAAGAGCTCTGTTTATCTATATATAATATAAAATAGATTTATTTGTTCGACGGATAAACTAAGTATATGATACAATGCTTCCACAGTAAAATAGGTTCTGGTCCTTTTTAATAAGGACATTTCGTATGGTTTCGTATGTCATGTCACGTGACCATGCGGACTCTTTCCTTCCATCCCTCCTCGGGGTTTGCATTTAATGTCTTTGACGTAGTGTCTTTGATCAAAATGTCTTTGATATTTTATGCTTAACAACGTAACCGTGCATCAGGCGTGCTTGGGCGCTTAAGACTGGATTATTAGTCACATAGATGGAATTCATTGAATGCCTATAATTTTTATAAATTAATTAACCAAACATTAAAAATTATCTTATACAGATTAAAATACCAACATCAAAATATCGCGTTGTTCTTATAGCATATGCTCTTATAGCAATAGCATTGTTTAATTCAGGGGCATTTCTTAAAATTATTTAATTCTGAAATCTTGAGAAAAATACTGTACAGCATCAGTTCACTGAACTACACATGGGTTCTCATATCGATAATGTATATTTTGAAATAAGAAATTTCAGTGTGATTGATCTCATTAAATCAAAGTTGGAGGGGGGTGAGAGTAAGGGAATCATATGACAAATATTGTAAATTTACATGATTTTCAACAATATACACTTAATATTCGTATATTGTAATCAGGTGGTTTTCTATAGACACAAATTAAAAAAATAGCATCTTAATATCATCATCATCATCATCAAATTCCTGCCATGTACCCTCAAGGGGTGTACAGGATATGACAGTACTACATGAAAAAATTACATCATTACTAACTTTCTATCTACAATTTTCCTCCAAATCAGTCTGTTACTTGTCAAGACTCCAACATTATCAGATCTTATATTTCTATCGTCTTAATATCGCAAGTTGATAATGACTACTTTTTTTATTCTTATCTTGTACTAATCAGCATTGGCATTTGTTATATAAATAACCACATCTCCAGCTTACTTTCAGAAGGTTTCATTCAACATTTTTCTTAACTGAACTGGATATATAATTCGAGATGAAAAAAATAATTATTTTATATCTTTTCTAACCATTTTTGTTTTTTTCATAAGTACAAGAGTAGCTGAAAAAAAGTAGCTTGTAGTGTTTATTAATTTATAAAATCCTAAATGTTATTATAACTAGTAGTCTCAAGTTTTACTTTAAAAAAAAATGGAACCTTCTTTCGGTCTCCAAAGCACGCTCACATGGACCAAATTTTAAACTTATGAGGAATTTAGACATCAAAAACTGGATCAAAATTCGGGACCACGCATTTTTCCAAAATGCTTTCGACAGTTTGATTTAACATTCGAATATATCCATAATCAAGGTAAATACATAAAAGACAAATGTGGATGACCTGTTTTCTCTAATTTACTTATCTTAAGCATGGCCAGTTTTATTTTTAAAAAAACTATTCAGGCATTACTTTTAAGCTCACCTCTATATCTGTTAACTATACACATGTAGCGTGTGGCTTTAGGTTACAATAATATTCAAAACAGTATGGAATCTGTATGGAAGTCGTGCTAATGCCGTCTGTATTAGCTTAGGATTGTGTGTGTTGAGGAGGGAGTACGAGTGCATGCGCAACTATTCTCTTTCAGCCATCCGTTTCTGTGTTTGGATGCAGATAAAAGAAGCCTTGTTGTTGTTTTGACTGAAGAAATTACATAATACTTCACCGTAATTATCTACTGGTGATAATTATTTTAGTACTTTACACTCAAGATAAGTACTTTTAATAAAGTACCATACATAGAAAAACACACTGGCCTCTTTCGTGGTTTGGAATTCATTTTCAGTCTTCAGCAATATATTGTCTGAAGCAAATAAAGAGTTTAATCTTTCTAATAACACCATTCATAATATTTCGTTTTACCTCTAACTTTGTCCAATTGAACCTAAAGTTGAAGCAGTGGGCAAATCTTGGTAAAAATCTCATATTCAACATACCATTAAAATTCGTCTAACCCAAATAAGGAATGTTATGTGCTTTTGCATTTTCAAAACGCACCTAAAATGTTTCAGGCGAAAATAAATACCAAGCACTGACTGAACATGTTAACTACTTTCTATTTCAAATACATATTGCTGCTATTTCTTTAGTATTCTATAAAACATGGTTTTACTGAACAGCTTTTGTTTATTTACGAAACTGGGGTTGCATATGCAAAATAACCTACTATTATACGTGATGTTATGTGACATTTTATTTCAGTATACTTTTGTTGTTTGCTATAATAAGACGAGCATTACTAGTTGCGTTTTATAACTTCGTCATAGGAATATTTGACTTATGTCTCTGAATTTTGAAACTGCGAGAGAGAGAGAGAGAGAGAGAGAGAAGGATTAATAAATCCTATTCGATAAATATTGATTGCAGTTCTCAGTTAATTCAGCATTTTGTTTTTGATTCTTGATTACATTGTAACGTCATTTTGTCAGTAGGTGTCTTTTATTGCGCAGATATTTAGTACAATGGAAGAATGTAAATTTGTGTTCGATTTGATTTACGGTGGATGCAATATTTCGGAAAGAGAAACCATTCCACTTCAGTGGGGGATGTTAAAATTCTAGATGCAAGCTCGAAATATATACAAAAAATGTCTGCGTTCTATAAAAGAGTTGAGCATCAGTACTCCGTCAGTTGTTGGCATGCTGGTGTTTTCCAATGAGATTAAGACTATCTGCCACGCTGATGTTCTGGAAAGGGATTATGCATCAATTTACTTGTAACATAAGGTTGCAAACCTACATATTTCTATTGTATATTTATAGGACATTTTCCCTTGTTTCCTTCATAAAATTTCTGTGCATTATTACGCGGTCTTCATAAAGTTATAAAGTTTCTTCTGAAGAAGAAACTATAGGAAGAAAAGCATAAAGGAAACTGGAAAAAAAAAAGCTCTTCTTACATAAATTTGATCATAACGAGTTCTTTATAAATTAATTTAATATTAGAATTCGATTATTTCAGAATGCCTATCATTTTGAGGTAATCTAAACTACGCCTTTAGGGATATAATTCAGATTCTCATATTTTAAGAGATGAGAAGTATTAAAAAAAAAAAAAGGTAAAATAGTTTGAAGGTCAAAAGATATTTCACTTGATTGATTAATACTCCAGGTCTTAAAAAAAACTAAAAATAAATAAAAATAACAACCAATACATTCCTTAAAACAAAAACACATTTCTGAAGAATAACTTTATAGCGATATCTAAGACGCTTCCTTTTCTTTCTTAAAGACAGATGAAAAAGAAAAAAAATTCCGAGCTTCAGAGCTGTGAATTCTAACTAAAATTCTTCCGTTCCAAGTGCCAATTGCTACCAGTAGAAAATGAAGCATTAAATTCGTGTATAATATTTAATATTTCAATACATAATATCTCTTAAAACTCTGAGTATTAACTAAGCATATGTGTGCAAAACAAACTTAAATAAATTTCCTTTGCATCGTAGGCTACCTTAACCCGCCATGCAATTGTACAGTTCTGTATGAGCGACGAACCCTCATGCAGAGAGGCTGCGGTGAAGTTCAGAGACGGCAATTGAACAGCGACAGACTTCTCTCTCTCCCTCGGAGATAAGCTGAGATGTTACTGGATGAGCTCATTACATATGCAGGCCTTCTGATATTTCAGATTGCTATAGTTGTGCGTGGGGTGTGTGTGTGTGGAAGTAAGAGAGAGAGAGAGAGAGAGAGAGAGTAGATTAAGTAAACACAGATGTGGCTTCTCTCAAGTACAACAGCAGGAAAGTACCAATATTTTACCTGTTGTGTAAACAAAGATGTTTAATGAAAGAACACCAATTTTACACACGCCGAAAAGAAAGTACGTGTAAAAGCACAGAAGTAATTCCTCTGTTGCACAGAACTACCAAAAGCAAATTGATTAAGTAAAGAAGAGATACTTCTGTAAAAGAACGAACAAGCAAATATCTGTTTATTTGTTTCGTTCTTTCCTACTTTGCCATCAAAGTTTTTGCTGTTTTGATAAACCGAAAATTCCCACAATTGTACTTTTAATATTTTCAGTCGAAGTTCCCTTATCAATCGGAAAAACCAGTAGATATGGGAAAATCGCGACAAGAAAAACACAACATAGTGCAGTGCAGTGTAGCGAAAATAAAAATAAAATAAATAAAAAATTAGAAGACTGACAGTGTCATGAATAAAGCATTGGTACTGAGTAGTTGAAAACATCTCATACGCTTATATTCACAAGAAGTAGCGTAAAAAAGCAGTATTTGTTATCGGAAAAAACGCTAGTAAGAAATGCGAACATTTCAGTACATACCTCAGAAGAAGAGTTTTTAAAAAAATGTTTCGCATATCATAAATAGCGTATGGATAAACTATCCAATTTAAACTAACTGAGTTGAGTAGATGAACATTAATTTCGAATCATTCCATGGCAAATGAATCCTTCTAATGAAAAAATAATCAAAGGTAGGCTTTCTTGAGAAAATAAACTGCATATAAGAATGACAACGTCTTTAAAATACGGCAGTGCGAAATGCAGAAACTACATTAAACTTATTTTCCCAAATACTTTCCTAAAGTGTGCACCTCAGCAGTACAAAAGCACATTTACCTTTAGTTTTAGTAGTTTCAGCTATGCAAGGTCGTATTTCTCAAATTATCAAAAATTTTCATGGGCATCATTCATCCAACTTGGTATCTGTAGTTGCATATCAACCAGACATCATTCATTTGCATTTCAGCTCCGTTCCATTCTTTTAATATTCAGGAAATCGATAGAAATCAATATTGCATTCAATAAACGATGAATGATAAGAAATTCGAAACGTTTATTCAAATCCAACGTAACTAAATTTATTCTTTGTTTCTCCAAGCTTCTCAATTCACAGTACTAATGTATTATAGATTCATTCACCTGTCATCTTTGAGATAATCTTTAAAATTGATGTTTTGCTGTGGATTTTGATAGAAGACCAATGATTATACGAAATAAGGGAGGATAGTGTATTATAACGCTGAGTTCAAACTTTGTTTCACTACCGTTTTCTAATTTTTAACTAGTAAAAGAACAGTTGATTAAAGTTAAGTTAGTTGTTACGAAACATTTCGCTTGAAACACCTGAATGCAAAAGTCCAACATTTATAATGAAATATAACCTCACCAGATTTAGCATATCTAATTAAGGAAAAACTGTTTCATTTTTTTTAATAAATTGCGGTGATATAAAACCAAAACACACTTTGTATAACCCAATAATTACAATTTTCAATTACTGAAAGAGAAAGAGCAGAAAAAGTAAAAATATTTTTGCATTGATACGTCACATTTGCATTCAATGTATTCATTTTAACACCTACTTTCTAGTGATTATATTGTAAAGTGAATGTGAACAATACGAAAAAAAAATTATACACGTCAACCATACTGATTGATAATTATATATCGTAATAAACGTTTATGTAGAAAATTTTGTTTCGTGGGATATTCACAGAATGATGAATGAAGGAAGAAAGAAGCAGATAGCATAAGGGTCCAATGATGAGCAAGGAACCACGGCTACTCGATTTTTAAATAGGCTTTAAGAATGACGAAAGAATTATTGATGACATTTCAAGGTACAAGAAAAATACTGACAGCCTGAGGGCTAACAGTCGAGTAAGTCCGAAAGAGTTGGACGGTTGACCATTGTTCAGAATTGCTCTTCACGAGACTAAGATTTTTTACCACGTTTTGGAGACGAATCTGTAGTTAGGTTAGATGTCATGGATGTTAGGATGGATGTCATTGTTTGAATTTCACAATATTCCGAAAAAATAAAGGAAGAATAGATCATTGCGATTACGATTTGTATTCCACAAAAAATAAGTGGTATAACTGATATACGTGAAAGATGTACCTGGTCCGAAACAATCCTCGGGTGAGAATTAGCGGTCAAGGTGTGTTCGATGGAGATGAGAAAACCCAATGGTGTCCATAAGAACAAGTCCTATACCAGGATAACACCATCACCACCACCACTGTCCTGTTTTCGGCAATCTCGTTAGCCGGAAACAGTCTGGGTGGTCATAATGTTTTGGCTTATGAGTGTATCAAGAAGGTACAGAGGATAAAGAAGTAAAAACACAGCTCTGAGGTATCTCCGTCATTGTTAGAGTAAATTTATACACTACTACTTTACATCACATAATCCGAACCATATTTGCATATGGTTTGGATTATGATTTACGTGTTTGGCGATTTATTTTAGAGCACATATTTCATAGAAAACATGCCCAGAATATTTAGAAAATATTCTGTGCATATCTATATGTTGGTGTCATTATTACAGGGATATGGTTATTGTTGATCTCATGATACTGAGCACTGCAATGAACGGAACTGTCATCTAGTTATTACGTGAAAAAGGTCACCTGATGCTATTCTAAGAAATCTGAATAATCAAATCAAAGAGTTGATATTGTTGTTATTATTATCATTATTATTATTATTATTATTATTATGTGACACCTCCAGGGAGTCCAAAGACTCATCGAGGGAGAGTGTGCCAACAGCATCGAACGATTGAACTCCGTCCAACTACTAACCGCTCTCAAATTTGCTTAACTTTTTGCGTGAGCATTAGTAGCAGAGACTCTACCAAACGACCAACCTTTGCTGGCAATGTTAGGATATTATTGTAAAACAACATTTAACTTTTAGCATATTAAAATATTCTTTTTTCAAATAGTTAATTAGCTAATTAGAAGTATAACACACTTATTAATTAAAAACTGGTATTTATCAGGCAGTGTAAACTCGAATCATGGTACACGTAACTCTCTGCCTATACCCTTATCGAATTATCTGCAATAATCATCACCTAAGGTTTCGCTTCTCTTAATATCAGGAAATTGCTATCAAATTGCTATCAGTCCACTGTATGGCTCTGTTCAGTTAGTGTTAATATCTTCTCTAGTTTCGTATTTATAGAGATGGAGGCCATCTATCAGTTACTGAAGTATTCAGCGCGTTGCCATTTAGCGGAAACCGGCATGAACCGTTTATTTAGATGTTGAAAAGTGTCGGGGATAGAATTTTCCCCTGAGGCATTCCCTCGTTTATGCCGACTTTTCGCTCTATTATGATGCTATTGTCGTGGTTTGCATTCTGCCCAGCAGGTAGCTGGTAAGGCATTGTTGTAGTTTGCTCCTGCTCTGATTCCGGTTAGCTTTTCTAATAAGAGAGGATGGCCTGAGGCCATGGTTGGCAACCTTTTACCAGTGATGGGTCGGTTATACTGAGGATTGCAGGCGGAACGATTTCCGAGGGAGCGGACTTACGAGCTTCAGCTATGGCAAGAGGGACGAGATAATTAAATACGCTCAGATATAGGGAGGAAAAATTAGAAAATGAAACATAAAAAAAGAAGGCAGCAATCTCAATGAACTCCCCCAATTAACTACACTTCTTGCAATGTCGTCTTTCGATAGTCGTTTGTAAGTAAGCAACTAAGGCTAAGACTAAAAATCGTGTCAATTAAATGCCGTGTCAATTAATTAAATGTCAATTAAATGTACTTCTTGCCGGTCTGTCCATTTTGCGGTTAAAAATCCAAGTTTCCAAGGGGGGGGGGGGAATCTTCCACCTTCGTATAAGACTGTCGAACTGACCTTCAGTCGAAAAATCCTTATAAAGGTTTTTTTACAGGTCTTAAAATAATTCAAACTGAGGGCTTTCGTACTTATTGTCAGTACCGATGAAGGTCGCTAATATTGTTCGATGTATGTTCGAGTACGATCAAATATTCCTAAAACATTACTTAATTTTGTAGTATGTTTACTGAAAATTCTTCTGTTTACTGATGGTGATTTTTAATGCAACTGCAAATATTGAACTTATGGGAAATTATGTTTGATTTTTTCTATCTATGAAAGTTTTTGTTATTTGTCTAATTATGCCGGAGAAACTAGTTATGAGACTAGCCTATTATACCATTCACAGGATATTTTTCTACCTCTATTTAAACTATTTTGAAAACATCTTTTAATGTCTTAAAAAAACAGTCAATCAACATGTTGAAGTTGAGCATCTACATCGAGGTACAGCTACAATAAGGTAGAGCAGCTCTTAAAGTGCAAATTGCCATATGAATTGTGAATCTCATCCGGCAATTATGATCTCCAATTTAAATGAAAATATTTAAGCATAATTCAGAAAATCAGAAAGCTATGACCTGAATACTATAACTTACAGGCATTTCTCTCAGGAACAATTGACGATTGCGTATGGGAATTCCATACAAGAAAGAAAGCCTAAGAGAGAGAGAGAGAGAGAGAGAGAGAGAGAGAGAGAGAGAGAGAGAGACTGCACTGCATCGGTAGTAGTAGTAGCAGTAGTAGTACCGTAGGTGGGCCAAGGGTTACATAATTCGGAAACTCGAGAAACCAAGTGTAGTATTTTATTATTTTTTTTTTTTCAAGCCAGTTCAGACCTCTTGTAAGCAGACGGTGGTCCCACACCGCGCGATAACATTCTCCCACTACCTAAAAACATTCGCAAAACATCCATATTCACGGTGGGATTCGAACCCGAGATTTACTAGTTGGCGAGCAGATGAATTATAACCAATTGACCGAGTCGCTATATGCTTTTGAATGTTAATAGATGATGTTGTTTTAATTACGGTCAAAGCAATTACGGCCGCAGTTTCTGAGAGGGGGGGGGGGACTCTTCGCAGATCAACTAACTTATCTTCAGTCGAAAAGTATGTAATACAATACAATGCACAGTTTTACAGAATTTTACTACGAGATGATTTTTTGCGTTTTGTTGTACGAGTGGTACTGAAAGTTGGTGACAATATAACTTCGGCGGTTGTGAAGTACATCATCCAGGTGCATTTAATGTTTGAGATTAGAAAATGGGACGTTGCTTTCAACCGAATTCTAGCGCTAGGTAAAGTAGATTACAATAAACATTTGTTATTATAATTTCACGACTGGAACCTTGTTCCGAACTGTAACGCATGTTACTAAAAATGATCTCAGAACGAGTATTTCAATGATAAAAGGAATATTATTATATGATATGACAAGCAATATATACTAACCACTACACTACAATAATATGTACGATATAAAGTACGTTAATAAAAGTAAATTATAGCTCCGATGAGAAAATTGTTATATATTCATTTATTTATTAATCTTTCATCTCTTTCTCAGAAACGTACAGGTAAGAAGCTGCAATTCTGTATCCTAAATAGCTCTATTAGATTTTAAGAAAATCTGAGACCAAATTTTCCTATTTGGTAGCAGTTCAGTGCTTATTATTTAGCTGTTCTGGAAATATTTTGAAATATTTTGTAAAATTGTAACCGAATATTTTATTTATTTATTTATTTTTATTATTTTTATTTTTTGGAGCTTTGTGTGTTCTAATTTCGAAAGTTCACCTTATGCAATTATATTCTCTTATATTCTTTATTATATCCTCAGATGGTCCGCGCGGTTAGCCTAGCGGCTTTGGAAGGATTGTCCTAGGTTCGATTCCCGTCGTCGTCTTCCTCAGCCATAGCCAAGTTAGCCGGTCTTGGGCGTGGACAGCAGGGTTTTTTCCGCCAGTTTATCTGGGGTTTTTCATCCCGCAAGCAGGCAAACCGGACCTGTGAACGCACAAGCTACAGTCATAAATACGGCAAGGAAGGCAACAGAAAACCACCTTGCGTCATTATCTCCCTGGTAATCAGCTGTGACTATGGCTATGACTCTCCTTTCTTCCTTCATTCATGCGAATAACTTTTACGTCCATCCTATGATGAAAAGAGATTCTATAAACGAATCTTTTCTCATCATAGCATGTTTCAGTCAAAATCCGTCTGCAAATAAGTCGAGGTTTCTGATATAACATGGGGGAAAAAAAGCATTAAAAAGAGTGCATATTTAAATGGAATACTTTAAAAGTACAATGTTTTCTTACCATTTACTGTTTTAGTATCTGTAGTCACAGGGGAGAGCAAAGGCACCACTTTGCTTTCTTTCGTACAGGAAGTCCCCGTAACGGACCCATCCTTATTACTGCCGGTGGAACTGTTTCCAGAACTGTCCGTCGTAGTGTTGGTAGTGCTGGTGTTCCCGCTAGCTGTAGTGGCACTGTTGTTCTGGTTACCCTGCTGGTTCTGTTTTTGCTGATTGAGGCGTTCCTGTTTACGGAATTTGGCACGCCGATTCTGGAACCACACCTGTGCGAAAAGAACCCACGTAAAATTAAGAGCGTCATTTAAGATATATATAAAGGAAAATGCCCTACTGAAGCGGCATTCAGAACGATAGTATTTGAAAACGAGTACTCAATTAATATAACTACAATTTCCTTCCACGAGAAGCTATGGCCCATCATTCAAGCGGTCAAACTTAAGGTCCTTTCTGAAGAACTGATAAATTTGAATAACAGGATATACAATATGTAATATGTATAAAAATGTAACACCTATATAAAGGAGACTGTGTGTTGATTTAGAAATATTCCTTCAATCAATCGAAACTCCTGTTCATCTGGTTTAGAAAATTTGAATCACTAAGAACTCTCAAGTATCACATTATAAAAGATATCAGAACAAACTCAAGGTCAGAATGAATTTCTGCGTACTAGACCAATTGGGATCGTAGCGTTCTTAAAACTACTTGAATTGCTCTCAAAAATAAGAAGATCGAGCCTTTAGGAATACTCAATTTACACACACACACACACACACAGACCACAACCTATTTATCTCAGTCATTCTTACCATATTAATGCTTTTTTTTCCGGTCCAATATCTGTTGCGTTGTTTTTTATTCAGCAGTAAGCTGATGTAGTATTAAAATAAATACATAGTTTTGATAGCAAATTGAAAAGTTATTCTACTCAGTCCCTTTTAAACGCCTGAAGCTATCGCGTGATTGTATAGAACACAATCACGCGATTGCTTGATTGTGTTCTATACTGGTTACCATGTCTTCGTTTCGACGTCGTAATGGTGCTCATTAGATCTTTAAAATCGGCAAAATTCTTATTGGCAGGAACAGCTCTACAACAACAACAACAAAATAATAATAATACTTCACGTGAAAATCACTCCTGATCAGAATGAAAGGTGTGTGTGTGTGTGTGTGTGTGTGTGTGTGTGTGTGTGTGTGTGTGTGTGTGTGTGTGTGTGTGTGTGTGTGTGTGTGTGTGTGTGTGTGTGTGTGTGTGTGTGTGTGTGTGTGTGTGTGTGTGTGTGTGAACAGTAAGTTTAGTTTGGATTTTTTCGAACATAGCTTCTGCTGTACTAAACACGACTTATTATCGTTAGTCATGAATATGCAAAACAGCAAAGGCCACAAAGTATTTCTAGAAAATGGTTTGAAAAAAGTGGCTTCTCAGCATGAGTAGGAACATGTGGACAACATAAGCAAAACTATAATTTAAACATCAATAAAATGAAGTATAGTAAATCAAACAGAAAAATTCCGAAGAAATTTCTTTCCTTTGTTTATAATTGTAACTAAAAACTCAATTCTTGAGATTAAAAAAAAAAAAAAAATTGGGGTTAGAGTCTGCAAAATACAATTCTTTTAAAATCAAACTGCTTCTCGTCCCATATTTGGGGGTAGTGGCGAGGATGGTAAGAAACTAATAAGTAACGTTTGGTTTCTGTTTGAATGATTATACTATTACACAGAATTTAAAAATATTTTCTTATTTGTGATTATTTATTGTTTAGGATCATGCAGAAGCCATGAAGGTTATGAGGTGCATATATCCTATATAACTGTGCGTGTGTGCGTGCGAGCCGCATTTCAAACAGTTTTGGATATCACTCAAGTCATTTACACTAATAACAATACATGAGTGCTCTTCATGCACAATTCTGTAGGAAGACAGCTCAAAATAAATTATTCTTCTACGGCAAGATGTTTCTAATGCCAACTGTTTGTTTGTCACAGCATGGTTTACGCAAAGTCCCTGAAGAAGAAGAGTTCTTGAACTTTTCTTCTTCAAGGACTTTGTGTAGGAGACCCAGTCTTCACTTGAGTAGACTGGACAAAAAGAATGCTTTAATAAAAAAGTTTAAAAAGTACCTGAAATGTTTCTGTTCAAGCATTAATTCCTCTCGTGACAATGGGTAAGGCGCAAGTTGAACGTATGGTCTGTATTTGTCAAACAGAATCCTGTAAAAACTGAGACTTATTTCCATCAGAATGAATTGTGTTTTTGTCTTTCAAGGGAAAAAGAAGTCGCTACGTAGGAAGAACTCAGTGTATCTCAACCAAATACCAGATTTCTCGGATCAATATGCTCTTTGGGTGAAATTCATTTCGAGGGAAGTCAAGGAGAAAGCTATTACAAGCATCGCTGAATGAAAGTAATATTTCTGATTGAAATATCTTTCTTCAATACTATTCTATTTGTTTTCTTTCTCAACAGAAATAAAAAATCTATAATATCTATAGAGATGTGCATGATTTCTTTACAGCGCGAAGGTTACAAAAGACATATGCATACCATCGTTGATGAAAGGTTTTCTGACTCCCAAGTTCTTGAAACTGATTTTAAGAGGGAGTCGTTCTATGATGCGATCAACAGCAGGAAAAATGTCAAGGTTGTTACTTTACTTTACTTGAAAACGATTTAGGAAGACAGATTTTAACATTATACTGCGTACACGGAGAGACGTATAATAAAGAATCTGCTGTCATTTGAGGTGCTGAAAATTCTGTGTTAACAGAATCTGTTAACACAAAATTCATTAACAATTCTGTGTTAGTTTTGCGAAGTATTTAAAAAAGCATCGAATTTCATGTTCATGATAATATACATGCATGTAATTTTCTATGATTAAAATTTAATGAGAAATTCCAACATCGAAGATGATATAGGTTTTCAAGCTGTGTGCAAATATATTCATTCTCAAAATGAAATTCCAGAAATGGCCTGAGAATTTATAACCATGAGTCGCTGTCCGAATTCATGCAAAAGCCGGGAAGTATAAAAGCGAGTGATCGAACTCTGTATATATACCATTTTCTTATCAAAGTGCTCAATTACTCTCTCTCTCTCTTTCTTTCAACTTATTAGCAACTGAAAGGCTATCATTTTGATGTCAGAAGAGCTCTTCCGTATTGTTCCCGTTCATTTCTTTGGCAATCATATTGCCAAACATGACTGCCATTGAAGTAAGTAGGAACAATACTGCCGAGCTCTACTACTAACAATATCAGGAAACAGTCTAGGACCTTAATGAATTGGGGGGGGGGGGACTTCATTCTATTACCAATCTTTTTCTCCAAAACTCTCACTTGAATTTTTTTTTCTAATAAAACCTCCTAAATCGAGTATCTTTCTCGTTCATTTTCCGATGGATTTGGATCGCAACTATGTAGTCTTTTCCCTCCGTCAAGTTGTTGTAAAGCAGCACAGCGCTTTTGATAGTGGCAGGCTTTTATAGGTTGTTTTTCTAAGATGGAGGGCTAAAGAGTACTCAGCGTTGACAATCCAAGCTAATGGGCATCCTTTTGGGATAATAAGTCCAGGACCTCCAAAGCAACTGAATCTCCGAACCCAGATTGACTTCCCTGATCTAATTGTCGCCATCTCACAACATTTCGACACATATATGCCCAAGATTCTCTTTCAATCATCTCGAAAAACCCCTTTAATCTTTTATGATCCTCATGTCAATTTCTGTCAATAGATCATCTTTGTTTTCGCCGTTAAAATGAATGAGAGTCAGTATTATATAAGAATTTCATTTCATATTTAATTGCCTCCCATTTCTACATTCCTATTCTGTACGACTGTTCTCTCTTGTCCTATTCCTATCTGAGCAGTTTGGCTGAGGCTCCTTTGATTACTGAGATTAACTCCGAATTCTCTTTTTTTTTTTTTTCCATTAGGAATAGTGGAAGTTTGGTACTCTAAACTGAAAGTTGCCAACCAGTGGACAAAGTCTACTACAAATAACTGACACAACAGTAATTCTTCTCAAATGAAAAAAAAAAAAATAAATAAAATAAAATAAAATAGAAACTACAAATCGGCTAATAGAAAGCAGAAAGAACAGCAGTTTGAACCTATTAGAATGTTACAAAAGAATATATAAAGTCACTGTGATTAGCTTTCGAAATGGTAGACACTGAAGAACAACACCTATTTTTTTACAGTGTCAGCAATTTGAAAATACAATTGCAGTCGGTGAACGAAATGTTTTCGTTGACTCACGATTTTCTTATATCGGAGAGGAGGTAAATTGAATGGTAGTTACAACAAATTGTTTCACTTCAGTCACAGCTTAATCGAGAACAAAGTGGTAGGCAGAAGATTATGGTGTAGTAATAGACTGATAGCGACTTAGCATCTGAGTGATGATCTCAATGGAAAACAAGGTGAGCAAAAGTGGAATCGTGGTGAGTGCATTTTAAAGCGTAGAAATAGCAAAATAAAATGAAAAAGACTAACAACTGACAATAAGTCCTGTTGAAGTCATTTTCCTCATTCGGTAATTATTTTGTGAATCTCAGGTCGTCAAGATTAACATAAAAATAACCTAAATGCAAAAAAAAAATAACCTTGAATAATTGATCACGTATAATTATTTGCACTTTGATAAGCGCAATTATATGTAAAATGTATTAAATGAACCGAATGAACTCTATCTTACTTCTTTTGTATATAATGAAATAACTTTGCAACTTTAATTTGCATTATCTTAACACAAGCTTGCGAGTGTAACTAAGTGTATGTCCCTCTGTTTAATTTGCAGCAGTGCTGCACTCACATCTCCACAGTTTACGTTTGCCACATAATACATTAAATTATTCTATTAAGCAAATATATTAAAATACATCAGGCTTAATCACATCACATAAATAGCAAGAATGAACAAAAGCTCTTTGCTCAGTTGTGTTGTGCTACCAACCAAGATCAGCCTTGGTTAAATCGTATTAAAGACCTTTATGATGAAGATACGCTAACCAACTTGGTAAGCTTGTGCAAAAATAACTTATTATTCTGCAACGTGATGGCTTTTAACCCATAATCGATGCAATTGCTTAAATAAAGGCCAAGAATAGCCGATTTAAACTAAACAGAATGCAAATATAATTTGCATTCTATTTAGTTTAACAGTTTACATTGCGGGCAAGCTTGTTACATAACTATTAAAGAAATTTTATTTTGTACGGAAGAAGATGCTTCATCCATACAAAACACTTCTAAAATACTCATCATTTTCAACATAATGTAAAGAACTCCTCCTCAGATACGTTTTAGGAAATATTCAATTATTATTTTACTAAACTGTGACAAATTTAACCCTTAATAAATACCTGAAAACTCAGAGAATAATCATGGTCATCTTTTCCCCTTATGTTAAACAACATCAATATTATTTCTCTTGGTAGAATATTCTGTTTTTATCCTTTATTCTTGTTTGGTGAAAAAAAACTTATTAGATCAAAGAGCATAAGTCGGTCCATATTGTCTGTGGTATGTAAAATTAGAAAAAAATAAATCTATTATAATTTTTATGGGTATATCTGTTTACAGAAGCCTCTATAGCACCCGTTAGTTTGACTTTGGTTAGTATTCCATCTTGGACGCATGGACTTTTATGAAAGGTAACTTGGCATTGCAGGGATTTTGGTTCTCAGAAACATGAATATTTCTAATAAAAAAAAAAAAAAACTGTGAAGACGCAAGTCAGAGACTGCAAGCTATGAGGGATTATTTGTTCGTGTTATAACTAAAATCACGTTTAGATAATTGATATTAATAGGCTATAAAGCCTACAATTAAAGGAAGATGAAATGGGATATCTGTTATATAAAGCAAACATGTCGATCAAAAAGAATTATTCGGTAACATTATTTAATAGCAGATAATATATGCTGTTAACTGAGTGTATTTTCTTATGTGTGTATACTATTAAACCTCGAATAAACAATAATTAAGCATTTCTGGCTTTAATTTTATTTATATATACTTATCGTATCCAGTTTGATTGTTTACTCTATCGATCGACGGTTCACCTGTCATATTTGGATATTTATATTTTTCTAATTTCTTACTGGTAATTTTTTTTTTATTTTTACCAAGGATCTGTATTGGACCGCAGCCCACTTTGTGAAAGGCTGATCTCAATGATAATGCATATTAACTTATCTGTATACGAAATGTATAATAAGGCATAAACAAAAAATTAATAATAATAAATGGAATGAAATGATAATTCTGTCAAATAATTATCTGCAACACTGAGCTCAAGTTGTGTTTAACTAGAAAATACCGTTATTATTGAATAAATATTAAATATATGTCGAAGTTGTGTTTAACTAGAAAATACCGTTATTATTGAATAAATATTAAATATATGTCGAATTTCGTACACTGATAAAACGTACTCGGCTATCTTGTGTGCCAATGAGCAGAGTTTTATTGTAAAATCATCCGTGTGGTGGTAGGAAGTTAATGTTAATTAACAAAAGGCGATAATATCAATCGGACTCTTAAGTACTGATGTAACAGTAGCCATCCATTTCTATAATTTCGTTGTGTGTCGCTCACTTACCGCCAATTCCAAGATCCCCAAGCGCACCCAAGTAGCCAAAGGTGGTGGTTGAACGCTATGAGCAACGGATACCCAGGAGAACTAAAGCGAGCGACGGTACAAACCGCTTCCCCTCCAGGAGGAGGAGGGGGGGATGACTGTAAGAGCACACGTACGTTCCCTATTGGACAATGCTGACTTGGCCAGCTAATTGGACCTAATGATATTAAACTAATTGAATCTGGGTTCAGTCAAAGATCGCGGCTCTTCGACCGTCGCTTTAGGCAAATAACGGCAGTATTACTGGGGCTGCCGTCTTGGGGGACTATAGCAGGGAAGTTGAAGAGGAGAAAAGTAACGTTACACTGCCTGATACCAAAGTTTGGTAGGTGCTACAAGCGAGTTACAACCACGACAGATTGAGTTCCCTTGCTTATCAAGGTCGACTAGAGCGATTCACAACAATCCACTCCATAAAACGTGAAATCTGTTCATCTACGCAGGCAGTTGTTAGAATGTTTATCCAACACGATAACAAAATTGCGTCTACAGCAGAAATAAGTTCACCGTTGTCGCATATCGTATTAATTCTAATAAGCATTATGCTTTTACGATCTTAAACAGTCAAAAAGGTTAACGTGTATCCAATTCTGATTTTTCATTTTTTCCTTCAGTATAACAAATACGTTTATTTTTCTTACAAATCGTGTGAAGAAAGAAGAAAAACATTATCGCGTATGTCGGATCTGTTAAGTGAAATCTGTTGTTTCCTATTCAAGTTATGAGTTCAATTAAACTCTTAGCTATAACAAAGGCATAGTACTTTCTTATACTATGCCTTGGTACTTTCAAGACAGGGGGAAACAGAGTCCGGTATCGATAAACTAAATTCAAACACCATCGCCGTGTGTGTGTGAATCAAAATCAGATGTCTTTCTCTTTATATATCAGTGTTCTTCTTTCTTTTTTTTTTTCTTTTAAATAAATTTGTCTCAACATTCTATATGCAGATTTAAAAATGTTTATTATTGAATCAGGAAAATCGATCTGATGATATTACGGGACTGAGAAAAATGGACCAAAATGGATTTCTGTGACTGCAACTAAAGGCTAGCAGCACCTATCCGAAAGGAAAAAGAAATGAATACACAAAATCAGAGTTTGCTTCTTCCATTGGTTCCACGTTTCATTCAGTTATTCTTCACTTTCTACCCTCATGATTGAAATTACAACCGAAGCAACTAACTTTATTAGGATACCGGAAAACACGCATATAATTAACAGGAGTATTTTAAAAAATGTACTTTCAATGACAGATAAAAACAGTTATTTGCAATAAAATCTTCCAATTATTGTAATTCTACGTTTCTTCTTTATGGAAATAGAAGTGCCACATATTCAGTGTTAGTTGGATTAATCAACATGTTTTCGTTTATGCTTTTAGAAGACATGCTCTTCACACATCTTATCTACTCCTTGTCGTCTTAATTCTCAATGTTTCTCTCATGGTCATTTGATTGATGACCGCATTATCGATTCTCAAAGATGGATTCAATATGGAATAAAAGGAAAAAAAAGAAAAATGTCGGTAAGATCGGATTAGACTTGCGGATGTAGCTGTGCCTGCGTTATTAACAAATGTAGAAGATATTAGTGGAATTATAAATAGTTCAAATAATTTGTGTCCGTAAGTCTGTAAGAAGTAAACGTCTTATGTACACTTATAGTGTGTTGCATATTTTCAACCAAAATAAGAAGTAATGATGCAATGTGTACAATATGATGTTGTTTATTTATTGGTTATCATAATTTTTTTGCTGTTTAAAAATTATCATAAAAATGTTCTAATGCTTAGCTTCTTATAATTTCATTTCATAACCCAGACAAGATAGCACAGTAGTCCGCAACTTACAGAAAAAAAAAACATTATCATTATTTAACCATTATCTCATTTTATTTATACATAAATGTTTAATTTTAATTTCTGCTCAAAAATATAATTAAAAAATTCATAAATTTACGCATACTTCGAGACCTTTTGAGGTATTCTAGATGTTCGAAGATTATTTCATAAGCGTTAGGCTTAAGGAAGTCTTGCATTTTTCTTGGTAAACGGGTGAAAGAAAGATGTATTTCTGTAAATAATCCTACATATTAAAATGCACGAATTTTTAAATAGTTAAGCTGACGGAGATGGAAAATGTTTCTTAAAAAAAACGACAAACAGTCAAATGAATTCAGAAATTCTACCATGAGCCTGGTGACAGTATGATACGAAACACTAGTCAAATTAGCAAACCCTTTTTTACAACTATAACGAAGGGTATAGTATTGGCCTCATCAAGATGCCTTTCGGCTATTCAAAGGCAGCTTCTGAAAACAATAATGCGACTTTGTAGTATCTTTGTACTGTTGATACTACAAGATAATGATACGAATGAAAAAATATGGTATTTTATGTTGGTGCCACTTACACTAATAGTAGAAGGTCAAGAACAACCAAAGGAACGGAAGAAAGCTTATGTTTGGAAGAAAAATTCACTTCTGAAACCATTCCGTGCTTCACGCATTATGTAAACAAGGCAGCCAGTAGGGTATTAAATTTTTTTAGAGATATAAATTCGTATAAATAAAATAACATGTCAACCCTCAAAAGACACTATACTACAGAAAGCAGAACACAAACATAAAGCAAAGCAATTTACAAACGTATTAAGCGGGCAACGTTCAAAGTTTAAAATCAAGTCATTTGAATCTCAGCATAATGAATTAATCCGATACATATTTTGAGAAACTTTTACAAATATATGATACAAAATGTCTGTATAGTAACAACTAACGGTAAAAAGAGATCATGCTACAATAATCTAAGCGACACATTGATATCGTCCACACACTAACACGTGAAGCATGTTTTACGCCGCATGTCATTATTTCCTTATCAGCTAAATTACTAGATCAGAAAAAAAAAAACAACAACACAAGTTGACTTGTCTCCCTGCAGCACTGCCTTGGCTTACAGTACACGTCAAATGTAATATATGAGACTGAGGAATCAAAATGTAGGTTGCGGTAAGTAAAATTTATTAAGCAAATAAAATTAGCTAAGATTATGTGAGGCCTTATGTAATCAGTTTTTCCTGCAGCCGAATTAGCCTTGCGGTGCGAAGAGAGCAGGCAGAAATCCGATTATAAGTCGATCGGTAGATCATTAAGGGAGTGTACAAATTCATTATCGACCTGCGTTTTTGTTCCCGCACTCAAGGGTGGATTTCAGCAGTTCAGAATGGAAATTTTCATTCTCCGCCGAAACAAAATACTTTTCCTATTAATAAGCAGAGGTCAGTGAGGAAATTTAAATTGTATATACACTTAGCAAGAGTGAACCAAAAACTAAAACCATGAAACTTGTGCACACAACATACCAGAAATGAGAAAATATATTCTTAAACGTTTTGAGTTGGGTGCACATTAACTACTAAACGTAGACAATGGACTTGTAAGATATCAAAGTTGAATTATAATTTCGTATGTGCTCACTAATGTATATAGTTTATATATTTTTGAAATTATTGAAGTGTAATTTAAAAGTAAAAACGTTTTAGTCATGCAATTTAAAGTTAGCAGAAGCTTAATCTTATTTTTTTTTTCATTATAAAAAAATTGCAATTTTCAATACTTATTACCTATTGCACGACTTTTTTTATTTCATGACTATCGTACACTGTGTGTGCTGCTTGAATAGGCTTGTGACAGTCTGGACCAATGAAATAGAAAAAGACACCATATATACTTGAAGTGAAGACGATTATATGTCAACTACAAAGTGTGGTTATTTGTTAAGTAAAAACAAGTAACAGGCTGTCCGTTTACATAAAATATTTGTGAATTTATTATTTGTTATCAAAGCTGTCAACCATCTTGTTATAGATTCTGATGGTAAACATGGCTCTATAACTGATTATGGTCTATAAGGAATCAGAAGGGAGAATTAGCGAAATTTGTTGGGAAAGCTCATTGGTTTTATGGCCAATTTAGATTGGGAACAAGTATTCTTTCAATTAAAAAGTATTTGAGAATTTCTGACGCTGTTCATTTAGAAAATACATATTCAGTGGCCTCGATAAGGAAATTTTTGCAGCGGTCAGGAGAACCTACAGCTTTGTGCTCAGACTATTACGAAATATGAAAATAATAAATTTATATTTTATTTTTGTCATATATTTTTTTAATATCTGACCCACACACGAAAAGTCATAAGAACTATAGCAGATTAGTGCCTTGTGTAGGCAATTGCTTGCCACGCAGTATAGACTCTTCACCTCAATGAAACTTGTCCGTGCTGCAGGACCTTACAATTGTAATTTGCTAGTGCACGCACATACACACTGAAATAAGTACTGCAACAGCACTGTATTTCAGAGAAAGCTAAATTAAAAACACCTCAATAGTGTATGGTTCTTCATTCATCCTAATCACACTCTCCACCTTAATATCGGCCAGATAGTTTGAAACATCCTCTTGGTTCAATGTGACCAATACAATATATGCTATCTTCATCCAGCGGTCTGACGATCCGTTTTATTCCAAAGGTATTCTATCAAGTTTTTCATCGAGATTTGTTTATTCACCTAATTTTCCTTGAAACAAGTCGCAGATGGCATCTGAAATATGACGTGGTTCACTACCATGAGTGTTGAAAGATGAAAAAGATATGGATTTATTTCGAAAAATTACCAAAATGTAACTTTGCGTTATTTGTCGGCGTTCATCATGCCAAGTATAGTAACCAAAGGTCCGAGTCCATGGTAGAAAAAACATCCCCAACCTATTACATCGCAACCACCAAACGTCGTACTGAGGGTTATGTACTCGACATCAGGAAAGAATTTCCCGAGCATCAGGAAATTCTTCCTGGGTTTCTTTGGCTGAGGTGACATCCTTACACTTTCATCATCTGAAAACACTGCTAACAGTGGTTTGTAATACAGTCGTTTAACAATGTGATAAAGAGATAGGCCGCTGATATGGTATCTTATGATACGCCTCTTTCGAAGTCCATTCTTCTCTACGTGTAATTTACAGTATACAGATATACAGTTCTATCGGGAAAGAATTTCCCGAGCATCAGGAAATTCTTCCTGGGTTTCTTTGGCTGAGGTGACATCCTATATATATATATATATATATGCAACACTAGGGCAACTCGTTGTAAAGGTGGGTAAAGATCTGATCACTATTCTTAGTATTTCCCATAATCTAAAACACATCTCACTAAGAGATGTATACTGTTATACATTATGGGTGTGGGGGGTCACTACTCAGAGCGGTTTCAACCTTATGTATAAGTGAAGCGAGCTCTAAAAAGAAGACGATCCCGAAAGATCGCACAACTCAGCATTGTTCCACTCAGTGACAGGCTCACCCTATCACCGAGAAGAACTTCTCGGCATTGGATCTACCCAGTGGCAGGCTCACCCCACCACCAAGCAGAGCCATAATCTCAGCGGTGGCCCCACTCAGAGATAGGCAAAAACCTACCTCCAAGCGGAGCCTCTCAAAGCCAGATCCTTTCCTCCCCCCACCGGTTTCCACCCTCATTGGGGTCTCATCAGTGAGTAGGTATATATATATATATATACCTTTATTTTTGTTTCATGCTCCACATTCATCAGATTGAACGACTTCGCTTTCAGATGAAAACAACTCATTGATCCACAGATAAAGACGATAATATATATCGAACTCTTTTCATGGCTAAAATCGAATGAATGTTTTTCTTTTTCTTTTTTTGACCAATAATAATAAGTAATAATGGCTTGATTACTTAGAAACAAGTTGATGCAAATTTTACACAGATAAAATAAAATTATATTATAACACTTGCTTTCCTACTTTCGACAAAGTAATCCCATGAGTGACACCCACTGCATTACACCACATTTCCACCACTTTTGAGACACAGAACTCCATCAGAGCTGTACCAGTCTCTTGCAATATGAATATTTGAGAAGCGTGTTCATAGTGAGCCGAAACTGCGCATGGAGCAATAAATACCGTCAAAGAGCAGCCGTCAGTATATTTTCTCATGTATATTTCAGTTCAACTGTACCCAAATCCTCACCCTTTGTCAGCAGAGACGAGCTAGTTGCAATGTTGGTCGTCAGAAGACTTAATGTCATGAGGATCTGGAATTCTACATAACGACTACAATAACGAATACTCAATACACTGGCACGTGTTATTTTAATAATTAGGACATCTGATTGGCTGACCATACGACGATTTTAAAGAAGAGTAACATCAACACTGTTCGGTGAAATGTATATAGTTCGTACAACTCGAGCACTTTTCCTCACTGGACATTTCTCATACAGTAGGATTATACTCTGAGCCTATCCCTTGTGTAGGGGGATGGGGGGTGGGTCTGGTTAGCCTAGCAGCGCATCTGCTCTCCACCTAATATCCCTATGTTTGATTCTCACTGAAATGGATGTTTATGAATATATTTAGATAAAATTGCATCGGCCGGAATTAGACCATCCTCTTACTTATTAGAGGCTTCAAAAGTTTAAAAAGTTTCACGTGTTGCTAATTCAATAACCTTTTGCAAAAAGGTTTCGCATAACAAAAGGAAAACACAAACAAGAAAAAAATAAGAAAAAACATTTGCTTTTTTCTTATTTAAATCGTAAAAGTGAATAACTTGATCAACAATCGATTTTACCAGTTAAATCTAGTTATTGTTCCAAAATAAAATTAATCATTGATTGAGAGAGAGAGAGAGAGAGTTTCAGTGATATTTATCAGGTATATAAAATGATAGGTCTGATAAATAAGTTTCAGTCGTATCATATAGTGTTCATATTCATTACATTGTATTCACTGGAATACAATAGGATGAAAATATGATCACATATTTATCATTAAATAGTATCGGTTATGATATTAGGCAGTCTCAGCGAACACTTCGTGCAAAATAGGCATAAAATGGGATCGCTAGAAAAGTAATGTCGAATAGGTTCATCACACAGCGAAATGCTGTGCGATGAATTTGCAACCTAACTGAAATGTTAGACTGCAAATCCTTTCTCTCCACTAAGTTGAAAGCTATGAAGAAAATTCACCGAAAATAGTTCATATTCATCGAACGACAATTTACCGAAAGGCAATTTACGCAAAGAGAATTGATCGAAAAATAATTCATCGAACAGCAGTTAATCGAAAAAAAAAATCAATCAATTATCGTTCAATGAATTTCCATTCGGTAAACTGAGTTTCGATTTACTGTTTTCGATGAATTTCATGAAACCATTTAAAACAACAAGTTCCATTATATTATATTATATTATATTATATTATATTATATTATATTATATTATATTATATTATATTATGTGAAAAGCAAATGTTTTGCTTCAGGTTATAAATACTATAATCTTCTAATAAGCAACGGACAAGTATTAATTCTTATAATATTTGTACTTGATTGAATTTGACTAGACGACATTGCATGCATCCTTGGGAAAGTGAAACCCATCTAAACTCTAAGATTATTTCGTATTTTTCTTAAACAAGTTAGCTTTTGGTTAGTTTCCCTCAATCACAATTAAAATTCTTTCGGTTTAATTATTGTGTCAGATGTTTTAAAACTTTGAAAACTTATTTTCAATAACGCTTAGATAAAATTTTCGTTGACTGGTATGTATTAAATCTTAAATTTGCGACTTATGGAATAACCACTTTACACTTCGATCATGATTCAAGTGATATGTATTAATTGAATTAAAAAAAAGGATTATTACGCTACACGTATACTTCTTTTTCATTCATACTGCAAAGCAATTGGAGATTGACAATACGAACAATTTTGAAATGCAATTCCATTCTACAGATACCAATCCCTTAACCAATAATTACTATTGGTTAAGGGATTAACCAATTTTATTCATAATTTTATTCATTTTTGTCCATAACTGAAAATAACGTTCTGTTTTTTTAACATGAACATATAAGTTTGCAACCTTTCGTCGATAGGAATCGCATAAAAAAATTAAAGATCCATGATGCACTGCTTTATGGTGACTTGACGTGAAATTTAATATTCATCCAAGAAGATATATATATATATATATATATATATATATATTATTTTATCTACGATCGATGCATCTTAGCAACCAAACACTAGTTTCTCTAGGTGTTCTGTTACCATATAATCCAGCATCGAATTTCAGAAATATTTAAATATCTTGTCCTTTTATTTTGAATAAATAGTATTCTTTAAAGAAACGTTTTTATTAAAACGCATGCAATTCAGAAGGTTAATTCATTCGAATCGATCTGATCCGAGTCTGTCTTATTTTAATTAATGATTACTGAGGTTGCAGTATGATCCGAAATAATGTCTCGAAAAGAAAAATTCAATAAAAATAGCACCAATAATAATAATAATAATAATAATAATAATAATAATAATAATAATAATAATAATAATAAATGCAAGGGCGTATTAGGCATTTTTATTTAATTAATTGATTAACGCATTTATTTCTTTATTTATTTTTGAGATAGGGTGCCGAAAGAGCATTATATCCTTAGGAAAAGGTAAGTTGCTAAAAATTAATTTTTTTGTGGCGACGAGTACTTTATGCTTGACTTTTCTGCTATGGATATGGAATAATTTTTTGAGTTTTTCAAATTCTAAGAAGGTGCTTTTCTTTCCTTGTCGCTGGCAAAGAAGAAAACTGGAAGCACACCCAAATATTTTATCTATACTCACTGCCAGTCACTACAGCAGTGTTAGCTTCGAGTTTATGTTGCATTACACTATATAGTTTTACACTATAACACATTAAAATTCCATCTGCATTTTTCTTAGCCCACAATCTTACTACGTTCAAATTAATACTATTTAAACCATTATTATTACGTGACACCCACATTTATTATTCTTCTAATCTTCGCATCTGTAAATATCCACATGTCCCTCAGTACGTCACCCATTATTGTTTTTCGCATACAGATTACAGTAAGTAGGAAAGGACCTTAAACTGATCCTTGAAGCAATCACTAGTCACTCTCATTCTGTTCGCGACTGCTCTATCGCGTACCACTCTCCGACATCTCTTAGTTAAACAGAAAACTACCCACCCATCTGACCATCTGCCATTCACTCCCAAAAAATTCGATCTGATGACACCGAATTTGTCATACCGAAATTTACTGAGTATTCTGGCAAAATCCACATTGACTACATGATCACCAAATGCCACATCGAAAAGCTTTTACAGCAAATGTCTCAAAAAAAAAAAAGTAGGTTGATAAAATTATGACTGCTTCTTAATAAAACCGCTTTGAACTCCAAACTGCTTAGCTCCCAAATCCTGTATTCTCCTCTTCATTTATTTCTCCGTGCCTTTAGTAATGCAGATAAGTTGCAATTAGCAAGTAGGATCCTAAACAATTTTGTTGGGTATGAATGCGCAACCATTTTTTTAATCACACCTATTAAAAGCTGCTGAACTGTACTGATCAGAAATGGTCATGATGTAATGAAACTACTAAAAACAGAAGCTAAGATCTAAGTCAAACATTAAATCATAACATACAGCATTAAAAACGGTAAAAATAAACGTTTGATCTTTGAAATTTAAAATTGCTTTATGAGCTAACTATTAATATATGCGAGTATTAAATCCTTTATCTAATAATTATGATCCACTTGTTCAATAAATCGAGTTCAGTCACGTTTTTTTTTTTTTTTTTTTTTTTTTTCTGGAGGTGGAAGAGATGAGAGAACGGATTCAACCATTTACTTACAATTATCCGACTTCTTCCAGTTGCTACACACGAAGCAAAATCGGAAAAACGTCTCAAAAATCGCGATCGGACAGGGAGTTAAAAGATCGGTTTTTATGAAAGAGAACAGGTTAATATCAAGCGTCGTGTTTCTCAACCGTAATTCACCTGTAAAGTGATAAACTACACTTAATACAGTCACTAAACACCCTGTGCCTGTGTTTACTGGGCTGCTACAGCGCAGCAGGGATCTGCTGTCGTCTCTGTGATACAGAGCTAATTAGGCGTGTCGCTGCGAGGTCAGGTGGCCGTAGATGAGAGGCCGACGAGGATCACTAGACCTCCAGGTCACACTCGGATGGCTTAATTCTTCTTGTGCAACGACAGATCCCCGCCGCTACTGCTGGCTACCCCGTTTCTCGCGCGGCCAGGAGCAGGTGTACTCTACACATACAGAATTACGGGACCATGTTACCCTACTTTGGCTGGGACTATTCTTTTGTTTACTTAGTGGGGCGATTGAATGAGAGAGTGTGAGCCGCAGGTGCCGCTGTGCGAGCTCGGTCAACAGCCGCTGCGCTGCTACTGTATGACGGTCAATCGTTCGACTAAGACCGCCGTATGTTACGTTTCTGCTGCCAGAAAATTCAAACCATGTGAGGCAATTGGCGCAACTCTCCATAAAAGATGAGCTTTAATTATTAGATATTGAAAACCACGACAACCAGGAGAAAGAGATTCATGTGTGATTAGACAAAGGAGGGAACGGGTCTGATTTGAGAAGTTGGTTTAATCGGAACTCAATTAAAAATGATTGCATAATGAAATAGAATTCGTCAAAACATACTACTGCTCAAGTGTTTTATTGTTTATAACTGCTAATAGTAGTGCATTTCAGTTTGCATTTCCTTGTTCTCTTTTGGATACCAAAAATTTAGAGATACCTTATGTTTTATTCGCTGTTAGTGGTTATCAAAAAACCACCACTACTCTCTCTTACAGTTTGCACGCGTTTCAATATCTCCAAATGCATATACAGTTTATCAAGAAATACGCGGCACCCTTTTTAAATTTATTTTATTTTATTTCATTATTATTATTATTATTATTCGATTTTTTTATTTTTTATTTTTATTTTTTTGGAAATGTGGGTAAACTAGTCTTCATTTTTCATAATCGCGTCAGTTTAAGTGCATTACTCGACAAACAAAGTGTGAGATGGTGTAAAAGTCCAATTTTCTTCTGGAAAATCGGAATTTTCTCCACTTATCTGAACCAGTCAAAACTGACTTGGATCAAAGAGCAACTAATTCTGCAATTGCTTTAAAAAAATATAAAAAAATCTAGGAAACATTCCTCTAGTCGATAAGCTCGGTAAGTGGAACCGAAGTATTTTCTTCTGCGGCCCTGTAATTTGTGGTCACTAAGTTACGCAGGCATTTTTTTTTATCAAAATATGTTGTCTATTTTTCAAATAATTTGCCGTGCGATTTATTAGCAGGACCATTATACATGTTCATAACCAGAGAAAACTAAGCGTACATGTTTAGACATCCCCAATATGAAGAGATTTTAAAACACAGCAGCATTCTAACCAAAATCGACACTCATTTTTAGCATGTTCATTAATTTAAAAAAAGCGTAGTCTTAGATGAGTTAACTGAGACTAACTCTAAAAACCCATCCAGCCTATAAACGTTTCCTGCGCTCGATCCTGATTTACTTCATCTTTTAACATTAAGTTTTTATTACGTTGTCTCCGTTTATTATCTGGTTGGCCGAGTGGTTAGCGTATCCGCTCTCCAGCCAAGAGGCTGCGGTTCGAATCCAGCCTAGGCATGGATGTTTGTGATTATCGTCCACCTACATACATTCAAGTGATAGACACTCGCCCAAGATGGGCTGGATCACCAATCACAGAGGTCTTCACCCTACAGTGGATGGAAAATAGGCTGATCATCATCGTCATTATTTTATTACTTTGTTTATGTTCTTATTTAGATATTTTATCTAAACTATAATATGATTAGTAGACAATTCGAACAAAAAAAAATCATCCTTATAAACACCATCTAGAATATATAAGAATGCATGCAAAGCAAAGTTATTGCACTCCAAATCTCAATCAGTAACAAAGATGCCCTTTCACTGTAAAGAATCAATTGTAAAGAATTCCAATCCTGTACAGGATAAAAAAAAAATTATAAGGGATTTTCAGACGAAGGTGAATTAGCCGGCCCCCACAAGAAGGTAACAGGAATTTTTCTCCGGGAAAATCGGGAAGTTCATCCCACAATTCCGAATAATCCCACCCACTTCCAGCATTCTACATGTAATTCGTTAATTATGAAACATAAAATAGGTACTCTGAATAATTCAGAGCAGGTAGGAAGCTATCCTTTGTGCTCTCCTTGGAAATAATAAAAAGAAAAAAAAATGGAAGTTATGTTAGTTTTTGCCAATTTTATTTCTAATTATGCTTTAGCCATTCTCTAAGTTTTATGGAATTTTCTACCTTAAAATAAATTTACATATAATCAGTCGTTTTTGAACTTGACCTTAGTGTTTCTATTTATGTTTATTTTATTTTTGTCATCTTCTCACTGGCCTCCTTATTTAACACAATTTCTCTACTCTCTATTATCCGGCATTTTAGGAATGCCGTGTGTACCTTATAGATAATGGAATCTCAAGATAACATTTGAAGTATTTTCGATAACGTTCATAATTTTTAAGGTAGAAGTTTGATTAATTTAGTGCGATGCATCCTCATTTGTTTTCTTGCTTTATCGGATTCACCACAATTTTTCAGTTCTTCGATTCAATGTCCTTGATAAAGGACATTTACAATCATAAATAATAAAGTTATTTATGATTCACTAAATGCTTGAAAATTTTATTCCACTTTTATTATCCACTTTTTGTATGGTTGAAAACCAAGTACTTAATATTGTCGACATATCATTTGTAGGTCATGTTTATATTATTTATAGGTTACTTCTAATCGTGTCCATTTTTCTAAAGGGCAATAATTTCTGTGTGTGTGTGTGTGTGTGTGTGTGTGTGTGTGTGTGTGTGTGTGTGTGTGTGTGTGTGTGTGTGTGTGTGTGTGTGTGTGTGTGTGTGTGTGTGTGTGTGTGTGTGTGTGTGTGTGTGTGTGTGTGTGTGTGTGTGTGTGTGGCGCATATGTATACATGAGACAATAAGAAAACCCCTGTTAATCGTTTGTTTACGTATAAGGTGCATAAAAAAAAGTTCAAGTAATAAAATTTTGATCAATATCGCTTCATTCTACTGATAATTATTCTTTTAAAGTGACAACATAACTTGCAATAATGCAATTCTTCAATCAATGAAAGTTTAGCTGGCGTAACTCTTCAATCTGTGAATATGAACTACACACACACCAATCTAATAGCGCATGTTGTAGTGGATTTAATTTCCCAGTGTTAATCCTATTGGTGCCTACTGCTAAATTAGAGTACTTTTAGTGTTCACGCGCATTTTAATCAATAAAAGAGGAAAATTACTGTCTTTATCTATCCGGTGATCTTAATCGCGACCTAATAACGTTAAAGATGATCAATACTGTGTATTATCTTTCATGCTGCTGTCTTTCTGAAGAGTTCCGTTTTTTTTTCAATAAAGTATCTGTTTATATTTACTTAAATATTAGATGAAAACGACATTGAAAATGAAAAATACTAAACCAATTCGAATTAATATCATCTACCAAAACCAAAAAAAAAAAAAAAAAAAAATATATATATATATATATATATATATATATATATATACACACACAGTCGATTCGGCTTAAATTGGACACGTTGGGACTAATCCATTTTGGCCCAATTAAGCGGCTGCCCCAATTAACCGGTGGCCCAATTAAACGGAATCGACTGTATACATTTCAGGTATAATTCTTGCGGTTGTAAGTAAAATGAATCGGAATAAAAAATCAACTGATCATAACTACAGATTTCTGTCTATAAACTGATATTCTCTGAATGGCCTCATTAAATCCTTGATTAAAAAATATGCGGAGCCTCCGCAGCTCAGTTGGTTTCAACAGAGCCCTTTGGTAGAGTAGAAAGACCTGGGTTTGAATCCCTTCAATGACGCAAAGAATCTTTATCAGGGCTTTTTAATCACAAGGTGAGTTAGTCGGTCTCATACGGAGACGGAGGAGTTTTTCCTCTAAGAACTTCCCGGAATTTTCCGAAATTCGGATTTTTCGTCCTTCAAGACAGGCAAACTGGCCCATGAACACAGAATGCTATACTCTTCGACCTTCGTTGTGGACACTGTAAATGCCCCCCAATGTTTTATTATGATAGGTCAGAGATACGAACACTGACGTACCATGATTGTTAACCGCCAAATTCGAAAGACTACTTAAGAAGAAGGAGAAATATTTTGAAAGTTTCGAGACATAATATGAGACGATATCTAGTGGTAATAAAGTAGCCGTAGCGTTTTAGAAAATTATCCCAGGTACGATGATTGCTTTGATCATTAGAACAGAATTTATTCACTCGTATTTTCTATATCTTGAATTTTGTTGCATCAAAAGGAAAAATTGTATATATGATCAAGGATAGCTTAAAGTGGTAAATTTTTTCAATCTTTCGCTTTGATCTTTTTATATCTAATTTTATTTCTTTCAATCACTAGTTTTCCTTGACATATTAGTTGATTCAATGGTTACAAAACTCAATTAGACTATATTTTAGAAATATTTTGTTTCTATATTTACAAACGCAACTTGTTACAATGGCCCCGTGACATAACCAGACTTCCCCCCCCCCTTTTTTTTTAGCCTTTTCACTAGCCAAAGAAGTAAGTTTATCTCTGGAATTCTCCACTGAAAAGCTAGTCACAATACAAAGTAAGAAAACAACTGAAACTGGGCAGCCCACAGACACTACTTAGAACTCCAATTCGATATGTTATTCATTGACGAAACGGGGTTGATAATGTTTGTTGTCTAGAGTGGATCGTTTTTTCTTTTATTTTAAATATAATCCTTTTTTTTTCTTTAAGGAAACGGAGATATACCTTAACGATCTTTTGAATATTATTATTATTATATTTTTTTTTTTTTTGCCAGGGAAATGATCAAATTAGGAAAATAGTAAAATAAAGCCGTTTTTTGGTACATATATATATTATATTTGTCTGTCAGTCCATGCATACCTACGCAAGTTATTTCTAGATAGATGTGTCTAGATATCTTTCATTATTATATAAGAATGTGCGTAAGAAAAGCATCGTTTTATTATTGTATATGATTTTGCTTATTTTTCAAATTTAAATCTTAAATTCCTAATATTATTTTTATTAGAAAGAAAGATTACTGAATAATGCTTCTGCAAGATACGGTACCACTCATAATAGTATCGCAAACCCTATTACAAAGTATAATATTATGAACAAATCATAATACCATTCAGTTACATATTCTAAGCCACAAAGCATACGAAAAAGGCGATTTCAATTAATAAAGAAAATGGATTGAAACTTGTCACGGGTAGTTGTTTGTGGTTTCGTGTATTTTAAAACATCTCAATGTACTTTCGAACCTATTTTCAAGTCATTTATGACGAAAACCCTAAACTTTGTTTTCTTTATTTCATACTCATTATTCAACTTTGATTTTAGATAAAACCGTTTGTTAAGCATTCTCAATGAGAAAAACAAAGCAATGGTTGAAGGGTGAGAATGTATCACTGGTATTGTTTTGCTGGTTCTTAAATTACACCGTCAGCGAAACAACGGCGACCAGCATCTGTCATCTTTTGCAATATAAACCGTCGCCGCCGCCAAAAACCGCACGTGTCAATACTCGGTATGCAACAAATGTTGCGTAACTGAATTTTGCCGTTTTCTTAGGGACAGCCGCTGAATGAACGATTTGACCAACGAAATCCATTTATAAGCTTCTTCCAAAGTCACATTGCACCATGGTGCGGCATATCGTGCATCTTTCTTCTTCCCTCCTTCCCCCCCCCCCCTGCTGTGCCATCGGAAAACTGGGAAGAGACATCACGTCAAGACGGTGGTTGATGTCTCTTCGCTTTCCGACAGATAGTCCGAGCCGCAATAACCGGAATGAATCCCCCCGCAGCACTAATGTGACAGCCGCATTCTCCCGATCACCCACGCTTCGACTGTATGCAAATATAAGGTGACAGGAGACGCCGACATAGCCATCGATCTGCAGTTGGTGCACAAGTAAACATGTGCATACCAAGTGCTCGACTGAAGGAGGCAGGCTACCAGGTGGCCCCCTAGTAGAGAGAAAGAGAGACTGATGTGACATGGCTACAAAGCGTTGCTACGGAGTTGAACAGTGAAAAATAAAATGAAAGATATTAGAGCCACATCGTAATGCAGCTCAAAATATATATGCCAACAACAAGGCTATGCACTAGATACGGGAAGTTGAGGATTTCTAATATTTTCTTTCGTAATTGATCCACTTTATGTCCACCCTCGTATACAACATCTGGATTTGGAGAGTTAAAACAGTTTACTTTACTACTGATTCCTATTCACATCTGTTCCGATAATCTGATTCTGTATCTGGAGATTACAGCGTTAGGTTTAGTTTTCATTTTTCTATTGCCGTAAAATAAATTATTTCCTACGTTTAACACAACGAAATCATGCGATGAGTCAATGCTGATACTTAGTTATTATTATTCTTACCCTGAAACTTAAGAATCGAGAAGGAACAAAATTCGAGAATGTTAAGTATTAGAGAATTAGTGGAATTCATCCTTCATGGTGTTACCATTTCCTTGAAATATGGTGAAATGAAGAAATTACGAAAAAAAAACTAAATAAAGCCACGAGACCAGTGTATTTTATCTCTGTTGATTGCATGTGTGTTCGACGGCCAGTTTGAATGTTTTGAGAATTAAAAAAATCTCAAAACTTCTCTGATCATAAAGAAAGCAAACACCCAACAGATTTGCTTGTTTTAGGTTATTACTAAAATTTAAATTAATTTTTAATATTATGTTAATAACTGTAAAATGATCTGCTGAATGAATATAATAAAGAAATTTATTAGGTGTTAGTTAGTTTGCAGTCTGGCTCATAACATATGAACAAATTAATACGAATGTTATTTTAACACTTACACCGACATTTTTGACATCTGCTTGATAAATTTTAGTCTCATATAAAGGGAAAGTTTTTATTCTTCGAAACCTCTTTTCCAGGCCTATTTGTTTTGCATTGTAAAAAGAATATGATATATATTCGCCTCTTAACTGTTTGGCGTAATTATTAACAACATTCTTCGCGATAGATGCAGATACACAAGATTCGCAATAATGAAGAACGTAAAGATTTGGGAACAAAGAATAATATCGAGTTATTACACATACATACCTCGTAAAAATTCAGGGTAATGTCAGATTAAAGAAGAGTAAGTGATGACCACTCAGAAGAACATCAACAGTCGCATATAAGATTAAAATTTATTTAATAGAAGTACTCAATAAAAATGCAAGACTACTCTTTCGCAAGAAACAGGGTCCACTGATTTAAGGAGAATAAAGGGGAAATACCTTCAGTGAACAAATTTGAATTCACCTTTTAAGGTGGCCCTGAATGGTCATTGAAGATAAGATATCGCTAATCTCATTAACGGCAACCACCAATACTCAGTAATCGAATCTAAAGATAACATATGAGATATAAGAACCACAAAAACATAATGAATGATGTACCATTTCTGATTCATGCATAATCTTTCTTGTTATCTTTGTTTACTTCAATTTACGAAAATTTCAAAAATTTTTTCTTTCAAAACAGAAAACGTCACCACAGTTACTGCTGTTCCATCAGTTACTAGCGACTGATCAGAAGTTGGATACTCACGAACGATAATTAGTATGTAAGAATCAGTCACAAATCCTACCGCTGTCTAATCTGAGAGTCTCTAAGCTAATATAATTATGGATTCGAAATTATGAGAATATTTCTTTTTAGCCACATTAATCGGAAGCAGAACTTTGAAATAAAATAACAGTGTATGTGTATATTCAAATGTTTTTATTTATAATTAATCTGTCATTAATAATAACTTTCCATTCTCTTAACTTTTAAGAATAAAGTTTTCTGGAAGACTAAAATACGTGATTTATTTTTCGGGTTTTATTTTGATTTCTACGTAAAAATTAAAGCTACATTTTATAATTCCTACCCATATTTTGGAGTCTGCAACTTCTTTATCTGAAATATGAATGTAGCCCTTGACATATCAGTTGCAGAATCCGATGTACTAAAATTGTACATATGACGAAGTTCGGGGTTGTAGAGGTCTGTGACATCTGTGACCCGAACTTCATCATTTCATTATTTCTATCAATATCAAGGGAATAAAAGAGTACGGCAGGTGAATGTCATATAAAACTCTACCATTGGAAATCAAGCTGTAAAGAGAGACAGAATTACAAAACGTATTACGTATGGGTGATGTTAGAATTTTACGTACCAAAATTTCGGTGACAACTCTCCTTGCGTACATGGGATTTGTGAAGACCAAGGGTAATAATTATAAATAAATAATGGAATACATCATTCGAATTCCAGAAAGTAATATCATAATTCATAAAGATATTAATTTACGACATGGCATAAAATTTTTATCACGAAGACTGTCTTGTTCCTCGGATCATGTCTGTATATCGATCCGTCTATTTTACTGATAATATATATAGATAGATATAGAGATGCATGCAAAATGACTCTAGAAACCCCCTAGTATCACTGAAGGAAAGATAAATCAGCAAACGCCATCTTCGCGGGTCAAGTCGATTTTGTCAGAAATATTCAGTTGTCTATCAGACATATATATATATAACAAGCTGAGTTAAAATGATTTTCGCTTATCAACAAATTTCATGTAGTTGATTTGTATTCAACACTACACCTGTTATTACGAAACTATAGTATGTCGTTGGTTAGGAATAAGTTTACTTTAAAAAAAAATGGGAGAAGCACTTCTCTGACTGACAATAAAAAAAAGTAGTACCTTTGATAACACTCAAGGAATATGTCACTCAAGATCGCATGCTTATTGATTGATCGCAATCCGTTCACTATCTTCCGTTACACACTGGATAGAAAATGCCGATACACAAGTTCGCAGTCATGGAGGGAATGTAGAAGATACACAGAATAGCTGTAAGTTTTAATATTATCAAGATGGCAAGGACATATTTAAATGGATGTACAATTTCAGATACTTAATACCCTTAGATACTAATAAATGGGATCTTTATAAGTGATGTGGGATTATCAAAAGCTGGTGTTTTGTGTGTGTGTGTGTGTGTGTGTGTGTGTGTGTGTGTGTGTGTGTGTGTGTGTGTGTGTGTGTGTGTGTGTGTGTGTGTGTGTGTGTGTGTGTGTGTGTGTGTGCGTGCGTGTGTGCGTGCGTATGCGTATAAAAGAGTAACACAGGGTGTTTCTTATGTCTTCCATGAAGGGGGGGGGTGAGATAGTTTATTCTTTTTTAACTCTTAAACAATTAGGATGGTATGCGAGATAGGCCAACATGATTATTTCCCAAATACTCAGGAGAATAAAATCTTTTGAAGAAACGCTACAAAACAGAATCCCATTCATATCCGATAGGTAAAATCTAAGCAAACTGATTCATGAAATTATTTTTAAAAACTGTTGTTGTTGTTGTTATTGTTCTTCTTCTTCTTCTTCTTCTTCTTCTTCTTCTTATTATTATTATTATTATTATTATTATTATTAGCTGTTATTAGTGATTTTGATTCTTCTTTTTTTTCCAAAATAGTTCTTTTATCCCTCTCAAATCTTCATAGTCGAAGCACGTAAATGATAATGAAGCCAAAAGTACAGTCAAAAACGACGTCAAAATTCATTAAAATTTTTCATTTAATTTAATCCTTCGTCACTGATAGTTAAAAAAATTGCCTTGTTGTAAATCTCCTCACCTTATCACTTACCAAAAATTTACGCTTTAAAGTATTTCCAAGATTTCTTTTTTACCCGTCGTCGCCATCAGCTACATCCACGATCGATTGATGCTCAACGATTTATCAATACTGTTTATAGACGCATACACAACGCTCATCTCTCATGTAACACGAGAGAACAGTAACTATTAACTTCAAGCATGGAAACTGCGTTTCGAGTATTTGTTTCTACGTTCAACAACGTTGCATAGAAAACTGTTACACTTTTCTGCTACACACTTAAACATGCCTAATATCGTTCTTATTTTGATCGATTCTAAAGATGGCATAACGCTATTTTGTATGGATGAAAAGATTTTCCGAATGACAGTGATCAGCAATGTCCGTCTAAATTTATACGGTACATCGTAAGTATATTTTACAGTCGGTGTTAAGTTATACAAACCAAAAAAAAAAAAAAAAAAAGAAAGAAAGAAAGAAAGGAAGCACCTCACGAAAGTGTGAATGTCTTCCTTAATTTTATCATTTCATATTTCTTTATAGAAGAAAGACTTTTCTAAGCATAAAGCACTATCCATTCTTGATTGAACAGCATTTTTAAAAACTTCAATATTTACGAACGTACAAATTATTTTTAAGTGTATGTTTAAAAGCAAGCAAATCAGTCAGAGACAAGCAATTTACGAACATAAAATACACTTGCTTTGTATGTCAGTTGCTTTGGTATAACCTAAAGTATGTGTTAATAGAATTTCTCCACCCAATTTGCGCTTTCTTTCTGTTGAAGGTGGAGGGAGGCCTTTTTCGCCTTAGGTTTGACATTCGAATTTGTTTTTCACTTAATTTTATAATTACAAAAAATAAATAAATAAAAAGCCAATGTTCATATGTGATATTTATCTAAACTTTTCTGAACAACAGGAGGGAAAGAACACCAAGGCAATTTTCTTTTTCTGATACCTCCGATCAGTACTTACATTTAAGACAACACTAGCAATGCTTGATGAAACCCCTTTAAGGTTACAATGCTATTCCGGAGATCCCCAAGTCAAAATACTAATAAAAATATTCATAAACTAATTTATTTCTGTAATTCATATTTAAAATCATATTTTGAAACATAGAATGTTGATACATTTCTATTTAATAATAAATCATTTTGTGATACTTAAGTTCATTATTTAAAAAAAAAAGAAACAGAAAAAAAAAGTAAGAAAATCCTTCAAATATTTGTTTATTCATCCGAAAGATTTGGAGTCTTAAAATTTTAAAATCAAACCTCGGTTGTCTAATTGTTAAAAACCAAAATTTCTATGTTAAAAACGTCTTCAAAAAGCAGTCGCGATATTGCGATATTTATGTTTCCTTCGTTTGGAAAGAGCAATGTCCAAATCCCGCTTAGGACATGAAGAACCTTTATAAGAGCTCTTTCGAGTTGCGTTAGCGGATCTCATATGGTGATGAGAATATTTTTCCTCCCGAAAAACTCGAATTTTTAATCAAATAGGCTAACCAGCGGAGAAAGATCATACGTAATTAAGAGGCATAATATACTAGTCGCCTTACTTTCTGTGGCTGTAGTTCAAACCAAAACAATGTTGGAGATTATATACCAACAAACATAAGCACAATTAAGTCATTAACTGGTATATAATGATTCATATCATTCTGATTCATATTTTCTTTTATCTCTTTAACCTTTCAATGCCGATAGCACTAAGCTATGATCGCTTGAGGTTACAGAATTCTATGACTTCCAGCGAATAAGTTCTTTTAACTTTTTAATGACCAACACTGATCTGCAAGCTACTTTCCCCACCCATCACTTTCTGCAAATATCAAAAGTGTGTAAAAAGTAACGCGTTGTTCGATTTCAGGCAGCGAATGAAACTTCTGTTATTATTAATAAAAGAAGCACGATTTTACTGTTGTAATAATATTCTATTACAACAGCAGCGCCAACAGAGACGTAGCAAAGGATGTGAGTAGGTCAACATCCCCGTGTGCAGACCGCCAAAACCTATCCTCACGAGTTTACTTACTCTGTATACAGTAATGTACAATAATACAAACAGTATTACCAATGATAATATAGCTAGTACTGCGCAGTTTGTCGATTATGAAACAAAATATACTATCCGACACTGGATTTTTTTCATAGAATTTCACTGAATGTTTTTCTGTGGAACACTAGCCTTTGCTTTTCTATAATCACTGAAATAACGTACATGTAGCGCTCTTTGCAGCTGCAGATGAAATCTTGCCAAGAACGTAATCAACTTGTCACCGAACACTTCATATAATAAACAGGATTTTTTTTCAGCGTAAACTAAAGATTTAATCTCTACTGTAAAATTTAATATGAAATTATTTTTTAAAAAACATACAATACCCGTCCATAACAAAAGAAACGAAAGATATCGTATAAATGAATTACCGAAATAAGAAGACAAAACCATTCTCCTTAGCTATCTTTGATGATCATTTTGAGTGTAAATATCTGAAGAATTTCTACGAATTAAAAGATTATAGGATCTCGCAAATGGATGAAACTATATATTGCCTTATTATATATAAAATAATAATTAAAATTTGAAGAGATCGTGTTTGGTTTCGCCATGGACAAGAATTTTTCATACGAACATCATTATTTAAACATACTGGAAAATCTTATTAGCAAAAGTTATGGGAGACTATTTTATCCGATGGACTTCATATCACGAATACATTGGATCTCGTTATTTTTTTTTTCAATATGAAGAAGGGAAAAAAATCTCACTAGTAATTTTTAGTGCTACCGCAATACATGTGTCGTCCTTGCTTTCAGAAAAGCATAAAATGAAATTTATGCCTTCCTGAATTGAATTATTCTAAACTGTCGCCTAGAGAAGGACGAATCTCGATTTTTTTAAACCTGGCAATCCAATTCACTTTAAGCTGGACTTTGCATCTTCAGTTCGCATGTATATTTCGTGAATTTTATATTGCCAAATATATATTTGGGCAACAAACTACTGCAATAGTAAGCGAATTATCTTTCCATGACATACCTGTGTATATAATTAAAGAATTTAACTTATTCAGAAATAAGCACTATAATTCACAAATTCTAATTTTCTTAAGACTTTTTTTTAACAGAAGGTATTAAATAAATGTTACACCATAGACATAAGTCTCCAAATCTATGAAGGATTGCACACACATTCAGAAATTAAGTAATGTAATATTATTTCTAGATATTAGACAGCAAAAACAACCGATTTGCAGAAATTTTCTTGGTGATATCCAACAGTAAGAAAAACCCGATACCAAGAAAATAAAGAACTGATATATAAGCAACATCTGATATTAATTTTTCACATGGAAAGAGAATTAGTGATAATCAGATATCACAGTCAAATCTAAAAAATACAACAACAAAAAAAACATGTTTTTGTACCATTATGTGCAATCTCATTAAACCTCCTTTTCTCAGATTTATCTGTAAAAATTTTCATGTATAGATATTGTCTTATAAATGCAGAGGAGTAACAAGGTGCTCAGGTTAGAGATTATCGTTACTGTTCCATTAAAATTCTTATTATTATCCATTAGAAGAAAACACAAGAAGCCCAAATATATATATATATATTTGGGCTTCTTTGTTTCAGTCTGTTGAGCAAATATTATTATTATTATTTAAAGCCTCCATGGAGTCAAAAGACTCATCATTACACACATAGTTTATCATACCGCGCCTTAAATATGTTCATTGTCTCCGCGCTCACCACACTCTCGTTCCAATCACTCTCCATGCAAAAAAAAAAAAAAAAAAAAAAAAAAAAACGGTTCCTCACCTTGCTCACGCTCTCCTTATACAGCTTCCAGGGATGACTTCTTGTTCTCTCCCTATCTCCACCCAATCTATGCAAAACCTCCCAGAATAGAAATAGTTCGGATGTCCAGGGATTACCGAATTGTGAGTAGACGTTGATGTTATTTATCAGGCTTTATAAAGCTTCATAAATAATATTTATTTATCAAAGAAATAAATAAACGATTTAAGGAAACAGTGAACCAAATGTTGTACATAGCCTAACAACGAATTACTTCTTTAGCAGGCCATTCCCAATAATTTTTGGCGATTAATTATCCTATTTCCTCAGCCACACGGCTGGTGGAGGTAGCTATATGCTACCATACTAGGGGATTATGAGCCAGGTGTTTTCCCGTTGCCTTCTCCGCCGTAATATATTTTATGACTGTAGCCGTGTGTGTTCACGGGACAGGCTTGCCTGTTCTAAGGGTTGAAAGCCCTCCACCTCCGTATGAGACTGGTTAAGTTATCCTATTTCCTCAGCCACACGGCTGGTGGAGGTAGCTATATGCTACCATACTAGGGGATTATGAGCCAGGTGTTTTCCCGTTGCCTTCTCCGCCGTAATATATTTTATGACTGTAGCCGTGTGTGTGTGTGTGTGTGTGTTCACGGGACAGGCTTGCCTGTTCTAAGGGTTGAAAGCCCTCCACCTCCGTATGAGACTGGTTAAGTTACCTTTCAGTCGAAAGAGACCATATAAAGTTCCTTACGTGATTGACGGGAACCGAACCCAGATCTTTCCGACCAAAGGGCTTCGTCTATACTGACTGAGCTAGGAAGGCTCGGGCATTCAACTAAAAGCCTAATAATAAATAATATCTGATATTTGCAAATTAATAATTATATCGGCAAACTTGAGTCCATTGTTTCGCTTGCCTCTAATTTATGAGAGAAACGAAACAAAATGTCCATATACTTATAATTGATTGGATAATTCTTAAAACGAAGGGACAAATCGACATTGTATAGTTTCCTCTAAAGGATCGCAAATGCATAAACTCAGCAAACAAGACATTCAAGAAAGATTTTAGTCATTGGTTTTAAAATACGCAGACAAAAATTCAAAATTCTAGAAATTGAGAAAAATTTTTTAAATTCATCTGAGCGGTCGAATTATATTAAACGAATAGCAGTATTAGAAAACTCCATGGAGTTTCAAAAATGCAAAGATGATTTACAAGTTGAAGATATATATATATATATCTATACATTGTGTAAACCTAGTCTTCTTTGATAGTCGCTTCAGATTAATTGTCATTTCTACACTCTAGTAAATAAATAAAAAACCTGAAGTAAAACAACTATTAAGTAGACATTGCACTATTGCACGTTTTTTTTTTTTTTTACGTGAGTAGCAGTCGGTCTTAAAGTCAATCTCTTCTTCTTCGAGAAAAAAAGACAGCAACAGATAGTTTCATTTATAACAGACCTGTCATATTAGGTAGTGTTTTTTGTCTTTAGTAAATATTTAAATGGTTCGCCTTTTAGCTATTTCTTTCCCATTTGGGGGAAAAAAAAAGAAAAAAAAAACACTTTTGTCATCTTTAACTTATACACGAAAGACTTCTCAATTCTAGCAAACGTGACTCGAAGATTATAACCAATATAATAACACGACTTTCAAGCCAGTTACCATGACATTTTCCGAAGTACATTTTATGGCATTTCTGGTCATATTTTCAAACTCTTATAGTTCATTTAATGGAAGCAAAAAACGACAAAGATAGCACTTTATTACATTTAGAGGACCACCTGTCTCTGAATGTATAGCCATAACCGTAGATTAACTGAGCGGTTGGTCGTTACATCAGGACCGATAAGCATTTAAAGTGTTCGCAATAAAAAAAAAAAAAAAAAAAAAAAAAAACTTAAAGGGAAGGTAAAAGAGAAAGGGGGAAAAAAGAGATGGGCGCACAGAAAATAAGTTCATTTACTTTAGAGACTTAAATTGTGTCAAAGGAAGGAAAAAGACATCTGGGTAAAATCTAAAGGAAAAAATTGCACGCAGCACGCAAAAAAATTTGCAGAGCTGACCAACAGTGGAGCATCACCGGAATGGAAAATGTAAAGCTAAATAAATCTGGAGATAGATTAAAGATGAATAAACAAATGAGATCGGGTACGATTAGAAAAAAGTACTAGTAATACAAATAAATACTTCTTAGGCCAAAAGAAAGGAATGGATACTAATCTTCCCGCTTTCCGTATCAAATCATGCTATGAAAGCGTGATTACCAATATAACTAGACAGTGACTATGCATAATAAAATGTATTAGTAACTCATGGATAAATCGATGAGTATTAATATCTTCTTCTGTGCCTTTCGTTAACTCATTGTCTGTATCCGCGATGCTCGTTGGTTGGAAAAATTAGGGTTGGAATAAAAAAGGTGCAGCCACTAATATTTATATGTAGCAAGTTTTTTAAATCATCCTAGGAATATAAAATATCCTTAACACAGCGGATGCGTCAAGATTAGAGTTGAAAAAGACGACTTTATAAGACTTTTTTTACATCGCTCATTTTAACACAACAAATGATACAAACATTCAGAAGCTGATCGAATAGAGCACCAACGTTTCAAGGAGGTTAACGCTTAGAAACTAAAAGAAATAATGTTTACTTCGATTAAAAAGGCAAGAAATAACAAAACAATTTTTAACATCATTAATTAAACCGAAATGAAAAAGTAAATCAATTCAAATATGGCAATGTAACAACAGCATGAAGTTTTTTGACGAGTCAAATTTTTACAAAATTAAATATTGCTGTTAAATTAAAATTAAATTAAACGTTCTGTTTACTTCATGCATTTTAATCTTCTTTTTTTTTTAAAGTGTTTGCCAAAACTATGTAATTTGATTGCAAAAGATTTGGGGTAATTATACATAAATAAAGGCAATTTTGATTAATGATAATGAAATCCATTTATGGATTTAAAATGAAGTGGGGAGGTTTATGAAATTTAGAAGCCTGAACTTCGTGTTGAATGCAATGTTGCCGCTGATTGTTACCACCGATTACTTCTTATAATTACCAATGGGGAGGTAGCGTTCCGAAAATATGTGGAATCATGAAAAATAGTGAGAGATAAGAAGAGTGCAGCTATCGTGATTATGGTTGCCAGCTAGTTCATTTCTGAGGGGAGGAAAGAAGGGAAGGGAGAAGACGGGAAGAGAGAGGGTTAAATGACAAAAATCAAACATTCAAAAGTGCAATCAAAATCGCTATTACAGGACCTAAGGAAGAAAATTGTGGAAAAATCTATAAATATGATAAAGAATAGTCTTACAAATCTTTAAGTATTCACTAAAGAAATAGTAACCAAATTTTCTTCTTTTTGAGAGTGGCAAATAAATTGCTTCAAGTGGCACACGGCCATCAAAAGTAATTATTTTATTTGCGTATTTACAAATTACATTGATAGCCAATCCTGCAATCAAAGAAGATGTTCAGAAAACAGCCATTTAATGGTTGTTTAAGAAAAAAAAAGAAAATTATACTGAATAAGTTAAGATTATGAAAAATACGATAATTATATTTTCGCCTGTTATGCAGGATGAAAACAACACCCGACTTTGTGGGAGGAACAGCTCTACCATCTCCGTAGGAAACTGGCCTAACGAACTGCCATTTCATAAGTCCGTATAAAGACTCTTCGCGTCCAAGATGAGAGAAGTCTGCGCAGCTCAGTCGGTATCGGCGATGTCCTGTAGAGACCGAGGTTCGAATTCCGTCTACAACATGAAGAAACTTGATCGGAGCGTTTCAACTGAAGGTGAGTTAGCCAGTCTCATACAAGGGTGGCTGGGTTTTTCCTCCCACAAAAAGGGCAAAATAATACACTCGACGATTCATAGCCCTAGCTGCTTCAACAATAAAAAAAAAAAACGAAATCTTAACAAGATTCGATCTCAGTTCTTTCAGGAAGAAGAACCATTGTTGCATTATTCTTTGCGATAGCGCTAAGGAAGCATAAAACTTTTAGGTAAAATTATTTTTCGGAATGTTAATATTTTATGTCTTGAATTTTCTGTTACTAGAGCAGAATATATAATTCTAGTTTATAAAAATATAAATAAAATGCTCTAACTAATCTGCTGGATATACACCCTTCTGTAATATTGACAAATAAAAGAGTCTTCTTAAGGAAAAACTTTGGCTGTCTAGCAAATTGTGGTTTTAAACAAGTTGTGGCATTATGTAAATACAGTAAGTTCCTTTTATTGACGTCAACTTCTAGCATAGAATGAATTAAAAGAAAGGTTAACATTTCTTTCAGTTTGAATTCTCAGCTTGAAAAACACTTGGCATTCGTTTTCGTTCAAGATGTTACTTTTTCATTTTTTCAGTTACTTTCTCTGTACAAATCCCCAATCTTCCCAAATGTAAAACACTGCTGTGACATGGTATCTGAAATTTCTCTAATAATTCTTGATGCTATTCAGAAAAGAGGGTCGGTTGAGTGACGACTACTCCCTCTCCCAAGACGTCTTCAACCTCTCTCTCTCTCTCTCTCTCTCTCTCTCTTTCTCTCTCAGACAGTTTCCGCAATGTCTCTTCTACAGATACGTTCACGAGCGCTGTTCAGCAAAACTAGCATTCATTATGCCTTCTCATCTCTGTTAAACCTACAGCAACAAGCAACAGCTGCCCAGCATCCTTTTACAGTGGAACTGCCACACCGAATCTGCTACTCCCAATCTTCTTTCATTCCATTTACCTCAGTTCTGTGGAGCAGCTTCCCCAAGAACTATAATCTACAGCTCTTGAAGACGAATATCGCCAGATTACTTTGCTTTTGACACACGGCACTTATTTATCATAAGCCTTCTGGCCTCTCGTGTGTGGAATTGATATATAAATATTTGAAAATAAATAAATAATATAATTTATTTTATTAATTTACGTTGCCGAAATGAAGACATACGGCTTCATTTCGGCAACGTAAATTATGGATATTAAAGATCCAATATTATTTCAAAGCCGAATATACTGTATGTAGACATTTCAGAGGTTTCGAACTTTTGACCAGAGAGCTTGTGGGAATAGAATCCACAGCATCGGAGTTGCTTTAGCTTACACTACTTAAAAGACAAGAGCTCTATGCAAGCGTCCTTGGATGAAAACGGGTATATAAATAATACTTTCAAGCACGCATGTATAATAACAACGAAACAGGCCCCAATTTTTTTTTAAAAAAAATAGTTTCAACAGGAAACTATAACTTCCTTAAATAGTTCGTGAGTGAGCCCAGGGAATATTCTAGGACTCTTTCAAGAATAATTGACAATACTGAAAGATTCTGATTAATGTAGAGATGGCAAACCTTCTTTTGCCAATTAATGAAAAAAGAATTGTTTGACAGACCATTCCCGTAGTATGATTGGATATTACCCATTTAAAATGACAATAATTATTCGAAAAAAAAAGAGTATTTTACATTATTTAAGTCAGGCGTGGCCAACTTCATTCTATACGAGGGTCAATATATGACGGGCCGCACTTTTAGACAGAACTTAAATAAAAATAAACTCTGCATTTTTTCAAGGCAATAGTTATATATATTGAATTACTATATTTGTTAAATCATTTTACTACTGGAAGAACGATATAAAATACTTGATTGACTTAAATATAAGTTGTTAATTTAAATTTAATTACATATTTCTGGTTTATTTACATGTAACGCAACTTGATGAGAACACTGTGGGCGTTCACGTGCGGCAACAAGTTCATCAAAGTCGATTTTCAACGATGATGACGATATTCGTAACAAATCCTGAAGGTGGTCATCAGTTAGTCGGCTTCTTTGTGACGATTTAACAGCCCTCATAGTTGAGAAAGTGCATTCACATATGTAGTGCTTCCAAACATGGATTCAATTCTCAAGCTGAAATCACTCAATGCAGGATATTTTTCCTTTCGTACCAGTTTCCAAACGTCGATGCTTATCTCCACCCTTGACTGCAAAGAGGGACCACTTTGAAGGTCATACAACTTCAATTGAATAGTGTCATACTACTCTGAAATGTCGCATTTCATTGGGTTGTTAAATAATGTCAGTTGTGACCGCATGTCACTGAAGTCAGAAAATCGCTTACTGAATTGCTCCAAAAATTGGTCTAACGTTGGCACAGAAAACTTGAGGTCAATGTCATGGCTCTCTTCCATCAACTCCCTGTAGGAAGGGAAATGTACCAAGCTTCCTCTGACTAAGGTGAATTTAAAAATCTTCAGTCGACTTATGAACCCATCTAGGTGTCCAACTAAATCTGAGATTGTTTGGTTACGTTCCAATAATTTCACGTTGAGTTTGTTCATGTGATGTGTGATGTCTCTTAGAAAGGTGATTAAGCTGTTAAAATGAGGATCACATAGTTTTATGATTAGTTCTTTGTTTGTCTTCTCGTGTTCCTCTAAAAACTGTGTTATTTCCTTTCTCAAAGCAAAAAAAACCCGTTTCAAACAGTTCCCTCTGCTTAGGCAACGTACTTCTGTGTACAACACTACATCGTCATATTCTACCTCCATTTCTGTTAGAAAAGAAAGAAAGAAACTTGCGATGTGTCAAGGCCCGATTTCTGCTCTTAATTAGATTCATACATTTAATTACAGTTTTCATAACATCTTCTATCTCCAGAATTTTACCACACAGAGCCTCCTGATGCAGTGCAATACAGGGCAATTGATTTCAGCCTTCCTTACTAAGCCAACTAAGCCTGTTTGAGTACCACGCATTGATTTGGCGCCATCTGTCACAATAGCTGTGAGATTGTTGATGTTACCAGTACTATTTACAACCTTCATAACTGTATCATAAATGTCTTGACCTTTGGCTTTGTTATGCAATGACTGTAATGCTAGTAGCTCTTCATTAATAACCAAGTCTTTGGAAAGAGTTCGAATGAAAATTAGAAGTTGAGCTGCATCTGTTATGTCAGTTGATTCATCCAGAGCCAATGAGCAGTAAGCTGAATCTGTAATAACACTTTAATTTATCTAATATGTGAGAACCTATTTCCTCGACTCTTTTTGTTACAGCTTGTTTTGATAGTGGGACGCTTTCAAACTCACTGGCAATTTTATCTTCATCAAATGCACGTGCCATTTTCACAGAACACTGTTTTACAAATTCGTCATCAGATAATGATTTTTTTGCTTTTGCTATCTCTGCGCTTACAACAAACGATGCCAAGGGTGAGCTTTTTTGTACAGACGTTGGTTTAGTAAAAACAGATTTCTGAGCAGTAACCTTTCTCTCCAAATTACGTACAATTTTAGTACGTATTGTCCAAAATATTCTTGGTTCTGTATGTATTGGCGTTTGAGGTTACACCTTGTGCACAGACAATACTTGCAAACACACAAAGCACTGTGGTTTGTTGTCGTTATTGTTTATAAACAGAAATTCATTTTCCCATTTCTTCTGAAATGACGTGTTTTCTTCACAGATCTTACGTTTCTTACTCATAGTACACAAAGGCTAAAGTAACTGACCAGGGGGCAGAAACTGCAACAATAACACTGTTAACTGTGAAACTGAGTCTCTGAAACTGATCACTGTAACCAGAGCAGAGCAAGTGACTTTCAATGATGCGTTACTCTGGAGCACAAAGAAATCTACCACTCCCACTACTACCACTCTCTCACAGAGAAGCAGTAGATTTTATAAATTGAGTAATCTTTTTAAATCAATTTTGATTCCGTGTTGAGAATATAAATTGTTTCCGTCACCAGAAATAATGAATATAACTAGTATATCAATCAGAAAATCTGCAGTCGAAATTAATAACTAAATTGATAATACATATAATTTAATATAGTTTTTATCCTGCCGCGGGCCGTACAAAATCACGTTACGAGCCGCATGCGGCCCTGCTGTTGGCCACCTATGATTTAAGTGATATTATTTTTAATGTTTTTATTTTAAAAGAAATTAAGAATGTTCATATTCACAATTTCCATTACTATTCATTAGTTATTTCCTTGCTATTATAATATTATAATATCTTAAATTTTAAGATATTTTAATATGTGATATTTTAATAATTGCTTTTTTTCCTGAAATATTCCTTTTTTAGCTTGTTAGTGGATTTTTCATACTTATCGAATCTTATGTTAGACACCTTGACTTAAAATATCTTATATCACTAGCTCGAGGCAAGCTGGTCCTTGACAAATTCGTTTCCTCTGGCTCCACATCAGCTGGATCAATTACAATTACATTTCTACATCTAAAAATTACAAATAAGATCAAAATCCTATCGCTAATGAAAGGCTAAAATACGTTTCCCCTTCCAGACGGGATCTTATAAGTAATATATTCGCAAAACAATTCGTGAGTAATTGGATACCTTAAAGTAATAGTCACTATCTTAATTACCGAAGACAGAGTGCTTAAGTTCTTTAGATTATTGGTGCCGTGTTTAAATATATATGTTTAAGGAAAAGAAAAAAAAAAACTAACAAGCGTAAATATCATAATTTTTGGGGGGAGGGGAGCACTGCGTATTCTTTTAAGAGCATATGATTCCACATCCTATATTTGAAAAGTTATTTGAATGACCGTTAGTCATTCAGCCACATACTTAGATTTCTCAAATGTAATAGTATTTTTATATCATAGTCGGAAGAATAGCTCGTAGCTGAAATGGTGTTTCATGTGGTTGCCCAAGATAGAATACCGTTGTTATTTGGGTTCAAAATGACAAAGTTGCCATTATGGATAAAAGTCATTTTGAATTTAATGAAAAAAAAAAAACTTTTCACAAAAAGATGGCTAATATCTTTGAATCTCACTAGCTGGATACTCAGAAGACAAATTAGTTATCAATAAATCAACTAGTTATAATGAAACTAATTAACAATTCATATAGACTTGTTATACAACGAATATTCAGTAGAATTCATTAGAGAAATACAGTGTGAATTTTTTTTTCTACTTATAAATTATTTTTCTATATATAGAAAAACACTAAGAACTATCCGGATAATCACTAAGAATTATCCGGTTTTGGTGAACTAAGCAAGTAGTTGACGAACTCTTCGGCCACCTCATTTAAACACAAAAATAATGACAGGAAAGAGATTAATATTGCTGAGGATGACCGCTTCGTTATAGGGTCATATCCACACTCTTTTGCATGTCTTGGTAATAAACTATTTATAAGAAACTGTACTTTGGTCTTTTGTGAGAACACTATTTCGACCTTGTTGGCCCTCCTTTAATCCCGAGTAGGAAGGCCAAATATTTCCATCTTCAGATCATGACTTTTACGGTAACACAATAACAATGAAACTCTTGTAATGCGGCATCAGCTCTAATGCTATCACTCTTAGTGGTTTCCTTAGTGAGCGAACATCAGTTGCTCAACGTGCTGAAATTTCACGTTTTTTTCACTACCGAGATGTAGTCCTAAATCTCTGTTTCTTTCTCTCTCTCTCTCTCTCGCACGCACGCGCACGCACGCACGCACGCACACACACACACACACACACACACACACACACACACACACACACACACACACACACACACACACACACACACACACACACACACACACACACACACACACACACACACACACACACACACACACACACACATCGATGGAACATTAGTAACATCTAAAAATAAAACAGATCTCTTGGCATCACTGTTTACCTCCAATTCTTGTTTAGATGCCGAAGAGAAATTTCTTTTCACAACTCACGGCATACTTCTAATCTATTATCAGAAGAATATCAGAAAAATACTAAATAGCCTTGATACTAATAAATCTTCTGCTTGAGATGGTATCTCACCAGTTGTACTAAAAATGTATACTCCAGAATTAACACCCATCCTGTATTTCCTATATAAACTGTAATACTCATCTAATATCTATCCAACAATATAGAAGCAAGATTTGAACCAACCTGTCACTAGAAAAAAGGGAGATAAAAGTTAGCTATCAAACTATATTCCCGTTTGTTTCCACTACAACACTCTCGAAAGTGGTGGAAAAGATCATTAACACCCCCCACACACACACACACACGTTCTTTACTATCTGGCGTTAATTGGCGTTCACCAATATCGATTCTAAAATTCTCGTTCTGAATGAGACCCCAGTGTTGACTTTACCCAGCTTATACAAACTGTAGAAAGATTTCGAGAAACCCATATGGTCGTTCTTGAAAACGTTTTTTTTTTTTTCGTTTATGACTCTCTCTCTCTCTCTCTCTCTCTCTCTCTCTCTCTCTCTCTCTCTCTCCTGCTCAACTCATAACACTATAAATCCCAAATTTGAAACCCGACCCACCTTAGAATACTGTTCTCAGATTTGGAGTTGTCCATCTAAAACCTCCCTAAACATTCTTGTTTGCATGCAGATCATACAAATCTGCCTAATAGGTAACCTCCCCACCTCACAAGTTCCTTCTAACCACGTTCTCATAGGCGCTCTGTTTGTGCATTATGTCTTTTTATATGTACTTTCGTGGGCGCTACTCCACCCAACTAATCACTACCATTCCTCTGCTTTTCTCCAATCATGTAAGAACATGCAGCCACTGATCAACATCCATACAGTTCAACTTCAAATACTTCAAAGCAATTTCTTATAATCTTCTTTTTTCCATCTATTTCTGCTCTTTTGGGAAGAGTCCTGCCATACTGTTTTCCTCAATACAATCCACAGATTTTGAAGAAACTCATCCCACATCAGACACTGCTGTGTTATAAGTCTTATAATGTTTCGCGTGTGGGGTTAAGAGGTATGTACGCTGCTACGATTATGTAATCTATGATTTCGGCTTGGCATTCGATGAGAATTTACTAATTAATCCACAGTATGTACTTGGCTAAGAGGAACTGGCCACCGATTGGTTTATTTCGGTCAGCTGTTACAAATAAGGGATGACAGAACGTGAAATTTTAAGATATGTGCTCTGAATATTTATCCACTAATATTTAAATCGACTTGATCCTATAAGAGATAGCTTTGCTGTTAATTAGGAAGACAACTGACTGTGATAAAAATAAATCCCAATCCTGTTGCCACAGAAGTTTACTATAATTAAAATTCTATGCCATTCTGCAAAATAACAGAAAGAAAAATCAAATTCATGCAATACGCTAACCTTTTATTTAATTTTAATCTTGTGACTGTTTTACGCACCTTGAATAAAAAACATCGCTGATTTTGCCACGTCCTTCGGCATTATTTGGATATAATGATTACTTTATTTCTCCCCATGCATTACATATTGAAATTATATGCCACCATCAGCCTTTAAATATGTTCGACAATTGCGGTTTAAAGAGCTCCCAACCCCACATCTTTGTAGTTAAAAGCTATAAAACTCCATACAAACGATATACTCTTGGGACGTATGAGGTGTTCCTCTTGCCGGTCGCCGAAATAGCGTTCCAACAGGTGCCGGGTGCTAATCTCTGAACGCACCGCTTATGTCGCCATCTTGTCTGGATTACGGAACCACCGTAGTATTTAAATAACTGTTTCATGAACTACCCGGTAAACCCCCAACAAACAGAAGGACCACGCGCTAGAGAGGCTTACACCGTGGAACCTTTTGTCCGCATCCGTAATCCCCACCGAACCCATCATTCGACTGGTATGGACAAAGACAGCCATCTGCCGCAGCCTGCAAACCGTTGCCTAGTTATCGGGAGCATAGTTAGTAGTGCCCATGAAAAATCTAAGTTCTGTGTTATCTCAGGAATCATAAATTTAGCAACTGGAAAATGTCACACGCAACAACAGGATGCTCTGAGATAATTCAAGATGATTCTCTAGGTGGTCCATAACAGCGCAACGGGAGATTTTTATGGATTCGGTGCTATTTGACCTCTGGCGCAGAGGGGAAGGGACGTCGCGTGATTAATTGTTCGCCTTCTTTCCAGTTGCATTCTAACACTAAACCGCAAACACTTTATCTAGAATAGAATGAAAGAGAAAATCATAAATATGATATGGGGACTTGATATGAAAACATTTATCGAGTTTCCATATTAATTTCCTTTACTAATTTACTACGAAACAATTCAGTTACAGTATAAAGTTATTGCACAACACTCGCATATAATAGCAATATAACTACAATTGCACATCTGCATATAATTGCTCATTTTATGTACTCGCATACTTTTTCTCTTTCTTGCAGTGAACAGCATAGTATAGCATGACTGAAATCAGTATTCAATTTGATAAATGCCCTTTCGAGTATTGGTGCCCAAACAGAATTCAGTATTTTGGGTCGCTGACAAGTGATAAAAGACGACTATCCAATAGCTATCGTTCCTTCTTCTGTGAACATATTTGCGGATATGAATTTCTCTGTTAATAATCAATACTTATTTGAGCAATGTTTCGTGTCTGTAGAGATAGGACTTAAGACTTAAGACGTTAAGACTTAAGAAATTAATTCTTAACGCTTAAAATTGGACAAGTTATGTGATTTTGTTTATTATTATTAACTGAAAATTTCTTGCTTATTTCTTGAAAGGGAACAGCTCCTGTAACCTATGATTTTTTTCAGCGTGTCTTCAAAGACAAGATCACCCTTAATAATAAAGCCAAAAAAACATCATGATATGCATGTCTTGTTTCTGCGAAACTTTTTAAAGAAAACTTTTTGAAGGTACACGAATTAATTTTTGTTAGCGCATTTAGATGTTCGTGGAAGAAAATTTATCGAAACTTTATCCCTCCCCACAATCTCTGCAATAAGCCGGCTCGAACAGTATTTTCAGGTGCCAGATGGCGATTCAAGTAACACGCGACCAGCGAGTGTTAGACACGAGGAGATATGTAGGTTGGCAGAATACTCCCCTAACAAACGATAACCTGTGGTCCGAATACTGTAAGCGGCAACCACAGCGGATCATTACCTCGCTCTACGGGCGGCTGGTGAGTGGTCGAGCCCAGAAATAAACGGTACAAAAACATCCATGCGTGGAAGCATTGTCCGGACTGAAAGTGGCTTGCAAAGCACCCCTGCCGAGATGGGACAGTGATGAGGATTTGATGAGAATCGTCTCCAGTGCACGTGTTTACAAGCAAGGCACGTGCTGCCTCGATTGCTCTTTTGTGGCCCACAGAATGCGTGCAGTGGTCTTTCTTGCGGAGATGACTTACAGTAATTATCCTGTTTCAGGACGGATCTCTCTTCGTAATATTGGCGAAGATTTATCAAGTTCACCGGTCAGAAGGAATTGTGTTGATTAATTAATTTAAATTGACTGCCAAAGAGTACATATTTTAGTGAAATGCCCAACACACACACACACACACACACACACACACACACACACACACACACACACACACACACAGAGAGAGAGAGAGAGAGAGAGAGAGAGAGAGACATGTTTATCCATCGAAATAAGTCTTTTTGTTGTTGTTGTTGTTGTCCTTATAAAAATAAATAAACCGACTTTTAGAATTCCATTTTACAAACACAGACTTATCAATTTGTTCTAATATAAAGAAACTGCTCTAATATAGGGAACCCAATCCAATTGGATTTGCATTTCTTAATGTTTATTTTATACTAGGAACAATATAAACAAGATATTATACAGTAAGAATAACAAAAATTAGTGTTGCGATGGCATTAGAGAATGGCGAAACAGAGCATCGGCTAATTGTGAAGATCGATACCTTAACAATGGTGTTGCCTGGGTTTGCCTAAAGGAAATTTTATCCAGCATTGAGATATATTAAATGATGTACAGTAAACTGGACTCAATGTAACAAGATATGATCTTGCATCCGATTTAGGTATGCAGAACTGAGACATATTATGATGACTAGCGATGTGATGCGTACGCGAGTAGAATGTCTGAGATCTGCATGCGCCAGGTTTTATGAAACACAACGAAACCTTATGTTGTAGGAGCATACCTTGTTTCTTGTTACAGTGATAATAGTTTTTAACCTTTAGTGTAATGTGAATTTAGCTTTTTATCCCTCACTCGTGAACATTATAATGCACATTAAACTAGCAGAGATTAAAATAAAATAAAAAATTGTTCAGCAAAGAATCCTTTGTGGCATATACATATATAACAGACGCAAACTTTCAACAAGGAATTTGTTTTCGACAATAACTGTTTGTGAATACAAACAATGTGTTGAGGGGGGGGGGGGTATTATCAATTTATTAAAGATAGCCTCTAATAACATTAATAATCTTTAAATTTCTGGTTGCTCAGCTAAATAAGTATGATCACATAATGAATTCGGTGAATAATACTAGCTACTAAATTAGAGTGCGTAAGATGGTGTTTCTATACATATTTTATATTTACAGCGCTTGCTCATATTTACAATGTCCGTTAGCATGTTCTCTGTAAAATTATTAAAAATCTTTTACGATATTTTACGCGATATATTTCATCGCTATGAAAATTATTCTGCCAACAGAGGTCATTTTAGTATTTTAGAGTGATCATTTTAATACTCACTCATTCAATGAGTTAACACATTCAATGCTCACTCATTGAATGTGTTAACTGTGGCATGTTAACTGTTTCAGACTTGCAGAAAGCTCTTCTGCAAGTCTGAAAAGTCTGGCTAGTGTATTTGGTGAGTCTGGTTAGGTTAGTGTATTTGGTCAGTAACGATATCAGCATATGCATATGTATAAACACAGACATATTCAAGGTGAGGCACTCTAGACCTTAATGCCAAGTAGATATACAATGCAAACTACATTAGCAAATGTAACAAGTGAGGTTTATATTTTAGTACTGTATATAATCATTTGCCGTTCTTTAGGAATAAAACATACTAAATAGTGATTTTAAATTGTTCCTATTTGACACAGACGATAATTATTTTCATAACAAAGTTTTGGGACAATATTTTTCGAGTTTGCCATGGGCATAAAGATTTTTTACTACGATTCTACACACACACACACACACACTACAAACCAACATATGGAGTAAGAATTTATCGTCCAAGAAATGGTTGTGAAAGAGGATTAACAAGCTACCAGGCGCACACACAAGTATCGATTTTCTTAGGAAATAATGGTGTGTAGCGATGGACGGATGTAGTCTGTACAGCGTTAATTGAGGGGAGAAAAAAAGGGGCTAATGTTATCGGTTCTTTTCGTTCGTAATGGAATTCTTTATAAGGATTCTGTCATACAATAACCATGACAGCACATTTTACAGCAGTGATATTAAGCATTTATGAAAATAAGTCACAAGAAAAGGCATAGAGAAAATTGAAAACCTAATATTGTTTCTGAAGTCTAAAATGAGACCTTCAAATGAGAACAGACTCCAAGAGTACTGAAATTTCATTTGCAAAACACTGGAATTTCTAAATAGTTGGATACGTAACTTGAGAATCTTTAAAAATGCAAATAATATCAAATATCTGCAGAATGAACTTTTTTTTAGCTCTTAGGTAAGCAAAGATAACTGGATAAATGGAAAATGTGACTGAGTATCAAATATCGATTTATTGCATGATTAAATACTGCAGTAACGTGGCAATATATCACAAAAATTGAAAAGGTATTACAAGGTGTTTCAAAAAGGTATCAAAATGGCATTCAATTCGACAGAATATCCCTAGCGAAATGCAGACATACATCCACTAAGGTTGGTGACATAAAATCATATAGAGAGGATGTTTAAATAGCATTTTACTATCTTCCTGTTAATAATATAACATTCTTTGTACTTCAATAGTTTTTTTTTCTCTCATGTATTACAATAAGAAAATATTAATTAATTAATCAAAATATTCCATGTATGAAACCGAAGCGTCATTAAATTGCTGAGATAGTGGGATTGTGATACATCTTACTATAAAGTGTCTTCTCAGATCTTAATAGGCGAAAATTTTATAATTTCGTCTTCATTCTGAAATTTTCATCATTTTCTGTTCATTCTGAGGTTTCATAACTTCCCGATCATTCAGAGGCAAAAAAAATTCATTCAGCTTTTCCTGGTATACAATTAATGATGTTCCAGCAGAAATAGTCGTAGACAGAACAAGGACGTGTATACGTTTGCGGAAGAGATTAGTCTGTGACAGCACTCCAATTTCTTCCCTTAAGCTTAAAAGCAATATTTGTCTATAATTTTCAGGTTTATTCCTTCACTAATTATTCAAAAAATCCTGAATACTTGCTGGTACAAAGTTAAAAAAAAAAAAAAATGCGATTTAATTCTAAAATTCGCTTTTTCAATTTCTCATATTGATTAATTCATATTTTATTTTTGGAAATTGGAGGATTATGCTTATGTTACTTATAGCTATTTTGAATATAATACGAAATCCATCACTCAAATCTCTTCCAGTATAAACGAGTCTTTTTCTGAATTATGGATGAAGCAACTAAGGATACCAGGCTAGTGTATTTGGTGAGTAACTGTGTGTGTGTGTGTGTGTGTGTGTGTGTGTGTGTGTGTGTGTGTGTGTGTGTGTGTGTGTGTGTGTGTGTGTGTGTGTGTGTGTGTGTGTGTGTGTGTGTGTGTGTGTGTGTGTGTGTGTGTGTGTGTGTGTGTGTGTGTGTTCTAACCATTTCGCTTGTTTTTTGGGATGAAAAAATCCTGTCACCTTCGCATGAGAACGGCTAAGTTAACTCATCTAAAAATCGTTGTGAAGTTTAGTTGCGTCTTAGAGATTCAATTTAATTGAATAACATTCTCGTTGCTTGATTAAACAAGTGGTGGTGGTGGTGGTCAAAGAAGAAAATTTTCAAGAAAAAGAATTCGGGATAAACAGATCAGTCTAAAAAACGATGTGAATCACTGGATTAAGCAATAAAGTGAAGAGGTAGCTTAAATGCAAATATAACAAACTAATTGCAGCACAATTACCACAAAATACGATCTATCCGTCACTTCAAGAATAAAAATAATGTTAATGGGAATGTAGGATTACAGAATGCAGTTTTGTAATTTGCACTCAGGCGAGTATAGTAGCTTTAATTGCACATAATTTTTTGACTTTCGGGTTCTAATTACACATTAAATAAGAAAAATATGTCAATATTTCTTTTTGCAGTGGTTATATTTTGACCAGAAAATCCATAAGGGACATCAGGCATGCTACATACAGATTATTTAAGCTGTAATAAAGACTGTTTGTTGTCGACATTTCTTTTACAGAATTAGATGAGTATAATGCTAATGGAACTGTATGGGTTTTCATTCTGAAGCTATTCTGAATAAAAATTAGTTATTTACAGAAACTGGGGGCATGTAATCGGTCACTGAAAGTAACAGAAACCGAAAAGAAAAAAGAAGACGAAACAGAAATTAGCAATTTCTGTTTCGTCTAACGTTTAATCATTATTTGATTTGCATATGATTGAAATCAATTAAAAAAATTATTTTCTTAAGATGAGATAAATGGCAGTTACTCTATTGAAACCCACATGTTATTGAAGAGTTCACAAAACATAAATTAGCATATAATGCCTAATTTGGAAAAACTGTTGAACAAGTAGTATGAAAAACAATCTTCCAGTTTTTCTGAATGAATCTCTTGCATTTCGGGACTCCGGATATTAGAGAGGAGACCCTATCGTCTCAGCCAGCCAGACCATCAAATTCTGAACCAGAGAAAGTGTAGCATTTGATCGTCTGTTGACAGAGACGATAGTGGGGGAGGGTCTCCTCTCTAAACAGCAGACTAAGAATCCGCTATCGCATGCACGTCTGCAAGTGTCTTAAGGTGGCAGATAGTCTTTAGTCACCTGTGTCCACCATTATGAATTTTGAAAGTCTGCAATAGATTAAGAAAGTGCCATATTTGGTACCTAATCCTTAACCCACTTAAAATATAATAAATGAAAGATAGATTCACATTTAAAAATTAACCTAAGGAAACTATAAATGGCATTGAAATGATATATCAACCACACAAGCTGATCCTTCTGTTATAATGTCCATCCGCTTCTTTTTCACTTGTAAAGTATCGGCTTTTGATATTTGCTTTTTTATTTAAATGGAAGCAATCAAAAGTAACAGTATCATCTGGATTCTGAACCATCGGCATTACCATTTATATGATTTCTGAAAGTTTTATTCAGAAAGATAAATAGTTTTATTTTTCGGTTTTATTTTTATTTTCTTAATTACGGCCGAAGCATCTAAGGCTATTTTAATTGCGTGTGTTCTTCTAGCGGCCATGTCTGTTTTGCGTGATGAAAAAACCCGAGTTTCTGAAGAAAACCCTGCGCTTCCATATTCGACTAGCTGCTAACTCACATCCAGATGCAAAACCAACATAACACTCTAGATGGGATTCGAATCTAGGTCTTTCCATCCAAAACGCATTGTCAATACTGACCAAGCTAAGGGTATTCTTATTTTTTATTTATTTTTATTTTAAAGACAACTTTATAAACTCAAGAAGCTATACAAGCTCGTCTAGAGTAATTTTTTTTTTTTTTACAAAAAACTCATGCCCATGGTACGACTCGAACCGTCAACCCGTTGGTTTGGAGAGTGGGCGTGTTATCCACTCGGCCAACCGGGTCTGCTGTATGGCTTATGCAGCATTCATCTGTATAAATATTTCTATTTATACAGATAAATATTTATATTTATATATTTATACAAAGGATATTTCCCAAAGATGAACGTTGGAAAACCAAACTACAGCAATTTTTTTAATCTTTACCCACAAATATGCAAATATTTGTGGGTAAAATTTTTTACATGTTAATTTCAATAAACCAATTAACTATATTAGAAATATTATTTACATAAATCAAAATGAACTCTCTAAAATGGTTCGTTCTGAAGTTATACTGTGCAATGGTGTTTTTTATAGTAACCAAAAATATAATTCGCTTCATCTGGTGCAAAGTACCTGATATTACATCTTAATGAGCTATGGGTAAGGCCACAAAACAATGACTCACTTAAACCATTATATAATTTAGGCATAAGACTGAACAGAATTTGAAAAAGTATAAACTTATAAATGCATGAATTTTTTTTTTTTATGTATGACCTTGTAAAACTTCAGATCAAACTTTATTTGCAATTATTCAGTATATTCCTCTCACATTTAACCACATAAAGGCATGGTTAAATATGAAAAACATTCAGAGATACACAATAGAGTATAACTTTACATCTATTCATGGGGTGAGAAAGAGATCCACTAGTTTAAGTTACAACGATTAAGTTTTGACTCATTGTGGTATAGTCGATAGGACACATGACTCTTGGTTGGCATGGCATGGATTCAAATTCCGTCAAAGACAATAGGATTTTTATAGGCATTTCCCAAGTGAGGCTAAAATATCCGTTTAGTCAGGAAAATCCAATATTTCCTCCAGTCAAACAGACCACCCGGCCTTCAGCCCACGCAACTTGTAGAGAAAATATTCACGATTCCCAACTGGCCTAGTCAATGTGGGGATTTATTGACCGAAAATCCCATAGGACAGGGGAGTCCTTTGTTCAACAATGAGCTGATGATGGCTGAAGGAGAAAAATAATAGACTGTTGTTTTCTTTAAATATTTGTACGCATCTGCAAGTCAAATACAGATTTTCCGCAATACTAATGGGATCTCGACTCACGTCCTGGGAATACCCTCTGTCATACGCAATGTTTACTAAGCAAGTTGGTGACAAACAACAATCAACTTCAGCTTAACGCGTTAGGCTCAATTGTCTGACAAGGCCAAGTGACTCGCCTTCAAAAAATGAACCTAATTAATGCTCTTATAAGGTAATTAAATCCTATCTTCATAGCCTGCTCATTCCTGTCAAATGCATATATAATACTCAGGAAGATTTCTGTTTTGCATAAACCTTGCCAGTAACGTGTGAGGCGGGCAGTCACCTTCAGTTGAAAAGACCTTGTGAAGGTTTTTTGTATCGCAGGTGAAATTTGAACCTATATCTTTCCAAGAAAGGGCGTTATCCTTACAGCTTAATAATTAATAAATATTTGATAATTATTCTCTATTACTGGTATGAAAGGAGGTCTCTATAGCATGCATCATCAATAAATGTCGTGAAAATATCTTGTGAATTTAATCAAAGAATTTAAATAAAGTAAATTGAATATAATATTGAATGAGCGCTGTTAGAAATTTCACTGATGAAATAGATAGGAAATAATAATAGGTCCAAAAATCACATTTAATAAGAATATTAAAATATCAAGGAATATTCCTTCATGTTTAATATATCTTATTAATCTTTTTAATTCATTAAATATTTTGGTTGATTATCCTTAAAAGACTCGGCTTTCGACATGGAACAACTTTGCAAAAATTACAATTTTTTCCCCTGCTATAACAGCTTACTATGGCTTCAGAGACTGCTTAAACATTATAAGCATATCAGCAGTAGATTCTAATAAACAAATACGTTTCATATAATTGTATGTGTATCCTATAAATATATACAGTATATTATTTCATATTGTTAATCCCACACACTCACATGCTATTAGAATTATTCAGAGAGTACAGTGAGTTCAGTGACCAAAATTCCTATTTTGGAAACTAAATTTGAACCTAAATTGGTTCAAAATTCCTATTTTGGAAACAATTCTTTATGGAATCGCAGAGGCAAAAAAAAAATTCAGTTTGTTATTTACAACACAGAAGACAGCGTATAATTATGTTATACAAATACAGTACTAAGCAATGTTGTATCGCCGTAGTGTATAGGACCGTGCTATCATACAAACTGCAACTTCTCAACGCGAATTTTCTTCCAGTGATAATTTGTTACGGGTCATGCAAAAATGGAAGGTCTTTCTTAAGGAATGAGACAGGAATATTATTGAAGGATATTAGCTAGTTGCTCTGGAACTTTACATTGCTCAAAATGCTAGACAAGGTCATAAGCACCTGAGAATCGGATCTTATTTCTGTGATGAGGCGTGAAATTACAGCATGACACTAAGTAACGAAGAAAGTTTTCTTTTATGAGTATAAGACAACTGTAAAGAAAGTTCTTCAGAGCCTGAAGCTGTAAATGAACGTCAAAATCGCCTGGATGAGTTATTAAAGTTTGTTACAAACGATGTTTCACTATTTCTAAGATGGTAAAATCTCTGTAGTGTAACAGAAGTCAAGAGCTATAGTAAACTGCCTTTTAGTAGTAGTTGTGTGAGTGGCTAAGTAAATATGGCACACACAACATCAAATGTAGTATAACATGCACTTGTTATACTTATCTAGTCACATGCTGTATCGCATAGATAGAGAGCATTATCTATACGATATAGCATTAACATTATCTTCTTTAGTGATGAGTCCATCACCAGAATTCTGCAATCTTATTACATTGAATTAAGGTAAACACATTAATGTATATAAAACAATTTAATCATTATAGTACATTTCATATCGAATTGTATTTCAAATGCATATTACATTTAAATATACTGCAGAAGTATTATATTTTGTAGTAACGCAGGGCCTGTGGTTCACGGTAATTTCATGATGAAAGAAAGAAGAGGATAGTGGTACATTCTCTCATGGTAAAACTGTACAAAGGCTGATTTCTGAGTAAAAAAAGACAGCTTATGCTGAAGATTATGTTTTTCCTTATACTCATATTTTCGAAACTGTTCATAGACTCGAGCAAAGTTGGTTTTTTTATTGAAGTCAAAAATTATCTATTTTCTTATCATTTAAAAGCTCACTTCTATTTTGAGCACAAAATTACAAATGATTTGCGAAATATTGAGAGAGGAATGAAATAATCTACGCGAACGAAAGTGAAGGTATTGAGTGCGATTTGGAAATCAAAGCAGTAGCAAAATCCTATTCGACATTTTTATAAAAACTCAAATCCTAGCATTTTGTAAATTGTCCTGTACCATCTCATAGCGGAAAATATCATTATTAAGAACTACAAATAGTACTTGTTGTTGTCGTTGTTTAATTATAGAAACTGAAGGCTTATTGCCTGAGACTGTTAATGATATCAAGTACCGTACGTAATAATATTCATGCAGTGACCTCTTAAGACCCCTAATTACAAATAACATGAAGAGAATAAAGCAACAACCCTCGGGAAGAACACGAAACTTGGACTCTGTTAGTAACACTGTTATTAAAGCTCCACTGATTCCGGTGAGGAATATTTTCAAATAATATACATTATTATACAAATGATGAAGAATTACACCAACAGTTCACATTACATATCATTACTGTTTAAACTTGCATGATTTGAAATTCAGAGAGGTGTTAACGTATATATCAGTATACAGCATAAACCTGAAAACCTTTTATATCCGGTTTCATTAAGCATTAAAAGAATCAGACAACTGGGATATATGATAAATAACATAAAAAGAAAGTGCAATAATATGTAGAACTTTGCAAGAAGATAATAAATATACTGAAAGACTAGATGTTAGTTATACTAGTATCTAGAGAGAGTAATAATGCAGGCGCATTTTCAGTGTATTATTACTCTGTATTAAAACTTAACAGATCGAATCCGTTTATAGAAGAATACATCTTAAGGATCTTACCTGCACTCGAGCTTCTGTGAGGTCTGTCTTCATTGCTATCTCTTCCCTCGTATAAATATCCGGATAATGCGTTTCCTGAAAAGCTCTCTCCAGCTCCTTGAGCTGAGCGCTCGTGAAGGTTGTACGGATACGCCTCTGTTTCCTTTTTTCCGTTAGGACACCTTCGTGACCCGGGTAGACTTTGTACGGTAGGCCAGCTGTAAATGGAACAGTACGGCAGGTGTAGGACAATCACACGTGGATCGTGTATACACTAAAATCAGTCTGTTGGCTAATTTCTCAAAAATAATTTATTAAAAAATAATTGGGGAAGAATAAACTTGGCTCTAATGATATATAAGTGGCCTGTGTGTGTGTGTGTGTGTGTGTGTGCGTGCGTGCGTGCGTGCGTGTGTGTGTGTGTGTGTGTGTGTGTGTGTGTGTGTGTGTGTGTGTGTGTGTGTGTGTGTGTGTGTGTGTGTGTAAACCAGTGTTTCTGAAACTTTTTGAGAACCCCCTGTGAAAATTTTAATAAAAATTATCGGAAAGGAATTATGACAATGAACTATTACCTGCAGAATATTAAGAAATGGTACACAATATTATAAATAATAAGGTAACATAGTTCTTCTATGAATAAGTCAATTTAATAAAAATTAGTATCTTTCCCATTCACTGAAGATTTTTTTCCCCAGAAACTGCATCTAATAGAAATTATAAATGTCTACATGCTCTGGGAAACCAATACAAGGTTTCGCATTGAACATAATTTAAGAAATATTGGTCTAAAGTGTCGTATCGTTATGTCCAAAGTTCAGCGGTACCAAAATAACTGACAGTGCACCAATTTATTCTGTGTGTGATTGCATTGAATTTTTGTTAGTGGTCAATGGGCTATTAGTAAGTAACAAAAACTTAATTTAAAATAGTTCGAACGTGAATCTTTCCTAATAGGAAAATCGTGTACCGATACTGATATATCATTGAGAGCATACACTGACGGCCATAAAACTTGTTTCTTTTCTCAGAAAAAAAAAAAAAAAAAAAAGATGGGTGCTCCCATCGGAGAGATTCATATCCATGTTGGTCTCGATGCAGTGGTGTAGCTAGAGCTTTTGACGCTCAGGGCGGTCCCTGAGTTTGCCGCCCCTCTCAATATACACCAAAATTTGACATTAGAAAAAAGTCAAAACGACGTATAGAGAAATAAATTAAAACACTATGTTCATTTCTGAAGTAAAACTTTAATTTCAACATTCTAAAATGTTATTTTTCTTGCTTTTCCGTTAGTAAAATCGTCGATGGCATTGTCGAAGTCTATTTCATAGTAATGTAGGTAATTCTTAATCAATTTGATTTAGAAAACTCCTCTCACAACTAGCAACATTACAGCAATTATGAGGAAAATTCTCAGTAGTATGACAATATTTGGAACTGAGTTCTCGAGACTGTATTTTAGGATTAACTGCAAAAATTCAAAAATGTTCAAAGTGTCGCCCGGGAGGACCGCCCCCCCCTCCCCCTCCCCCTCTAGCTACACCTCTGTCTCGATGCCCACCCCCCAAAAAATTTTAATTTGGGAATTCATTACACGAACAAGTAGCAAGTTTTGTGAGCCCCAGCATATTTGTCAAAAATACTAAACTATTAAAAGCCTTCATAAGACAATCATGTTGACGTTTTGGATATGCTACTCTTAATGATCTCACTTAATGCATGAATATTAAGAACAATGGAAACATATATTACAGCACAACACCTTTTCAAATTCTTTGGTGAATTTTTAATTGGCATTTTAGATAATAAATGAACCGCATTACAGCAATTCAGACTCACCAAAAAAAAAAAAAAAAAAAAAAAAAAAACGTGACTAAAAGAAACGATACAAATTATTGTGACTCAAAAACAAAGCAAATGTATCATCGACTATTAGGGAAAGAAAGAAAGAATAAATAAACGAGATTATCCATATGTATACAATCGTTGCATACCTTTCGTCGAACATTCCCATCTCAACTTACTAAACAGTGATTCTTAATTGCGGCAAAGTTCATCAAAACCTTAATGGTTACGGCACAATTATTAAAATACAGCGTGCAACACAGACATACGAAAAACCGCCAAAAGTACGGAGAGTCGGAAAAGTGAGCGTCAAGGCCGCTGGCGAGTGTCTGGATGCCGTTCACGCTGCACTGATAATTATACACAATCGGATTACCGTTAATTATACACGACACCAAATAACTTAATAAAGAAGCGATGATAGGCTGCAGAAATATCACAGCAACAAGTCCGTAAAAACGTCTTCAGCTTCAAATGAGTGGCTCTCGGCCAAAACTCTCTCACGAGCCTCTCGTTGACGGACCTGTTTATAACTCAACGCGATATCTCCTCCCTCTACCTCGTCGCTTAATTGGCAAAATAATTAAATAGTTTATTAAGTCGATTTTCTTATTTTCTTTCTTGGGGCTCCTGGGATTATGTGTTTACAACAAGCTGTGCAGATCAATTAGTTTAAAGCATACAACCAATAATTATGATGTGCCAGTCCACGGCTTATCAAGGTAATATTAAAAGAAAAAAAATGAAGAAAAAGAAAAGAAAGAAAGACAAAAAAAAAAAGAGAGAAGAAACGTATACGGAAATACTTACGTTAAGGCATAACGTACCTTTTGACGTATTTTTGTTTCCTTATAAAACATTTGTGACATTATAGCTTAACTCACACGTCGGTGACTGAGTTGTCTCCCAACGTCACCATCTGAAAACGAGACTCGGGTTCACACTCAACCAATGGCTAAATTACCAAGTAAAGGAATCGTGTGTTTTTAATTCCTAAAAATAGGTTAAACCGACCCAGGAACTAACTTGCGACTGACATAGCAAACTCCATATCTAGCTTGTTATGGATACGTAGGAATGTGACAAGATGACCTTATCCTGTCAAAATTCGATTCCGAAGCCAACTAACGTGGCCATAACAGACTACTAAGCCTAATACTGAAAAGAAAACCAATGACAACTTAGTCATTATATGAATAATACAAACTGACATTACAACATTTAAAAACAAAATCTGTCTGTTCTGTCATAATATATCCAGCTAACGTTAGCTGTATAGTAAGGAGCAAGTTAAACAAGAATAGAGCCCATACCACCATGTGTAGGTAATATTTCATAAAATGAAAGAGGAAAAGAATTACAGATGAAAAGCAATAGACTAAAATGAAAGAGGGGGGGTCAGAAAGAGAGAGGGATGAAAGTGATTGTCACCCAACTAAAAAGGTGGTGTTGTGTAGTCGACCTGGAAGGTTTCACACAAAATTATTAGAAGTAACGTAAGAATTTTTAGCTGATGATGAAAGAATATGATTTGCTTATTCAGTATAAACAGGAATAGATATTGAATAAATTCCACACAGACAATTCAATCTAAATGCATATGAAGAACTTAATGAAAACCATTTTATTATATTTAGGTAAAGAGAAGGTTGTGATTCGTTTACAGAAAGATCAACTAAGGCTATGAGACCATAGCAATGAAGAATTAAGCATTTTAAGACAACTAAAACGTGTCATTATAAACAGCAATATTAACATAATGATGTATGGTAGAAAGGAAGGAGAGATAGTTACTCCACTGAATATACTTCAACAGTCTAAATTGAGATTTTTCGTTCGTCAGCGTCTACGGCAAGATTCCAAATCACGGCCTCGCGTTGTGGAACGTTGCCTCGACTCGCCACGCCACAGCGATCGGCTTTTTACGGCGCCGAACTCGCCGACACTTTTCGCTTTCGTATCATTAGATTCCAAATAACAGAAAAGCTCATTTCGCAAATAAACTCTAATTTACTTTATTCACTCCAATATCACTAAAGAATTTTCATCACTATCAATGAAGAAATGCATCAATAAATCCATAAATATACAAGAAATTATCAGATTACCGACAAGTCACAAATTTCAGTGTAGTACCGTTTATTTACACAAGAAAAAAATATTCGCACCTAATTCAGAATCTATATAAATCAAAAAGCAGAGAAAAAAGACATAGAGAGAAAGAAAGAAAGAGATTCAAATGAAACAACAGGTTTGTTACTCCTACGGCTGTATCTAGATGCGTCAAATATCTTATATTGGTTTTCTCTCTTTTTAAAAATAACCATGAAAACTTCATTTCAAATAAGATGCATTTTTGAACAGTTTTTACACAGACTATAGCTGAGAGAAAGACATTTCAGCCAAGAGAGAGAGAGAGAGAGAGAGAGAGAGAGAGAGAGAGAGAGAGAGAGAGAGAGAGAGCTTCTGTCATATTTCATAAATATAGTCACATAAGTGCATTTTTGTATGAAGTGAAGATTCTCGTAATGCAGATGTATAATATAACATTATTCTTTGGCTCATAATTATTTAAGGTTATTCAGATTCAACTAAACTTATCGAGAAATGAAGTAGCCTTTTTTTTTTAATTTATACTTTGATAGTTTGTAATCATTAAACTTGCAAAGTTTACAATACATGGCTTACAATACAGCCTTTAGATATCTTCTTTTTCTTACTTGCTTCTACTCATATTAGGAAAGGCCTATGATATCATGACCATCCAATATTGCTTCAGTTGACAAAAATAAGTATGAAATTGTAACAAACGTAAGCGTAAATACTTTGACAAATATTAAGTTCGGCTATTTATCGAAAAAATCAGAACCTTTTAATAATTAAAGTAAGATCAAGATCAAAATAAAGGCAGAAAATCTTATCAAAAAGAAATGCAATGAAAATGAAATGGAGACTTCGCAGACTGCAAAAGTTTCTATGAATTAAAACCCGTGTAAATGTTTTTGCATAATTAACAAATATGCAGTGTTTCCCTAAATATAATCAACTTCCACGATAAGATTTAGGGTTACTTTATTTTCTTTAGCCACCAGATGCATCACAGTTTCATCTTCTACGATACCATTGTATTAAAGACAACTCAAGTATCCATCGTTACAGAAAACGATGATCCCTTTCAATACTTACTGCTTTTATGCATGGAACGAACCGAAATCCAACTTAACTAGTTACGTAATTATAAACACTACAACAATATTGCTCCTATAAGCTGGATGAAACATTTCAATAAAAATATCAGGGTAACTTCCAAATGATAAAAAGTAAAATAATACGAGAAAATATTCAAAAGATTAATCTATTATTTAAATATAATAATATATTTATTATTGTTTAAATTTATCTATTATTTCATTTTTTAAACAGTTCAAAGCAAGTAACAGACAATTGACATAATTTCTGAGGATAAATATTCAGGTTAATTCGGAGTAAGATACTGAGTTGGAATTTTCTTTTCGTATTAAATATACTTTACATTACAAGCTACCATTCTAAAAAAAAAAAAGGAGAAAAAGGAAAGAAATAAGTTTTAAAAACTAAATGATTAATTTTAGGCCACAGATTTAGGAATAGACTTGAATTAAAACTCTAATATTGAAAAGAAGAAAATTATTGATTAAAAAAAATAAACTAGTTGCATTTAAAAAAAATCATCCAACCTTAATAGAGATCAGTATTCAATAACAGAAAATAAAATCACGTGCAAAATTACCACACATATTATTTATTCTATTGTCTACAAATATTTTTTTTTTTTTAAAAAAAAGAAGGAAAAAGAAAACTTCACCTTCGTCGAATAATATTAAGCTTGAAATCGGAAGATAGCGCGTGTCCACTTTTCTAAATAGAAGACGACCACGTATACAATACAAACTAAAATATTAAAAATATCCAAGTTATAAATAGCATGCTTTATTCCCTGCCATTTTAAAGATATAAAACAGCCACATTTAGACCCACTCCATGCCCTCAGCGGAACACGGCTCTCCTTACTCACCGCATACATATCTAAAGTTGCGTCTCCGTATCCTTAACCGTCAGGTGATGTTTCCCCACGTGCAAACCCAGCACGAACAGCATGTTTCCAAGCCGCCTTATGACAGGCGGTCACGATGGTCAGTGTATCCCGGCGCCCGTGGGATGATCTCACCTTAAGGGCCACTTACGAACAAGGTGTGTGTCTGTGCGTGTGTGTGCCTTGGCGCTCGAGCACAGCAGATTTATGTTCCGCTGTGGCCCGTGATCAAATTTGGGGCCTGGGCCTGTATCGAGTTGTAGCGGGCGTGATGTGGCTTGAAGAGCTAACTGGGTTAGCCGCAGCCAGAATTGATTCTAAGGAAGAAAAATGATGCATATTGAAGAAAGAAATATGAAACGTTACCAAAGGAAGAGCAGGAAGATAGCGCGCGGAGATGAAATCAGGTTAAGATGATCTAAATAGTCGGCGCAACTAGATTATTCACAATCGACCGCTGGTATTAAATTATTTAATTTCCGTTCACCGAGGCCGCCCTAACCCAGTTATGGCCTGCCGGCCCATTTAAAGAGGCAGCAAGAGATGCTCGGACTTACTCTGCAAGGTCATGCCGGAGGAGAAGACGGCTGGAGATGGGGGTTCGTGACGGGGACGAGGAACCATTCCGCACGAGGTCGGAGGCATCGTAGCAGTCGGCGGACTTGCGAAAGTACGAGGTACGGCAGAAGTATATCGGTAAGCTTGAGTCATTTGGCTACAAGAACCAAGATCGGCGTACGAACACGGCAGCTGGCAGCTTGGTAAGTCCATGGCCGACAGTGAACAGTTGGGGTCAAAGGTCGACTGGTTCAGGTAAGAGTAGTCCATGGTGACTGTCCGTAGTCGGTACGACACTATTGCTGCTCCGACACAGGGATCAGGCCTTATAACGAGGTCTGCAACAAACGACGACTGCGGGGCCTACGTTAGTGCCGACCCCCCTTCACTTTCTCTTTCTCTCCATCCCCCCCTTGTCTCGTTTCCCCTCTATCTCCCTCATACATTCTCTCTCTCTCTCTCACTCACTCTCTCTTTCTTTTCTTTCTCTCTCTCTCTTACTCTCTCTCTCTCTCTCTCTTTCTCTCTCTCTCTCTCTTTTCTCCTCTCACTCTTCCTGCACCGTCAGAGAGGGAGGGACTAACGCACGGGAAACACCGCCGCCTCTCGCTGCCTGGAAACGACGAGCCGCATTCACATCTTTGTCGAGGCGGCGTGGTTGCGCGTGCCGCCCGCCAATCGGCCCCCCATGTTGACTCAGGCAGCGACGCTTAATTGAATTATAATTCTCGGCGGGAGCAGAGGACGGCGGCCAGGGATTCTGCTCTGAAGGCACGCCTTTCTGCTTGCTTGTTGATGGAGCATTGTTGACTTTGTGAGCTCCCAACCTCGTCACGGGAAAGCTCGCCACCCCCGGACAATTAGGGAAATGTTAGGGTTAATATCGAAGGGGAAAGCTGGTCCGTGTTGGGAGAATGAGAAGCCTATCGAGTCCCATCCGGAAGATTTAGTAATGGAACTCGAAGTCCGTGTGAAGGTAGCACAACTAAACCGACCACACAGGTGTCGACACAGGTAGACAAGTGGAATCTTTAACATAGTCTCAGGTATGGGCCTAGTCTTTCTTTCTTACCATTGTAGAACGATATGGGGAACGACGCAATATGCGTCATGTCACTTTTGATGAATTCGCAAAAATATAATTGTAAATAGTGTTTAAAGAGTTGATGAAGGTATGAATACAAGCGCGTGTGGGCGCGGGCGTGCACACACACACACACACACACACACACACACACACACACACACACACACACACACACACACACACACACACACACACACAAAGAGTGTTATGTTGCAATCATCTTTCGGTACCTTTCACCAGATGACAACCCACCAATTAACAAATGGTAAAGTGATCATCAAGACCTGCTGTCGTTAATACGAATTCGTCCAACACCATTATAATAATAGATCTGCTGTATATAGGATCTGTATATAGATCTGTATATAATTATTCAGGACCGTTGCTGTTTTGTCACAAAAATGTCTTCTGTTAGATATTATTATAATAAAATTTTTTGGGAGTAAGTGTCCCATTTTTCCATGTTATGGAAATAATCACAAGCGACACTATGTCTGTGCAGCATTGCATCATCTAAATGTAAGCTCTGTATTCTCCAAGAGAAGTTAGATATAACGTCTTGTTGTGTATATTGTGCAGCTATATATATATTTTTAATTTCATCTTGTTTTCTTAGCTTAACATATCATAATATCATTTTGTTTTCGTAGTATGTACAAAGACATTTTAATTAGTCAACCAAAAAGAAAAAAGAAAAGAAAATTTGGAATTTTCATTACGACCAGAATGAAGTTCGCAAAATAATTTGCTTGCTGCTATAAAGAGGCATAAAAGGTATTCAAAGAAAGAAAGAAACAAACAAACAAAACAAACACGCAGATTTAATATCATTATACCTTGGATTGTGATTGCCGAATAATTTGTTGAGAAAAAAAAATGCATTTTTTATCCTTTTATGTCCTTTCCTTGTTCTAGTTCCTGTCACTTATATTTTTCGATTCTTGAAAAGTTTTTAAAAATTCTAAATGAGTAAAAGACTTATTATCTGGGAAATCTATTTTCAAAGTGCTAAATAATTTTCTCCATTTGTCTCATCATTCCATCTCTCTCTCTCTCTCTCTCTCTCTGCCCAATATCGCTGAAATTGACTTTCCAGCGAAAGAATATTCCTTCAGAAATTCGTACACTGTGTGAGAATTTGTAATCTTATAAAAATTTCGATTAACTTTTAAAAACTAAGTGTGGATTGGATGCAACAATGTTGGTTTTATTAAGAGATAAGATCTTGGCAAAGTTAAGCTAAGAAAATGTTTATCACACACAAAAAAAGTTCATAAACATAATGTTAAACAATGGGAATAATTAGAATAATAAGTGAAACAAGTGATAAATGAAGTGTTTTCAACATTAAAAATTAATTTCAAAACTAAAAGAACAGTTTCCATTTTAATTAGAATAATTTTATAAATAATAATCATAATCAGATAAGGTCTGTAGTCATATATTTAAGAAGCTATATTTAGCCTCCAACGTATTAGGTCACTTTACTATTAATATCACTGGAATACCTGTATAGTATTTGTTTGATCACTATCACATCGACTGATAACGAATTAATTTTTTTTTTTTTTAAAAAAAAGTCTTCATAACCATAAAACCTCCAAGAGGAAGGCTCTCATTCGTTCATTGAATTTCAACGTACTTCCATGAACTGAAATCACTCTAACTAAATATTGCAAATATAGCGTAAAAACATATTAATAAAAATTAGCTCTCAATTTACTGAGATTAGTTAGGGGAATGCTGGATTAGTTAGTTCGGGAGTCTTAGCGGAAGGTCTTCCTCGAAATTACCGATCACAATACTCAAGGCAATAGTATCGATACTATATACCGATACTCAAGGTATTAGTATCTTTATATATGAATTATTACATACGAATGATAACTGATAAATAAATATGCTATAAATCCCATATATAAATTAGTTGCTTGCATAAAATATTCTTAACATTGAAATTTTAACCTTTCCTTAATTTTAAAAGTAGTTTAATTTAGTTTTTTTTTTTTTTCATTTTTATTATTATTATTATGAAAGCAAAATGTTATAGTCATTAATAGGTTTTAATATAGTTGATTAATAACAGTATGGCATTAAATATATTTCTTTCCATTGTATCAACTAAATCATTATCTTAATCAACTGATATAAAAACAATAATATTTAAATAATGACAACTGATAATCCAATGAAATGGATTTTTCTACCACTGTCAATATTATATCAACTGTAACAAAAGCGACTTCTCTGCGTGTAGTTGTTTAGATAGCAAACAAATGTATGACATATGCGATTGCATCTATTCTCCGGTTTTATGCCAAGCCAAGTACTAAAGAGAGAGAGAGAGAGAGAGAGAGAGAGAGAGAGAGAGAGAGAGAGAGAGAGAGAGTGTGTGTGTGTGTGTGTGTGTGTGTGTGTGTGTGTGTGTGTGTGTGTGTGTGTGTGTGTGTGTGTGTGTGTGTGTGTGTGTGTGTGTGTGTGTGTGTGTGTGTGTGTGTGTGTGTGTGTGTGTGTGTGTTCACCTACCTATTCTTATTACAAGAATCATTAAGGCCCAAATTCGATCTGCTCCATCTCCAACAGTTCTTGAACATTATTGATCTGCCATCTGTTCATAGAGGTTTCGACAGGAAATATTGTGACAAACTTGAAGCGTTAAACTGCGATTAATGAAAGAAATATAGCAATATGATTCATAACGATGATTAACGAAAGAAAATAGCGAAAAATTACCAAAAAAGCAAGATATTTTCTGTTCCTCCTTTTCTTCCACTAGACACCTATACAAGCTGCGTCGCTGATGTTATTTCAACCAAATTTGGAATACACTTCTATCTTACGTTGCTGAGTCTCCTTAGAAATTCCAACTAAAAGAAAGGGAAGTTTGAGGAGGGAGAGAGAGAGAGAGAGCTTCCGTCGCAAATACTTTTACAGGTTGTCGTTCAACCAATTTTAAATTGGATGACTAAATTTAGTTGGAATATATTTGTTTCTTACATTTATAAAGTCTCTGATAATTTACTTACAAACAGACTAAAACTGAGACCGGAATGTAAAGAAGGAGAAGAAAGTAAAATTCTGAAGATATATATATATATATATATATATATATATATATATATATATATATATAAATTGAGGTGAAAACTAAAACAAGGTGCTCAATTTGACGGATGACCCCCAACAGAAAGAGACAAGCAGACAAGCACCAGCTTCTAAATTGCAGCCACCCTTTTCTTTTTTCAGTACTAAGCTAATTTTTTTTTTTCTTGCATGAGATGTATGTATATCAAACTTTAATCCATCTAGCTTCTGTGTTCTTGTTCTACGACCGATACCACTGACAAAAGCCATCCCAATAAGTGGCAAGATTTAGTAGTGCAATATTTTCAAGAATGAAGAGTCCCCCTTCAGATCAATACATCACATGGCAACAGTTCGCTAGATGTTGACAATCACTTTCCCTCACATTATTTCCTAATGGCTGCTATCATTTTGATCCGTCTAACCACTATGGACAGACCATACGTAAATGTCACAAATTGAATTAACTCATAATCTTACGAATACAGCAGTTAACATAGAAAAAAGAAATCAACCACAGAATCGGACATACTTGTGATAAACGAAACCAAAATAATCTTTCATATTGGGAAAGATGGAATTTCCTGAAGATTTATTATGCGCTTAAGGTTTAGTGAATGCATAGTTCGTGAAACTTTTAATTACTATACAATAACATTAATAAAAAGGGCAATTTGATCTCTGTCTAGTTTATTGAGAGAACTTTAAATAAAACTGTATTTGATCAAATTTCCCTCATACAGTAAGAAGAAGCGTAATTTAAAAAGACAGATTATTTTCCTTTTATTAAACCCTATAGTTAGCGATACAATATTTACAAGATTCGTTTAAAATATAAAAATGCCTTCAATAAGACTGAAGAAAAAGGAATGGGGGAGGGTAAAAAAAGGCACTGATTCGCCTTGTTTTGATTCAAGTATGTAAAAGCCTATAATGAAGTTAGTGTCTCCTATTTACCGCCCATAAACCATTATTGATCGGAGAAGCATTAGATTTACGAGATACACTAATCGAAAGGTGAAAAAAAAAATGCTTAACAATTTTTTTTATGTCATTACCATAGAGACGCTGATGACGTAACATACAATGGTCAGTACGGGAGAAGAGCAGAGACGTGAAAGACCTGGCGAGCAAACAATTCATTCAGCAGTGGCTGATAAATGAAACCAATCTACAACAGTATTCATATGATCACAAAAAAGTCGCTTTGTCAATAGCGATTGTCAACATTTTTTTTAAAAGACTTCTTTATAAAATATTCCATTATAGAGAAAAGTAATTGTGAAAGGACCACGTTTAGAATTCAAACCAGAGTTGAAAATTTCAGAAAAATTAGTACTGAAATGCTTATTTATCTAAAGTATAAATAATTAAACTAATTCAAATAAGAAAATATTTTCTTTACTTTTATAGTTTAGATTAAAATAATAATGTTAAATGAACAGTTTAATATTTACATGATTTGACTGTATACGTGTACATGATTTTGCTATACATATGTACATGATTTGACTATATACATATGTGCATGATTCTGACTGTACAGTGTACATGATTTAATGTGCATATGTACACAGTTTTAATATGTACATGATTTGACTTATAGCAACTGATCAATTGTTTCTTTATTTCTTTTGGAAGAATATTCTAATTCACGGTTACTCTTAAAAGTTAACTTTGTAATTAATTTTAGCTTATAAAATTATCATTATCCTCAACAGATATAGATGAATGAAAATATTCTTAATGCAATTCTTCCTTTTCGGAAATAGTTGCATTTCTTTGAAGTTAACTAATAATGCAGTCGAATCCAATTTCTTACCCTTCAAGCAGTGTATCCCATATGAATCGAACTGCACTAATTATTCTTTCAAACAACATCCATCAACATTGCTTTCCATAAATTTTAATAAACTTAGCTATCGAAGCGTTTAACCCACCGGGAAAATGCGAAAACGTTGTTTTTCATTCTGTAATCAACGTATTTATGTTAGATACTTTGATTATGTGTTTTAACAAAAATCAAAGCATGTTCGTTCATGTATATTCATCAAAGGACCTTTTTCTGGAATGTTCTTTCTATATATTTCTTTCGTCCTTGAATAGTGGTTTAAAATCTTTGACTAGAATTTCAGCGAGATGACACAACAGAAATGCCTCAAGGTAGAAGGAACCCCCTATAGAGAGCCAGCAAAAGACGCGGACTGTAAGAGACCCACGTATTGGTGTATTATTCTTGACGATTAATCTCGCGCTGGTTTTGAGACACATCCGAAGAATAATTGAGTTAAATCAGAGTAATAATAAGATGCCTTGTAACAGTTCAAAATAATAATAATAATAATAATAATAATAATAATAATATGTCGGTGTTAAATAAATGCAAAACATTTCGTCTCTTCCAACAGTTGAGAAAAGTTAAAGACGTAGATAACTTTGCATCAGCCTTCATTTCCCAGCTCTACTTTCAACTCCAACTTTGCAAAACTAATTATTTAGAAGTGAATTTTAAATTCAGGGAGGTAAAACAAACAGATTATGATGTCTCCATCTCATTATGGCTAGCATCTACCTTTTCCTCATATTTTTAAATAGATGTTAATTATGCTCAATTGTAACATACATACAAAAATTCCTAAAAATGTTAATTTCTAAATAACCAATGATATCATGAATTTGAACTTGGATAGTCCAAGATATATCCGACAGTTATCATACTCAAAAAATTCGTCATCAATGAAACAAAAACTAGCTTCATGGATAAATTCAGAAGAAATGTTAAAAGTTTCGTTATAAGTGAACTGAAATAACCAACAAGGTCATTATCGGGACGAACAATGACCTTGTTGGTCATTTCATTGCCCACCTTGCCTTTTCAAAGCTGTGAAATCGCCTTGAAAAAAATATGCTGAGATCTCCAGAGCAGGATTCCCGAATTATGTAATCCTTAGCCAAACCCCCCCCCCCACACACACACACACATACACTGTACCACTGTAAGATACATTTACAACTTTCATGGGTGGGATTTACTTAAAAGAAAAGCGAATAAATTATAATCTTTGAATGCTTTTTTGCTACTTTTTTTCTTATCTGTATGCTCAGTGCTCGAAATGAAATGGATTTTCATTTCAAGTACAAGAACAAGAAGAAGTATGAGAACTGAACTTTTTCGTATTCCACAACGTAAGCCTATTAATATAGGCTTGTTATCACATGCAGTTGAAATGGAAACAATCATTTAAAGAATTGTATTATTTAAGGAAGTGCTTTGATTTCAATTTTACGATTTTGATCAACTATGCACTTCTGCCAAAACATTTCCTATCAAGAATGCAGTTTCGAACAAGCTCAATGTTGTAGCGGTTTACGTTTTATTTAAAAAACTACTGAAGTAGGACCTCTATGAATAAAGTCTATTCACAAAGATACCATTTTTTCTCTCGTATTACTTCATAGCGCTGATTGGGACAATTTATTCAGAGAATTAGAAAAATTCTATCTGAACTTATTTTAATGCCATTGATTATTAAGTTGATGTTATCTATTTTGTAGTGTTTGATCCTATTGATTGAAAGCTAAATTGATCAAGGTACAAATCATGCATTCATCAGTTTTCTTTTGAACTAAAAATGTAACAAAATTACTTTCCTATCTTTGAATTTATTTTATGCTTCAAAATAAAACACACAAAAATAATCAATACTTAAAGTGAGAATAACAAGTTGATAGTGAATCGTATGCCCTGTATTAGGCCTACGAGACGAGGCTGAAATCCAGTTTGAAAGTTTACAACCATTCTTGCGAAATACAGTAACTGGGGCGCGAACACATTTATGATTGCCTTTAAATTCTCAAAAGAAAAGAATAACGATTCCTTTGTTCTTTCAATATATTTCATTTCTGAGACCGAGAAGAGAGTGAAAAGGATAGAAGACCATGCCTCGAGGAATTATTTGATTCAGAATTCGATTCGATTCATCAAGTTTCTCTCACTCTCAGGCAATACTACTTATAGGATTTCAGTCTTTGGTCAACGTATTATGTCCGTAAATTGCGTGTGTTCTTCCGGACCGCCAGAAGAACATACACAATTGATCGTTTTGCGGGATAAAAAAACTTGAGGTTTTCTGGAGGAAAATCCTGCCATCGTTCGTATCAGACGAGCTAATTCACTCTTTCACTCACTCATTCACTCTCTCTCTCTCGTTATCAACAAATATTGCTTATCAATGAGAAGATAGTCTGGACTGATGAATCAAAAATCATTCATTCGGAATATTCATAGAATCAGAATCTGGATCCAATAGGTGTTGCACCTAAGGTAGCGTTTCTATCATGATTTGGGGAGGCTTTTGTTGGACAGAAAAATTGCTTCTTGATTATCGTGCAACCTCGTAAGCATTCCTGAAACTTTCACAAACCCTTCCTCCCCTTCTCATCCGTCCCTTAAGAGGAGTAGAGTCCCCCTAATGAGGGTTTACGACGAATTAATGCAGCCCGCTCGTCACTCCTCTGCTGCATCCCCTAAGGGCAAGAATTTATGACTGTAGATCCGTGTGTGTTCACGGGGCCGATTTGCCTGTTCTGAGGGAAGAAAACCCCCAGTTTCCGAATGAAAAACTCTCCACCTCTGTATGAGACCGGCTAACTCACCTTTAGTGGGAAGAGACCAGATAAAGGTTCCTCACGTCTTGGACGGGAATCGAACCCAAATCTTTCCGATAATAAGATAATAAGACGGAATGTTTCAGATGACAATGCCATATGCATAGATCCAAATTTTAGAGCATTGTGTAATTGTGATAGATAAATAAATAAATAAATAGAAGCAAATAGACGAACATAAATAATATAAATGGAGATATCAATAGAGATAAAGAAAATTAAAATCGGTTTCATAAAAAGAAGTAAAGAAATCCTATTTTAGGGACAGTTTCTTGAAAATTTAGATGGTCCTTGGTCAGAAAGTTAATCGATACCTATAATACTGTTCCTATGCGGAAATAGGATTTTATTATCCCAATGCTAACTGATAAGTATTAAGTCGGAAAAAAAATCATATACCTCGGAATATTAGGGTTCGTAAGCACAAATAAAATGCATATAAGGATTACCGTGAATATTTGGAAGAATGATGGGAACACCGAGTCCTTCAATTGCAAAAGACGAGCTACAATTCTCTTCTTGAAGAGAGGAATCTTTAAAATGGGCTTTATCAATTGAAGGTGAGTTAGCCGATCTCATATCAAAGTAGCAGCGTTTTCCCCCCTCAAACTTGGGGTCTTCATCCTGCATACAGGCATATCGGCCAAGAGAACACACGTAATTTACAAACAAGAATATTATTTGTAAGAGGTGGATGGCGTTGTGTGTGGTTGGTAAATAGTGCCGTTAGGTGTATAGGAGGATTAAGTAGTGGAGACGGTGAGTTGTGGGGGAGCCCCTCCTTTGATAAGTCCCTGAACATTTTGGAGGTGTCACGTAATAATAATAATAATAATAATAATAATAATAATAATAATAATTGTTCTGATATTAACTCTTAACTAATTCACTCTCTAAACTTGTGGTAACGTTTGGGTTCGTAAGCAGCTTGCGATGGTCCTTAATCTAATTCGAAAAATCGGCTCACCTTTTTGAATACATTACTTCAAAAGGAGGAAGGATTTAGAAGGCATTAACAGGAATTTCGGATATGTACGTTTGATGATCATCGCTTAATGTAGGATAATAGAGCAAATATAGTTAATAATTTCAGAGACTTTTCGTACATTCCTACTATTCGAGAAAAAATATACAAATACCTATGTGAACACATAAGGATGCCTTAGTAATTACGTAATAATTTTACTTTAGAGGGGGAAACAAAATTGTCATCAAATACCCAGAGGGAAACCAATCTCAAAACCACAGTCCGAGTCAGTGTCTGTCAACACTGTGGTCTGACAAAACTCATGCACGTTACAGCCTCTCTCTCTCTCTCTCTCTCTCTCTCTCCTTTTATCCTCATTTTTCATTTTTAGTGTACTACTATTATTACACAATGAAACAATTACATATCAGTTACACGGATATGTAGTGCTGTTAATTACATCCCAAGCATTTAATTTCTTAATAGTGTATTATTGATATTAACTGTTGTCAATAATCAAAAATGATGCACCAGGAAAGTTCTCTAATAACTAACGTCATTCGCGAGGAAAAGTATCTGGTGTGCTCCAGAAAGCTTACATTTCTTGTCTCTGTTTTTGCAAACAGGTAGGCATGTTCCAAATCATGGTGCGGTGTGAAACGTTTTTGGCTCGAAGGTCATTGTTTACAATTTATGTGCTTTACAAGACTATTTTTATTTCAGTATAAACACTAAAAAGATTTAAAAAATTAAATTTTATTTAAACTTAAAACAAATCATACCAAATAAACAAAATTAATTAATTTTAAAAGTAAATAAATTAATTAATGCAGTTTCAGAAAAATTACTCTAACAAAAGTTAACATAAAGAAATGAAGTAAATTTTATCATGTTGTTTAAGTTCTTATTTAAATTGAAATGATTTCGCTATTTTTTTTTATTTTTTCAATTCCGATTATTTCAAACTTGAACGCCAGTAGATTTTCAAATATGCCTAATTGACTCACAGACAGTCGCCAGGTACCCAAGTCGTGTACCCAAGTTTTTAAGTAGAATCGTTAATCGAGAATTTCGCTTTGCGCCCCTCTAACCACAGCACTGGTGCTGGAAAGGCATGTTCTGTGGAATCATATCACGAATGCTGAAGATACAACACTGCCGCAGTCGTTCGATCAGAAATTTAAAAAATAATAATAAATCTTGAATGTAATCAAGGAAAATCTCCATATTAGGATGCTTGGAATATCATAGTCTCTCGCATTATGGTCTTTTAAATGTATCAATTATCAGTGGCGCACCCAGGGAGGGGGCTAAGGAGCCCTGGCTCCCCTCCAAAAGAAAAAGGAAAACACACTAGAAAATTTTACAAAAATCTTTTCCTAATTAAAAGTTATTATTCTATTTATGTTGCGTCGTGTCTTCTATTTCTATACTACTTATGAATTAGCGATCATTGTACATACTCAGTCATTGATCGTATGCAATGCTTAGTGTGTATTCTCAAATCGTCTACTCAACTCGCCCCCCCCCCGAAGATTAAATCCTGAGTGCTCGGACCCCTCCGAGATTAAATCCTAAGTGCGCCACTGCATGACTGCATAAGTAATTTGTACTAATCTGACACAAACAAGATTCTTTCGTGGATCATAAATTACAACACTATAAAAACTAGCGAAAAAAAAGGTATCCTGCACTGAGCAACTCTGCGCCGCATCTTTCTCTCATGCAATATTGTGCACACCGGATAGATTCTGAATTATCCTCTTCTCTCCAAATATTTACATATATTTTTGTCATGATCTGTCGTTGTTGTTTCTGAAGCCAGAAGCGATCATGGGAAGAGAAATGGCTTCAACACTGATATTGAAACCTTGGTTTTGATGCTAGCGTCATACGCACATATGTATGCAGAGTACTGTGAGGACGAGACGTTCAGTAAAGTTCTAAATAGTATGTAATCTGGGCATAATAAACGTGCTAAACAGAAACATTCCGAATAATCCTTAAACAAAAGAAAGAAGGGGAAAATCTTGCATATGCACAGTGCCTTTGAAACTAAAGCAGACCTGTTAATTTAATCTGCAGGAGCTGTTAGCTTAATCAAACACCCAAAACAAGCTTCAGATCACGATAAACATCTTCTCCCTACTACGTATTAGACCTACTGCCTGTTACAGACCTATCTTAAGCTCTTCTAAGTCGTACCCGTCCCGAGGATAAGATGGCTAGCCCTACGCCTCCCAGTATATTCTATAGCTGTGTGTTCACGTGGCCGGTTTGCCTGCTTGCCGGAAGACCCCCCCCCCCAGATAAACTGGGAAGAAAAAACCTACAGTCCACGCCCAAGACTGGCTAACTTGGCTATGTCTGAGAAAGATCCTCAAGCTCCTCACGTCAGCGACGGGAATCGAACCCAGGACACCCCTTTCCCAGGCATATGGTTGCGAAGCGCATAGCCACTAGGCTAACCGCAAGGACATTATGATAAACTAAACCAAAAAAAAAAGTTCTTAAAATGCTTGTACTCGGACTAATCTCCATTCCTATAACGATCAGTAATCACTGTCTATCCTTTGAGTAGACTTCAACTGTTTACTGAAAACAGTCTTCACGAAGAATGCTGTCGTCATGGTAACAAAGTCCCATTTTAAGGCAATCCTGGCTCTGAAAAAGTGTAAAACCTAGAGTACATTAGTACTGCGCTGATTGGCTAAATAATCCGGATTAGTTTTTTTTTTTCTTTCATCCTTAATTTCAATTTGAGCCTTCGAATAAGCAACATGGGAGTGTCACGTGGACATTAAAATGAAGTAAAGGACGAAGAAATTGTGAGAAGTTAATCGCACACTATCATTTCCACTATGGATTAAACGGAATTAAATGTCCAGGATATGTACCGAGCAGATTCGGTTTAACAGGTTCCGATTCTATTCACTGGAAAGGAAGAAAGTTACCATGATATATACATTCACGGGCGTGCAAAAACTGAGAGCAGTTCGACGCACAGTCCACCAAATGACAATTCACAAAAAAAAAAAAAAAAAACATAGAATAGCAACCAAAAACGCAATTTCTAAAACCGAAAAAAAACAATTCCACCTACAGAAAGCGCGGATTGCGAATTATGTGCAAGTCATCAGTGCTGAAACTGGTTACAGTACGTGTGTTAACAGAAGAGATTTCTCTACCTTTCACTTGTTACTGTGTCATCAAAGTAGGCCAGATTCACACTACTTTGGGAGAATTCATACCAACACTTTTTTTTTTTTTTTTGTAATGCGATATCAGAAGGTTAGTACTACAGTTGTACTAAGAATTGCATAATCTATTTCCCTCGATATGGAGATCAAGCATGCCACTTCAGACCTTCAGTAATCAAGGTGGTGGTGGGGGGGGGAAATCCCATACCAGTAACGAAAATTATCTACCAATTAAAAATTCTCGCAAACATCCATGTCATAGGATTCGAACCTGTTGAATAGAGAGCAGTAAACTATCCACTAGCAAACCAGGCGGTCACACATTTGCGACAACAAGCAGATTTCAACACTTCTTTCAGGTGATAGATGTGAACGGCAGTTTAACACACACACACACACACACACACACACACACACACACACACACACACATGCACACAGTTATCTGTTTACACAGCCATATAGTTTTAAATTTGCTTTATATGTTCTTATAATAATTAGATTGAGAAGTGTCGTCAAGATTAAATAGATATTCAATTTCTCGTGTGTAGACTCGATGGCACATCGCCATGGCGTGTTCAAATATCGCTAACACCACTTAGAAAGTTTCCTGCGCTTTTGACACTGTACGGGTATTTTTACTGTATCTCCTGCATCCAATTTGTCTAGCCATTGTCTGCGTGTTAGGTGAGACGGTAGATGAGATTCCAATTCACACCTCAACGGACACACTTCATTCTCCAATTTCCAGTACTTGTTTGCTCAAAAGGCAAGCTCTCTCTCTCTCTCTCTCTCTCTCTCTCTGCCGTCAGACAATTCTGAATATTGCATGTATACACTGGTAGATTTTCTTAGTGAAGAAGAAGCCACAACGCTCCCTGGTGCTTTGTCTTTTGCCTTTCCCCACGATCTGAAACCAGCCAAGAACTGACATTTGATAATGGTTCGGAAAATCTTCCGTTAGTAAGGAACTGGATTTGCAATTCTTCATTGTCTGAAGGTAAACGCGCCCGGTTATATAAGGGAAATATACGATAAAGGGTCGCTGGAATTATCAAATCTATTCTGAAGCATTTATGTTCTTCGGAATAAAATTCGAAGAAAGGCTTACGGCAAAAAAAAAAAAAAAAAAAAAAAGTCTGCTTCGTTTAAACTAAAAAAATTATCGTTTTTTTTTTCTCTCGAAAGCGATAATTTTTTTTCTAAACTACTCAAGGAAATCATCCTTCCTTCTCTTTGACTTATTCCATTTTCACGTTGGTTTTAAATAAGTAACCTTAGTATAATTTTTTACTAAGGATACCTATTTTAATCCTTATTAAAATTTTATAATACGATATCTATTAGCTTTTGATGAGTACGATTAGACATAAATAAATAAATAAATAATAAAATAACTGTTTAGTATAATAACTTTGCTATAATAAATTACAAAGTACAGGGACATTTGAGCAATCATTTGGTGGTTAGCCATATAAAGCACCAATTATAATTTATAGAAATATTGTTTATATATAAATGAATGTACTTTATTTTGCTTAAAACACTCTAGAGCAGAACCAGGTGAAAAGAGAACTTTAACGTTCTGAAAAGCAATTTCAATAGCGTGAAAACTATTTGGTTTGGAAATCAGAAGTGAAGAGGAATTTTGGAGAGAAGCAGCGAAACAAGCTAAAAAACAGAAGCAGTAATGACTACAATCATAACTTAAAATCGACGAACAAAAAATCAGTTACTTCGTGCAATGCTAATTTATATAGTCTACTTGAGAAATATTCAATTCCACACATAAAATACTATCTTTAGTATCATTTTGTGCTGACTTGCACAAAATGATACTATCTTTAGTATCATTTTGTGCAAGTCAGCAAATTATAAAGTAGTTTTAAACTAAACGCGCGCATACACACAGTGAGAGAGAGAGAGAGAGAGAGAGAGAGAGAGAGAGAGAGAGAGAGAGAGAGAGAGAGAGAGAATGTTATTTTTCATAATAAATTTGCATGCAAATTGGCAATTTCTTGTAATTCCTTAATATGTTCCAACGCGAGTTTGTACTAAGATTTCAGCGACCTGAATGTCTTGTTTCTATTATAAAGCATGCGGAAATAAAATTCAATTTAAAAAAATTATTATAATTTAATATTATTGTTCATTTTTTAACGAATGGGGAAAAAAATACCTGGAACCGTACTTTAGGCTTAATACCATTCGCTATATGCAAAACAATGATATATAGCGCCACCTAGATTATTAGTCAAGTGAAATTAATTTTTATCAAAATCAGTTGCCTGAAAGATTAGGTTAACTTCCGAATTCTTTAACAATCGGTGGACGACCTATTCTCAAAATCCATGTGAAAATGGAATTTTCCCATCTATTTTGTGAATGTAAATTTACTTTAGTTTATTATTTTTTTGAATTCATACGTAAATTATGCCATAATTTACACTGTCTGTAATTAGACATTCTCTTGTTGTTTTGTCTGTTTTGCGAGATGGTTGGGTTGTCAAGAGCGCAGGTTACTTTCGAGTGACTGTTTATCTCTTAAAATCGATGGACCAAATCGAAGACTTATGTGCCGCATGTGCCGTTTTTCAATTGTCAGTGAATCATGTGTTTCAATAACCACTTTGGCAGTTTCAAAATATTTAATAGAAACATTACTGGTGCTTTCAGATTAAAAACTCAACGAAACGAAAACACTTTTGGTTTCATTAGCTCACCAGTAAACTGACTGTACAAACTGCGATGGCACATAATATACATAATATACATCCAATTAGGATATACTTCTGAATAGACAGAAAATAGCGCTCAGATAAATAAAAAATAATAATAATAAAGCCGAATTGGTGGTTTACACAACTTCAGTTTGAAAAAAAAAATCGTAGATATTGACGAAAGGCGTGGGACTTCACAATACTTTAAGGAAAACAAATCCATCAGATTGGATTTGTAACTCTTTTAGAAACGCTGTTTCTTCAGTGATTTTTTTAGCAGCAAGCCCTTCAACAAATAGTTAATTCAGTTACATTTTTAATAAAGAAAAGCAGCCTAGGTTTCGATTGGTCAGCAGATGGAGTTATTTTGCTTTCAAATAAAAACATGTCAGTGTTTTAAGAATTCTAGAGACGGAAATATGGTACTTCCCCCCCCTCCCCAAAAAAAAAAACCACTCACGAGTCCATTTTCATTACGAGTTGGTATAAAATAACGAAAACCATACCAAAGTTTGATAAAATGATATAACATCGATATAACAAATGTTTCCGAGTATTTCTGACAGACATTTTGAAGGCCTAGTAAGCCATATGATAAATGCGAAGCATTCGGTAAAATAACCAGCCGCTTTTTTTTCCCTTTTTTCCAAGGACAAGTCAGACACTGTCAGCTTCAAAATATCAGGGCTTATCAGTTTTGTCAGTTGCCAAAAGGGATGAGATTGACTACGATACTGTTTTTCCTGTCATATTCCAAATAGGCGGTTCGTGAAAGAAAAACATTTTCTCTTTCCATATATTTACATTAATACAGATTCTGAGTTAGCGCAGTGTAATAACATAAACATAGATAGAATATTATAATAGACCAATATAATTTCTCAAAATCAACAAAGCTGATTCTACTTGATAAATAAAATAACTTTTACCGAGAAACATTTTTTTGATGGTCGCTGTAAAATCGATTGTTCATTTTCCGTAAACTTAGGAAGAGATTTTTAGTGGTAATTTTTAATAGTAATGTTTTTTCTTCTTCATTGCAAACTTATCTTACAGTCGAAAAACTAATTCGAATTTAACTGCAAAGGTTTAAAAAAAAAAAAAACTTCCCTCAATCAATGAATCCCACACGGAAATAATCTGTTGATGAGATATACTAAAAGACCACCTCTTATCACCCTTAGGTCTTTATAACCATTCATCGCGGAGCGGTCACAAAACATGGCTTTCTAATATTCCTCGAAGTAAAGCCATTGTTTACTTACAGTACAATTTGTGGTTACATCGTTCTAAAAGTAAATTATTTTTGTACTCGTATTAGAGTTCTGGTGGTATTGAATTTCTCATGGTTGCTGGAACATCCATATTCTGCAGTTCACACAGCAGCCTATGAAAACGTGCTTCGGCAAATATTATAAGTTTCTTATGAAAATTGTTAACGGGTATATATCTATCAGAGAAAAAAAAATACAATGGAAAATACAATAACTTCAATTCTTTAAATCTTCCGAGGATATTTATGCAAGCATTTTGATAAAATGTGCTATATATGCTAGTTCCTGAAAAAGATACTGCACCATTGATGAAAACATTGCTGGCATTCACGTCTGCTACCTTGAATGAATTGTAATCCAGTTTATAAAATGCATCGCTGAGGTTGCATTTTGAAGGCAAGAAATCTTTCAACACTTTCCCTAATATTTTAAGCCATTAAGAAGTTCAACGAACATTACTCTCTTCTGGAGGTTCATTATTCTAAAATTTTGTAACTAAATTTTCATTGTGGAAGCTGAATTTATAAAGAACTAAGAATGTTTTTCCCCATTTGTTTCATCTGTTCGCAGTAAACCTAGTTCAATAAACTCTTTAGACTTGCTATACAGTTTCTCGAGATATACTGTTGCAAATAGGAATAAAAATTTATTCCTTTATGAGCAATAAATTTTTATTCCTATATAAGTGCAAGCAGTAAGAAATTGTTTTCAAATGCTCATTGATTTAATTTAAATAATCACTATAGCTCATTAAAATTGAATTTACTAACGTTTCTCATACTTTAGTATATAACGGGATCTAATAGACTATTTTAGTTCCCAGAGCTGACTGGAAGCTCCGCATCTCCACAAAGTTTTATTAATCATCCATCATTTCAGCGCTTCCTACATACTTGAACACAGGAAAAGACATAGAACTATTACCTAGTCAAGTCCTGAAGTACCACAATAATTCTGTTGATTTGTTTTCTTATGAAGGCGTCATATATCAAGTGATAGACTTGATATGATAAGCTGCACTTTAGTGATAATTTTTAATATCAATATTTTTTCTTCTTCATTGCAAACTTATGTTACAGTCATAATTATTTGCTCACAGTGTTTAACTAGAGGTTTGTGGAAATACAGACTACCCTATATTATGCTTTAACATAATATAGTTCCATTATATACTAAATTTCGTTTCTTTTTGTTGGTATAAAATCCGTCATAGTTTTCAAACTGACCTTGGCCAATTGTTGGTAGTAATTTAACTTTGAAATCTTCAGCTGGTTGCTTAGGCAAATAACCCAAACCATCACAGTGACAACAATAATTGAACTGTCCAGCAGTAAATTCTGCTTCGAAATGAAACTTTTGACAATAATGCCCAGTTCATCCATATGACGGTCATATGGAAAATAATACTTTCTCTTCATCTCACCTCCACAATAGTATTGCACTGCTGTCTTACTCGCGTTTGTGCAAATTATTTGGAATTTCAGAGAAAACATTTACCTTCCGACAGAAGGAGAATGCAAACTGTAAATGGGCGATCTCAAGCTTTCGTAAGTACTTTCGTCCAGTTTGCAGTTTCCATAATCGTAAATGGTTAAGAGAATTTTATATACCGGTATTAAAAAAAAAAAAAGGTTACATTACAGCTATCAATTAAATGAGAGTCACAGACAGTTGCATTGCAATGTTTTGATTACGTACTGTATATTATACAGTAGGTGCTACTGACCATCTGTTAAATGAATTTCAAAGGTCGACAATCTTTCAAGATTCGAAGATAAAAAATTAGTACTGTCTTCACTTTGTTCAATGAAAGGCTGTAGATTCCCACTGTGACATGGAAACTTCTTTTAGGTATCAATTTTACTGTTCCTTGACAGAGGACTCAGGCGGCTTGAAAAAATTACCATGTTTAATCTTCAAACATGATAATTTAGAAACTGAGTTTCCAGATTATCTAATCCTTACGTAACCCACAATAGTAATATGCTATACGTTTACAAGCATTCGTACATGAAACTGTCATAAAAATAATAATAATTTTAAAAATATATATATATATATATATATATATATATTTTTTTTTTAAATGATTATTATTTTCTTTCCTTCTTCCAACTCCTTCGCGTAGCTGGAAGAAGGATCATGCTCTTTAGTTGTTGGAAAGTCCTTTGTGTCTCAGCCATCTGAATGACACAATCGTCCCATTGTCTTAGTGTCTCGAAGTAATTCTAAATAGCCAATAACTTTATCTACTTCGACATCAACTCTAATTAACCAAACCGAAGGTGTTCTTACGTTTATTTTGCTTATTATGTATAGAACTGTTTTGTGCTGATATAAAACTGAATTCCCCATTCTGAAGGACTTTTTATTTTATCTCAGCTCTTTCTGGAGTACAAGACTTCATTTCTCTTAAGATCTCATAGCTAATTGAGCTTCCCCCTAATTAATACAATTTCATTTCATAATTAATTACTCATTATGCATTTTAGTGTGCACTTAACGATCATGACAGGCTGACTGGATTTATATCTGTACAGTAAACAGAGAAGGTTTTGAAAAAAAATTTTTTTTTGTTTTTTTTTTTGTTGTTGCTGAATGCTTGTCTTTAGACGCGCATTCAGCAAGTGCTCTGACAGTTTCAAAAATGTCGCAATTTCGTAATTCGAATGAAGTCAGAATTCTCCAAGAGAAGAAGTGAAGTTTCTTGAAGTGCTAATGAGCAGTTTAATGTCACTTGACATTCGGTCTGTCTATCTTTTCTCGGAACAGCAGGAAATGGAAAAGTATCAAACAGAGTGATTGAGAAGAACAAGAAGTGGATCGGTAGGCCAGAAATATTCATAATTTGGATTTAACAATGTCACACGATAATTGCATTAATATGTGGAATTAATTCAAGGTGTGGTGGGAGGTGAACTAAATTAATAGCGTTATTCAAATAGCATAATCACGACTAGACAATAATTGCTTGCACTGCACTATGAAACGAGAGAAAAATAACGTCAAGTAAAAATCGGAAATAACTTTGCTTAAAAAAACGCTTATAATAAACAACTGAATCTGACAGCCATCTTTATTTTTTGAGTACACCTCAAAGTGGCTTAATTATGCCTACCATTTCTACATTACTCAAAATCCCATTCTGTGCTAATTTTAGGTTTGATTTGGAGAGAAAATGTACCTTCTGGGAGGGGGGGGATATGGAAAACTCAAATGATTATTGACATAAATACAAAACTTTTATTCTGTATGTGATAAGTTGAACAAATTTAAGTTGATGAGACTTAAACGAATTAATCGATTTCATTTTTAAACTTACTATACATTCCCGTTTTCTATTTACAATTGCAATAATACCTTATGTAAACCTGATATTCAATAAAATTATTATTTCAACATTTATTATATATTTATAGCCATCTATAATTATTACAGTTGCAATCTGTTAAATGTTTCAAATTATATTAAGTTAAAATTAATATATATATATATATATATATATATATATATATATATATATATATTAAAATCCTAAAATTTAGAAACTTTCATAATATAAGCTATATATAGGCATATTTCAAATTTCAAATTTAAAAAATTAAAAAATTTCTTAAGTAGCAGACGATTTTCATCGCTTGGTGTGATACAACCACTCTACTTATTGGAGACCTGAAGTAAATTTAAAAAAAAAAAACTAAATTTGTTCTCTAGAACGAGATTTTCCTATAAGATAACTTTTGGGCTAACTACGGATAAAATAATAATAATAATAATAATAATAATAATAATAATAATAAATTTTATTCAGGATAAAAAAAAAATTCAAGTTTCCGGGAGAAAAAATCCTCCATCCTCTGTATGAGATTGACTGATTTACCCTCTTGCTGAAGTCCTTATAAAAATCTTATTAGCGTAATATAGCATTCACAGATCAGTTCAAGGGGGAAATACAAGTGTAATTCTAAAATCTGGCTGTAGTTGAATTAAGATAACTCAAAATTTACAATAAAAAAACATTAAACCAACTATAACCTTATTCCAACAATCTGATTTCGGAAATTACACTCAAAACTGCCCTTTTGGTGTATAAAACTCTTGATTACGTGTATTTTATTCTTAAATTAATATTTTTGTCAGCTGACAAAAAAAAAACATTTGTCACAGTTGATAATAATATTTTATTGTCGCAGCTCAAATAGAGTTCGAAATTTTCCTCAAGAAACAGTAACTGTCATTTTCTTACTGCATCTGAAAATCATTTTATCTTCCGAATTACAAAAACTTTTATAAAAAGAATCGTCGGTGGCTCTAATATTATAAAATCTCTTGTGTGGATATCACCACGAAGGTCTCTTACGTTAATTTCACTGTTATTTGTGAACTGTAAGCTCTCGGGCTATGAATAATTCAGTAGATGCAAATCGAAGGGAAAAATATGTGGAAACTGCTAACAAGCCATTTTGCTGTACTTCAAAAGTACTTTACGATTTTACTTAGGACTATCGGCCAAGTCATATTTTGTTCACATAAAAAAAAGAAAAAAATCCTAAACGACTCACACTTTTTGCGTTATTTTCTAACTTTATTTTTTAAAACTACATTTATCTACTTTGATTATCACTCCTAGAAATACAAGAACAACAAACAAACAAACAAAAAATAATCCTTTCATAACCCTTCTTCAAGTTTCAACATTGCTCCCGTTTTATCCTTCTGTAGTTAATGAAGATATTTTAAGAATTTAGTCATTGAGGTTTCCATCAAACTTTAATGCACAGCAAACTACATATTATTTGAACAAAAGAAAACAGTTTTTAAATGATATATTCACAGAAATTGATAGGAGGTTAATGTCTGTGAGGATGCTATTCTTTACGTATGTCTGATCATCGAATTGTTCACAAGAGAACTTGAACTGGAGATGATTCAGAGGCAAACCCTAGTTCGAGAATCTACTAAGAAATTTTAGTACTCTTATCTATTTTCCGTCATAACTTCTTGCTGTTTTTTGGTTAATACAATACGATTAAAACTTTGTTCTTCGTTGCTAATGAAGTATCAGCTCAATAATGAAATTCATCTTTTAATATTTTCGTTCTTTTTTCTCAGTGTCATTCAATGTAATAAACATAACTTCAACAGTAAATCATGTGATATTTTAAAGTCATTAGCATACTGTCGATAATTTCTGGATGCCAAACTATCCATACAATAATAAAGAAAAGCGCTTGTTTGTTGGCAAAGAATGTGGGCGACACGTTTCCATGACAACAATGAGTTCTTCATGTAGAGGTAACCGTGAATCCATAAAGAAACATAAAATACATCCGTAAACACAATGAAAAGATATTAATTACTTTAAACAAATGTAATAATTACACAACTATTTCGGTATAAATTTCTGAAATCATCGATTCATTCTATTCATTCGTTCATTTCTTAAACCATCGATCCAAAATAGAATTGAAGATGGTACCTTTTTATGTAAAAAAGAAAAAAAAGATATTTTTATAATAAAGTATGTTTAATTAAATATCACTTACTTGTGTTTACGTACAGCACGTATTTTATGTTTCTTTAATAATTAGTTCTGCTTTGCACACAGTGATTAGTGCACGTTGCGGTTGATGGAAGATCAGTAAATACATTCTTTTCATTTTTAATTCTATGCTACTGAAAATTTGCTCAATTGAAAGTAAATTGTGTCGTTTGTGTCACTGGGTAACATAACTACTTCCTTTTGTCGTTCTTTTCTCGATATTTCTACCCTTACCCTTTCTTAAGAACCCTTTTCATAGTCTCTTTATTTGACAAGAAAGAGATTTTACGAATATCGCCTCACGCGAAAAAACAAGATTGTTTCTAGGAAATTATAAATAAAAATGTTTAAAATCAAAATTAGAATATCAAACATTAAAATTTCTTACTTGAACTTGCAACTTATGGAAAAGCGTGAAGAAAGTAATGGATAGAATTTAATAAAAAGGACGAATAAAGCTATTTTATATATGCTGTATAATTCTTTATAAGTATCATACATTTGTAAAAATACTAATTTTCCATTAAATATGTCTTTTATAAGGTTTTGCATCATTCTAGGAAAGTCAAGCAATCTGTGGAAATCAGACTGACGCATACTTAAGTTTATGTGTTGCAGGTTCCATTTTACTTTGGGAGCCAAAGGAAAGTTGCACTTTGGACGCCACTCATGTAAATCATGGAAGTCCAGTGTAATTAAAATATCAGAGTAATGAAACAACGACATAGCGTACAAGTAATTTTCAGAATAATTAGTTTAGCTGTTCAGACATTAGTGCCATACACTGGTCAGTGGCATCTTTGCTTGAGATAAGGGACAAGCAAGCTATTCGCCCTGATAATAAATATGGTTTCGATTATGTGTCTTACAAAATACATTGATTTCTACTTTTTCCCCTCTTATATCGAAAAACAAATTAAGCAAGCGGATTTTAAATCATTATCCAGTTTGCTGCCTGTGAGGGGTAGCACTTATTACCCTTAGGCTAAGGTTTAGTGTTACCTAACCCTTAGCCCACCCATAGTAGTAATACCATTGTGCTGCAGGTTTAAGACCTTTCATGGATGGGATTCACATTAAAAACTACACCATGATTTGTCCTAAGTGGCTGCTCTACTCGAACTGCACGCGCGCCTCGTATCGCTACGACAATTGTTTCCAAAATTAGTGGAGGATCAAAATTATTTGTCAAGAAAATCTAGAATATATTGCGCGTTGACTTACGATGTAAGCTCTTAGTTAGAGAAGTCTAAGTTGTCGATAGACTGGCCTTCACTTGATGTGTGTCGGACTAAGATTTTATTCGGTTGTTGGTGAACAAAAGTATAAGTTGGTGAACAAAATTCCAGATACTTAAGCGATCGATCCGAATGGCTACCATTACTTGATTGCATTCAAGCAACCAACCCCATTTTTCCTCAGTCTTCCCCAGAATTAGAGATAGTTTCCCCCAGTTTAAGTTCCTTCCCCCAATAAGAGAAGAATAATAGTCACAAACATTCAACTGCCTATCAGAATAAAATGAACATTCAGCTGAGTATGCATAATTAAGAAGTTAGGGGGTTTAAAGTTCTAGTTATTGGAACTAATACATTTCTCATCCTCTAATAATGGATTTCTGTGAGAGTGTCACTAATTAAAAAAAAAAAAAAAAAAAACACTTGCTAAACAACCTACGAGGGAAAAATGTTTCAGGTAGTAGATGACATCCCGATGATATGAGACCACTACTACAACTCGCCTTACGGGAGACATTAAGTGGCTTGAAAAATTCCATACTTGGTCTCTAGAGCAGTTTCCGAGTTACTTAACATTAATCGCCCACGTATGGTACTAATGTATAAGAGGTTTATTTCAGTATCATATTATTATTATTATTATTTGGCAATGTATTTCATCAATTAAATATCTTAAAATTCTTTCTGTCAACCAGTCAGCTACCAATGTGCGCGCACGCACGCACGCACGCACGCACGCACACACACACACACACACACACACACACACACACACACACACACACACACACACACACACACACACACACACACACACACACACACACACACACACAGAGAGAGAGAGAGAGAGAGAGAGAGAGAGAATCTCAGCATTCACCTATCTCGTTTCGCATGAGTATTGTCACGCTGACGTCAGAATGTATTAACATGTGATAGGCAATGCATTTACTAATTGGCTAAACATCACTATTTGCATGTGAAAGTTGTGATAAATTTTAAATCTGTTTAAACGCAATGCCTGAAAGTCGTGCTTCCGGTCGACGTTGAAGTGGGACTGCAAATCAAAATCAAAATCAAGCTTCAGGTAAATCTTCTAGTCATTCTTCAGAACGAGTTATTCCATTACTTAGAAAACCTCAAGACACTCGTAAAGCGAAAACTGGATTTATAATACCTGTTGGATGTTTCTATCGGCTTGTAAAAGAAAACGGAAGCATGAAAAGAATTTCTGAGATTTCCACAGTATATTTTGACTGCTGTGTTGGAATATTTAATCGCTGGAATTTTGGAATTGTCAGGAAATGCGGCTATTCAGAACCAGAAACAAAGAATTATCCCATGATGTATACATCTGAGTGTGGGAAACTACGAAAAACTTGGAAGGCTACTGCGTGGAGGATAAGAGGATAAGTAGCTGGCTTTCTTGCTGCTCAAGGAAGTGGAAATCCGTTTAAATTAATAGTGTTGATATATATATATATATCAACACTATTAATATACTAATACTACTAATATATATATATTTCAACCAACTTAATCTGGATTGAATTCCACCGTGAGCGTTCTGTGTATGCCACGGTGGCAGGTGAATGTCATCATCATCATCCGATATGAGACAACTATCCTGCTTATTGGAGATCTGAAGTGACTTGAAAAATTCATGTTTCTTCTGGAGAGTAGGGTTGCCGGATTATATAACCCATAACACACCTATGGTACTAACTAATACTAATACTAATACTAAAGTACTATTGTGTTGACTGCCTTTCATAAACAGGAGTCACTATAAAAAAAAATATATATATATAAAAAACATGAAAACGAAAAATTCAGATATGAGACTTTTTTTTTTTTTTTGGATTTTATTGGACCACACAGCTTACAAGAATATGCCCTTGGCATTGGAGTGGACGTGGATTCCTACTGTTAAATAGAGGGTTCCTACCCTTTTAAGGTTTCTGCCTGGTGTCTGATGGAACCAACGGTTGGAAACATCTGAGAGGTTAGTGAAACCTAATAGCAATAATAAAAGGTGAATATATTGGCTCTTGTCTTTTATGTCTTATAAATAGTGCGAATCCAATCACAACTTCAATCACGAAGGCTACATTCTCATGAGCTCTCTGGTCAACTGGAATCTGGCTAGAAGATGTAAATGGATATTTAATATCCTTATTATAAAAACTAAACTAAGCCAGAATGAAGCCTTTCGGCTCTTGTTTACAGTATTTAAGACGTTATTATCATTAAAAAAGAAAAAAAAACAGTTCTTTAAGGCTCTCAAATAGTAAAGAAAATGAATGATTAGTCATAAAAGATAGCCGAAATCCGTAAACCATAGTTTATCATTATTTTCACTGTTTACATCGGAATGAAAGGTGATCACGTGCATCATTGTCTAAAACACAATTCTTCAGCTTCAAGATTTTTTGTTGGATATCCACTATCTTCTTACCTTAGATCACCAAATTTTTAGTTTTTTCTATCTGTTGTTTGACATATATTAATCTTAGATGGCATTTCTGAATTAATTCTGAACAAATATCTCCTTATTATAACTAAACTCTGAACTTCTTAATTAAGGAGTTATCTAAAATTATTCGTAGGCTGATTAGGTAGAATCAAAATCAAATAATTATCAAAGAACGAGCCATAGGATTCATTTCGCTGATGGAAAATAAATAGAAATAGATATTCAAGATCTACCTCTCATTTCAAAGCCGAATATAGAAGCTTTGAAGTTTTGAACATTTAACCCGAGTGCTTATGAGAATACAATTCTCGACTTCGAAATTGTTTTAGTTTGCTCTACTTAAAAGACACGAGCACGGTCCAGGCGTCCGTATTCGTCTTTTAAAATTTCTTGTTTACTTAAAAGTTTCACTAGCCTGACAGCTGTTTCGAACTGGTTGGTTCTCTTCAGAGAACCAAGTAGAAATCTTAAGAGGACAAAAATCCTCATTCAATACCAAAGCAATCCTATATCAGAGAGTTGTATTTTTCATAAGCTAACTAACTCCCTTTGGTGCATAATAGCAATTATCATATAAAGAGCTAATCACTTCGTAACCGCTATGAGGCTATTGAAACCATTATCTAAAATGCTAATAAAAGCGAATATACGGACGCCTGAGCGATGTCGTGTCTTTTAAGTAGTACAAGCCAAGGCAACTCCGATGCCAAGGATTATATTCTCATAAGCACTCTGATCAAATTTTCTATTCAAAATAAAATATTTTGATTTTGACGAATCATTCAAAAAATGAAACAAAAGCTATCATTTGATTGATTAGTTCCCGAAAAAATAAAAATATCGGAATCCTAAATCTTGACTTTGTCGCCTCTACTAGAAAAAAAGTAGAGCAAAATCAAAACTAATTCTTCACATTCATCAAGATAGTTTTTTTTATTATTATTTTACCTTGGGATAGGAAATAGAACAAAACTATTATAATTTTTAATTTATTACTGTCAAAACCTAATCAGTTATAGATCATCTGCGTGTAGTAGGATATTTATTCTGTTACAATAATTCCTTCAAAAAAGTCTAACCTTGCGGAATAATTTCTTATAGAGCGCTGATTTATGTACATAAACACTGGCGTCCATATTACGATAAGGATGTGTAATTTTGTGCCATGTCAACGCCACTTGTCGAGATACACATACGTACAAGGGAGGGAGAGAGAGAGAGAGAGGCAAAAAACATGGGTTCTATCACAGTTTACGGTGACACGAACGGCAAGCAGCTCGTTTCATTTAATGAGTGAATGATGCTTATGTCAAGTGGACCTTTAAAGGATAGCACAGGTGCCGCAACTGAGCAAATCAATCTGTTGCTATAGGAACACATTAGCAGTCCGTACTGGCAGGCGTGACCCCAGAAGAAAACAGCCAATAGTAGAGCTAGCTAAGATTGTTGCAAAGATGGATAATTTTGTATCCAATGGAGAAACTAGAAAAGAAGACAGTAGGCCACTGGTATGTGACATCGAGTCACGCCTCTGTAACTATGGTAACATTGCGATTGCCATGTTCGTTAGTCGAGATATAAATAGATGGAAATTTTTAAGAATGGATATAACTAAAGTAATTATGTGATGTCACATAATCATTTGATAATGTAATATTAACAATGTCCAATGGAGGATAAATATGTAAACTAAGCCTTAGTTAATTTTATCGCGGAACTTTTGATATTTTGCTAGACAGCAATATATGGATTTATTAACGAAGTATGAAGGGGGAATTGTATAAAAACAGACTTCGAATCTGTCTTGTTTTCTTATTCTGGAAAAAAAAGAAGAAAAGAAGTTGAAGATTACTGTAAATACTTTATGGGCGGGGTATCTGTTCTCTGAACAGAAAAAAAAAAAAAAAAAAAATCAGTTTATGATGCTAAGTACGCTTCGAAACTTGACATAAATATCTACAATGGAAGCATAAAGTTGGAAAGAGAATATTAATATTACTTTGAAAAAATAAAATTGGGATGTAAACAGTAAAAAAATTGAGATTACAATTTTTCCGTCTTTGACTTGGGGGAGGGGGGGGGTATTTGAGAACAGAACCGGATAAAAAAAATCTGGGATTTAGAAACTTTCACAATTTTGAAACCCTCTTCATATCACATGTACAAAGAATTTCTGATTAAAATAATGACAGATCCTAGCAGTCAAAGTCAAAGAGAGGGAGAGAGAGAGAGAGAGCTCCGCTTTCCTCCAGTCTTGTTGGCTCTCCTTAATCCAGTCTCCTTAATCCAGACTGTAAGAGAGATCTTCTAGAACTTACATTAAGGCAAATACTTCATAAGAAGTACTATAGCAAAATTCATTTATATTTTTTATTTTATTAATAACCATCAAACTATTTAAACTTATACTTCAGATACTTAAAATAACAACAAAAAAAAAACCTAGTGAAGTAAAAAAAAATGACATATTGGTAGCAACTGACCTCTAAAGTGTTTATTCGGTATGCTATCTCGATGCAGATTTTCCTATTGAATTTAAAAAAATGACAAAGCAAAATATTCTATTTTAGGTGTAGTACCAATCTGAGTCAGTTTTATCATGGATAAAGATTTAAGAGATAATCAAGTGAAATACAATTGTGAGATTAGATATCAATTCTTGGCAGTTGTTTATTTTAATTATTGAAATTCAAGGCTTTGTTTATTTAAACTCTGTAATTATATTTTTTTTCATCAAAGCAAAGACAAGCGTCCATTTATATTTCGCTTTGATGAAATAAGATCATTTCCTTTCTGCAAATTTGTACACAAGGAGAAAATTATGAATAAATATTCTTCACGCAACCTAACCTTAACTTTGTGGTTAGTGCTCAATATTACCTATCATTGAATCGCTATTGTCCTTCAGCAAAAGTGTTTTGCATTTCAGCACAGAAATTAAAAGAAGTTATTGCTGCTGATGTTCATTGATATTGTAATACCTTTATATCCTTATTTTTTTTTATGTATAAACATTTTGGATGTTTATCATTCAATCTAGAGAAATCCACGCACTATCTTTTGTTGAAGTTTGCATGACAAGTTAGTTTAACATGATTATTTTTGTCTTACCAAACAATTCTTGATGTCCCGAACTATTTATTTATTTGAAGTCGACTGCCTACTGTGTGGCTTCCACACATACACACACACACACACAGTCTATTTGATGTAAAAGGAATATTGATCTCAAGTTAGGGAGAAGAGGGGGGAAGCAGAACATCCAGTGAGGTAAAACAATTTGATTTACAGTAGTAACTTAGCCAGTGGTGGCCTCAGCAGGGTTAGTGCTATAGCCAAGTGAATAAGTCAGGCTACTCTCCAAAATATTGGCTGTCAAGTTGAGTCCTTTGATTAGGATGTCATTTCACATACAACCACAAGGCACGCTTAGTGCATGATATTTTGCAACATTTCATTTTGATAGCACTGATTAAAAGCGAAGTACTTTTAATTTATGAAAACGAATGCATTGTTATTTTATATATAAGAAGTAGGGAAAAGAATCACTCAAAAGATTATTCAAAAGCCTACGTTCATCTGAAGCTAGGCTTTCACCAAGTCCATCAACAACTTGTTTATTATCCTGGCAATTAAATCCTAAGCTAAAGTTCATTGATTATTGAATACACTCTTGTACCAATGTGTTTCCTAATATTAAGACTACGAATGGTCTGATTTAAACCAAAATTGAAGTAATTCGACAAATTTTACTGAATCCCATGAAGTTAAAGTGGAGTTTATTATATGAGTACAGACGGACAGAAAAAAAAAAAAAAAGAAATAGATGCTTACACATTACAGAATGCTTCCGAAATGAATAAGGATTTGTTTGGTTTATTTTGTTTATTGATTCAAATGTTCACTGTTGAATCTATCACACTAAATATTGAATGGTCTTCTTGTTTAAGTGTTGAAACGTAACACTTAACGAGTTAAAACACTTAAAAGTTTGATACTCGGTGATTTTTGCGACGAAGAATTGGATTTTTTTTTCTCTTATCTCATCTTCCTTTCTCTCTTTTTCCTTGCAGTGTCGAGGGTTTATTAATCATCGGACCTAAAGCCGTTCACAGAATAGGGTGGTCAGCCCTACACACCGGTGTATCCTATGTCTGTAGTGTTGAGTTCTCAAGGCCAGTTTGCCTGCTTTGCGGGATGAAAAACCCAACGATAAACTGGGGGAAAAAACCTTACTGTTCACGCCCAAGACCAGCTAACTTGACTATGGCAGATCCTTCAGCTACTCACGTCACCGACAGAATCGAACCTAGGACACTCCTTCCGCGAGGCATATGGTTGCGAAGGGCACAGCCACTAGGCTAACAGCGCGGACTTTTTTTCTCTGTCTTTATTTATTTATTTATTTCCTGTCTTTTTATTTTTAATTTTTTATTATGTCAAAATTAATGATCGACTTTTTATATCAGTCTAAAAAATCGTTTACTAAATGAATATTCTTTGTCGTTTTCATAATTGTATTCTAAAAAATATTTTTATTTTTGTTGGAATACTTGAAAATGCATAAAGAAAAACACTTTAAATTGAGATGCGATAATTACATGGAAATGAATAAAAAGAAAAGAAAGTTTGGTTGACGTATGTTGTCTGAAATAAAAAAAATAATAATAATAAATAAATAAATAAAGTTAAAATATAAGTACTTTTTTATTTAATAAATAAAAAAAGTATAATTGAATAAAGGACCTGAGGATGTGCATAGTTGCTAGTTATTGACACACCAAAATATCCCTATTTCGTTTCTTTCCCTTCAGCTCTGATTGTTACCATAGAAACATATGATATATGTTCTATATAAATAAATATACTCCTTTTCCAAATTCCGATCGATGAGTAAAAAATTTAAATGCACTGTGAAGACTGTATGTTATGGAAACATAACGTTGTAATGAATATATGGCATTAGAAGCGTTGAAATTAGATAAAAATATCTCTTTGCCGAACCAGATGCAGTTTATTTTGAAGTTTTCATAGTTCTACGGGATGTTGTCTACATCGAATAGATACTGATGAGTGAAATTCTCTAGTGTCACCCTGACATTGATAGTTAAATAGCATTCACTGCTGGATAATTGCTAAAAAATATAACTATAGTGTAAATTATAACATTAATTAATATGAAAAATGTCAAAAAGCTATTTTTATGGCGCTTATCTCCTTCTAAATAAAAAACAGTCATTTATTAGCTTTTATGGAATATCATTAAAAGCAGAATTTTTTTTTTTTCTTCAAAACGTAATCGCTTTTGCAGAGAAGCAACTCAAGTAAGTATACATATAAGATTTCAGATTATGGTTATATATATATATATGTATATATATATATATTATTTGAAAATTCGAGTTATGGTTCCGAATTTTAAAATTCAAATATCTATTAGTTTAATTATTCCTATAAATGAATACCAACTGGTAAAAAAAAAAAGTTAAATAACTTTCACAATAATGCGAAACTTGTATGAGACTGCTGTTATGTAATAGTAGCAGTGTTCATAAATATGTTTTGTGCACTAAATTGAGATTTTAATCCTTTCTTAATTGCCACTAGAAAAGCGAAACACATCGCTACGCATGCGGAGGCAACACCAAAGCGGTACGAGACCCACTAGCCAACGCTTCACGCTTCTCTTTTCAGAGACCGAGATAGAGAGAGACGGGATCGTTTGATATCTGATGCAGGAGCTTGAGTCACGCTACAGTGCACAGTTCCGTACATATTTACTTCCTTCCTGCAATGTGTGTATTGTATTTGACATATGAACGTCCTCCCTTATCACTTCCATATAACTACGATGCTAAATTAGGTAGAAATACTTTCGTGCTGCACGCACTACATCATTTCACATTAAAAGAAAAGAGAGAAAAAAAAAAGATTATTCCTAATTATCAAAAACGTGAATGAAAATCAAATTATAAGGGAAAAAGAAGTCTCAAGACTTAAACAGAGCAATTACTGATCTTCTACTTCACTTAAGATAAAATAAATTTAATATTTCGAATACATCCAAATGTAATTCATAACCCCCCCCCAACAAACGAGGTGGAAATAGAGTTTATCATTGTCACAGTATTTTAAATCCCTAAACAAATATCGAATAAAACATTTGAAGAATTTGCGTAAAAATTACTAACAGGCGTAGTATTAACAGTTTTAACTTTTGGGCAAATCTTAATAGTTATTACCAACTATCCCAGAGAAACGTGTGATGTTTACGACTACATAACACTTTCTTTCATCTTTTACAACTTAATCTGTTTAGAAGTATTTTTTGGTTATAAGTCCCATACGTTTAAATAAACAGATATGTTCTCTAGGTTAGCTTCCTTACCGGAGAATAGCACATCCTTCCAAAATTATGAAGGCTGTTGAGTATACACTCTAGCCGTCTTGACATCTCGGGACGATTTCCAGAACCCAGTTGGGTAGATTAAATTATTTTGCTACGGAGAGGGCATATTTCTATTCGGATAACCAGACGTGTGAAACTTTTATGAAAGAACCCTTCTGTTTACTTAATAACGTGACCACTTAATTCAATTTGGAGCCACAACTTTTATTGTGCATTGCAAGTCGTCATCGAGTGTCAAAGAAAAGTCACTACCGTTATGGAATGTGAAGCCTGTCGAGGCAATACGGGCCCCGCCGTCCGTCATCCTCTCGATGAAACTCACCATTCTTTTAGTCTCGAATCAACAGTCTTTGCCTTTTAAAGAACTTTTGTGTTGTTAGCATTTGGTCTTATGTCTGGAAAAAGTCAGCTATTGTTTTGGCGGTTTATCATTTTATTCATTAGTCGAACATGTCCCACAAAGGCATCCTCTGACTTTGGGTATATGAAATGCTATATACAAAGTGAAATTCAAATCCCTCACTATTTAGTTTGTTTCAGATGCTGTGATGCCATGCGTATAGGCCATTTTTTACATCATTTAAAATTTGCTTTAGTTTTTTTAAGAAATATTAGTATAATTTATATATTCCTTATATTTCTTACAAATGGTTTTAAATAGTTAAGTTTATTTTATAAAATTTCAAAATTATAGCATACATCTCTATAAATTTCATATTAGAATATTATAATTAAATAGCACCTAACCGGGATAAGAGCCCCAATGTAGCTCATGCCTGTCTTACGAGGTGACTAAAATGTGTACCCTGTGAGGGTAATGGATGACAATGGTGTAGCTAATGAAGTTCTAACTGAGGCTCGGCTATTGCTGTTACCCTCCTGCCAGGATCAGAGCTTTATATAGCTCAATAACACCTTATCCTTACACTGTCCTCTACGGATAACGGGGAAGATAAAAAGCATTCTTGCTTTGCCCCTTTAAGCCACAGTTCTTATAAGGATATAAGTTATGTCTTGGTATAATTGCTGGAGTAAATTACATGTCTATTCCTTTACCGTTAGGATGGTATTTCTGTTGTCGAGAAGTTGATTAACTTTTTTTTTAATTTCTGTTGCATGGTTTATCTTCGGGTTTCGAAACTGTTAGAGGGCAATGAAGTGTTTTATTTAAGTTCTCTAACGACAATTAAAAAAAAAAAGGATCCATAGGAGCACAGACCATTCGATTCTCTTCCCCACTAAAAGCCCCAGCTATTCAGATCTCGGAGGTGCTTTGTAACTTACCTAAAATACAAATTTTAGTTAAAAGCAACAAGGAAATGTGACACATAACTACGCAACACGTTGCTGCCTATAAGGGTGAAGCAAAATACTTTTATAATCCCTGCTATCTGTTAAGGTTGCTGTGTAGGGAAAAGTTTATGAGCTAAGTGCTCTGCCAGAGTGGGTGCGAGTTAAAGATCTTCGTAAGGAATTAGGATGGCCTTAGGTCTCCTATATTTGGAGAAATCTGTTTCATCGTAATTTGCTGCTTGTTGTATTAGTTCATTTGGATGTGAAGACGATGCTGAGAAGAACTTTACTGCTAAAGATTGCAGGAAAGAGTATATGTAGGGGATATTTATATCCCGGCGGAGTTGGACATTTCTGATATACCATGGCGCGTTTAAGATCATGCGGAGACATTTGTTTTGCACTCTCTCCAGTTTGAGGTGTGGCTCCAGGCCGGGGACGCGTAAGTAATAATGGGTTGAATCATCAACTGATAAAGGAACGGTTTGCTTTTGATATCCAGCTTGCTATTCCTATTGATAAGAGGGTAAAGCTGTGCAATAATTTTTTTTGATGCCTCTGTATGTGGACTGAAGGTTAGTTTTCTGTCCAGCAGTACACCGAGATATTTGGCTTCTGCTTTCCAGGGAATCTTGGTATTAAACAGGAAGATGTCATCTTTGAGAGAAACACACATAACTACACCTACGGATGCCTGGTCTTATGATCTCTTATTCAAATATAAAAAAGTATCAGAATAAAAGTCATAAGATTAGACATCTGTAATCAAATTATAAAATAGTCTTATATTAGCGATGGCTGATCTATTGAACACAACAGAAATGTATAATTTTTCCACATTGAAAATATTTAAGGAAGAAATACACTTCGGTTTTCTTACTGTCCATTTTCTCTCCCGCTTTCGTTGTCATAAAGGTAAGACAAAATTCTTAAATAAGATGTGAATTAATTTCTATTTGCGAAAAGAGGAGCAAATAAACCTTAAATGTGATTCATATCCTTAATACGGTAGTTAATTGGGGTGGCTTAATACATTCCTTGCAAAGTTAATGCCCGAAACATTAGGAAGTAAGCAGCCGTAGTTAAGCTGACTTGATTCAGAGTCTGCAGTCTTTATTACACAACCTCAGCAATATTTAAGAAGCTCAAAGTGCCCAGCAGAAAATGAGGAGAAAACCAAGAATGGGAAATATCGGAGAAGCCATATATCTGCGTTTAATTTTAATTCGGTTACGGCTAACACTTGAGCCTGCTAAGTGCACAAAGAAACAAAACTGTAAGTGATGCCGAGCCTCGTGATGAGAGTCTAGAATTAAAGTCATCGGCTAATGGAGTTTTAATCATGGAATGGACTTAAGGAGCCTGCCCCAAACCATTGCCTGCTCCTCACCTAGCCAACCAATCGTCAGCCCTGCTAATGGAGGCCACTAATAGCTCGCATCACGCAGGGACAGAGCTGCTGTCCTTTGGCCCGACTCGCTACGGAAGCCGGACACAAACGAATCACTTGGCTGTCGACAAATTTGATTAGGGTCACGAGACCCGGATGTACTTTGTGTGACTTTGGTGAGAGTTGCCAGAGTAACCTCTGCTGGCAGCAAAGAGCGTGGCCGTAAATGTCCCTTTTCTTTCAATGCCCAACCGTAGTCTGAGTGATGTATGATGGTGCGGAGAAACAGGGAAAAACTGTTTACTCAAAAGTTGAACAGGCCGTTCACATGGGCGCTGGAAACGTCTGGCCATTCGTACTTTTTTTTTCACTTTTTTTTTCTTTTGCCATTGAGGAAAAAACTTAAAGTTTTTTCTTTCTTTTCTTTTCTTTTTTTTTGCTGAAGAAACTGCTATGCAACCGCAATAATGGTTTTAGTTATATTTCGAAATAACCGATAATGACGATTGGACTAAAATTCATGCGATGTTAGTAGCCATTCTCCTTTCTTCCCTTCCTTAAAGACAAAAATTTTCTTTCTAAATGGACGATGTGAGGCTTTTTGCTGTATTAAACTTCTCGTAAGTTCAATTAAATATGAATTGAATTTAAATTTAATCTCCTCCGTACACTTTCATGTGGAAAGTTAAAACGATGCCATTTTATGTGCATTTCGAGAGATATTCCCAAGCATCTGTATTCGTTCGGTCCTTTCATTCGTAGACATAGAACAACTTCGCTCTGGTTGGACAGTTCGCATTAAAGTTTCGTATGTGTCATTTTTACAAAACTTGTGAGTTATCTTAATTTGGTTTCAGTCAGATTTTTTTTTTTTTTTTATTGGGTAAATTGAACTTAATGATACAATATATCAGTCTGTAATGTATTAGTCAAAAACAGCTGTAGATTTAATTATGATAATGATGACGTCACGAGAATGCTATCGAGATATGTACTTTTTTTATTATATTTGTTTTTAAAGGTTTTTGACTTATTTACAATTTCATAGAAAGAAACCTTTTGATTCTATAACAGCAAACCTAACTTCGTTGATCTAATTTAAATCAAAGAGCACCATAAATTCCGATTGTTTAGATCAAAATTAAACTAAACATATTAAGTTTATAGTGAAAATCCTTCAGTTTTAAGTTTAAATCGAATTGTTTCTTTTAGATTTAGTTCCTAAACTAAACGGTTTATTTTAGTTTAAGAACTTAGTCGAATCGTTTAATTTAAAAACATTTGGCAGTCAATCGATTATTGGAAACATAAGTGCAATTTGCACAAGCGTACACATTCTACGGAGGAAATCGAGCTTTTACAAAGAAGAAATATTGGCAGTCCAGAGACTCTTTTAACTAGAATAGATGCAGAACTAAAAGCAGCATCACTAATTTCATCTAAGAACTTGTGATGACGAAGTAAGTTTATCTTCAATGCTCATAGCTTTATGTTCGTCTCTACTTCTTTCCAGCTTATTCTCATCTCGTTCACTTATTTATTTATATGGATGAAAATCCTTTGCGATAGCATTTTCCTATTTTCTTCCTCTTTATTCTTCCTGTACGTTAGGTTTCGTAGCTGCTGCGTGAAGAGGTGGTTTAGATAATGAACCTTTCGGCAAGTACTTTCAAATTATAAATCATTTCTAAAGTTCATTCATTAAGTCTACGTTGTTTAGCTTTAAGTGATAACCATAAATAAAAGTAATCATCCCAAATCACCAATGCCAGCAATCTGAGATTGTGCGTGTAATATATAGATGACAGTATGGCTTACATCAGTTCATATAATACTATGGCGTGACCATGAAAGGTGCAATGTTCAGGTGAAAGTAGAATAGCTATTGAGTGCTATTCATATATTAATAAATGCTGATATTACGTCAGTATCACAACAAGTGTATTTTTCTACGGTATGATTTTTCGCATGACACGAGCTGTGATCTCAAGTGCATTGTAAATGGAGATATTCGTTGAACAAATGATGTGCTATTAGCACATTAGTGACATGTGTAGGCTAAAACACAACTTTAATCATCCTTAACTTCGCCTGAAAGTGGTCTTATTATTATTATTATTATTATTATTATTATTATTATTATTATTATTATTATTATTATTATTATTATTATTATTATTATTATTATATTGTTTAACAGAATATACTAAAGTATACACAGAGGAAAAAAAACAAACAATCAGCTGCACAAGAAGAAAAAGAAAGAGATTGCATATAAATTGGTAAACGAATATGATAAATAACTTTTAAGGTGGGAAACCCAGTCACGTGGATGGAGCTGCAGGACGTTATGGAGATGAGGGACAATAGACACTAGTTTTGCTGAAATACCGTCTCTTGTATGGAACCAAGAAAAGGCTCTACTGCAATACTCTGCGAAGTCTACGTACCTGTCTTCAAAATTTTCAAAACGAAACCGTAAATAGTGGAGATTGCCAAGGTGCAATAGTCAGGTCCTGAGAAGTACTGCATTACAAGTAAAGGTAGAAGTCAGAATGCAATAAACAATGTGTATATGTTGCTACAATCCATAAAACGTGATCCAGTCTACCATTTACTGGCATATCCAGTGGACGTGAAAATGTGACAATTCACGACAATTACAGTGATCATTCGGTGCAGAAGAATTTATGAGAAGCATTGTAACGTCATAACTCACGCGATGCACGTGCTTTTTTGATAACAGTCACGAGTCCGAGGTATTGATTTGTAAAACCATCACACATTTAAAACTGTACTTGAAGAATAACTAAAAATATTCTGTCTTCCTATTTTTTCGCCTTATAAAATAGTTGGAATAAATTGTTGAACCTACACTTTATGTAATATGCGAATATCGTGAATTTTTAAACAAATAAGCTATCATGAAACAACTTATGGGAAAAAATATATTTGCAATTGAAATAATTTTAATATAAAATGCGGTGATTTTTTATCATACTTACAATAAGAAATTTATTACCAACAAAAACAATAAATAAATAAATGTAATAATCGATTAATTATTTTGAATTGGTGATAAAAAAAGCGTGCAATTATTATTATTATTTAATTTGTATTACTTTTTTTTAAGTTGATATCAAATATGAGAGGTTTTTCATCCGCTAGTAGGCTAAAAATATTTATGTCACATTACAGTTATTCGCATTTTTTTTTCATATAAAAGTGCTAAAGAAATAAGCAGCTGCGAATTTTTAAACATATACAGAATATATACCACTATTCTCTCTTGTAATCGCTATCCTTAAAAAGAACGTCACAAAAACGCCTACATTGTAATTTAAATTGGCGATTTGTAACGCTCGAACAACTGCGAAGGTGAGTATTGAAGAAAGAGAGTGTGCGTGAAAATTTCATATTTACGATGAATTATATATCTTTCTTATTTTTAAGGAATGATATTTTAAAAGTATTCGTTGCTGTGTCATAGAGTTTTAGGGTTATCACAGGCAACCTGGCAGAGACCTTTTAATTCTTCCGACCAAAGCAGCAATGTGAAAATATGCAGGAGTTCTTGCTCAAAAGGTAAGTTAACTATTTTACACGTATTTTTCTTGTAGGATTTTATGATTTTTCACTTATCAGTGTTCTGTGCTTAGTTAAACACAGACAAAACAATAGACAGAAGTATCAAGAAATTTCTCTTCTGGTAATAAAACCAACTTAATAAATAAATACTATATACATCTGACTTTTTAATTTAATTAAAAAAAAAACAATAAAAATAAATTATGCATAACAAATTCAAAAAAAAAAAAAAAACATCACCATACCAAAGAAACTGAACACACCCACCCACCGCTAGATCTCTCCAAATAATTAATCTCGAACCCAATATACCGTAAATGTTGTTTATGTCCAGAATAAAGTTTTTTTTTTTATTATTATTTTGCTCTATGATGTAAATACAAAAATTGATTCTAAAAGTAAACAGCAAAACAAAACAAAACAAAATACTTCCTGTAAAATGGAAGTTTTAATCGTAGACAATTTTGCTAACTTAGATCGTGTGGTTTGGGGACAGTTACACTGTGGAGAGTTTTCTGAGCTTACCCACAGCCTATATGTGCTTCTCGTTGACAATGACGACAAGTAGCCTGTTTACTTGAGTCTATTGCCAGTCATTATAGGTTTTACTGGCTTACGTACCTCGAGTTATTACCCCCATTATTACCCTATAAAAACTGTTGTGTCCTACTGAAATTTTCCTCGCTAGCATGTTACGAAGCCTTGGAGATTTCCTTTTCCCTTACTTATTATTACAGTTTGTCTTACTATACTGGGAAATTGGCGTTTTTAGAGATACTTTAACTATCACAGTGGCGTTGTCATGGCTGGCACGTGCTGCTTTTCTACCACTGTTGCGTCGTAACGAGGTAAAGTTTATGGCTGTAGCGATGTACACTTTTCCTATCACCATTGGCTCACTATGACATGAAGCGTAGGACATATTGGGTTATTATACTATTGGGACGACCCGCAGTAAACTTGGTGTCCCTGTCTCCACATATTTTCTCTCTTTCTCTTAATCAAAATTGCTTTTCAAAACGCAGGAAGTGTGGAAGAATGCGAATACTTGATCGATTGGTAGGATAATATATCTAATTTCAGATCCCATTTTAATTAAGTTCCTTACAAAAACATTACGATATTTTTTTACATAAGAGTTATTATACTGTAGATGCTTAAATATTTCTCACATAGTTAGAAATTTGTATTCCGGAAAAGGCAAGCTAGCTGGAAAAGTGTATTCAGGTTAGTTTGTCTGTTTTACGGAATAAAAGCACTTCTGCTGTTTCTGACCAGTCTTGTATGAAAAGGGTCTAATAAACTCCTTCCATCTCAGAGGAAAATCTTTCTAGATTGGAAGCATGAAAGTTTCTAACATAATGCTAGGAGACAGATCAAAGATCATGCCGTTTGTTCATAGAAACACACACACAAGGAAATCACGTGATGAGAAAAGAAGAGCGCACGTAATGTACCATGCGACGCAATCCCGGTACATATACACTAGTGATCCTCCAAAGTTAGATGAAATAAATGCTGCCAGCTAACCATCGGCAACTGTACAATGTTGGCTCTTGACTTTGCCCAGACGTCATAGCCAGTATTCTCCAAGTTGGGGACAATATCGCACTTCGTTATCTGTTTGTTTTGGACTATTCCAGTGAATACAAGTTTTTCAATGAACAGAAGTTATTTGTATCAATCACAATATGCTCTCAGTAGAGATGTAAAAATTACAAGTTATATAAAAAAAAAAAAGTAGAAAAAGTGCACTTATTGATCATATCTGAAAAATTTCATATAGAAAAATAATCCATGCACTCTTTTGAATTATAATACAAATTAAAATCTATTAAAAAAAAAAAAGCGAAAGTACTTTGGGGAGAGGGGGATGCACACTGTGTTTACGAGCTTTACTGTGTAACCTGAAGCTAACCGGAAACGAAAAAAGGATAAAATCCATTTGCAACATCTGGAGTTTGCTAATTAGTGAGCTTTCTTGTTGCCCGTGTTTGCATTTCGGAGTCAGGGGAAGTGGACATCAGGACACTGAATTTGTTCTTTGTACCTGTATAAACCTTAATTGGTGGGCACGAAGGCTCCTCTTGTGGCTGGTAATTGTGTTCCTGCTGTCCATTCACTGATCACTAATCCAATCTTTTGGATGCAAGTCTAACCGTACACAGATGTCGGCCGACAAACAGACGTGTTGTTTGACAATATGTTCTTTGCATTGACTACACTGAGGATCTAAACAGGATAAAAATAAAACTTTTTTCTTCTCTCTCTCTCTCTCTCTCTCTCTCTCTCTCTCTCTCTCTCTCTCTCTCTCTCTCTCTCTCTCTCAAGAACTTTAATGTCAGTTCTAATTAAAACCAGCTGAATACGAAGTTCAAATTTATCTTTTATATTAACTATAATAATAAAGAAATTTCAGAATATGATTGTGCATTGTATACAGTAAATTAATGAATCGTTTCATTTGTATCTTTTCTTTCATTAAATACTATCAAATAATGCTGAACCCGCGATATACGGGTTCAGAATTACTTGATATTTTTATGCATTTTAACCCTAACTTTCCAGTTAGATGTATGTCATGCAGTTTACTATTGTGTGTGCGTGCGTAGGTGTGTGTGCGTGCGTGCGTAGGTGTGTGTGCGTGCGTGCGATGTGTGTGTGTGTGTGTGTGTGTGTGTGTGTGTGGGCGCTAGTTCTTAGCTAATACGTTTTTATGTACCGTTTTCTGCAAGTCAGAAGAGATAAAAATTCGCTTAGCATATTAAACATGATAAGTTTTCTCCATTATTTATTTAATTAACTTTACAACTGTTGGCACATGCTTTGCTTTCATTTTTTTTATAACTAACTGAAGAAAGTAAGTAGTAAAGTAAACACCTTCATTAACTGATATAATTTCGTGTACTGCCCGTTTTACGAGGGAGAAAATTCCTATTTGTGGATGGAGCTTCATATAATGCTATTTAAAAGGAGAGAAGAACGTGTGAAGAAAAAAATGCTAACAGAAAGAATGGAAATATCCGAGCGCTAACAATGCTTTCCGATAAAGCTACTTAAACAGCTTTATCTTTCTGATAAAAACCACGTAGAATTAGAATGAAATATTCATTTCTCACTACTTCGTTATCTATCGATACACTAAGAGCATCGATAGATTATGAGCACTAAGAGCATCTATAGATGCTCTTAGTGCTCATAATTTATGCAATGTGTACACAGTGATTTATAAACTATTCATGGGGAAAAAATTATACAGTGATTATGCTCATAGAATATCTTAATTCTTTAATTTTTGTGAGGAATCTTCCAAGTTAAGCATATACATATATGTAAGACTATAATGATATAGGAAATATTTTGTTCTGCATATTTTAGCATTTAACTATTGATTTTTGAATATTTACAATTTTTTTACATCGGTTTCTTGACCATGTATATTCGTTTTCTGCAATTGTGAGTCGGAGTGGAGTTTCACTGTTTGAACATATAAGCACGTATTTAAATAATAAACAAATAAATAAAAATAAAACGTCACTTATATCACAAAACATTGCAACCTCATCTATGTATAGACAACAAATATCTGATATTAGATATCAGATATGGCCTGTAGGGTTCAAATTGTGAATTCGTTATTCTTTCTTTCTTTCCAAACGATGTGCCTTTAAATGGAGATTCATCTCCATCTAAAGACAATCACCAACCATCCATTCCAACAACTCAATTCAAATCATAGTCTTTTGGCTGGAAAGCAGATGCGTTAACCACTCGACCAACTAAGGAAGGCGATATTCGATATGAGTCTAACTCACCTTTATTCGAGAGTCGTGATAGAGATATTTCTCGTCCTAGATGGGAAGGGAACAAAGATCTTTCCAACTAAATGGTTTTGTCGAAACAGAATTAATTAGGGAGGCGTACGAGGCCAGTATATTATGCTTCTTACCTGGTACGGTATTCCAGGCGGGTTGTCTATCGTGCAGAAGACGAAAAACCCGAATTTCCCAGAAGAAACTCTTGTTCCCTAACTGAAGGTGAGTTTCTAAGTCAAATACTCCGTATTTAGCACTAATTCACTTCAGTTGAAAAGCCCCTATAAAAAATTTTCCACATCCTAAACAAGATTCGAATCTAGGTCTTTACAAGCATTGTCGATACCGACACGTTTCGGAGGCTCCTAGAGAGAGAGAGAGAGAGGGACTACGATTGATCCCAATCTAACAACAAAGAATCATGCTGAGCATTTTTTATTTTCACGGTCACTTTTGCAAATATAAGATTCTGAAGGCATGTGTTTATTCACTATAGAATAAAACATTTATGATCCCTCTTGGTTGATAATGTTATTCTACCAGAAAGGGGTTTATTGTCTGCATTTTGTGAAGTACCCAAAACTACTTTCCTCCCTTGAATCTTCCAGCACTCCTGACAACACATTCGGAGCTTTTATTTAGGACATCACTTTTGTTAGAATACCCACTCTCTGTAAACATCGTGATGTATCATGATGACAGCTCTTGTGTGAAACAAACATTCAATCATTTGACAGCAACTTGGATAGACAACAGTCGATGCTTGATATAAAAGCCAGAAAAAGAAGGGATAACGTTATTTTTATTCAGCTTCTTTTACTGAGAGGTTTTAAAAGCTAGAAGGCACATACTCAGACGTTTACTTTGTTTGTTAACTGCTATAATTTCCATATATGTTGACCTTTTCCGTGAAAACTTCTGTATGTGTGCCTCTACCTGTAGGCATATACAAGACGCGAAATGTTATCCCTTGTCCAATCTGATTTTGAGACACTTTGAGACGAGCTATAGAATAGGGACAGAAAATATATTTCAACAATGACAGCGCATAATACCTGCACCTCCTTGGCCGAGCAGTTTTGTTTATAATATATAATATATATATATATATATATATATTTTTTTTTTTTTTTTTTTCATAGATTCCATTCCCATATACTACGTGAATAATTTTCTATGCCCTTTGAGGTAAGGCTTTTAGTAATTATCGAACAAAATCAATCATCAGATACTTGGTAATGGAACCAGAAAGTGGACGGGAGCAGAATAGCTGGAAAAGCAGATTGAGTATATCTTCGTACAATAAAATTAAGAAAAAATATTATATCGTTGCCCTATGGAGCAATTTGTTTATTTAAAGAGAACAGATTGAATGTAAATCAAATAAAATAAACCACCTTAAAAAATAACCTTTCATTTTTGTAGTAAGAAAAGATTTTTTGTTACGATATGGATAAAATACGATAATTAAACAGAACATTCTAGCCGCTATCAAAAAAAGCGAGATGTTTTGTTGATTATTTGGAAAGAAAATATCTTAGCTGTTACAATCAGTACTTCAGTAATGCATATTTGTATAGTGACACACCTGAATATATCTTCTGCCAATCGACAGGACGCGAAGAATCTTTACAACGGTTTTTTTTTTTTTTTTCATCAGGCTAAGCAAGTCTCATACGGAGGTGAAAGGGTTTTTCATCCCACAAGCAGACAAATCTTCCACAAGAACACACGCATGTAACAGACATAAAATACATTGGCTTCTGAAATAGCCTTAGCTGTTTCTGCCGAATTCCAAAGAAACGCAGTCTTTTGCCATCTTCCTTAGATAAGCCATAATCATAATTTACTAAAATAAATAATGAAATTTAAGTTTGGTGTTTATCGATAATTACCATATTTAGAAGAAATGTAGTTCTTATATATATATAAATTTGGTTTAAATATTACAGAATGAAAGACTTTTAAAAATCTTTTAGTTCCCTAGGTTTTTCGACAGAAGCTTCCCAAATTCTTAATAATTAAGTGTCATTGCTTTAATATTTGTGATCATACGCGATTCGACTTTTTCATGTTTCACAGGAGTGGCCAAAATGGGACGCATTAGGCGGTTGTGTATTGACGGGCGCTTGTGTTTCATGAAGTACCAGCTGTTGCCCCTTTTGCTGTACAGGAAAAACCCCAGGAAACAACTAAGTAACGACACTTTCATTACAGCTTCCGGACAATGTTATCGCACCACGCCGAGCACGTGCACGAATGCTACAATCTTTGTACAAGATGTAGCTTTGATAACGTGTCTTAGGGCGCGTGGCAGTGACAAATCAGTTGTCAAATCGTTTGCTAAGTATGCACGTGCATCATGTCTCGCGTTCTTGTTGCGGCACGCGGCTTTCATGGGGGAGGCAGGGAGGGTAGTACAGATCGGGCGACTCGCATCGGCATAGTGCAGCCAGCCAGCCAACCACAAACCACCGCAGTGGTTGCAGTGCCACTTCGAACGATATGCATTTCCCTGGGCTGCTAGAAGACACTTGCGGACCGGTGAGTGAGATATGAGCCGCTAGAGGGCTTTTCCCTCGAGACACTGCTGTGTGAGAAAGTTGCTACAATCGAGATATTCTTGCAGAGTATGCGTGTGGGAAACATGCGGTTCTCATGAGTTTGCGGACCTTCCGAGTTGCATGTGCTAATAGAATTTTGTTACCCTGCAGCTATTACCTGACATCCAGATATACATCATCCGAGAAATACAAGTCCCGCAACGGATTTAAGAGTGCTTTACGAGCAACCAGGCAGTGCATTTCTTCCTGTTTCACTAATAATAAATGCTACTTTTTAGTTCCTTGGAGGGCCTTTTCATACTGTTTTTCGTTGAATTGTCGTATGGGAATTTGAGCTGAGACCTTTACATCGAAATGAGTCGGTGTCTCTGGTAGCGCGTTATACTTTCTAGCGAGTCTCTGTGGGAAAAACTAAACCTTATTTCAGATTAAAATATTTAATACATTGAAATCTCATTCCGTTAAATGTGTACTTCTTCATTCCATAGTCACACAACATTTTTCTTTTTACTACGGTTTCTTCCTTCTTTTGTTTTTAGTAGTGCACGCCTTTTCAACTTTCATTTAATAAAGTGTTTGTGACTCTGTTTACAACAGTGCCATTTCCTCATCACACTTCAATCACTCACGTTTAAAATTTGTAGCTTTTTAACAGCGCTTATAAATATATTTTAATGGACTAATTACAGATATGTGATCAATGTTCACTAGGTTTAGATTATAAGCACGATTGTCAAAAGGTGAAAAATATGAAGAATGAAAACTATTCTTCATTTTAAAAAAAAATGTTATTTCGACACTAAATTAGTACATAAACAATTAATTTCATCTTGCTTCGCATTTTTGTGAAAACGGGATTGTTTTATTTTACCAGTACTAAAGCATTTGTACTAACCCATACAAAAGTGTTTGTATCGTTTACTACAAGACAATACGTATTTCGAGAATTAGTGACGCTAAGAGAAAACAGGCGATCTTCATTTCGGTGAACATAATCATATGATGGCCACTAAACGCTGTGTTTTCTTGAATGAGTACATTAATTCTTTGACACTAAATTTTCCGCTGTTGCTTGTCTTTGTCCTTCAACACGTACGTGCTCGTGAGAGCCCCCCCCCCCCCACCTCCCTCACACGCCGCATAGTCAAGTTCGCAGTTTTCTGCAAAAAACAAATTCGGGGATGCCAAGAACACGCAGCACTACAACAAACAAGCAATGCGCCTTTTCATTACTTTTATTTCATTTTATTTATTTATTTATTTATTTTGGAAATTCACTATAATAGCCATTGACTGTACTACTACAACCTGTCAGGTGGAAAGACGACAGTACAGACAACTGTCGATATCTAGTATATTAATACTGAAGAGGAAGCACGTGCCCGATGCATAACTTTTTTTACGACATTTAAAATCCGAGTTGCTTTCTGGAGAAAAAATTACTTCAGGCTAAAGATCAATTCAGGAATTTATTGAAAAAAAAAAAAGGCCTATGGCAATGTCCTTCTAGTCAATGGCTAGATCGAACCTATATGTCTTTCTTTCACTAATTTTATTATTATTATTATTATATGACATCTCCAAGGAGTCCAAGGACTCATCTCGAGCACAACCCTCTCTACACCACTACTTTAAACTTTATCAATACATAACGCCACTATCCATTAACAGCACACACACACGCCCCATCTACTGTCCCTAATAATATTTTTGTCAGTGAATTGAGTGTATATTACAGCCAAATTATTTTACGTTAGATGAAAAACTTGAGTTTCCTAAAGAAAAAACTCTGCTATCTCCGTGTGAGATCGGTTAACATCAACACCACACATGCCATCTACCACCATTAATAGTATTTTTATTTCTTTTTATTTGTATTTTTGTCTGTAAACTGTATGTGTATACTAGGGCCAAATTTCCTGTATCCATGATGAGAAATCCGAGTTTCCCAGAGGAAAAAAACTCTGCTATCGCGGTGTGAGATTGGTTAACTCACCCTTCAATTGAAAAAGCCCATATAACGATTCATTGTGACGACGGGAATCTAACTTATAATTTTATAAATTAAAACACTGTATTTATGTTTATTTTAGTTGTAAGTATAGTTGTTAAAATTAATTATTAATTAAGTAATAAAAAGTTCTAGGTTAACATAAATAAAAGAATCGTCGGAAAATAAAATGGTGACTCCCGTGAAAAGCACCGCCCAGGGCGAACCACTCCCTCTTCAACCCCCAATGTACGCCACGGATTCGAACCCAGGTCGCTTCAACCAAAGCGCATCGTCGAATTCGACTGAGCTAGGGAATCTCTAGCCTTACTTTCCCTACATATATTATTTTGAGTTGAAAAACAAAAGAAGATAAAAATACAAAAATAGCAATATTTTATTACGCTCTGCACGCGATTTTATGCAGTGTGAAAGGGGGTAGGGATGCATAAGAAAAGAACATAAAAGAAAAGTAAAATAATGAATTGACAAGTAAATAAAAATCATTTAGCATGCTAACCAGTGGCGGCTCGTACATTAGCACTGCGACAATGCAGCACCCGGAAAAAATGAAAAAATTAAATTTTGTTTGTGTTAATAAATAATAACAATGCTTACAACATTATATAAATGCAGTACAACATGTTAAAGGTTACAGCTTATGTTTTGACATTGATTGAATAGTTAATAATTGGAATTGTTCGATTAACGCTTTAGATTACCAAACAAATGCACTGCGATCTAACGCAGTGTCGGAATTATGACATTCGGCTAGGCTCGCCGCAGCTAGGCCAATTGCAGCTAGGCTCGCCGATATTCGTTTGCGCCTTTCATTCACGTTGCAAATCATTCCGCCACTGTCTTCATAATCAGTATTCCACAATCCTGACATCATACACTGCTCGTTTGGGCAGTGTATCGTATGTTTGCGCGCGTTATTTCTGTGAGATATGAAACTTTTATTATTGGTGTGTGTTCGTGGTGAGGGTGAACTATTTTTTGTAAATCTTATTTTATTTTGTTAAAATAACATATAATTATTTATTTATTATTGTATTTATTTATTATTTATATATTTATATAATTTATTTATTTATTATATATACTTGAAGTTCAGGGGCCATGTGGCAAAGATTGCAAATACAACTCAAAAGATAATTGCAATGCTCAAATGAAGGTTCACATGTAAAGATAAGGATGTTATTTGCCTCTTTACAAGGCCTTGATAAGATCTCACTTGGACTATTGTGCGCAGGTCTCGTCTCCTGGTTTCCGATGTGATGCTGATATATTGGAGAGAGTACAAAGGCGAGTGTTAAAAATGATATCAGGATTGTGGAATACTGATTATGAAGACAGGTTGAGAATTTGTAGATTGCAGACACTAGCAAATAGGAGAAAGAGGGGGGGGGGGATGACTTGATTGAGACTTACAAACTTGTGAAAGGGTCATACAAGATTTCAATTGATGGGATTTTTCAATTTATAGAGGGTGAGGAAAGGACGAGAGGGCATCCTTGGGAGCTGAGAATGAAAGCTGCCAAGAAGGGTGTAAGGGCTAGATTTTTCTCTCAGAGGATGGTGCGTGATTGGAATGGATTGCCATTGGATGTTGTGAGTGCAAGCAGTGTGAATGAATTCAAGAATAAGTATGATAGCTGGTGTGTGTGTAGTATGTGGCCTCCCTCGATGAGTCTATGACTCCCTGGAGGTCTCTCTTAATAATGATAATAATAATTATAGATACAAGGCTGAATTATGACGAGTGTCACTGTTAAAAATATGAAAATAATTATATTTTTTTCAATTATCGGTACACGAAAAAAATGCACTGCGATTTAACGCAGTGTCAGAATTATCGTGCCAATTGCAACTAGACTTACCGATATTCGTTTACGCTTGTCATGGCACGTTACAACTGATTCCGACACTGCTCGTTTGGGCAGTGTCGCTTACAGATAAATTGTATGCATGCGCGCGTTATTTCTGTGAGATATAAAAGTCTTATTATTGGTGTTTGTTCGTGGTGAGGATGAAATATTTTCAATAAAGCAATTTTTTAATATGTAAATTTATTTATTAATAAATTGGTTACTGATTAGGAAAAACAGAATTTTTTTAATTCTTTTTTATTTTTTATTTTGTATATGCAGCACACCCCCCACTTAAAATTTTCACCGGCCGCCACTGATGCTAACCTGAGTTGGCTATGAAAAATAAATAATTCATAAGTAATCAGTCAACTGTTTATTCCTTTGCTTGATTGGAATAATGACAGAAGCTACTGTGACTATGAGGATAGTTTGTTATATTTGTTAATTGCGTTTGTTTTTCTGTCAGTGTGCTTTATAAGGAGGGGATAAAAGTTCCAAGTCTCCGAGAAGATAAAACTTTGCTACCTTCGTATAAGACGACTAACTCACATTCACCTGAGAACCCCTTAAAAATGTTCCTTTCAATCTAAATGGAAAACAAAATGGTCACGCAATTTGAATTCCGTGTAGAACTCAAATAGTTACAGGTACAAAATAAATAAATAAAGAAGGCGACAAAGAGAAAGAAATAATACACAATGTCAGCAACTTATACCGACTTTATAAAATACAGTTAACACCTTAACTTCATGAAAATAATGTTACAATTACTTCAATATAAAATTGGAAAACTCAAATACTTCTGGCCACACTGTGACAAACTGCATAACAGTCGCAGTTATTATTGAAGAGCAGGTTAATATACTCTGTGTTAATATATCCTTATATCAGATTTCCGATTACTAAACTTGAACTTGTCGTATTACATTACTTTATCAGAAAACAACTTTTGCGAAATATTACACTTAAAACGTTATTTTTAAAAAATTAATCAATTTCAATTCACTTAGGATGAATCTCCTTGTAAACACCATTAAAGTTATCATTTTCCTGTGATCTTATTTATTTCTTACCATGAAGAAAAACTTAGTAGAAATGAATTAAATGGTTGTTTCCTTAATCTTACTTTGAGAAAATGCAAGTCAAACCTGTAGTGAAAAAACAAAAAACAAAAAAAAAACATATGTATATGGCTGTGTCCGCAGTATTCGAAGGCTCATAGAATTCACACAATTTACTGATAAATAACATTATTAGCGGTAGATGGCGTTATGAGTAGTGGTGAATAGTGTGCCGTTCTGTGGATAGGTGAAGGATTAATAGTAGAGATGGTGGGTTGTGCGAAGTGCTCTCCATCGATGGGATTTCCGAATGAGAAACGCATCATATAATAATAATAATATCAGTGTTTTCGTTAGTATTATACACCGTACTGACTGTTTTGTTACATAATTTGCAGTCTTTGATTATGAGGACTACGTGTAGATGAATGAAGCAGATTAATCCCATCTACTTCGAAGCTGTGTTGGGGAAGGGAGAGAGAGATCAGTTCATTGCTTGCAGATGCTTATTAGCTGTCTCTCACTATACAATGATGTTTTCCATTGCATATTTTTGAGTTTTATTTCAGGATCGTACTGAAAAGTATCAACTTTCATCATCAGTAATAACTGTGAAAAACAGTCAACTGTGAAGAAAGGTCAGAACAAACATCAAGCCGCCGCTGAATAATAATAATAATAATAATAATAATAATAATAATTTTTATTGAGAACGAACTTTTCTCCAGAAAACATCACTCTAATGAATCGTATTCATTTTTTTTAGTAAATGAAATAGCAAAATAGATTATTTAATTTAGTAAACTAAATAGCTACAGATCTCAAAACTTGCCTTTAATAAAATAAAAACCGTGGGAGACTTTTTGGTTAAAAAATTCGTTCTATTTATTTATTTATTTTTAAATGATGTAGAATAACATCACTGCGTGTCTGTTATTGTATCTTTCCAAAAACTAGAGTTTTGGAGGGAGAAAGAGAACGAACACGTTTATTTTCATTAATTTCTTTTGAAAAAAGCAGTCTGCAATACTTCAAAACTAAGCATTAATATTAAACGATGTAAAGAAAAGCCAAGCAAACATTCTCGCAAGCCTGAGGTTAACTGCTAGAATTTCCGTTTTCTTAACGTACAAGTATCATTTGCAATTTTCTGTGGCTGTCTACGATGAAAGAATATCTAGGTGGTATTATTTCACATTTATAAACAGTTATTTATGATCAGATTAACCAGATTTCGCTGTTTCTGTGAACAATTTTCTTTGGTTCTCGGTTCCAAGAGCATTCAATGACAATTGTAAATATAAGAAATTACATACATGAAACTAAATAAGCATAAAGACTGGAATAATTGATTATACAAATAACTAATCAGTTAATGAGCTTTAAGTAAAAAAATGAACGAAAGTGTATTCATTACAGTGCCCAATTTCAACTCATTAAAAATTAACTGAATTGATCTTTATTTAGTTGTAAGTTTTATTATTGTATCAACAACGTATACTTTCCTCAGAAAAAAAAAAAAAATGTTTCTCTCTTTCCTGACTTAATATTTGCATTTATTATTGAGATGTAATTGTTGAGAGAGAAAGAGAGAGAGAGAAGAAATAAAATGCAGCAAACATTGCTGAAGATCGCGTCATCCAACTGACATTAAACCAATTGTTTGTCGACTATTTTATCTACTTCATGTGGAAGAAAAAAGAAAGATACCACGATATTGTTTTTAATTGTTGGTTACATAACTTTTCATTCCGATATTCAACCAATACTCCAAAGCAATAACACCATACCAATAATTATTAAAAATGACGTCAGCAAAATCGTCATTTCTAAATTGCAACTAATCCGTTGTTTCTGTTTCTTCAATTCTTGTCTCCTTTTGTGACCTAAGGTTTTTTTAATGTTTTTAATTGATAGGTTATAGGTTATTGATTGGTTGCATAGCTTGCCTAAGATATTTACATTCCAGATACGGCCGAAAAGATTTTTCCTTATCAATGACTTTAATCCATCCAAGTCTAAACTGCTTGTACAACTAAGGCTGTTTGATTACAGGGGTTGGGGTTTGGGGGAGGCGTGGGGGGATATTAGGGGAAAAATGAGATCTTGGGGAGATTTTCATATACATATTATATATTTAAATATTTCTTATTTTATTTTTATTAATGTAACTTACTACAGATTTTCACATTTGTATTGTTCTAAAAAACATATCGAGAATTAGATCTCAAAACGTATCATCCGCCCCCCCCAAGTCTAATTCTTGAGGGAACGGAGACGTCACTTTTGCCATTACTAACTGCAACAACCAGTGCAGTGTTGCCACCTGCCGGAAGAAAATGCGAAAAATATAATACATATTAATCCTTAATTTACGTGTTCTGATATATTTATAACGCTAAAATATGCCAAATAAAAATGCTGCAAAGCGATTTCGATTAATCCTCGTACAATAAATGTTAATATATATTATCTCTGTGGATGACAAAAGGATTTTTATCATTATTGTATCCACGGACATAAACATTTTAAATCCGACTCATTTAATATGCTTTACTTTACTATATTATCAAACATTATCAGCAGTATTTTGTGTTAGCTCAGGAAGATGATGTTTTGAAGAATTTTAATTCGGAGATTTTTGGGATAACAGTCAAAACCTGAAAGGGCGCAAATCCATTTAGTCACTCTGTCGTGTAATGAGCTTCTCCCGAACAAAATTCACGAAAAAGAAAATCTAGTTTGCACTTTCACCTGTACCTTAAACTATAGTGCAAATTTAAAAATAAAAATAAAAATAAAAAATAGTGGAGTATGCTTCTTTAAAAAAAATACCACTGTAAGTCCAATGGATAAGCTCTTTTGATCGTCATGATATATTTCCAATTGGTACACGTTTACGCACTCAACTGATACAATGAAGACAATTTCATGAGGAATTTCGAAATACCTTTGTGGTATTAACGAACTAATAGATTTGGTTCGTCTAAAGTGTTTTTTTCTATAGACAATGGACACACATTCTTTAAATGCACTTGCAGGCGTAATACGCCATCTTGTGGCGTATTTTTTTTTCCTTACAAAACTTCTTTTCTCACTTTATTTAAGCATTTTGTAAATTATTTGCCAGTAATCTCAATTCATTATTTAGTTAGTTTCAAAATAGGCAAATACGTTTAGTTTACAGATAATATTTAAAAGAATATCTAAAACTTTATTGTTCTTTAGTATAAAATCTTGCATTTATACTAAATACAGGATTTTACTTTTATACTAAATAGACATTTTCCATGTTCAATAAATGGTTCCAAAATACTTACAAAACTTATAAACTTGGCTACGTATAAATTTCATTTCGCTTAAAAGTTTAAATAATATTATAATAAATTGAACAGGAAAAAAAATAGATGAATCTCAGTTGCGCAGCAAGAAACTTAATACTTTTTTATTCTTTCTAAAATCAAACATTATTTATCAAAAACTAATTGCATTTTATAGATATGAAACAAGAAATGATCTATTTACAGTTGGAGAAACTGGCAGAGACTGAAAAGTTTTGTTTTAATGATTTCTGTTCAATAAATACGGAATTTTTTTATAGTATGTTTTTGCCACCACTTGTTAAGAACAGCTCTCCCTAACAACCGAATTCTCTAAAGCTTAGAATACAAACAAAAGAGGAACACAAAACTAAAAACTACCCCTGAAATCTACTTCCGCTGCTAGCAACACTTGGAATTCAGAGAAGTCCTACAAACCACAACAATACTCGTTTTTACTTGAGCCACGCTCTTGGTTTTTAGGATGTGAATCAGACCTACGTTCATGAATAACGCATATCTTTATTAGATTACAGCAAAGACTAACAGCACAGGGTGAACCGAACGTGTTCCCTTACCTCCGGCAAAAATGGCACCTCTGAACGGAAATATTTAGAGGGGAGGAGAAACAGCTAGTTTTGAACAGAGGCTAATGTTGGCCTCAGAGTTTATTAAAGCAAAGGACAAGGTGCTGCCAAGTGGAAGGCAAAATGCCCAGCTTCGGGGGCTAGTTAAGTTTCGCAAGACTCAAGTGAACATTGGCAATAGCACCTGTTTATCTAGAACTGCGGAAGAAATATTGATGCAAAAACTAGTCACATGCCCAAGGTCTTAACTGTGATCGCTGATCACTGATTTTTTTCCTTCTCCTTCATTGATCAAACAGCTGCATGGTGTATTTAACTTCATTTTTCTCCTACAGTCAATCTGCTCAAATTGAAAATAAATAAGTGAATCTTTCAATCAAGCTGGAATATTGTGCGTAGAAAATATTTTCCAGATTAATGGTAATATGGGAATTTTAGAATGCATTTTTGATTATCGGCTTCACATATTTCTTTTATATTTCATAAAGCAAAGATATGCGTCTTTTAATCAGGAACGTATTACAGTTTTAGTATGACACAAATAAGGGAAGATGATAAACAAGTCCATGGCTTCATATTAACACACACAATTTTTGGAAAAATCTGGATTATGTTTTTCCGTTCTATTGACTAAATGATTACAAATATCAAGTTTTTCATGTCTGAGAACCACGAAGGAAGACTCTCTCAACATATATATTACAATAATTTATCATTACAAATTTATGGTGTAATTAAGTAACCATGAAATGGTTTGTCACATACCCCATAAAATTTGCATTACTCACTAGCTAAAAAAAAGCATCATGTACTGTATATTAGTCATTACGATTTTTTAAAAACTACAAAGCTGGAAATTATGATCAACTTAGAAGAATAGTATCTTTGGTCCCATGGTATCAGTTACTGAATGAAAAAAATCAGCAATGCATGGGAATCTTTGAAAAAGTGCTTGAATGAGGCGGTATCTCAATGTATCCTTAGTGTTCGAAGAATAAATAGGTTGAGAGTGAAATGGATGTGCAGCCTTATTAAGCAAGAGATCCACAAGAAGAAGATGATGTGGAAAGAATATCGTGAGAATAAGAGTGAGAGGATTTATGAAATATATAAAGCTCAGGCCAGAAAAGTAACGAGTATTGTGAGAAAAGCTAAAACGGAGTATGAAAAGAAATTGGCCATGCAAGCTAAAGGCAATCCAAAAGAATTTTATCGTTATGCTGAGCGAAAGAAAGAAAGAATGAATGTGGAAGAATAACTTCATTGAATGTAGATGGTACACGAGTGTCGGAAACTAAGGAGATTGTTCAGTTAATGAGTACTCACTTTGCTAAGATATATCAATCAGGTGTATGTAGCATGGTGCACAGTGCTACTGCTACGTTGGATGAAGAGTTAGAGGTTCATGAAAATGAGGTTGAAGAGCTCTTGCATAACCTGAATAAGAATTTCTCAATAGGGACAGATGGAATATCAGTCCGTTTGCTAAAGGAATCTTCAGCTGAATTGGCTAGGCCTTTCACACATTTGTATAACTTGAGTCTCAGCTCAAGAATGATACTACAGGAATGAAAGGAATGTATGATAGTTCCATTGCACAAGGGTGATGCAAAAACTGATGTTTCTAACTACCGACCTATTAATATCTCGGGTGTGGTAGTGAAGATTTTAGAGAGGTTGGTAAGAACTCGCATATAGAAATGGGTAGACAAGCATTCTATACTCTGCAGGGAACAGCATGGGTTTACTAAAGGAAGGTCATGTTTTAGCAATTTGCTCATATTTTATAACAATGCTACGGCTGAGTTGGATAAAGGGAATGGATACATTATGATAATGCTGAATTTTCTAAGGCATTTGATAGGATACCACACGATAGGCTGTTGCGTAAGCTGGAGAATATGGGATTGGAATATAATCTATTGACCTGGATCAGGGGATGGTCGACAGACACAGACAGAAAGTGGTATACAGTGGGTGTGAATCTGCCAGATTTAAGGTAACCAGTGGTGTACCTCAGGGTTCAGTCATTGGGCCATTATTGTTTCAATCTATATATTAATGACATCAAGCAGGGTCTATCATCAGATGTGCAATTGTTTGCTGATGATGCGAAGATAGGTAGGGCAATCAGGGATGCTACTGATATTCAGCAATTACAAAATGATTTGAATAGACTGAAAATCTGGGCAAACGAAAATGGCTGTCAGTTTAATATTAATAAGTGTAAAGTTATGCACTTTGGCGTGATTAGAGTTCCAGTGGTATATTATATTAGCGGGTTTATGCTATAAGAAACTGAAGAGGCAAGGGATCTTGGTGTATTGTCGGATAAGAATTTAAAGTTCAAAGGTCACATAGCAAAAGTTGCAAATACAATTTAGAGGATAAATTGCTATGTTGAAGTGAACCTTGACATGTAAGGATAAGGAAGTAATTTTGCCTCTTTATAAGGCTTTGATAAGGCCACACCTGGATTACCGTGCGCAGAATTTGATCTCCCAGGTTCCAAGGGGATAAAGAAGCTGTGGAAAGGGTGCAAAGAAGAGTTACAAAGATTATATCCGGATTATGAGATTTAGATTATGAGGACAGATTGCGAGTATGTGGATTGCAGACTTTGGTTAACAGGAGAAAGAGGGGTGATATGATAGAGGTTTATAAACTTTTGAATGGGTGTTATAGCATTTCAAATGATGAAATTTTTCGTTATATGGAAGGCGGGAAGAGAATACGGGGGCATCCATGGAAGTTAAGTTTGTTCACAGTCAAGAACGGGGTAAGAGCTAGGTTTTTCTCCCAGAGAGCAGTGAGTGAGTGGAATAATTTGCCCTTAGGGGTAATGAGTGCATCTAGTGTAAATGAATTTAAGGGAAAGTATGACAGTTGGGTTGAGTAATTTACAGCCTCCCCCGAAGTCCTTGACTCCCTGAAGCTCTCAGATAATAATAATAATAATAATAATAATAATAATAATAATAATAATAATAATAATAATAATAATAAATGCTTGTTGTTTAGTATTAATCATGAATTGTTTCCAAAGAACAAATGTCGCAAAATTTTCAAGTACAAATATTTATTGACAAAATTAAGATACAATAGTAGTAAACATAAACATCATGAATAAGAGCTCCATCTATGGTGTAGTGTTAAATTTTTATTTTATTTGAGATGAAAAAATTATTTTAATTTGAATGTTATCATTAAGCTCTTGTCGTGATATCACGTTTTTGATATGTATAATGTACAATTTATTCTCTACATATCCCCAAAAGCGGGGGGGGGGGGTATAAGTTTAACATTACGAGATTTTGGCCAAAAAATTGATTCTTTTTTACCTACCTATTTGAGAAATTGGTATACAAAGTAAATTTATTGAGAAACAAGTCGTGTAGACTTGCTTCTCAACGATGTCATTTTTATTAATTATAAAACATCCTGAGCTTTTTTTCCCCTCTTAACATTTGCTGATAAAATTGAATGGGTAAGCTTGCACACAAATATCTTTGAAAAGCAACAACTCTTAGGTTAGGTAATTGCAGTATTTTTGCCACAACTCACATTTTGCGTTGGGAGAGACATGCATGGTACACTTTTGTTTTGTACCATACATGTATAAATGTTTTGTAAACTGGACTTACTTGAAGTTGAAATACATTTTTTAAGCTTAGAATGATGTCGCCTCTTTTTTGTTCTCTGTACTGAGGTAAGGTACGAAGAAAGTGGTCTAGTAAGCTTTGTGAATATTGCTCTTGATTTGGTGCGTAGTATCTTTTATATGCTATAATTTCATGCTACAAACCGATATTTCTCAAGAATTTCAGTGAACATTCTAAGCGGCCTTTCTTTAATCACAGGGAGAGAAATTATGCCTTTGTCAGGAATGCATTTTTGTATAAAGGAAATTGCGTATCCATGATATAACTTATTGTGCTCCATCTGCAGTTATGACTTTGTTATATCAAAGGTTTCAGGTGCATATTTCATAGACCTATACCAAGGCCTCCAGCATCTCTTTCATGAAGTAGTCTGTTGTATGGACTTAATGGAAGTTGCTCATATTGTGAAGCCCTTATATAGGTTGCAAAGAGTCCATGAATTTTTTCCTGACTATTATCAACACGGCCTTAGAAATTATATACAGTATTTCGTACCACAGTTGAGAAGCTACGAACATGCAAATTCTAGCTTTGATTTTCACAGAAAGTTTTCGTATAACGGTCTGACGAGACGTCCATCGAAACGGTCTGACGAGACCGTTTCGATGGACAAAAAAAAGAAAATCCGCTAATGGTTTCTATTCGCTATAGGGAGAAGGTGAGACTGTTTATTAGCCTTATATATATATTTTTTTTAATTTTTAATTTTTTTTTTTTTTTTTTTTTGCCAATCCTGAGTTGGCAGTTAGTCAATCTAGGTACGGGCAAGCAGTTTTTCTACCGGAAACACGTTTTTTTTTTTTTTTTTAAATCCCGAAAACTCAAGAAAATTGACCTTAGAACAATAAATATATTGTTAGGGTCAGGGATCATGAAATGGCGATACTTATGAGCCGTATCTTCACTGATGCTGTTTGTAATTAGTGTTAGTCTGGGCCAGCTATATCTGATTGACTATCGGTGGAGACTGAACTTCCCTGTCAGTCTCCAAAAATAAGGATTAAAAAAAAAACGACTTTGCCTTCTCCCTATAAGAAAATAAAGGTTAGCGGATTTTTTTTTAAATACTTTTTGTCACTTTTAGCACCTTCAAATCACTTCATCTTTGTTTGTTTTCCTAGTACAATCTCGGGCAACTCGCAGCAAAGATGGTAAAGTTCTGATCGCTATTCTTGGTATTTTCCATAATGTAAAAACACATTTCCTAGGAAATGTATGCTGTTATTATATTATGGCGGGAGGTCACTACCCAGACCGGTTTCAGCCATTTTTGGGGCTTCATCAGTGAGTAGCTCTCTCTCTGATTCCAATCTTTGAGTTTCTTATTCGGATTTAAAACAATGTGGGATTTAATATCCCCTTAATTTAAATAATGTTTATATCGCCGAAATGAATCCTACTGGCTCTTTATATTTAAGTAACTTAATGGTTGCACCTTTTTGACAACTCGTATAGCAGAGTATATAAGTTCTTTTCGCTATACCCTTTGGTATTTATTTGGTCTAGCTACTCAATGATGAAGCCTCAAAAAAGGCTGAAACCGGTCTGGGTAGTGACCTCCTGCCATAATGTAATAACAGCATACATTTCCTAGGAAATGTGTTTTTACATTATGGAAAATACCAAAGAACAGCGATCAGAACTTTACCACCTTTGCTGCGAGTTGTCCGAGATTGTACTACGTACTAGGACTCCTTGCATTAGCTCACGCTAGTAATCGCCGATACTTTTATAGTTTACTCGGCATGAAACTCTCTGATTCCAATCTTATTCGGTTTTAAAACAATGTGGGATTTAATATCCCCTTAATTTAAATAATGCTTATATCGCCGAAATGAAGCCTATTGGCTCTTTATATTTAAGTAATAATTATATATATTTACATATACCTTTCTATTTTTTATTACGCTTGAAATAATGTATTAGCGTGTGGAATATGCTCAGCAACAGAAAAAATCTTTAATCTTTTACGTACAAAGTGGAAGAAATGAGTGGACTAAACATTTTCTGTTGAGCATTGTAGAATATCGGTGAACTTCAAGTCGTCGTCGTCGTCTGGTAGCATCCTCTAGCAAGAGGGTTGCAGCAGATGAGCAGCTCTTCTCCATTTCTCTCTGTCTGTCGTCTCCGTCATTCTTAAACCAGTCCATTCCACGATGTCACTGAACCACTCTCTAGTTGGTCTTCCACGTCTTCTCTTCCCCTCAACTTTCCCTTGTAATATAGTTCTTGTCAGGCATCCCAAAGAACCTCTCAGAAGATGTCCTGCAAATCTGGTCTTCCTTTGCATAATATTCTTGAGCAGTGCTCTTTCCATCCAAACTGTTCTTAAAACTTCTTGATTTGATATTCTCTCTGTATAGCTAATATTTTCCATCTTTCTATAACACCACGTTTCCAATGCATTAATTCTTTCCATATCTCTCTTTCTGAGTGTCCATAACTCACTTCCATAACTTGCAATACTCCAAACTGCTGCTTTAACTATTCCAATTCTAACACCTATTTTAATATTCTTGTTTATTAAAATTCTCTTCATTTCTATAAATGCCGATTTAGCTTTGCCAATTCTATTTCTAATGTCCAACTCTGAAGTTCCTTTCTCTGAGATCCAGCTACCTAAATATTGAAATCTTTCCTCCACATCTTATCTTTACATTATCTCCTATTTTTCTGCCCATTATCATTATCTTGGTCTTCTTTGTGTTAATTCTTAGTCCGTACTCTTTACAAGAGTTTTCAATTCTTTGAACAATTTATTGTAATCCATTTTTACTTTCTGAACTTCAAGTAACAACATAAAATTTCGTAAGCAGGGGGGATTCAGTGTTCGTAAAATGAATTCGGAGTCGCAATTTATTAGTCCGTGCAACGTTCGAAATATGAATTCTTCGTATTTTGAAAGTTCGTAAATAGAGGTTCTCCTGTACACTTCTTGAGATACCACAACATTAAAGTAGTGACCATAAAATGACCCGAAAACACAGGCCGTAACTAGGCAGGTGCAACGGCTGCAGCACAGGGCCCAGGATGAAGGGGTCCCTGAAATGGGGTATCAAAAAAGTAATCAGTATTATATTTTCATTTTCAAAATTTAAATTTTGCAGCCGTGGGGCTAATTCCGTAACGTTTTTGGTTAAATTTAAAAATGAATCGACAATAAGAAACAACTGTTAAATAGGAATTGTATAAGTAACGATTTTTCTTATTGGTGCAGTAAAATTTTAACTTTAATCTAAAACGTTACAGAATCGACTCCGCGGTTTGCTGGGAGTCAGACAGACAAAAGTTGTGCTCATTTTTAGAGTCGATGAGCGTTGCTGATTTACAAAAATCGGCTGCAGATTTGGCTGTTAAGGTAAAGATCTAAGTAGGTACAAGCTCAGTTGTGAAATTCAAAGCTTTAAGTTTGAAGCTTCGAAACTTATTCAAAACATTATAAACGCACATCTTCAGTGTTTTGGATTAATTGAGTCATATACAAATATTAGTATTGCTCTCCAAATATTGAGAAATATTCAAAGAGCAATATTATATTCTCAAGAGAATATAGTGTTGCTAAAGATATTAATTATGGTGATGTGATTAATGAATTTGCTGAAATGAAAGCTAGAAAAGTGCAATTAAAATAAGCATTTTAATTTATAAATACAGTATACTGAATATTTATTACGTATACAAGTTTATTTATAAACAAAATTTCTATTTCTATCTTTTTTTTTTTCAAAAAAAAAAAAAAAGATGCCAAAAATATAATCTTGCACAGTGTCCACGAAAAGCTAGTTACGACACTGCTAGAACATACAAGATCAATAATGCAGTAACAAAAGCGATCGCTAACCTGAATATTGAAACTGAGTACAAAAGCACTTATCCCAGACACTTGTCAGTATTGATACAAACGAGAATATTGAAACGCAATTAACTTTCGAAATCTCAAAACCAAAACAAATTATTAGACAGACAGCACAGGAATTTGAAAAATGCCAAGATTTGTTTATAGAAGCACGAGTTGTACTGAATGTTAGATATTACTGAGTTATGATAAATCAGACAAGTAAAATATAAAAAAGAAGGATGTAATATGGAATGGCGATTACTTATAAAACATTTCATTGATAACAGTATTACAACTTCGAAAGATAAAATAAAAAGTATAAAGAATTCAAATGAAAAAAAAAAAAAGTCAAGTAACAAGTCAAACGATTTGACTAGCGCTAATACAATAATGAGAGAGGATATGAAAGGATTGCTGGCTGAAGCTAGTGTGAAGAGAGAGCAAACATCGTTAGTCTGTTACCGAGATGCGATAATACTGAATTAAAAAGGGGCTAATGACAAATGATTCGATTCACAGGCTGTGTAGATGGAATGGGTGCGAGTTTTTGAATGTGTGGGGTGAGTTTGAGGGAAGGATAAATTTATATAAGAGGGATGGCCTGCACGTGAATGCATTGATACCATTAGTGTGGAGAAATTATGTATTAGTATGACCTAATACGAAGAGTGTCAGGAAACTAGATCAGGCTCGAAGGAATGGTGAGAATCTAGGCGTAGAAATGAATGAGTTATGCAAGTGTTAATGATATGAATGTGTATAATTATGGAGGTGATGTGATGAAAGGACTGTGCCAATGTCCAGACTTATTATTATTATTTTATTTTTTTTATTGTAAACATAACAATCTTATGGACAGGATTAACCGGTTTTTGGTTCTCTGCAGTCAGGCAGAGAGGTTACATGCTCATATTCTTGTTGAGGTATGTTACATCGAAATATCAGTTATAAGGTGAATTACATTTTTTTTTTTTAATAAAAGTCATTAACAGTTATTTTGACATGATACCGTATAAGAACATAAGATCTGACATGCATGTGGAAGAACATAACAGTTACTATAGGAAAATATTATCTATTTACATGGGAGTGACAGCTGATTATTATTCTCATTGTTAAGCACAAAATTCTTTCTTCCCCCTTTCTTTGGGGGGGGGGGGATTGATGTCACTTCTATGCTGGAAAGTGGACTATGATGCAGTCGCCCTGCTCAGCCAGGAGTTGATTCCGTGGATTCCAGTCTTGGTGGAAAAGATCTAAGATGTTGTTTTGCCTGTGGTAGTGATGCTCGTGTAGGATCCGACTTCTCACCTTTTGTTTGAAGACTGCAAGGAGTTGGTCAGCTGCCTCTCTCTCTCTCTGTGAAGTTGCTGAGCTGTCTGGTCTTGCATGTCTGAGGTAGAAGTTGTATATTACCGCTTTCACGGTGATGAAGAGGTAATTACAGAATGAATGGTTATTTGACTCCGCATGGACGAGATTGAAATACTCCTCTTCTGTATGAAAGGCTACCACAGGTAAGAGCTGTCATTTCCCGAGACAAACTGATTAATTGGGTGTTGACTGGGCATTCCAAGTAGATATGTCGGATTGTTCCTGATCGGTAGCAGAACAGGCAGTTATCTGAGACATCTGAGTTAAATTTTCGTAATATAGTTGGAGTGGGTAATTGGGTAATACATTGTGCCACATTCTCCATTGAATATTTGTGTCGAGTTTGATGGTTCTAGTGGGATACGGTAGGTCCCATTGAAATGGTGTTTGGTGGGATGATGCAGGATTTTCCAATAAAGTGCTTTGGTTCGACTGTTGTATAGAGTGCTATAGATTCTGTTAGTGTTGCTGGGTGTAAGTTTCTCCAATGAATTATTAGTTATGCTATCAGGCATAGGGGCTTGAAAAGCGGCCTTTACAGTGTGTATCTGCTCAGCCTGATTCCCGTATTCCAAGTTTTCGAGCGATGTTGGAAAGCGCCACGTGAGGCTCAGAGAAAGATTGTCACCCAAGATCCTCACGCCTAGCAAGCTATGGAGGAAAGAAAATCTCTTTCTGAGTGGTCGGGTTTCTTACCATCGTATTGTGGAAGATGGTTCCTTGAGGATTTCAGGAAGGGATGCTATCTTCACTGTGTGCTGGAAGTTTAGCCGAAGGGCATCTTTGTAGAAGTGCGGAACGTTGCTATCCTGTTGTCAATGGAGGTCAAGTTTTGTCCTCCATCTTTGAGAGAAATACATAGCTTGGAGTAGGAAAGTCAGTTTGTTTTGTTCCATATGAATCGATAGATTGTTGACTATATTTGTTTGATGAATTTCACTGGTGGCGTGAGAATCTTTAGCGTATGCCAAAGGACACTGGTGGCTATTTGAATGGCAATTATTTTTCTCCCTCTTGTGGAGACAGAGGCTTGTATTGCTGCCCACTTTCCTAGTACCTGCTTGAACAGTTTATTTAGTGTTTCCAGTTCTTATCCACATAAGAGGGAGTGTTTCATAGGTAAATCCCTGGGGATTTGTTTCCCTCTGCGGACCAGTGACCAGACATCTGTTCGGTTTTTCCATTTGCCACACCACAGTCCTGTGGTTTTATGTGCGTTTAGTTTTGTTCCTAAGGCTGCTTGGTATTGTTGGTATGCTATTCGTATGTTATGGAAATTCTCTTCTTTGCGGGCTATAGTTGTAACATCAGCATATGCTGTTAGGAGTATGGTTTGGTAGGAAAGTTTAGGACGGAATGCCCTAAGAAGCATGCTTAATCTCCACAAAAAAGGCTCAATAGCAATTGTGTAAAGAGGACCGGAAAGTGGACAGCCTTGTTTAATACCTCTGCTGTATGGTACAGTTATGGTAAGTCTGTTGTTTATTTTAGTGCAAAAGTGTGCTTTAGCATACAACATCTATAGAATGAATAATGCCTCAACCAAAGCCGAAGACTTTCAAGCAGCTGAATAGGTATAGGTGTTCAATGCGGTCGAAAACTTTTTCTTCGTCTAGTGTTACAAGACCCATTGTTTCATTGTTGCTGTTGGCTATGCTTATGAGATCCCTTATGACGTGTAAGTTTTCGTGAATAGATCGTCAAGGGATGGAATAGCTCTGATGCCTATTTATTATTTCGTTCAGAGCTGGTTTAAGTTTGTTGGCAATGGCTTTTGATATAATTTTATAGTCGGTGTTTATGATAGAGACGGGTCTCCAGTTTCCTAATTTCGTCGCGTCTCCTTTCTTTGGAATAAGTTTAATAACAGACGTAGTTATATTTAGTGGGAAGCCATTGGTATTCGCGTCGACATATACTCTGTAGAAGATAGGTCCAAGCTGTTCCCAGAAGGACTGGTAAAATTCAGTGGTGAGCCCGTCTATGCCAGGAGATTAACTTTAGGTAAGGAGGTGCAGGCAGTTTTCAAATCGTGTAGAGTGATAGGGAGTTCTGTGTTACGCCTAATTGCTGGTGAGATTTTTTTCACATAGGAGAGAATTATATTCGTGGCATCCATAGATGTTGAGTTTGCTTGGTACAAATGTTTGTAGTACTACAAGGTATATAAGAGGATTTCGTCATGATTTTCTATGATGTTTCCACTATCTGTTGTTATAGCAGATATAGTGGTGCACTCTTGTTGGCGCTTTTCCAGTGAGAAGAAATACTTTGTGGGTGCATCTGTGAAGTTAATGTTTGCTTCGTGCTCTTACTAGTGCTCCTCTTTTTTGAAGAATGCTCTAGGTATGAGCGTATGGCGACTTCTAAGGACTGGTATTCCTCAGATTCTGGATGATGTAATTGCTGTTGTTGTTGCAGATTTTTTAAGGACTGCATGCTTATTCAAATTCCTCTGGTGACTATATTTTTGGGTAAATACCCTAACTTTGGATTTAAAGAGTGACTACCACTCGGAAATTGATTGCGAAGTAGGTATATCTCTGATGAGAGTTTCGATATAGTTTTTGCAGGTTCTGAGATATTTTGTATCCTGTAGTAGGCCTGTTATTGAATATCCAGTATGCTCCTGCTTTGTGTCCGGTGTGTCCAGGAATGCAAATGCTGAGAAGGATGGAATCATTGGTCTGATGTATGAGACGGATGGTATGTGGCTCTCCTTACATAGGATATTGTGTGCATTGATGTGTAGTATCTATCGAGCAGTGCCTGGTATATGACACTGGTAGGACCACCTTTGGACCTCCAAGAGAATACTTTCTCATGTGGGTGCAAGTGTCTGAAGGTGTCAGTCAGCTCGTAGTCATTTATTACATCCTGGAGAAGCTGAGCTAGTGAGTGCCGATGTTCATGGCATTGTTGTCTGTCCATTGCAGGATCCAGAGTGCAGTTGAAATCCCCTGCCAGTATGAGGTGGTCATTGACCTTGTTGAGTTGGTTTCGGACGAACTCTAGTACCTGCACAGCAAGCTGTTCGCTTTATGGCATGTATATATTAATAATATGTATTTTCTTTCCTGTCTGAGTTGTAATGAGTGCATATATTGCACACCCAGGAAAGGTATCGATTATTCCTAATTTTAGGGCGCTGTTTTGGTGAATTCCAATGCTGACTCCTGATCCATGAAGTTGTATGGCAGGACAGTGGTGCATGGTATATGGCCAGTTCCTCCAGTGTTGATCTGAAGCTTTGCTGTTGCAATAGAAGTTAGTTTCCTGCAGTTTCTGGCTGGAAACTGCAGGAAATGCTGCAGAACCAGCCGGTTTTGAAGTGGTGTGGCACACCCTCTAGCGTTTAGTGAGAGAAGGTTTATTGAGGTGCTCATTATTTTATGGTTTAGTTTTTTTTTTTTTTGGTGCAGTGATCCTCACTTCTTTTACAGATAATTACGCTGCCGCTGGGATTCAAGCCCGTTGATCAGGTAATATATTCTTTTCCCGAGACTGTTGGTTTTTCTTCCTCTTTTTCCTGTTAGAATGGTTCTTAATTCTTCCAGCTGGGTGATAAGGCCACTGATGTGGCGGTGTAGTCATAAGCTGTCAGCAGTTTTTGTGAAGAGCCTCGAACTTTTTTAAGAAAGCTCTGAAACTGCTCATTTGTAAGTGGGCCTTCAGTGTGAGGAAGACCTGCATTTCCAGTTTCCTCTTCGTCATCTGAGGACTCAATTAGCTCGATCTCTTCACCCCTCCCCCTCTACAGGCTGTTGGGAGGGTTCCGAAATGCTTGGAGGCAAAGATTCCTTGTTGCAACTGTGCTGGTTCGTCTTTAGCTGGTTTTCCATTTTTGTTTCTTGTTGCTCCTCTTCATTATTTTTATCTTTATCAGAGCTAGTTAGTTGTCTGTGTTCTGTTTTCTTTTCTCTAGGATTGCTTTTAATCGATGTTGGTGGGAGGTTCTTCCGAAAGGTGGGTTTCGTTAGTGCCACCACTTGATTTTCTCCTCGGTATTCGACTGAGAGTTGTTTCCATGAGACTTTTGTTGATTGTTAGGGATGCTCTGTTTTTTGGGGTTGGCTGCTTGCTGCTTTTGATTCTCTGATCCTCTAGGGCTGGTAGTATTGTTACCCGGTTTTTGCTCCTCTTCGTTATTTTTATCTTTATCAGAGCTAGTTAGTTGTCTGTGTTCTGTTTCCTTTTCTCTAGGATTGCTTTTAATCGATGTTGGTGGGAGGTTCTTCCGAAAGTTGGGTTTCGTTAGTGCCACCACTTGATTTTGTCTCCTCGGTATTCGACTGAGAGTTGTTTCCATGAGACTTTTGTTGATTGTTAGGGATGCTCTGTTTTTTGGGGTTGGCTGCTTGCTGCTTTTGGATTCTCTGATCCCCTAGGGTTGGTAGTATTGTTACCCGGTTTCTCATTTTTGGGTATATACGGGCATAACTTTCTTACATGACCTTCTTCGTGGCAGTAAAAGCACTGAACAGCAACAGTAATATAAAAGGTGTAGGGTACTCCATCTATTTCTGTGTTGATTATTTTAGGTATGGAGTTGTGTTGTCGCCAAAGTGCATTAGAGCCTGTCTTATAAAGCTCTTGATGTGAGCGGATTCAGGCCTAGTTGTAGAGGCGCGTAGCCTTCTGATTTTACTTGTCACTGCGCCGTATTTTGGCAGTAATCCGCGAAGCGTGCAAGGATATCTGTATAGGTGCGGCATTAGATACGAAGAGCGATCAGCAAGCAGTCCAACTCGATTATGCTGAGGTGAGTATACAAAAAACCATGGAGGTAACTTCTTATATATGTACGCACATGCTAAGATTATCAGGAACAAAGGAATAGTATGTTGCCTAGATGATGAAAAAGTCAAGACCTAAGATTGTAGCTATTAGTTAGACTTGTCTCCCCACATAAATATATACTAACAGGAAGCAAGTGGAATGTAGTGTTTTCAGGAAAGACAGATAATAAGGTATAATGATAATAATTCTTATTATTTCAGAGGCACCTCAATGGAGTTCTAAAACTGATCGTGGAAGATCCAAACTCTCAACACAATATCTAACATAACTCTCCTTGAAACTATTAACAGACAAAGCATTACATTCCCATTCCATCCATTCACCACTCTCCAAGCAAAAAATCTAGTCCTCACGTTCTTGCTTACCACACGCAACAAATTTCCATGTTCTTCTCCATCTAGCCAAGTGATGAAACATTTTCGCCTGCATTAATCCTATATAAAAGCCTTTAAGTAATTTAAGTGTTTCTATCATATTCCCCCTTTTTCCTATCAACCAACATTTGAAATCCACAAACCTTCAATCTATTCTCATAGGGATAGGCTGACCATACGTACCGTTTTGAACGGGACAGTACCGTTTTTTTTTTCTTTTTATTTCCCGGCCGTCCCGTCCTTTTAATAAAAATGTCCCGTTTTTAATAAAAATTATAAATATACTTTAATATTGGTTAATCATAAATTATTATCCGCAACCCATAATCAATATCATCGATACCAGTAATTTGTATAACCATGGAGTCGCATTGTTCAATACTAAATATCAATATCTGCAGTGATTTATTCAGAGAAAATTTAAAAAAATGCATGTTGGCAACACTAGCTCGTCTCAGATGCGGCGTCTGTTCTGTTGTAGCGTTAGTTTTTTTTTGCATTTATGCTAACTGGAGGGTTTGTTATTCAATGCTGGTGGTTTAAATTTCATATATTTTAAAGCTTTAATCCTTGCAATACCAAAGAGGCAAAACTACAGTTTTAATGAAGATCTACAGAAAGAATTCAAATTTATTAAAATGGACAAGCTGTGGTATGCCAACAATGTAATGTCCATTTTTCCGTTGCTCATGGAGGTAGAAGCGACATCAACCACCATCTACGTAGCCAGAAACACAAGGATGCGGAAAAGACTTTGGCTTCAGTTAAAAATATCAGTTTATGGTGAGACGTGTTGATAATGAAAGCGATAAAATTGCAGCAAGTAAAGCTCTTGTTACTTATTATACTCTGCGTCACGGAGAAAGTTTTGACCCAAATGATTGCTTGTAGACATTGATAAATAAAATTTTTGAACTAAAATTTCCTTCATGACGTACCAAATCAGAAGCAGGAATTACCAACTTTTCATCACCACACATACTGGGCGAAGTAATAGAGGATTTGAATAAAACAAAAAGCATTACAGTTAGTTTAGATGCATCAAACAAAAGAGACAGACTTTTTCCATTTGTTGTGCTGTACTTTTTGCCAAATTATGGTGTTCAAGACAAAATTATAGACTTTATTTCCTTACCTGGTGAAACATTCGATATACAGTGTGCTATGTTGAAGAAGTAAGTGACAAATTTGCCTTACAAAACAAAATTGTTACTTTGTGTGCAGAGAACACGAACACCAATTTTGGTGGTTGCAAAACACTTGGCAAAAATAACGTGTTTATGTAATAAAACTTTTTTTTTATAGTCTTACTTTTTCATGAATACAGGATATTACATAACGCTCGTCCCGTTTTTGCCATCCAAATGTCCCGTTTTTGTCTCAAGGAAATATAGTCAGCCTACATAGGGAGCATTCCGCAATTCACTTGCCTTCCAATCCTCTCCACCACTTCCTCATCCTTAAGAAACCCAGGTGACCAGACCTGATCACAGAATCTAGAAGCGGTCACATCAAGACTTTATAAGAGGAATGATACCTCCCTTATCTCTGCTTGTTAATGTTCTTCAATAACTAAGTAATCCTACAAGCGCTGTCCTGGCTACACCATCTACACTTCAGTTCTCTATCTATTGCTACTACTACTACAGCCACTACCTCCAGATCTTCGGCTTCATCAGTTTTCTGGAGAACAGCTCCCTCAATGTGGTACACAGCGTCTAATCTCTGTATTTGAAAATCAATAATTTTACCCTTTTCCACATTAAATTGACATCTATTATGTTTTGCCCATACTGTCAGCCTATTTAAATCACCCTGCATGCTCACTTCATCACCTTGATTAACCCCACCTAATTTTGCATCATCAGCAAATAACTGAATATTTCCTTTCAGATTATTTCCTATATCATTTATGTATAAATTAAACATTAGTGGTTCAAGCACAGGGCCCTGTAGCATACTTCTAGTCACCTGCCTTCTTCTGGATTCTGCTCCTCCATATACTAATTTTTGTATCTATCTATCAGCCACTCTTTTTTATCAATATCACCAGCTTCCTATCCACTCCCATTTGTTGCAGTTTGCATACCAGAGTTTCATGTGGTATCCTGTCAAATGCCTTTGCAAAATACAGCATCATCATCATCGTGTAGTCATTCCCTTTATCCAATTCAGCTGCCACTCCATTATAAAATTAGTACATTACTAAAGCACAACAGATTTTCGAAAAGCTATACCACCCCTCATAGAGTATATTATTATTCATCCATTCTTGAATTCTCTTTTGACCAACTTTTCCAGTACTTTTATCACCACTCCTGAAATACTGATTGAACTATAATTTGCTACCATAGACTTAGATCCACCTTTATGAAAAGAATTATTTTGCTCTCCTTCACTTTCCTGAGACTTTGTCAGAGTTGAGACAAATTAAACAATCTAGTTAATGGTATCGCAATCCTAAACATTCTCATAAAATGCGAGTCGACATCCAATCCACTCCCACAGCTGTATTTGCATTCAGATTCTGCAATATTCTTAGTACCTCCAATTCATCAACCTCTGTTATCACATCAGTCCCTGTTACCTTTGCCATAACAATATCATCACTTGATATTGTTATGCAAAATGGCCATTCTGTAGCTCAACAATTTCATCTACTTCTGTTACTTCTCTACCATCTACACTAATTAAAGTTATCCTTCCATAACTAGTCTTCCTCCTACTTGCTACATGAAAAAAAACTCTTTTGGGGATTTCCTTTCGCCTGTTTGGCTAATCTCTTCTCATAATCAAATTTCGCCTTTCTTACCATGCTGGTCACTTTTCTTGTCTGATCCTTGTACTGTTTACGAATTAGCTAGTTACCTTTCTCCTTATATAGAATATATACTCTCTACAACATTTTCTATTACTGCAAGTCATACTTAATGATACTACTCACTTGTTTCCTACCCGATTTACCCTCCTGACGTTGGTAGGTAGGATTTACTGGTAATATCAGATGATTTGAATCTGGTCTGTGTAGAAATCTATGATTGCAATATTAATAACAATTTCACATGCAGCAACAAGTTTGATACTATCTGTTAAGAGTCTAAGATCAAATACGTGATAGGTTGTTGTTACAGACTCAGTGCGTCAGTTGCTGGCGACGATGAAATGCATTGCTAAATTACGTGTGTGCTAAACGAGTAATTATCAAGAGAAAATTTAATTATCTGAACTCGATTGGCAAAATGAAATCTCATATAAAGAAAGAAGTCAAATGCATCTAGCTGCTGCATGATGACAACTTTCCTAAATTGATTATAGTATCAGAAGTGGTTTGAGTTAAAGACATGACTGTTCTCCAACTAGTCCGTGAGTATCGTGTTGTGGTGTTCTGAGAAGTGGCTAAATATATGGATGTTCCATTCAGAAAAGCAGACGTGCTAAATAACAAAGCAGGGAACTACAACCTTCTTCTTTCTTGTTTTCATTCTTGAGAGACACTTGTGACATTAAATTAAGAATTATAAACACGTTAACACAAGAATATTTTAATGTTTTGCCAAATATTAGTCTGAAACTAACAGACTATCTTCAGTGGCTTGATCCGAACAGTTTTTACAAGGTGGAATACAAACAATTGATCATTCAAAAGTAGAACGATCAATTGTTTGTATTCTACCTTGTAAAAGCTGTTCCCCTCAAGGAACTGAAGATAGTCCTGTTAGTTTCAGACTGAAATATTTGGCAAACATTAAAATATTCTTTGTTAACATGATTATAATTCTTCTTTTCAGCCATTTTCTGGACGAAGGTTTCTACCCCTTTCTCTGTTCTTGGCAATGGTTGACCAATTTCTTTCAAAATAAAATTTGACAATTCTTCATTCCACCTTCTTTTAGGATGTCCTCGGCCTCGCTTCCCTTCTTTTGGAATCCAGTTTGTTAGTATGGTGAACATGAGCGATGGTGGTCCATCGCTCATGTCTCTTCTGAATAGATGTCCAGCTCATTTCCATTTTAGTTGCTTGTGGTGAAGAATATCAGTGATATGAGTCTGGCTTCTTATTCAGGTATCTTTCATGTGTTGCCTAGCATCAGCCTCTCCATTTTTCTTTGAGTTGTTGCTAGTTTATTTATCAGTGCTTTTGTTAGAGACCAAGTTTCACAACCATATGTGATGACTGGAAGTATATGCCTTCCAAAGTATATACCTTTAAAAAGGTTAAATGCCTTCCTTTTTAAACAGAGTGGGACATCATTGTTTTGCAAAATGCCTTTCAATTTTCTGAATGCACTCCAGGCAGGTTGAACTCTTCTATTTATTTCCTTGTGGAGTCTACAATTTAGATCAATGAGATGACTTAAGTATGTATATATGAAGACTCTTTCCAATAAATTGCGTTCTATTATTTGCCGGCCTAGTTGGCCAAGTGGACAGCACATCTACTCTCCAGCCAAAACGAGTTCGAATCCCGCCGTGGGCATGGATGTAAGTGATTGTCTGTGGAAATATCAGTGGTGGTGGTGGTCGCCGGTAGTTGCGGTCAGTTAGTGATTGGATGGTAGATACGGAGTTGTAGAGCAGGTGCCCTCCCTCAATGAGTCCTTGGACTCCCTGGAAGTGTCAAAAAATAATTATTGTTCTTTGGTGTTACAAAATGATTAAACATGATTTTAGTTTTTTCTGTTTATTTTTAGAGCAACTTTTATGCTTTCATGATATAGGTCTTCTATCATTATACTGAGATCTGGAGTGTTTGCAAAAATTATATCTGCATATCCTAGGTGTGTTAAGTTTCTGTTAATATTTCTTGAAGGACTGCTGTAAAGATTTTGGGCAATAGAGAGTCTCCTTGTTGGATACCTTTTTCAATTGATATTTTATTGCTACTCATGTGAAGTTGGATTGTTGCTGTTGCAGTGTGGTATTTCCTGGAGGAGGTCCATATATTCTCCAGGAACTCCCTGATTCTGGAGTGCTTTGATGATTGCATTAGTTTTGAAGGAATCAAATGCTTTTTAATAATCAATAAAGGCTAAACAGAGGGGCAATTGGTTTTCTTCTGCTTTTTCTATTATTTGGTTTACTGCATGAATAGGATCAATTGTGTTGATCACTTTACGAAATCCTGTTTGTTCTGCTGAGTCTAGAAGAGGGGTTAATCTGTTCGTTATCACTTTTGTGAGAATTTTGTACAGATTAGGAGGAATACTAATAGGTCTATAGTTCTTTACTTTGTCTCCTTTTTAAATAACAGTATCAGAGTAGCATTTTTCCAGTTTCTAGATATCATCCCCTCTTCTAGGCATAGATTTAGTAAGTTTGTAACATGGCAGATTATGTTGTTTCTTCCCCATTTAATTAATTATATGTGAATTAGATCTTCACCAGGACATTTTCCATTTGTTTTAATGCTTGTTTTATTTCATCTGAAGATGGGAGGATTAGCTGTGTTCTACTTGGATCTTGGCTGACTAACCATCAGTCATGTTTGTAGCATGTTGAGCACAGTTAACCACCTAACAGGCCATTATGGATAAAATACGCATCCTCATATGCTTCGTATCCACCATATATTTTAATGTAATATCAATGGTATTACAATTTTAATATGCACTTCGCATCCATGATAACCTTGATGTCAACAGGCATCTTGGCTGGTAGTGTGGTTAAGCCTGGGATTGATTTCCGTGGTGGGCTGGCAACCTACAACACGGTCAAAAACCCTGATGGAACTGATTGATGGCAGTGCCAGTATTTTGGTAAAGTCCGGAGGACCATACCCAAGAAGTATTAGTATCATGCCTCCATGTGGATTCCCCGGGAAACATGGTGTCGTAATGAGCCATGACAAAGTAGATACTGAGCAAAGAGCTGGAAGAAAGCTATAAAATACATCTCCCAAGATGTTATGTGGCCAGTGTGGGAGATTAGGCCAAAACCCCTCCACTACAATGCCAAGAAGAAGAAAGGCCATAAATCCCATGGCCAAAATGGGACAAACACTGGATGTGACTAAATTTCCCCAACTATATGACTACTTTGATTGAAACCGTTTATTTATAAAGGCCAAGGCATGATGCAATCGGGAAGCTTTCCCAAATAATAAGCAATACTGGAATATTCACAAAATTCATAAATATAATAGTAATCAATGTAATCCTTTTTCCTCCATATAGGAACATTTAATTGTTGAACACTTAAAGAAGAGGAAGACCCTACCATCTCACAGCAAGAGCTAAAACATATCAAATGGGACATCATAGGCTTAAGTGAAGTATGCGGCAGGATGAACATTTAATAAAACTAAAAACTGGAGACTATATACTATTATGGGAAAACTAAAGGACAATATGGAGTAGGATTTCTAATTAAGAAAATAATTACACACCTTATAGAAGAATTTAATTATACAGATGAAAGAATAATAGAAATCACACTTAAAATAAACTCATAACTTAAAATCAGGATAATCCAAATATATATGCTCCTATCTCATCCCACACTGATCAGAAGATAGAAGCATTTTATGACACTGCAGCACACAGACTGGTGAGAGCCAAAATTAAAATAAACTCCAAATTGGGAGAAGGGAAAAAAAAGGCTAAACAACAAAAAAATCAAGTTTTGACTTAAAACCTATTGAAAACGAGAAGGATTACAAAGAAAAACTCAATCAAAAACTAGACTTAATAAATATATTTGAAGAAGACAAATAAAATAAGCAAAAACCTAATGGAAGTAATAATCTAAGCAGCCAACGAATTCAAAAGCAACAAATAACATAAAGGCCATAAGGTTTTAGAGGGGACCTTACGACTACTAAAAGAGATACGAAATATGAAACAAGACAAAAATTTAACTCCTAAAATAGAATATGCAAAACAATATGGAAAAAACTATAAAGAACTATGTAAAACAATATGGAAAAAAAGATGAGAAATGAAATAAGATCTTATAACACTACAAAAATAAAAGAAACGATTGAAAATAAATAAAAATATGAAAATACTAAGAAAACATTTATCAGTTGTTAAAAGTCAAATAACTGCAATAAAAGATAAGAACAGAACTATGATATTGTATTGGAATATGAAATTTTGGTATCCAATAGTGGATATCTCATCATTATTATAATAGTGGGATTATGCTAGAAGAAACTGATTAACTAATCTCGCAGCCATACTAGACAGAAGATAAAGTTCAGGGCCACATTGCACATAATACTTGGAAGCACAATGCTTAATGAACACTGACAGAGAAGGATAAGGAAGTCATTTTGTTTCTTCAGAATGCCTTGATACAACCTTACCTGGATTGTTGTGTGCGGATCCCATCTCCTGGTTTCTGAGGTGATGCAATGAGTGCAGAGAGGAGGGTAAAGGTGATGTTTGGATTTGTAATGTAGAAATGCATTGACTACAGACATTGGTAAACCAGGAGAAAAAAAAAAAGGGTGGGGGGGGGGTAAATATGATATCAAGACCTATAAACTTCTGAAAGGATTATCAGGATCAGAGTAGATGGAAGTTTTCATTTAGCAATGAGTAGTGATGGGACATCCATGGAAATTGAGAATGGATAAATACAGTGCAAGGGTCAAGAGCTAACTTTTCTCTCATATACTAGTAATAATCATAGTGTATGAATGGAATGGCTTACTTTTGGAAATAGTGCATACAGGTTGTGAATGAAGATAAGGTATGACAGCTACAGCAGGTGGTAAGGAGTCCTTGGTGAGCTCTTGAATCCCTGGGTCTTTCTGATAGTAATAGTAATAATAGTCAAAATTCACTTCAGCCTTTATATTCATATATAATTCTTCAGAGCATTTTTTCACATGCCGTTCCTTCTTGCAATTAATATTTTTGCATATTTGAATTTTAATTAATATCATTTGTATTGTTACTATTTTAATATTTTACTGTATTGTCTTATACAGGGTGATCCAAAAGTCACGCATATCAAAAGTTGAAGCTGAGCTGCATCAAGTATTTCAATTCTAATTATGCATTTCGCACCCTAGGACTATTAGCCACTATTGTGTAATCTATCTGCAACATGCCAGGTGCTAGGAGTCCATTGTGTTTTTTTTTTTTTTTTTTTTTTTTTTTTTAAATGAGGAAAGCGAAATGGTATTTCCCCAGGAGCAACGAATTATTTTTCCTGTTGTTTTTAGGCAAATGTTGTGGAGTTTCGTCAGAAGTATTGCGACCCTGTTGTTCCTCAAAATTTGATTGAGAGATTAATCAAATGCTTTCAGGAAACTGGATCAGTTGTAGACAAACAGCAGCATGGAAGACATTCCATTTTAACTGAGGCTGAAGTGACTGCAGTACATGACGTTGCAATGTTAGAGAATTCTCTGCACAGACAGGTATGTCATATGGCAGTGCTTGGAAAGTCATCAAACAATTAAAGCTTCGTCCATACCATGCTCACTCAGTTCAGGAAATAAAGCCACTGGATAAGGGAAAACATGGCGTACTGTAGATGGTTTCAATCATTTGTTGAAGAAAATGGAGTTCATGAGCTGGACAATGTTTTCTTCAGTGATAAAACATGGTTCCACCTAAGTTGATATGTCAGAAAAAAAAACAGAATTTAGTCATTGGAAAATCCTCATGTTTTTCATGAAACACCCCTGCATTCTCTGATAATCAGAGTGTGGTGTACACTATCGCATTGTTGGATCCATTTTCTTTGAGACAACTTCGAACAGCGCATGTGCACTATACTAAGACATCATGTTCATGGCTCCTTGAGATTGAAGAATGTAACTGATTTTCAGCAGGAGAATGCAACTTGCCATAAATCAAATGAAACAATGCAATTTTTGCAAATTTTTTGGTAACAGACTAATTTCTAAACAACTTTTGTCCTCAAAAGTCATCAGATTTCTTCTAAGACATCATGTTCATGGCTCCTTGAGATTGAAGAATGTAACTGGTTTTCAGCAGGAGAATGCCACTTGCCATAAATCAAATGAAACAATGCAATTTTTGCAAATTTTTTGGTAACAGACTAATTTCTAAACAACTTTTGCCCTCAAAAGTAATCAGATTTGTCATCTCCAGATTTCTTCTTATGGGGATACCTGAAAGGTACTATGTATAAAAAATAATCCTCCACAATTGATGAACATCACTGAAGCAATCAGAGCAGTCAGTAATTCGATGATTCAAAGAGTTGCCTCCAATTTGGTAAAAAGATCACATGCCTGGCATTCAAAAATGAGATGGGCAATTTGAATATTTGCTTTAGTGTCATTTATTTTTGCCTTTTGTAGAGATATGGTTATAAGCTTTGATTGTAGCAATTTAATTCTAGAAAGTTTGTCACCAATACCGAAAAATCCAAGTTTATTTTATGATGAGTGCAACTTATAGATCATTCTGCATATTGTATTAATGTATTGTTCCATATATCATATACAATATACAATACATTTGTCTGTGTAGCTCTGTGGAAAAATAAGCATACACTTATGAGCAAAAACATATCGTAGTTTGCCATCCATAGCCCTAGGCCAGAAATACTTAAATTGTTCCATTCTAGTCACCAACAAGAGGCACTTTTTCTAAGCCATTCTTCAATCTCTCATGTGAGCATTCTGGTTTTTAATCTAACTCACTACAAGAAAATCAACTGACTACATCATTATTGTCTGATTTGAGAGATTCTTCAATCTCTCATGTGAGCATTCTGATTTTTAATCTAACTCACCACAAGAAAATCAACTGACTACATCATTATTGTCTGATTTATGATCAGACAATAATATATCTAATGTTAGGGTTGTGTTGACAAGCTGTGATTGGCTACCCACTAGTCCTCAAAAGTGAAACATCATCACCTGCTACACAGTTGCCAAATAAAACGCATTAGCAGATTTTAGGTGTTACATGAATACATTTATGAACCAAAACATTAGGCCACACAGTCTGTTTTTTAGTCAACCTGACTGCATGGAGATTGTTCTCGTGGATATCACCTAGTCCTCTCATGTCCACTGAACAAACCTTGATCACTAATTCTTGTTTAGGGATTATTTTGGACTATGCATTATCCTACAAGATGAAATGGTCTTACATCTTATTACAAGGTTCACAAGGTTATTTGGATACAAGCATATATAAGCATTCCATGTGCTCCTCTTTCAGCTTAATTCTTATTTGGATCCCATGAAGCATTTACGGAATCATGTAGAATGCACCATCTGCCAATCAACACCAGTGCCTTGCTCAGTTACCGAATCCTATGATGTTATACTGTCTAGCTGGTCCAAAACATCTTTGCATGGTCTAGTGGAGTCAATACCAACATGGGTGGAAGCACTCATGAGCCAAAATATATTGTAGTTAGTCATATTTTTTCTATCTCTTGAAAGCCTTGGTTTATTGGTAGTTTGGCTATCAGTGAAGACCTGAAAGATGGAGACTAGCTACTCTTTCAAAATGGCCTACTTCCTTTGTCTTCTTGGCTGTTCGCTTGGCGCAGCAACGCTGACTGCTGTGTGCAGACTTTAAAATAAAGTCGAAGATAAGAACCTTTGGAAGCCATGGGAGGAAGAAAATTAAGTGGTTTCGATTAAAAGAAGAGGGTGTGAGGAACCATTTTGGAATCGTTTCTAATTGATCATAAAGGTATATCAAGACCTTTATGATCAATTAGAAACAAAGGAAGGACAGAGAAAGATTTATCGATTGGCAAAATGTAGAAATAAGGCATCATAGGACATCGTACATGTGAGGCAGATCAAATCAAAGACTCTGGAAGAAGGGTATTAAGGGGGGATGTGGGTATAAGAAACAGATGGAGAATATACTTTGAAGGGCTTTTGAATGAAGAAAATGCAAGGACTCACAGAGAAGATGGGGAGCCTAATGAGATGATGGTGCAGAACATTAGTAGAGTGGAAGTGAAGGAAGCCATAAAGATGATGAAGAATGAAAGGATCCCAGTGGAGGCATGGAAGGCACTAGGGGAAGAGGGAATTGGCGTGCTGTGGGACCTGTTAATAAAAGTTTGTCAACAGGAAAATATACCTGAGGAATGGAGGGAAAGTACTCTTGCCCCCAATGAGTATTTCTATAAAACAAAACACTGCATATATTTTCAAAGAAAAAAATACAGCCCATACCATTTATTAGAAATACCCAATGTCGACTGATATGGGCAGAACCTGGGCTGTTCGAAAGTGGAAACTGGCAGTGAGTGATATGAGTTACACTCCACTTCACTGACCTTTGTATATGGAGAAAGTCAACAGAGTAAGTAATAATGTGGTCATAATTCCACACATTACATTTTAGTACAAGCTCTTACAGCTTCAAAATGATATTGCTCCACATTAAGAAGAAAAGACTGAACACATGATTTGAAGAGAATAATGTCTGAACACTGTAACAGCCAGTCCTAAACCAAACCTTACAGTTCTGTGAAATGAAATGGAATAGAGAATTAGGAACAAGTAACATGGTAATACTTTAAAAGAGTATGATACAATACTTTTCTAATTTAGAAGAAATTAGAAAAATGTTAAATGTTTATTTTAGAATTAAAGTTATAGATATCCTAAGCCATACTTGTATGTTTACAAAGTATTATTTTAATGAATATCAGTAATACTCCTGCTCCAAAATGTCTGCCTTCTTACTTTGATATACATTTCTCTTTGGTTAACATTAATTTCTATTTGTTCATTTCCAATGTAGCTAGCTAGCTTGCAATGTCCAAAATTTTCCTTCATTAATATTATACAGGTATACTTTTAGCTGGCCTCAAACACTATAATCTAAAGGATTAATGTCAGAAGTTATAGCTTGCAAAGGTTAAGGATATTCTCAACCAATCTAGCATGGTGACTAGTGATTTGGGAAAGTTTAATTCTTAGGCCTCATGTCCAACACAGCTAAGGCTAGCCAACAGCACCCATAGAGAGCACCCCTCATAGGACTCTGATGCAATTGTAATATTCTTTCCCTGATGATGATGATGACTCAGTGAACGAGACAAAATATAGGATTGATTATGCATGTTATTTAATTATTTATATGTGCTATATTTATTCCATTAAACTTTATGAGTTCAATTCAGCAAATAAGTCTAAATAGTCGAAATCTGCGCACAGCAGTCAAGATGCAGAGAATCATAGGGAAGTTATCCTCTTTATAAGGCTATCTTTACCTGTAAGTAAGCATGTTAACATCCAAGGAAACCTTTGAGCTATTTTACCAACTTCTGCAATTAGTCAGACAATCAGAAACCTGCCAAAAAATAATCCAATAGAATCATGGTGAAAAATACATATCCTCTCAAGAAAGAAAGGATTATCAATCTGTAGAGCCTGATAATTGGTTTGCTATAAGTCTGTACTATACATTTCACTGGAATCAGTTCCATAAAAATTATTCATGCACAAACATCACTATTTCAAAGTATCAAAAGACTAAAATTCACTTGTACTTCATAATCTACTTTTTCAAGGTTATATATTTCTATCAAAGAGTATAAATGTAAATGCTTTTTACTTGCATCTTTCAATTAGTAGATGAAGAATCCCAAGGCATGCAGATATTTACCAAGTCTTTGCATATTATTTTGAACTTGCTGATATCACATTTAGATGTAAAGTTAAATGATCAAACTGCTTCACACACTGGCAATGCTCATGTCAGCATACCATTTGAAACTATTAGCATCTATCTAGTAAGCATACATTTAATCAGTCTCAATTGAACACAATGGAATTTCATTTACAAACTCCTGGAATTATACCACATAATTATATTAATAACTAGACCATGTTACATGCAAGTTATGCAGGTACTTGTTGGCAAATTGTGAAATTATATCTGCTAACCAATGCAGAATCATGCTCTTTTCCCATGTACGTGTGCACTGTTTTAAGTGGCTTCCACCCACAAAAAGTTTTTCTTGGAAACTTATAGTACATTCGAACCAAGGGTGGAATAAGGATTATTTTTCCATTTTTTATTAATTATACATTTTTTTTTTCATAGTCCAGAAACTTTGCTCTAGAGACCAAACAAAATTTTTTTAAACAAATTCCGGCCTCAATAGGCACGTGTGAGTGTGTGTGTGTGCCTGTGCATATATGTGTGTGTACCATCATTGAATTCCTATTATCAATTGGGGGGGGGGGGGGTACAGAACACTATGATAGTTATATTATCATCATGCAAATCAAGGATTTAGGCCTAGCTATTCTGGCCTTAGAAGTCATCGTTGAATCGTTTAAGAGGACGTCTTGGTTTTCTTTTTCCTAATGGCTTGTTTTGGTAATCTTTCGATTTTCATCCTTTGAATGTGTTCCATCCATTTATGTTTATATTTTTTAATTTTTTCTATTAGTGATTCTTGGTTTAATTCTTTCATAATTTCTTTTGTGATCAAATAGAGTATACTTTGCAGTTTTTCTCATAAACTTCATTTCTGCTGTTATTAATCTTTATCTTTTTGTTCTATTGTCCAGATTTTTCACTTCCATACAATAAGACTGGTAAGGCTAATGTATTGTATACTTTCAGTCTGGTTTGTTTTTGAACTAGGTTTGGTTTAAATATAGAGTTAATTCCACCTGTTATTTTTAAATATTTTGCAATTTTTATGTTTATATATTTTTTGTATGTGATCATACATTCTAGGTAGTTAAATGAATTCATCTGTTCTAAGATCTTGTTATCTATTATCTATTAAGATTGTTATCCAGCAATAACTATCTTAGTTATTGCTGGATCTTGTCCTTTAAATGCCATAGTTTTTGATTTTTTTGAGTGTTTAAGTTCACAGTAGGAGAAAGTTTAATACCTTGATGAAAATTTTTATTCCATTTTATTATTATTTCATTTAGGTAAATATTAAAAATAGTTGCTGAGAGGGGACATCCCTGTCGGACCCCTGTTTATCTCTCTTGTATATGATAGCTCATGATTTAATCTTATTTGTATTTGATTATTTTCATATATATTTATGGTAGTTTTTAGGATATTATTTGGTATTTGTTTTTCATTTAATATGTTAAATAAAATGCTTCTTTTAACTTTGTCAAATGCTTTTTCAAAGTCAATAAATGCAATATGTGTTTCTAAATTGTATTCTCTTCTTTTCTCTATAATTAATTTTAGGCAAAAGGCTGGGTCTATACATGATAGTCCTTTTCTAAACCCATTCTGTACTTCTAAAATAAAGTTAACCGAATATTTCACTAGTTTCCTATTTAAAATTCTGCTATATATTTTGTAACAGGAATTTAGTATACTTATACCTCTATAGTTTTTAGGGTCATCTCAATTACCTTTTTTAAAGATAAGAACCACAATTGCTTTTTTCCATTCTATTGGGGAGTTACCAGTTATATGAATTTTATTTTAAAATAATAGGAGTCTTTCTTTGAATCTTGTTCCTGCATATCTATACAGTTCTGAACCTAGCTTATCTTCTCCAGGTGATTTTCAGTTTGTTTCTTTCAGGCTGATTTCTAATTCTTCTTTAGTTATTTCCTTTTCATTTTCATTAAGTGTTTGCCAGTAGTCTTTTTTAAAATATTTATCTGTCCACAATTCTGTGTAGAAATTCTTCTAATTTCAATTTAGTGTTTAATTTTATGTTTTCTTCAGTATCTGCATTTAGGTGTTTCAAAATCTTATATACATTGGGTCTTTTATTTTATATAAATCATGTTCTAAATTAAAAACAAATTTGTTCCATGATTCTGTTTTTTTCTGACTTCTCTTCTAGCAATGGCTCTTATTCTTTTATATTCTATTTCATCTTCTAATCTCTTACTGCTTAACCATTTATGATAGGCTTCTTTTTTCATTTTGATTATTCTTTGATTTGTATTGCCCCATATGTTCAGTTTTTTCTTTTACTGAATTTTTTTAGTCTTTCCTAAGCTTTCATTTGCTGCTGCATTTAGTATCGTTTTTATATTAAGCCATTCTATTTCTATTTCTTCATTTTGTTTTTATTTTATCTAGATATTGGTTAATTCTTTCTTCATATAGCCATTGTATATTTGTGTCATTTAATAGTCTAGTTTTATAAATAAATGTTTTAAATTTTCGTTCTCTTCTTGTTACTTGTAGCCAGTTAGGTGGTAATCTTAATTTTATTTTAAGGAGGAAGTGGTCACTGCTTATTTCATATCCTCTGTGAACTCTAACATCTAATGAAAAGTTTGATGTCTTTTCACTTAAGATAAAATAATCTAATATTGATCTCCTCTTCTTGCTGCCCAAGTATATTTATGTATGTCTTTATGTTTATAGAAAGAATTCATTATTTTTAGGTTATTATAAACTACAAAGTCAATCAATTTTTTACCATTCCTGTTTAGAGTATGTTCTCCATATATTCCTATATTATTATTAATTTTTGCATTTCCAATTCTTGCATTTAAGTCTTCTGCTAAAATTACATAATCAATTTTATTTATTTTATCATATATATTTTGTAGCTGATTATAAAATTCAATATTATCCTGTTCTCTTCCTTCTTCTGGGGCATATAAACCAATTATTGTTTATATACTGTTTTAAAAGGGAGTTATAAATCCAAATCATGACTCCTGATTGTGGTCTTTGATCTCTGTCAACATACCGCATGTATATCACATGCGGTACAACAACTCTGTGTTGTACCACTTGACCCCAGTCCTGAAGATACTTTCAGGGCAAATTTTGTTTGCACACACTTGGATAAAGGATTAAACTAAATTTATTATAGCCTGACCAAGTGAAAAATAAACTTTCAACATCTTTTTCTAAATCCAGAGTAATTTAATAAAAAGGTGGCACACCATTTGGCAGCTCCTATAGGAGGAGATGACCTTGCTAATGCTTGTGCCTTGGTATCAACACTTGGGCCTGGTTCCCACCGAAGAGACCTCAATAAAGGTCGAAAATAGTCTGGGTAGTGGCCCTTCCCATTTAATGCATAACAATATACATATCCACAAAGAGATGTGTTTTGTATTATGGGAGATACTGAGATAGGAGTGTTGGTAGCTTGCTCCACCTTTGCAAGGAGTCACCCCGGTGATGTACCACTTGACCACAGTCCTGAAGATACTTTCAGGCGCAAACTTTGTTTGCACACACTTCGATAAAGGATTAAACTAAATTTATTATAAACATTATGTTACACAGTCTGGTGTTCCCATAGTTACTGCTGCAGGATACTTGGTAAGGTGCAGTTGTAACTTATCCTACTGTGGCTGTTCAAGTATTTGCAGATCAAACTCTGGACCTGCTACCTACTTCACTGAAGAGAATAAAAATACAAAAGCATATCCCTGGAATCTACCTCTGCCCTAAAACTCTATCCAAACTTCAACAAATATGGGTAGATTAATTGATCACATTTTGGAAACATTCATCATCACACAATCAGTTGAACAGCCAAGAACACAGAACCAAGACCACAAGGCAGAATTTAGGACTTTAAGTCCTGATCTGTTTCTCTACTCCAGTCTTACATACTAATGTAGTGATTGCACATAGATCTTTTTCAAGCTTATCTGTTCCCTGATGATGTGAATGTGACTTAAGCAACTATTGAAAATAATTAAATCTGTTTACTTATTATATCTTCTATATTACAATTTTCCCTGCTGAGACATCAAGATGGACTATGTCATATAACAATTTTTTATATTAAAATAAGTAAAACTGATGAAAAGGTAAAGCTGCTTTGTTATACTTATACTTAATAAATGTAACCAGAAGAAATGTAGCATGGTCTGATATACAAGTTTCAGATGTTCTCTAGCATTAAGTACTCAAAATTTAAAATGAAGAGTTAATGAATTAGAAACAAAGTATCTGACTAAAAATAATGTAATTTCATCTGCATAATAATGTACAGGCCAAATGTCATTATTAGAGGCAAATGCCCCAGTTATGAAAACTAATTCTTTCTTTTGACAACCAGTCTATTAATTTATAGCAGTAGGCTAAATGAGGACAGAAACTTCTGGGTGGATGAAGCAGCCAACAACCGTACTTCAGTGTGTGCAAAAATATAATAGCAGCTAACTGCACTGGCCTGGACTACAGTTGTGCCAAAACAAATAGCTTTTAATTCCTTTTCTGCAGTAGAATGACATTCTGTTATGTCTATGCACGTGCAACCTTTAAGCCACAAACCTTGCTAGGATGGGGGATCTATTAGGAAATCAGAGTGGTAAGTCCAAGGAACAAGTGAACAAAAAAAAAACAACTTCAGAATATTTCGTGGCTACCAATATTTGGAATCCTAAGTTTTAACTTTATAACAAATTTTTAATGGTGTGAGAGATTAAGTTTTGAGTTGATATTTATTGATATTTGCCATTTCATGATTACTGCGAAAGGATTCTGAATTGTCTGTATTGGATAAAATAGTAACAAAATAATTTATTAACTTATTTGATAATACGAGGATGGTCTGAAAAGTTCTCAGCCTAACAATGAAAAAAAAAACGAATATAATAATTTCAAAATTATTTTCAGTTTTCAACATAATCTCCCTTAAGATTAATACATTTATTCCAGCGATGCTCCAACATCATTATCCCATCGAATATAATAATTAAATAATTTCAAAATTATTTTTAGTTTTCAACATAATCTCCCTTAAGACTAATACATTTATTCCAGCGATGGTTCAGCATCATTATCCCGCCTCTGTAATGGTTCTGAGTAAAATCTGCAAAATACCCCTCTAAATGGTATTTTGCAATCACCTCTTGATTCGAAGAAAAATGCTGACCAGCGAGGAAGAGTTTTAGTTTAGGAAGAGAGAGAAGTCAGAAGGAGCCAACTCTGGGGAATAGGGTGGATGTTCCAACAATTCATAGTGCAGATCTCTTAATTTTCCCATTGCCAAAACACCTTTGCAGGCAGGTGCATTGTTCTGATGAAAGATGATTTTTTTCTCCTGCAAACACAGTCTTTTCTCATGAATTTTTTCATTTAGTCTGGTTACAAGATCAGAATAATATTCCCCAGTTATTGTTTTACCCTTTTCAAGATAATTAATAAACAAAATGCCTTTAGCATCCCAAAACACCAATGCCATGACCATTCCTGCTGATGGAACCAACTTGGTCTTCTTTGGTGCTTAACAACCGGCTTCTGTCCACTGTTTTGACTGCTGTTTGGATTCTGGTGTGTAATGGTGAATCCAAGTCTCATTCATAGTAATAAATCAATGCACAAAATAAGTTTTATTCTTGTTAAAATGCTCCACGCACTGTTCAGAGATTTTCATGCAAGTGCGTTTTTGATCTGCAGTGAGCAAACACAACATCCATCTTGTTGAAAGCTTTTTTCATGTGCAATTCTTCATGCAAAATACATCCTACACACACTTTTAAAATGCCTATACTCTCAGCAATTTCACACATTTTGACTCGCCGGTCATCCAATACCATATCATGCACTTGATGAATGATTTCTGGTGTTGTTACACTTTTTGGACGTCCTTCACATGGATCATCTTCAAGGCTGGTGCCTACTTTTTTTAGAAACGTTTTTTCTTCAGGTTTCCTAACACAATAGGTAGATGCAAATGCCACTTAACTGGGCTGCATAGGTCTGTCTCCCAAATTTTGGGTAAATTAGTGCAGCCATGCTTGTTGAGGTTGGAAATATATATATAATCCATGTTAGAAATATTCTGATTAGCAACAGCTATATTGTACCATAGTTCTTTCATTTAATACTGTGATAAAGACCCTAGTTCAGATGAATTGGGAAAGAAGATTTTTTTTTTTTCCTTGAAAAACTCTACAGCCCATTTCTTTTGGCGTTAAACTTCTTTTACAAAGAATTTTGTAACCGTACGATACTCGATTTTATCCATTTCAAGGGATATAGACAACACTTCTGTTTCAGACAGCTGTATAAAGCAAACTACTTGATAGAATGACTTGCAATTTCACATGGATGCTTATGACAGATGTACCAACTTAGAACAAAAAAAAAAAAAAAAAAAAAAATTGCCGATAGTGTTGTCATCTATGGCCGAGAACTTCCAGACCACCCTCGTACATTTGAATTTCCAGCTTCATATGCATAAAGTTATGCATAATTAGGATAACACTAGACTAAATATTATTTGTAGTATATTTCCAAGTATTTTAGTGGCTTTTCACACTGACATAAGTTTCCTTATTTGGTAGTAAAAAACATGGATTTATTTTCACTCTGCATTTTTTTCTTTTATTTGTTTATGTTTAATAAGCTATAATGAAGACAACAAATAATAATCCTCTTTTTATATTTCTCCTCCAAAGGAAGCAGGTAGTATCCCTTAGCCCAAAATCGTTTTTTGTTAATTGGCTTGAAACCAGTCTCCACCTTTATCACTTGCAAAATGTTAGTGTGATCTCTAAACAATATGCATGGATGTTTGTTGAGTTACATATTGACTTCCATTTTTGCATTAAGATACATTTTGATCTTTACTGGAAGAAGGGAAAAGGGTGGGGTCTAAGTAAGTGAACTCTATAATGGCTGGTAAATGTTATGCTTCCTAGAAGGCATGTTTTCCACTGCAGTGAAATATCTGGAATACCTTGCAGTAAAGTCAACTGGTATTAGAATACAAAAAACTATTTAAATTTATAATGTGTAAATCTCTTATATTATAGATTTAGATTGATACAGGTCATAATATGAACTTCTGAATTATAAATAAAGATCACAGAACACTCAAATCATCACCTTTCCGTCTGTTTTTAAGATGAGCTTCTATGATTGTAGCAAATTCTTTCCTCTGTAATAGATCATAAGCCAAAGGTAGTAAGCAAAGGATATATGAGTGAAATTTAGGGTCTCCAAAACAAAAAAGATCAATACCCAACTCAAATCCCATGCCATAATCACATTCATCATTTGCAAACTGAACAAAGGTAATTATTTCTTGTAAGTTATCCAAATGTTTCTCTCTATCCTTATCTGTTTTACTCTCTACAATTTGTATAAGAAGCTTCTTCATTTCACCTAAAACAAATAAGTGAATAAGAGTAAATTAATGATAGTAACACAGATAATTACTGTATAATTTTTATGAAACCTAAATATAAGAAATTATATAGGATAATTGCGCAAACTTTCCTTTTTTTTTTAATATGTGAACAATCTCACCCACGAAGATACATGCAACATGTTATTACCATCTCTAAAGATCAAATATGATTAGGCCAATAATAAGCAAGATACTGGTATTGTGAGTGCTTAAATATTATTTACTACTTCATGAAAGGAGTGCATAAGGGTCAAAGCTGTATAACTCAGAGGAGGCTTCCATGTAGCCTTTTAAGGAATATGGAGAACCAACCAGGGCTTTTGACCTAATGTCCAGTCCTCACCTTCTCATGATGCACCCTGTTAGGTATCTACCCGGAAACCGAATGAAATGAGGATAAGCTAGCTATTTGAGATTTAGCTAACCAAATTGTATTCTTATTGGTTTAAGCCACAATATAAAATGTATATTTACTTCTTAGTTGCAGATAATTTTTCACTGTATGGAGTAAGGCCACCTTATTTATTAGAGATCTGAAATAGCTTGAAAAAGCATACCATGTTTGACCATTATAAACCGGATTATTTATCTTTCTTTATTATTTATCTGAGGTTAGATAAGCTAAAATAGAACTCCTGGATTACCTAACTTTAGCTCATCAATGGTATGGCATATGACAGGTTTATACCTTTCACATTAAAAAAATAATAATAAATAAATAAAAATGAATAAGTACATCCAATGCCACAGGATTTAGACCCAGGGCATGTTAGTGGACATGGAATAATCTATACTATCTCTCACTTATCAAGAACACCAATTTAGTGTTTCTTCAAAATGATCAGAAAGAAAGAAAGCAGGCAATGAAAACCCACAGGATGCTCAGTTCAAGAATGAAATTTGTTTAAAGCCAATTTGATGAAATGTAAAAAACTAAGCATTAAAAAAAATCTAGGCTAAGTATTCATTATAGTATCATCATCATCAAATTCCTGACATGTACAGGATATGATAGCACTACAATGAAAAAAATTACATCATTACTAACTTCCTATGTACAATTTTCCTCCAAATCAGTCTGTTACTTGTCAAGACTCCAACATTATCAGATCTTATACTTCTATCGTCTAAGGCACTTTGTACCGTATCAATCCACCTATATCTTGGTCTTCCTCTGGGTCGTTTTGCTGCCAACCTGGCAGAGAACACTTGTTTTGCTAATGTGACCATACCACCTGAGATTAGCTCTGCTAATGCATTCCTGGATGTTGACAATGTCAAGTTCTTTCCTAATATCCTCGTTTTTAATATGATATTGCCATCGATGCCATCTGTTCACGCCTCTAATCTTTCTCAGGACTCTCATATCTGCAGTCTCTAGTCTTTGGTCAAGTGTTTTACTTCTGACCCAGCTCTAAGATCCATAAGTTAAAACTGGTTTGAACACTGTCTTGTATATAGCTAATTTTGTGTTTCGACTAATTTCTCTCTTATTCCATATGAATTTATTCAATTGACTTCCTACCATACCAGCTTTGCTGATTCTGTTGTCTATTTCTATATTTAATTTACCATCTTCACTAAAAATCGTGCCTAAGTAGCTGAAATGTTTCACTTGTTCTACAGGTTCTCCATTCACAACATAGTTGACATTTTCAATGATTCTGCCTATTTTCATGTCTTTGTCTTTTTATTGCTGACCTTCATGCCATATCTATTACAACAGCTATTCAATTTAGTCAGAGAATCTTGCAGGCTTGTAGCAGATTTATTTAGAAGTATAACATCATCCGCATAAAGCAAAGAGCTGACATTAACATCTCCAATTTTGATATCATGTTTAATACCACTTTCCTTCATAATGTGATCCATATAGATAATGAATAACGGAGGGGATAATGTACATCCTTGTCTCACACCAGATTTAACATTAAACCATCTTCCTGTACTTCCTTCAATTCTAACTGCTGACTTACAATTCAAATAAAGACTAAGTATTGCTTGATATAATGCCCCATTGACACCATATAACTGTAGCATATTGAATAGCTTCTCTCTTGGCACCTTGTCATATGCCTTTTCAAAATCAACAAAACTTAAATACAGATCTTTGTTATATTCCCATGATTTCTCCACTATTTGTCATAAAGTGAATATCTCATTTTCCTGACAGCCTCTATTTGACCTGAATCCAGCTTGTTCTTCACCAAGCTTTTCTTCCACACAATTGTTCTCAACTGTTTCTCAAGTATACTTGCACATATTGAGACAGTTGTAGGTGTCCTCCCCCGATGAGTCTTCGGACTCCTTGGAGGTGTCAGGAATAATAATAATAATATCTTACCAGGAACACTCAGTAGGGATATACCTCTGTAATTTTCACATTCAGTTTTATTTCCCTTTTTATATATGGGTTCTATGAGAGCTCTACTCCAATCATCGGGAATTCGTCCCTCTGTCCAGGCATTCTGAACTATGCAGTGGAGCCACTGTAAGACTTTTATATATTTCTGGTCGAGTATCATCTATTCCTGCTGCCTTTCCACATTTCAAGCCTTTGATGGCTTTTTCTACTGTTTGATGGCGCCTGTTGAGTGTTTTTTATCACTGTGTATCACTGCTTACTTCATTTAGCAGTTTTTCAAAGTAATTACTCCATACTTCAAGGATATTTTTCTCCCGTTTTCATGTCACCTTTATCATCTCTATCTCCTTTTATAGCACTCTCTCCTCCATTCCTAAGCTTCTTCAACAACCTCCAGAACATTTTGCCACCTTCTTGGTATTTATTTTCTATGGTCATGCCAAAGTCCTCTTATGACTTTTGTTTAGCTAGTTTTACACACTGCTTTCTTACATTTGTCTCTGTATTCTCTAAGAGCTGACTTATTTGCCAGGAACTTTTGATATGCTTTCTTCTTTTCCTCACTGCCTCTTTAACTTCCTTGTCCACCATGGAGTTCTAATTTTTCTATCCTTGCAGACAACTTTACCACATGCCTCTCTAGCTGAATCAATCAGGGTTTTCTTCAAGGCTTGCCACTGAATCTCCAAGGTTTGGTTCCTGTTCTCAAACTTTTTCATTTTCTCTTGAATAAGCTTTGTGTATTTTAGTGTACAGTTCACATCAGAGAGTTGCTCACCTTTTATTCGCTTTAAAACTTTCTTACATGTTATTCTTTTCAATATGAAATTCAGTTTTATTCATTATAGTATTACCAGTAAAATCAAATAGCACCATATAGGTGCATTTTGCAACAGTGTGTAAGTATATTTGATTTGAATTATTCATCTTGATTTTCAGAAAAATTAATTATTTATTTGGATTCCTTCCTAAAGTTTATTGACATGCAAATGTCTGTGAAAGGAGGCAAATGGATGGTATGAGCAAAGCATATTGGGAGTGTATACTTGCAGAAGGATCACTGAACTAATACAGACAAGTGAATCCCAACCTGCCTAGTGAACATGGGAAGGATTAACACTGATTTCCACCTCCCATTCCAGATTTGTAATCACTTGGGATAAAACAAAGTAAAGGATATAAAGTCGATGGGCACTTGAATTATGCAAATGAGACTACTCCATCACATTAAAATGATGATTCAGACCAACCATTCAATAATTGTATTCGATAAGAAAACTAATAATTGTATTGGATAAGAAAACTAATAATTGTATTGGATAAGAAATAATTCAATAATTGTATTGGATAAGAAAACTAATAAGATCATAAAAATGCAACAGAAGAATATTCAGTGGCATTTACTGTGGACCTCTTCAGGGTGAAAATCTTTTGTAAGAGCTAGTATAAATTGGAATATGAAGCTCCCAAGTCAGTGTAACTGCATCCAGGTGAAATGGCTGTGAGAAGGGAATTGATGGAGTTTGAAAGAGGCATAGTGATAGGATGATATGTTGCAGGCCTATGTTTTCAGCAAATTGGGTCATCCCAGGTCAAATCAGTAACACCATACAGAGATGGAAGCACATAGAGTCAAATGAAAGTGCTAACCACAGTGGGGAACCCATGAAACGTGACTATAGGGTGCTACAAAGGATAATATGTAAAAACTACCATTCATCAGCTGACATGTTGAATGCAGAATTCTGGGCATTGATTAGAACACGAATCTGTGCAAAAACATTAAGAACAGATGTGCACAAAAAGGGTCGTGTGGTAGGACCGTAATATCCAAGCCCCACATTACCTGAATCTACATGCAGCATAGTCTTGAGTGGTGTAAAGAGTGTGTGTACAGTGGGATGTGGAAGCTTGGAAAGTGACGTGTTATGGAGTGATGAATCATGTTATGCCCTCTACCAAGCAGATGGACTGTTGTGGATGTGGCAGATACCTGAAGAATGTCTCTTACCAGAGTGCATAACCCTAACTATGAAATGTGGAAGTGGTGTGATGGTATGGTCCTGTTTTTCTTGGTTAAGCATCAGACCTCTGTTTTGGTGCCACAAACATTGAACTCTAGAGGTATCTGAATATTCTGGACAATGAAAAGGCTGCTACTGTAATTGAATGGTTTGTGGACATGAATGTCACCACACTTGACTGGCCTCCACAGAGCCCTGATCTCAACCCTATTGAACATCTGTGGGGTGAACTGGAACACTGGGTTAAGTTACAACATCCAGGACCTCATGACGTGTGTACAGGAAAATGGTCCGAAATGCCCATTGATTGCCATCGAACACTTCTGGAAAGTATGCCCTATAGGATTGCTGCCATGATCACAGCAAAAGGAAGTCCTATATCTTTTTAAGGTGAGCACCATGGCTGGTCATTCCTTATACTATGGTATCTGTTGACTTCTTTCAAAGCAATGTGTATGTGTGCACGCGCACACCACACACACTGTTATGCTACTTCTGTCATTAAATAGCATAAGAAAAATGAAAAAAATTCTGATAAATAGGGGAATCTGGATCTACATTATCTCCAAAATTCTTTACGTTTCCTTAGAAGAAGTTTGTCATGAACTAAATTGGAAGAACAGAGGAGTTGAAATTAACAGAAAGATTTTTACTTATCTGTGTTTTGTTGATGATGATGTTCTCTTGCCAGAAGATGGCGAGAGTAGTAGATTCATACATTAATATGTGAGATAAATCATAAAAATCAAAGCTGCAGAAACAGAAGAAATAAGGATACAACTTAGGTTGGATGGCTTTTGAGAAGGTGAACGTTATCTTCACTTCATTTGAAAAGGAAAGCTTTCAACCAATGTGTCTTACCTGTAATTACATATGACAGTGAAACATGAAATTTCACTAAAGTTATGGTTCACAAATTGAAAATTTCCCAGAGAAGAATGGAAAGGAATATATAGTGATACTTGGCAACAAGATACCCCTCCTATTTGATAAGTTCAAGAGCAGGTGTATAAGACATTATCAAACATATTATACATCGAAATGTAGACTTCTCTTGTCAGTGATGACAGATAAGATGAATCCTTAAACATACTGTGTGCGTGTACACATGCACAAGAGGGGGGGGGGTGGCCAAAAAAAGGTCTGATAAACACCTAGAACAAAAATGATAATAAAGCAACTGATATAACCACAAGAACATATCTTAAAACTCTTTAACCCCCAAAGGATTTTAAGACATGTTCTTTCTTGTGGTTATATTATAACAAACTCACTCAGAATAATAAACTACTGAAAAGTCCCAACCAAAACTCCATTGCCACAGCACTACCCGCTATAACAAATTGTTCCTACCTAGTCTATATGTGATTGAAACAGTGAGAGCTGGCTGCATCACAAAGATTTTTTATATCACCTTATATTAAGAAAACTCTACAAATGCTACATTAGATTAAATTATACATTTATCATCAAATGCTATTTCATTGCAAAATGATTATGGCCTTATTACGTTACCAGTATATTTATGTTTAGCAGTGATGCTATAAGCAAACCAGAAACAAGTGCATTACCACAATATGTTAGAAGTTCCCAAACATTTATGGATAGGATTGTCATCATATACATCATTCACTTAGCAATCTCATGAACTTTTTCAATGGCAGAAGGTAATCTACACTTCATGCCCTTGATCACCGTCACATCAGCTGATACGTGATGTGGTTGTGATAAAAAACCAAACCAAGCAAATCTGTTTAAAGTTCAAAGCATATTCATTGTTTTTTTTTGTTTTTTTTAAAATTTTGTAGAGGTTATATGACATGACTGCATTCTAATTGTTACACAATTAGAATGCAGTCATGTCATATAACCTCGTATCAAATGGGTAAAATATCTGCAAGATATTTCATAGGAAAACATATGGAGTATTTGAAAAATGAAAACTGGTTTCTCTATGATAATGTTATGACTTATTCTACAGTACCTGTTTAAAATTAGCACTTTCTCACCCTACCGCTAAAAGCTTTCCAAATCCACTATATTTTCTAGACATGACACCCTGCAACATCTTGTCTAATAACTTATGAATAACAACTTGACCTTGCACAAGCATCAAACTGCCCTATATTACAGAATTCAGTCAAAATGCACAATCATTCATTCGGTCAACTATTTATCTATTGTTGTGAAAGAGAAAAGGTTTAGCTGGCTGTTTGTGCTTTAGTTCATTCATTGTAATATCTTACAGTACAGCTTTTCTCCAATATTATTTCAATACAAATACAGTTACACTACAAGCTTTTGAAACTGACAAATTATGTTACAGATTCAGAGTTTAGATGGATTAAAGCTGTCATTAGCACCTTGGAACACAGAAATATAACAGTTGAGTATACTGGAGATTAGAAGTCAGATTTGAAAATAGACAGAAAATTATTAATAAGAAAATTTTAATCATACTGGACTAATATAATATCCTGAACACTCCCATGAGGATACATGGGAAATGATGATCGTTTATCTTTCAGGCATAATGATTATCTATAATCTTCGTGTTGTTGCAAATTCACTTTTCACATACGCGGTAAGATTTTACATCACTCCATTTTCATCTAAATTCTTTAGTCAAAATCTCATAATCATATCAAGTCATTTATCATCAAAATGTTACTGAAAAAACAAACACCTATGTTAATCATATATCTTAAAAATAACAATTTTCACTTAGACAAAATTTGAATGTAACTATATCAATTACCTATACAGATATGCAATAAAGCCCTGCAGAATCATTTAACCATACTCCTAACTAATACTTATACCTGAGGAAAATGATATTATAATACTAGATAGTCTATCAGAAACAAGCAATATTATATAATGAGTTAAACTGTTCACATATCAAAACACATTTTTGATTATAAGAATTCATAATGGCAAATTTTATCAAAATCCATTCGGGAAGAAAGGAACTTTTTTAAAATTAATTAAAAAAAACCTTTTTTTTTCATAACACTACCAGATATGAGAAATCACAAAACCTATAACACAGGAGAAAGAAGGAACATGTTACTATGTGTTTCCAAAGCTGTAGTTCTTGAAGGAAACAGTGCAATAAGGTTAAACGAGTAGAAAGGCTTGTGTGTTGGTAGGTCGCATCAATTTATTTAATGGTATCAATTCACAACACAAGAATAATAAGAAAAGTATTATTATTTATTTATTTTATTTGCTGATATTTCTCTGGAATTATATACTGCATCTTCAGAGCACAAAAAACAGTTTGTCACAGTATGTGAACAGCAACAATTTTGTTAACAGTGGGACTCGTTTAAAAATTGTGAGGGAGAACACAAGAAACTAAACTTTTTTTTCTCTCCTCATCCAACAATAGATGCCACCAATTAGAACTTTAGTTCATTGTGTTGTCTATTACAAATATTTAAATAAGTTGTCCCACTATTAACGAAATCATTACTGTCGGCATACTGGGACAAACTGTTATTGTTATTATTCTTGTGTTGTGAATTAATACCATTAAATAAACTAACACAAGTGCAATAAGGTTGTTCCAAAAAATAAAATCAGATGATCACATTTTACATGATTAGAGGAAATTGGAAATATGATGGTCAGTTCAGTGGAAATGCATCCATATAAATACACATAGAAAAGGCATATGGAAGAAAGAGAATGTCTATGAGAAAGTGACTGGAGAGAGAGAGAGAGAGAGAAAGGAGTAACTGCCCTCTTCCAGAGAGCATCAAGCATTGTAATATTCTTTCATGGTTTCTGATGTACCACAAAAAATGTCAGAACAATATTCTAAGATCAGGCAAATTTGGGATTTCTAAAGTTTTCGGAGTTGTATAGGCGAGAAGAAACTTTGTGGCGGTTTGTAATACATATACATTAGCAGTATTTCTGAGGTCTCTTTCTTTTCTTTGTTCTTTGTAATCAGAACTATGTCAATGTATTCCAGAATGAAAGAATAAGAATGTCAGTTATAATGCAGTACCGGTTTTATTGCAGATACAATATCCTCAAGATAAGGAACTGTATACTTATTTTTTGAAATGTACCATTTTATGCTGATAACTACTATTTCTGTATAAACAGAAGTCACATGCTACTAAAGGAACCCTCCCCATCCTTTCTCTTGGTTCAACAATCTTAACTTTAATGTAATCCTGGCAAAAACAGTGTGCAGGGCCCAGGTTGTCGTAATCACCGAATTTAATTTTAAAATAGGTATAATACACTTTTTTTTTTTTTTAACAAAAATCAGTGATGTTTTGAATTTGTTTATCCACAGAATAACCACATGCAGATAACAAACCTGGTTTATTTAAATGTTCACAAGACATCTATGCCATAATCAAAACACTGAAAGTCCAAAACCAAGCCTGAACAAGACACTACTGAAATCATAATATGCCACAATGAAACTAAGCTAAACAAAATTGTAGCTTGAAAGGCAGTTGACTGGTTGAGAAGGCAGAAAAATTGGCAGTTCCAATTAGCACAATGGTTACCACTTTGACTCATAAGAAAAGAATAGAATAGAACAGAATAATGGGAATCAGTCTAACCAGTTAAGAATTAATTAATGAAGTAAATACACACTATTTACTTCATTAAAATATTAATGTGAAATAAAAAGTACTAATTTATGAATGGTTCGATTTTGTTATTCGATTCATGGTCATGTTACTTTTTTGATCATATTGCACAATTTACAAAAACTATACACAATAAAAGAAAACTGATATTTTTGAAATGACCACACCAAATCCATTGTATATATACTAGTAATACTGATGGTAACCAGTGTTACAAACAAAACTAATAATTAATTTTACAAATCAGTTTATTTTTCAAATTTTCTGATTTATTTTTGAACTGCAGTTTCACTTATAATTTTAAGTGGATGGAACAGTACAATAAGTATCATATGAGGAGCATGCTCTGAAGATACTGGTTTGAAATCCAGTGAAATATAAGCTAGTTAATAAACTTTTTTTTTATATAATTTACTTTGTTTGGTAAATCAGGAATCCTGTTCAAGAAATCAAACAAATATTTTTCATACTACTTCTCACTTCTAACAGGTGGGTTATGGTCTCACATCAGATGATGAAAATCACATATAACCTAAATAATATTCACAAGTATCATGCAGCAAAAATGTTTTATCTATAGTGGGATTCAAATGCACATCTACTGACAGCAAAGAACAGATACTATCCACTTAGCTATCCAGGCTGCGAAGTGCCTAAAACTTTTTCGAACATCACTGCCACAGTGAAATATATAAGTACATCAACATGGCAAAATTTATATCCATTTGTCCATTAATGATGTACTGATAAACACTGCAACTGTTAAAGTTTGGAAATCTGAATGATGCAAATCAATTTGTAAAAAATAAACAATGCCAAAAAAAAAAAAAAACATATAAAATTATTAAAAAATAGAAAAAAATAAATCCTTAGCATACCGATGGTATGAATATGCTACAAGTTTAAAGAAAATCCTTTTGTGGGTGGGAGCTACATAAAAAAATCATTCAGTACTTGATAAATAAATCTGTAAATCTGACAGACCAGCTTACGTGTTGGATGTTCTTCATAACTTATTTTAATGGTATTACGACACCAAACAAAATAAATTATAAATTTATTTTGTTTGGCGTCATAATATTTTAAAAATGGTATTTTAAAAAAAAACACAGAGCTATGACTATTTGTTCTAATGATACAGCTCTTTCCACAGAATGTTAAGTATCTTTATCATATTTTCCTGGTTGGCTACAGCTACTACAAAATAGATAAAATACTACATAGCCCTTCTTCAAACAACCAAGAACAAGTATCATTGTCATACAACAGATATCATCTGTTAATGATATCTAAAATATTAACTAGCTTATATTTTGCTGGATTTCAAACCAGCATCTTCGAAGCACAAAACAAAATAATTACCACAGCTAAATACAAGCACTTAGTGTGGTTACACTTTGTTGATGATGTGTTTCGCCATTTGGTCTCCATGGGCAAGACACTTTGGATTCTTTTGTTATTTATCTAAACAGCCAATACACCAAAATTCACTTCACAGTAGAAAAAGAATCTAATAACTATTTGCCCTTTCTTGACACATTAGTCATTCACTTTCAGATAAGTCTATATCTTTTTCCATTTATAGAAAGTCAACACACACACACACACACACACACACACACACACACACACACACACACACACACACACACACACACACACACACACACACAGGAATATTTCTACATAAACAACCACATCATGATCCAGCCCAAGAGCATGGTATTTTAAAAAAAACACAGAGCTATAACTATTTGTTCTAATGATACAGCTCTTTCCACAGAATGTTAAGTATCTTTATCATATTTTCCTGGTTGGCTACAGCTATTACAAAATAGATAAAATACTACATAGCCATTCTTCAAACAACCAAGAACAAGTATCATTGTCATACAACAGATATCATCTGTTAATGATATCTAAAATATTTGTTGATGACAGATAAAATACTACATGGACCCCCTACTGGCCCTTCCCAAACACCGAAGAACAAAACACCACCATTCCTATTCCCTAAGAGATATCTGAAAAGATAGCCAACGTACTATTAAAATATGACCTTCTCACCACATGTCAAATTAGTAATCTTGATCCACTCTCCTAAGGATAAATTCCATCCCCCTAGCATATCCTGGAGTGTAAGAAATTCCCTGTGACTTGAACTAATATGGACAGACAGGAAGATCTGTTAACATCTGCCTTGGAGAACATTAAGAACTACATTCACTACTATTATTGTGGCAAGCCTAAACTGGCAGATCAGGACACTCTTTCACGCAGGATCAGATGGGAAAAAAACCAATGTGCTATACAGAAGATCATTATAGGTCGGAGAGATTATTTCTAGAGTCAGCAATGACTATAAAGCATTCTCCTAACCTGAACAAGTATGGTTGTATTAATTTGCAAAAAATTTGGGAGACTATTGTCTTAAGATCAATTCCAACATAGATTCTTTTTTTTTTTTTTTTTTTTTTTTTTTGACATTAGAGGTTACAAATTAAGACTTTAGATCTTTTGTCCATTACAATTTGAATTGTTTCACTTACTCATTGTTGCATATAACATGTTTTGTGTTCTGATGATACTGGTTTGCAATCCAGTGAAATCCAGTTAATAAACATATTTTTAAAATTTACTTCGTTTGGTGTTGTAATACCATTAAAATAAGTTATGAAATTGATAAATTATTAAATAAGAGATAAATTTAGAGTTTTATAATTTAAATTATGCAGTTTTAAATCAACTTACTATCAGATTTAGGAAGTGGCCTATATCCAATATCATTATGAACGGGAACTACTATTCCTGCTTTATGAAATGTTTTGGCAACAACATGCTTATTTCTCATTTTCATCTTGACTGTCTTCTGTTCTAATATCAGGTTATTTGATTTGGCAAATGTTTGTAATTCCAACTGTAAGTTCTTGAGGTCACAAATTTGTTTAGGCTTGGTACTTTTCTTTAGTGCTGCAGAAATTTCAACCCTGAAAAAAGATGTGCTTATATCCTTAAAATGATTATTATTACATAGGTGGTAATGATATAAATATTTATTTATTTATTTTAATACAGAAAATGTTTGCATTCATGTGACAGTATCCCACCACAAATGATCGAAAAGCTCATACTGTCATTTTTCTATCATCATCATCATCATCATCAAATTCCTGCCATGTACCCTCAAGGGGTGTACAGGATATGACAGTACTACATGAAAAAATTACATCATTACTAACTTCCTATCTACAATTTTCCTCCAAATCAGTCTGTTACTTGTCAAGACTCCAACATTATCAGATCTTATATTTCTATCGTCTAAGGCACTTTGTACCATATCAATCCACCTATATCTTGGTCTTCCTCTGGGTCGTTTTGCTGCCAACCTGGCAGAGAACACTTGTTTTGCTAATCTTTCCTCTCCCATTCTATTTAAGTGACCATACCATCTGAGATTAGCTCTGCTAACGCATTCCTGGATGCTGACAATGTCAAGTTCTTTCCTAATATCCTCATTTTTAATATGATATTGCCATTGATGCCATCTGTTCACGCCTCTAATCTTTCTCAGGACTCTCATATCTGCGGTCTCTAGTCTTTGGTCAAGTGTTTTACTTCTGACCCAGCTCTCAGATCCATAAGTTAAAATTGGTTTGAACACAGTCTTGTATACAGCTAATTTAGTGTTCCGACTAATTTCTTTCTTATTCCATATGAATTTATTCAATTGACTTCCCACGATACCAGCTTTGCTGATTCTGTTGTCTATTTCTATATTTAGTTTACCATCTTCAGTAAAAATTGTGCCTAAGTAGCTGAAATGTTTTACTTGTTCCACAGGTTCTCCATTCACAACACAGTTGACATTTTCAATGATTCTGCCTATTTTCATTGTCTTTGTCTTTTTATTGCTGACCTTCATACCATATCTATTACAACAGCTATTCAATTTAGTCAGAGAATCTTGCAGACTTGTAGCGGATTTATTTAGAAGTATAACATCATCCGCATAAAGCAAAGAGCTCACATTAACATCTCCAATTTTGATATCAGGTTTAATACCACACTCCTTCATAATGTGATCCATATAGATAATGAATAACAGAGGGGATAATGTGCATCCTTGTCTCACACCAGATTTAACATTAAACCATCTTCCTGTACTTCCTTCAATTCTAACTGCTGACTCACAACTCAAATAAAGACTAAGTATTGCTTGATATAATGCCCCATTGACACCATATAACTGCAGCGTATTGAATAGCTTCTCTCTTGGCACCTTGTCATATGCCTTTTCCAAATCAACAAAACTTAAATACAGATCTTTGTTATATTCCCATGCTTTCTCGACTATTTGTCGTAAAGTGAAGATCTGATCCTGACAGCCTCTATTTGGCCTGAATCCAGCTTGTTCTTCACCAAGCTTTTCTTCCACAATTCTTCTCAACCGTTTCTCAAGTATCATTTTTCTATATATATTAAAATTCCTAGTTGAAAAGAATTATAAAACCGGAGAAAAACTCATGTAAATAACTTTATTAGAGTTGAATTTTCTCCAAATCATCATAAGTACAAGATCATAGAATGGCAATTAAACATTAACAGACAATACCGAAAAGCACCACCTAAGTAATTAATGTAAGATAACTATAAAAGGTCAATAATTTCCTAACTTATTTAAATTCGCTGTGCATTCACTAATGCCATGCACATAAAAGACAGTAATACAAGTAATTTCTTCTGTATTTGAAGAGGTAGAGATATCATAACTGTTAAAAGCTCTTTTGATGAAGAAATCCTTAAGACCATTAGATAAAAAGGTGGAATTAACATGTTGAAATTTTTTCTGCTATAGCACATCTGAAGAACATAAAGAATGAACATGATGTTCTAATGTTTTAATAGTTCCAGCCTTTGAACTAGAATGGTGATGAGATTCAGCATGGATATAATGGCCTGTATCAGTTTTCTTCCAAAAAACTGAAAAATGTAGGCTATCATTTGTTTGATGAAGAATTAAAAGATCTAAAGAGGCTAATTGTTTATTTTCTTCTTCTAAGGTGAATTGGATTCTGGGATAAGTTGCTAAACAAGAGATAAATTTAATGTTTTTTTTTTTTTACTTAAATTATGCAGTTTTAAATCACAACTTACTTTCAAATTTAAGAAGTGGCCTATATCCAACATCGTTATGAACATGAACTACTATTCCTGCTTTATGAAAAGTTTTGGTGACAACATGCTTATTTCTCATGTGGACTTCTTTCATAATATAGAGATCTTTGAATCTTATCTCAAAAAACAGCTAACAGGTTGTTCATTTCAAATGTGCAAAAATTCTTTTTAGTGCAAAACCTCCACATCAGAATCTTTCTTTCTCTGAATTTAAAGCACTGAAATCATTGAAGAATAATAACAATTTAATTATCACTAATGCTGACAAAGGAAAGGCTGTTGTTATTGTTCAAGACAAAAAAGAATATGAGAGAAAAATGTCTATTACTTTGAGACTATTCAACTTATAGGCCCCTCACATCTGATCCTGTCTATAGTAAACAAAACAGATTTAATTATATTATTGATAAGGTTTCTATTTTGGATGAAGATCAAAAGAAAATGCTTAAAACCTTTTTTTGGTCGTTCAACTAGAGCAGGGATCAGCAAACATTTTAGACCATTGACCCCTTCATTGAATCCTTGATCCCTTGATCCTTTCTTCCATCATGTTAAATAAATGTTATCAATAATAAAAAAAAGTTTCAATCACATCTTTAATGGCTGGTATGATCTCCTCACCAATGGTATGTGGTTTTCCTTTTTTTGGTATATTAAGAGAGATACTGTATGATGTTTTCAGTCCTCCTTCATAATCTCCACTGGCAGGTGCTTTTAAAAATGTCTTTAAATTTGGTTGTTTTATGATCTTTTCTTTCAGTGCCTTAAAAAAATTAAATCTTTGTTTTTCTTATCAGAGTGAACCCTTTCGAGATGATCTTTCATCTTTGCAGGCTTCATAGCATCATTACTGAAAGTCTTTTCACATAATCGGCACATAGGCATTGTTTCATTGGTAAATGATGGTATAAATCCAAATTTTAAATATTCTTGTGAATACTGTCGGCACTTCTTCTTACTATCAGGGGCTGCCATTATCTCGGCACTATAACTTTAAAAAATTATGCAATAAATTCAAAAGTTATCAGATCACCGATCACCACTCTGACAGCTATGGGCAATAAATGCACATTAGCCCAGATTGTCTCTGTTCTAGATGTCTTCATTGGGGAGAACGTGCGTTTCTCCCTCGTTGGCTCAGTCGATCAACCAGCTGGCATTGCATGTTTACTAGGTATTATTCAAAATCGTTTTAGGTGTTCGTTGACATTTATCGATCCCTTGGACAGCCACATCAACCCCCAGAGGTCAATATCGATCACTTTGCTGACTCCTGAACATGTTCTTCCCAAAGTTCATAAACCAGATATTCCATTAAAACCAGTCGTAGATAGTATTGGATGTCTCACTTATAAAATTTTTAAATTCTTATCTAGTTTACTTACTACTTCAACCAAGAGAACTGCTACTTATATAAAAAATACTGTGGACTTTCAAAATAAAATTCTGATCTTCATTTCAACTCTTCAGATATTATGATTAGTTTAGATTTTGAATCCTTGTATGCTAATGTTCCTTTATCTGATTCCCTTGAATTACTTCAACAAGAATTTCCTTCAGATCTTGTTAAACTATTTGATTTTGCAATACATTCTGGTTATTTCTCCTTTAAAAATAAATTATATCAACAAATTGAAAGAACAGCCATGGGCGATCCTATTTCTCCTACTATCACTAAATTTCTTCATGGAACACGTTGAACAATGCAAATTTGATAACATCTCACCTAGATCAACTCACTGATTCAGATACATGGATGATAATTTTGCAATTTAGAATGGTTCTTCCTCTGGGTTACAGCAGTTTCTTTCTAAATTAAATGCACTTCATCTCAGGATCCAATTCACATTAGAAGAAGAAGTAAATAAGCAATTAGGTTTTTTAGATCTTTTAATTATTCGTCAACCAGATGACGGCCTACATTTTTTAGTTTTTCAAAAGAAGACTTATACAGGCCATTACATGTATGCTGAATCTCATCGCCATCCTAGTCTAAAGGCTGGAACTATTAAAACATTACCAGATCATGTTCATTCTTAATGTTCTTCAGATGAGTTCTTAACAGAAAAAAATTTCAACATATTAATTCCACCTTTTTATCTAATGGTCTTAAGGATTCTTTCATCAAAAGAGCATGGTATCTCTACCTCTTCAAACACAGAAGAAATAACTAATGTTCCTATCTCTTATGTGCATGGCATTAACAAACACACAGTGAAAGTTTTAAAACTGCTGAATATTTTTGTTGCCTTTTGCCCCCATCAGAAAAATCTCCACCTTTCTCACTTCTTCTAAGGACAAGCTCCTGCCTCTCAATTATCCGGGCATCTACTAGATGCCTTGCTCTTATGAGTTATCTTATTTCATACAAACAGGAAGATCTACTTTTATTCAGCTAGAACAACAAATCTTATTAAATACCACGGGCCTGAGAAGTCGGGACCTGCAGAGACACTAAACATAAAGTTCACTGGAATAAGACAAGAATTCTTCATAGAAGCTGTTTCCTCATAGAACGGCTTTATAAAATGTGTGAAACTTTACTTCACTTCACTGTCCTAACTTAAACAGATCCAATGGTCTACATCTATCCCCTTAGTGGGAGATAGTACTTTTTAAATCAGCTAATCTTTTCTTTTCTGAATATATATATATATATATATATATATATATTAAATAAGTTAGGAAATTATTGACCTTTTATAGTTATCTTATATTAGCTACTTAGGTAGTGCTTTATAGAATTGTTAATATTTTGCCATTCTGTGATCTTGTACTGATGATGCCTATGATAGTTAGGCGAAAATTCTAAGCTAAGAAAGTTATTTATGTGAGTTTTCCTCCAGTTTTATAATTATTTTCAATATGCCAACTCAGAGTATTTCATTATTGAAACAAAATTCCTAGTGTTTGATGACCTTGATAGGATGTTACAGCATGTAATGCTTCCAAGGAAAGAAGTTCTGCTCAAGTGGAAAAGTAGTGTTTCACAGTCAATAGCATAGCCTAGTGGTAACATGTGCACCATTACTGTTAAAAGGTCTATGTTTGAAGTCCAACTTCTATCACAAACATATTTTGAAATTTGAGGAAGGGAAAAAAATGAAATAAGCAGTATTTTAGCAAGCTGTGATGCTGCATGTGTGTGTGTGCTCGTGCATGCATCCTTAGAACACACACACACACACACACACACACACACACACACACACACACACACACACACACACACACACACACACACACACACACACAGAGAGAGAGATGACTTGTAATTTATGTTGTTTTTCAAGATATTATCCCCAATGCCATTCCAAAGTAATTTAAACTTCAGTAACACAGCCATTCTCAATAGTCATATTACAGATATTTGAAATTGGCATCTGGAGAACATATTCATTATCATCATTATGGCAATTCAAGACCTTGCTTCAGATATCCCATCACACAGGATTAAAAGAAATACAGTACAGTACAGTGGTACACAGAAATTGTTACAAGTCAAGAATGACTATTTTTGAAGTCGTTAGCAGGAGCAGCACTGAAGCATTCCTTAATAAGTAAGATTGCATCAATTTTCCAAAAATTTGGGAGATGGACATTCCAGGACCAGATCCAATCAAAACAAGAGCAAATTTTTAATTTTTTATTCAACATTAGAGACCAAAATAAATTATAATTATGAACTGCTTCCACTATTGACTGTTAGTGCCTGTGTATTGTAATATAACTATGTGCTCTGAAAATGCTAGTTTTGGAAGCAAAATCTTAGCATCTAAATAAATATCTTATTTATTTTGTTCTTGTGGGGGGGGGGGGGTTGTTAATACAGCTAAACCTAAGATGAATACAACAGGCTAAAAAGTCATCACTTCTACTGACTGAATTATGAAATCTTTCTCTCTCTTATGCAATTAAATCTGATGTAAAGAAACTGTATTACTTACAATTGATAATTATATAATACTTGACAAGAATAGTCTTGTTTTAATCCTTTACCCAAGCATAAGCAAACAAAGTTTGTGCATGAAGTATTTTCATGATTACTCTTTGTATACACCTCCGAATCAAAAAATCAACAATCAAAGAATGTGCTGAATAATTTTCAATTCTAATTTATTGCATAGAGAAAAACTGTTATTTGAAAACATTAACAAATTCAGAATAATGCAAAAATAAATGCACAAAAATTACAGTCAAAGGGAAACAACATGATAATTAGTAATTTGTTGCATTCCCCTTAGCTTTTATGACCAAACAGTTGGACATATTCTTTACTAGCAGTTCACAGTCTTTTTTTATCAAAAAATGCCCATATGGTCTGCAGATTAGAAACAAGTTCATTTTTGTCTCTTAGGACATCTTGAAGGAGTTTCTTTAATCCCACACAGATTCACAAATTGTCAATGAAGTTTAAATCTGGTGAGTTTGATGGCCAACAAATTACATTGATTTGACTTTCTTTAAGCCATCTAGTAGTGCTCTTGGAAGTGTGACAAGAAGCTGAATCTTGCTGAAAAAGGAAATCACCATCACATAAATCTTCCGATGGCAGTAACATAAAGTGCTCAAGAATTTCTTGGTACACTTTGGAATTGACTTTTTCGTATACAATACACAGCCTACCTGGACCATCTGCAATCATACAAACCGAGATCATGGCAGGTTACAAATTTCACCCAGCATTCCATGCATTCTTTATCAAATACTTCTTGCTTAAGATGCCAAACACGTATCCCTTGATGACCATGGGACACACAAAATACTTTAATTGCTAAAAGGTACCTTTTTCCAGTCCTCTTGATCCTACAACAGTCTTTACTTATACCATCACACTCTAACTGCCTTTTGCTTGGAAGTTGCAAGCAGCTTTGTCTTAGGCACACGTGATTTAAAACCCAATTTTTGAAGTCGTAGATTTAGACACATTCCCACCTTGTTCTTTCCATTTCCTGTGAAAATACCTTACACTTAGGAAGCAGTTTTTCCTTCACGATATTCTTCAATCTCCTCTCATCTCTCTCATCAAAGGTAATAACTGATGTAGTTATTACCTTCAACTGCTATTGCAGAGATTACTTTGAAAGCTCCAGTTATTAGAATACTGTCTGAATACTCTACTCACGCTTGCTTGAGAACATTTCAATTCTTTAACTATAAACCGTTGAGTTTGGCATTCTTAGCTTCCGATATGTCACTCGTTCAACCCATGTTTAACAAAAGATTAACTGAAATCTACGTGCAAATGATAGCTCACACACAAGTCAGTCCTGCAGCTACTGAAATATATGCTATTTCTATACTCTCCTCAAAACCAATTGGAAAAATTTGGAATATTCTAATATTTTGAACCATGTTAAAAATTATTCTAATTTTGTGAATGTTTTCTTAAATTTATATTAATTACATTTTTATCTGTTTTCATGGTTATATAATTTACAAAATACACAGATTTAGATTATGCTAATTCATATTTGATAATAATTATTGTCACATGCAATAAATTCAAATTGCAAATGATTCAACACATTTTCTTTGATTTGGAGGTGTATTAGTGGAAAGGAAGATTTTTAGTGGTCTGCTATTGTTCATTCAATTTAGATGTTCTATCCATTTTTGTTTATATTTACTTTTATGGTAGTTAAGTGGTTTTATATTCAGGGATTGTAAAATTTTTTCATTTGTTTCATGGTCCCATTTGGTATATCCAGTTGCTTTTCTAAAAAATTTCATTCCTGTTGCTTGAATTTGTTTTTCCATCTTTATTTTCTATCGTCCATGTTTCACTTCCATATAATGAAGTTGAGACGGAACATTATATAATCTGATTCTGGTGTATTTTTGTAGCAAGATGGCTTAAATATATTATTTATTATGCTGTTTACTTTAACAAAATTTGATATTTTAATGTCTATATCTTTTTCATCTTCATATGATAAGTCACATCTCATGTGTTTGAAAGTATTTACTTGTTCTAATATTTTATTATCTATAACTATTTCACTTCTTGTTGTGTTTTCTCTTTTGAAAGCCATTAGTTATGGCTTTTGTCTTCTGAATTTAATGATTCTACTGATCTCTGTAGATTTTCTGAAGTATCTAATACAATTTGATCATCTCCAAATAATAGTGTATCTATCTTTATTTATTTATGGATTTATTTGTATACCAAATGGGTGTTATGCTGTTTCCAGATTGTTATAATTTTATATGTTATAATTTGTATATGTTTAATTTTTGTTTCATTTTTATGTTTAATTTTTGTTTCATTTTTATGTTTAATTTGTATATATGTTATAATTTTATATCAGTGGCATAGCATGTCCAATTTGGTTGGGTGTGCTGTTGTGTGGCTTATACAACCAGTGCTGCAAAAATCATATCAATTTGACTGGATAATCGCATTTTTATCAAGGTATGAAAGTTTTAAGAATGCATAATGCATTAGCACCTATCTTAATTGGTCCAATGCAATTAATTGTAGAATAACTTTGAATACTTTAATTTATCAATTAATTGTAACCAAATTAATCTGTGTAGAATGGAGGATAATGTGTTTAAGATATATCAGAAAACATAATGAAGGCGAATGCTATATTTGGTTGATATATTTGAATTACTCGAAGGTGTAAATATACACCTTTCCTTACCTCCTTCGACTACAATCATACAACCACAAAAGCTTTGGCAGAAAACAGAACATTCAGTAGATTGTCAACATTATTTCCCACTGTAAATAAGGGAAAGAAGGTTATAAACTTAAAATTATCTATATCGATGTCCTAAACACGTCAGTTCACACTTCAAGCACACAAAACAGATGAACTCAGAAAACAAAAAACAGCAACTCATGAAAAATGACAGCATTCAACTGGATTGATCAACACAATAACCAATCACAGTCACTGATTTCTAAGTGCTATTGTCTCAGTGCACACCCTGCCTGGCCTTCTGGGTGGTTTAAAACTACTGGATGGCACAGCAGTTCAAATTCTACTAAGAATTTGAACAGCTGTGCCATCTGTTCAAAGGACTCAAAAGTGTCCATATTTGTGACCACACACACACACACACATAGGCTAGTAGCATGAATGTGATGCAATGTTTATGAAAAGTGTCCTCTTCATGAAGTGTTAGCATGTTTTGTTTGATTTTAGGAATAACACAAAGCCAGAAAACAATTAGGAAAGTCTTCAACAAGAATAAACACAAAAATATAATATGAGTGATATTGCTATTCTGTGGCTATGCATTGCACACCTAGCACACCATAAATATATGCCCCTGATACAAGGGTACATCCTTGCCATACTCCTAATACGTCTTTCCATTCTGATATTTGTTCTAATTTGACTTCTATTTTATTTCCTGTATATATTTCTTGAATAGACTGAGCACTGGTTTGGTATATTTAGATTGATTAATTAAATAATTTTTGTCTATTTTATCAAAGGCTTTTTCATAATCAATGAAAGTCACATTTACTTATTTATTTTTTTGAAATTCTCTTTGCTTTTCATTTAATATTAGATTAATTGAATATTAATTAATTAATTAATATTCAATTAATCTAATACTTTTAGAGTGAAAATTGAGTCTATACAAGATCAGCCTTTACAGAACCCATTCTGTTTTTTATTAGTTTGTCCTCTACAATAATGTTTAGTTTCTCTTTTAATATTCCTGCATATATTTTGTATCCTGTATTTAGCAGACTAATTCCTCTATAGTTATTGCATTCATCTTTACTTCCTTTTTTTATAAATTGGAATAACTAGTGCTTTTTGCATAAGAGTTAGGAGTTTTTCCAGAAATCCAGACTATGTTAAAGAATTTCTTTGTTCATGTATTTTATTATTTATGGTTGTGGCTTAAATATACCATTTTCTAGTTCTGTTACAAAATTGTTCCATCTCTCCCTCTCTCTCTGTTTTCTCTTTATTTCTTGTTTTGCAATTGCACTCTTTCTTTTATATTCTATTTCTGCTTCTACTGTCTTGGAATTCAGCCATTTCTGGTAATTGTCTTTTTTTTGTTTGTTTTAATTCTCTTTTCTATTTCTTTGTTCCAGTCCTCTTTTTCTATTCCATTTATTCTTTATTCCTAATCTTTCTGTTGCTGCTTTCGTCAAGATTAGTTTCAGATTTTCTCATTCCTCTTCTATGTCATTTGATTCATGTGTGGTTTTTGTTTTTAAATCAGTGCATTGTTGATATTGTTGATACTGCTGCCTAGTATGGAGATCCTGTAATGAAGAAATTTTGTAACTCAGTTGATAGGTATTTTTCACTTTATTTATTTTTAGCCATTTCAGTTTATATTGAATTTTTGTTAAAATTACAGAAATTGGAAAATATGTCATGCACATTATTTTTTCAGTGTGGCAAGAAATGAAAACTTGTTTAAAATTATAAAAAACTATAAATAAAAAAATTATAAAAAATGGCAGCCTAGTTGGTGGAGGGGTTAGCGTATCCACTCTCCAGCCAAAATGCTTAGGGTTCGAATCCCGTCGTGGGCACGGATGTTTGTGATAGTCTGTGGAAATGCTAGTGGTGGGTGGTAGATGGTGTTAGTGCAGTTGGTGGAGACCGAATTGTAGAGTAGGTGTCCACCCTCGATGAGTCTTTGGACTCCCTGGAGGTGTCGCGTAATAATAATAATAATACTATAGATTTCAAACAGCAACGTTTAACTGATGAAGTGAGTAAACACTGGAAAGCTCTTCGTGTTTGTTTATATGCAATAATTTGAACAATAACATCTCAGAATTTACCCTTAAAGCAGCATTTATCTAAGTGTGGTTTTCAGTGCAAACCACAGTAAATGAGAAAATTTTATTAGTAAATAATTTTTATCTTAGTTCATCAATTTCAGATACAGTTTAGCACATGTGTCATAAATCCTAGTAATTAAAAAAGTTTTTACATAATTATTTTAATTTCAATAGAATTCAATACAACATATATAAAAATATGCACAAGATGAGAAATGAAAAAGATTGAAAGTGATGAAAAAGATTGAAAAAAAAAAAAAAAACAGGAATTAGTATCAATGGTATAAAATACAACAATCTTAGATATGCTGATGATACCATTCTAATAGCAAAAAACAGAAACAAATGAATCAAGTTACTGCAGTTACTAATTGAAGATGGTAAAGAATTTGGATTAGATATTAATGCAAAAAAAAAAAAAAAAAATTTATGAAAATCTCAAAAGAAAGCAGATCCGAGCCAGAAATATTCGTAAACAATATGAAAATTAAACATAAAACAGAATACAAATATTCAAGCACCTACTTTACTGCAGATGGAAAGCAAGATAAAGAAATAAAAATAAGAACAGCCATAGCTAAAGATGCATTCTGGAAAAATAAAGATCTGCTCAGAAGTTCTGTGAGTATCGAGACAAAGAAAAGGATGATAAGAACATTAGTGTGGCCAATTTTCACATATGGAAGTGAGACCTGGATATTCAAGAAGAGAGTAAGGCAACAGATAATGGCCTTTGAAATGTGGTGCTATAGGAGAGCTCTGAAAATCCCATGGACAGAACATGTGACAAATACAGATATCCTACAGAGAATGAGAACACAGAGATCTTTATTACAGGAAATGATCCAGAGAAAGATGAGATTGGCAGTACAAAGGATATTAACAGTTTTAGAAGGAAAAATTATGGGAAAAGGATCAAGAGATAAAAAAAACGAACGACATGGCTTGAAGATATAAGATCATGGACAGAATCAAATGGCTATGCAGAAACAAAAAGGAAAGCCACCAACAGAGAGAACTGGAAGGACATGGTGCTACACCCTCTCACTGAGCAAGCTACATGAAGAAGAAGAAGATGAGAAAACTTTTTCTCCTAAATTCAAGCAAACTCAAGAGTTTGCTTGTACCATAATACAGCCCTGGCTGAAGTGCTATCTGATGGAAGCAAAATATTACTTTATAATAAAATGATGATATCTATGGTATCAAACTTCTATCAGAAAAAAAAAAAGCAAACATGAACACTCAACAGGTTTATTTATATATTTGTTTTAATAAATCATGTCAAACAGTGTAATTTTTAAAAGTTTACAACTTTTAATAATATTTATACAGTTAAAAAAAAAAGTTGGAATTTAATAGCTATATAACTCACATGTCAATACTCAAATATTTAATATAAATTCATTTAATTTTTTTAAACAATTGTCCAAAACTTGATTTTTCTTCAAAATGAGAGTGCAGTTTAGTGGATTTCTGATTTCATTAAATAATTATATTCATCTTTTGTAAAATCATCAATTATATGAAAATATTTTACGGACCTTTTTATGTTGGAACAGTTACTGCCAAAGAAGAATATATTTTTTCATTATAAAACAAGATATCAAAATCTGGTAAATAACATATTGCTACGCAGTACTTACAGTACAGCTGCAAACAGATTTTCACCCAATGGCATGAGAATGCTGTCTTTGGAAGCAGAATTTGAAGCTACAAAAACAGGAGTATCGCCAGGAGTGTCTCTAAAATAAATTTATCAATGTTAATTTACTTTTAAAATTTAATAGGGGAGAAAAGTTAAATCTGAAATTTTGCACCATGAACTTCTATCAGCAAAAAGCAACAATTATGTAAAAAAAAAAAAACAAAGTTTATTATTAAGGTATTAAGGTCACACTTCTCAAACTAAAATATACATATCATGAATTTTCATTAACATGAAGTAAATTTGCTAGACTGGTTGTCTGAGTGGTTAGCATATCTACTTTCCAACAAGGCTGTGGGTGTCCATCTCCAAATGTGAGACCATCACCCTGCATATTGAAGGCCTGAGGTGGCTTGAAAAAGTTCCATGTTTGGTCTTCAGAGAGAAATTTCTGGATTATGTAAAAAATAAATTAAAAAAAAATATTTTTTATTCACCAAAATCCTCATAGATACAAATATTTCAATATTTTCCAAGGCAAATAGTACATTCATTCTTCTTTCTAGGATACAATCTCACATGGACCTGGAAATTAAGTTACCCCCCTTATTACAAAACAAATTAATGACAGAATGGAAAAAATCTGAAAACAAACCCCAACTCAACATCACCAGAGTTAAAGATCGGTACTATCAATGTAAGAAGCCTGAATGGCAAAGAAATGGAGCTAACTAAGGAATTAGATAAGTACCAGATCAACATAATAGGGGTGACTGAAACAAAAAAGACCAAAACTGGTGAGATCTTTCTGAGCAATAAATACAAAATGGTATATTCAGGCAATGACAATCAAGGAAAAGAAGGAGTAGCCATAGTATTCAACACAAAATATGAGGCTAATCTTCTTGAATGGCAGTCAGTCTCAAGTAGAGTAATGTGGGCAAATATGAGAATGGGGAACTGGACAATGAGACTTATTTGTGCCTATGCTCCCACAGAAGGTTTTACTAAGGTAGAAGTGGAAGAATTTTTCGAGGCTTTAGAAAAAGCAACTGACACAATGAAAAAGAAAAAGTTGGTCCTTGTTAGGAATCTAAATAGCAGAGAAGGAAATGATTGTGAGACATACAAAAATATTTTGGGAAAATTTGGAGAAAAGAGCAAAGCTAATAATAATGGCAAATATCTGTTGGATTTCTGCTCAGGACATGGACTGGTTATTACTAACACCATGTTCCAACATAAAAATGTGCACAAATTCACAAGGAGAGAAGAGGCAAGGAATAAGAAAAGTCTCATTGACTATGTTATTGTTGATAGTGATGTTTTCTCCCTGGTGCAGGACACCAGAGTGTGCAGAGGATTTGAAATTGGAAGTGATCACTATTTGGTCTTGAGCAGGATAAAATTGAATTTCATATTGAAAAGAATAACATGTAAGAAAGTTTTAAAGCGAATAAAAGTTGAGCAGCTCTCAGATGTGAACTGTACACTAAAATACACAAAGCTTATTGAAATAAAAATGAAAGAGTTTGAGAACAGGAACCAAACCTTAGAGATTCAGTGGCAAACTCTGAAGAAAACATTGATTGATTCTGCCAGAGAGGCATGTGGTGAGGTGTCTGCAAGGATAAAAAAATCAGAACTTCCTGGTGGACACAGGAAGTTAAAGAGTCAGTGAAGGAAAAGAAGAAAGCATATCAAAAGTTCCTGGCAAATAAGTCAGCTTGTGCTCTTAGAGAATATAGAGACAAATGCAAGAATGCTAAACACTGTGTAAAACTAGCTAAACAAAAGTCATGGGAGGACTTTGGCAAGAATATAGAAAATAAATATCAAGAAGGTGGCAAAATATTCTGAAGGTTGTTGAAGAAGCTTAGGAATGGAGGTTTTGTTGATTTGGAAAAGGCATATGACATGGTGCCAAGAGAGAAGCTATTCAATACGCTGCAGTTATATGGTGTCAGTGGGGCATTATATCAAGCAATAATTAGTCTTTATTTGAGTTGTAAGTCAGCAGTTAGAATTGAAGGAAGTACAGGAAGATGGTTTAATGTTAAATCTGGTGTGAGACAAGGATGTACATTATCCACTCTGTTATTATTTCATAATGTGATCCATATATCTATATGGATCACATTATGAAGGAAAGTGGTATTAAACATGATATCAAAATTGGAGATGTTAATGTCAGCTCTTTGCTTTATGCAGATGACGTTATACTTCTAAATAAATCCGCTACAAGTCTGCAAGATTCTCTGACTAAATTGAATAGCTGTTGTAATAGATATGGTATGAAGGTCAGCAATAAAAAGACAAAGACAATGAAAATAGGCAGAATCATTGAAAATGTCAACTGTGTTGTGAATGGAGAACCTGTGGAACAAGTAAAACATTTCAGCTACTTAGGCACGATTTTTACTGATGATGGTAAATTAAATATAGAAATAGACAACAGAATCAGCAAAGCTGGTATGGTAGGAAGTCAATTGAATAAATTCATATGGAATAAGGGAGAAATTAGTCAGAACACTAAATTAGCTGTATACAAGACAGTGTTCAAACCAGTTTTAACTTATGGATCTGAGAGCTGGGTCAGAAGTAAAACACTTGACCAAAGACTAGAGACCACAGATATGAGAGCCCTGAGAAAGATTACAGGCGTGAACAGATGGCATCAATGGCAATATCATATTAAAAACGAGGATATTAGGAAAGAACTTGACATTGTCAACATCCAGGATTGCATTAGTAGAGCTAATCTCAGGTGGTATAGTCACTTAAACAGAATGGGTGAAGAAAGATTAGCAAAACAAGTGTTCTCTGCCAAGTTGGCAGCAAAACGACCCATAGGAAGACCAAGATATAGGTGGATTGATACGGTACAAAGTGCCTTAGATGATAGAAATATAAGATCTGATAATGTTGGAGTCTTGACAAGTAACAGACTGATTTGGAGGAAAATTGTACATAGGAAGTTAGTAATGATGTAATTTTTTTCATGTAGTGCTATCATATCCTGTACATCCCTTGAGGGTACATGTCAGGAATTTGATGATGATGATGATGATGAGCAATTCAAAAAAGCATCTAACTGCTTTAGGACCTAAAATGCTAAATAATTGAAATTTTAGACACCATATACCCTACTGAAATAAAATTTTTATGCACATGAGATCATGAGTATAGTCACGAAATTTTCATGACTATGGGGAGCTTTTGACCATCTGTACAACTAATGATAGACGAACGTTCCCCACATTTAATTTTAAACTGGAAAATGATTCAGTTCTGTTGAAATACTTTTTTCTTGATGTAATACTGAAAAATAATTGTGCATCTCATAATTCAGTGGCATCTCAGAATTAAGGAAATATGGTATTTTAAATTCTAAAACAAATTAACATTAAAAAATAACAATAAATGGGCAGGTATATACTTGATAAAGTTATTCACATTTAAAAAATTCTCAAAAATATTACTGTCAGCATCAATATAGCTCATATGTGTATGGTGCAACAAAATGCAATCATACAATAACACTTTCATTTGCCCATAGGTAAACATACAAAGGATTTAGATCTGTAGATCCAGGTCAGCAATTCTGTGACTACCACAAATGAACCATAGAAAGTTTAGGAAAGAATCAGATATGTTCAGTGACCAGAACAAAGGTAGAGGCTCCAGTCATGGTAAAATTAGACATAATACTAAACAAATGATTTAAACATCAGATTAGATGATTTATTTCACCAGAATTCTTCTCACCAAAAACAGTGTCACATTTGCAAATAAATAAATAATCAAGATGAAAGCTACAACAATCAATTTGTGCAAATATATGTCCAGATGGAGACATGTAGCCTCCATCTGGACATATTTAGATGAAAATCAAAAGGCAGTAAGGATAAAAGGATACATGAAGTATTAAAGTACATAAAATCAGGTTAATTCCTGATGGTAATAATGTCAAATATAATGAAAATTTTGGGTTGGATAAAAGAAATGAAGTTAAAAAAAATTTGACTTTTGCAAGAAAATGTTTAATTACAATTTTAAATACTTGGTTCAAACATAATACTTATGCACGGAAAAGAATAGGGAAAATACAAAAACCATTTTAAAATGGTTTTTAAAACCATTTTAAAGTGGGGCCTCCCTTGATGAGTCTAATGACTCCCTGGAGTTGCCCGTAATAATAATAATAATAATAATAATAAAAATGATTATAACTAGGGTCAGAAAGTAAGATGAGTTAAAATTACTAATTTGACTAACTATTCGACCACAACCCAGTAAAAGTTAGAGGCAAATAAAAGTTAGGAAATTATAAGTATTACAAAAAAAAAACATCAATTTATCAGTCTTCTTCCGGGTCTTTTTCTTGCCAACCTGGCAAATTGCCAGATTTAGCTGCCTGTGTTTTATATGAATGAAAAAAGTACTGAGATAACTATACCTGTCTCTGTTAAGCTAAGTGGATGCTCATTATGAGAACATATTAAAGATCTGTAGGTTGAAAAATTTGATTAAAACAGATTTAGTTTTGCATTCCAATAATTTCCTTTCAACCATAATTTAGTTGCAAGGAATTTTACAGTGATGCAACAGAAATTTTTCAGTATATGGCAGAAGGAGAGCACAAAGGGAGCATCCATGGAAATTAAGAAAAGTGTTGAAGCATAGATATAAGTACGGTGGTACCTCAACTTACGAACTGCTCGAATTAAGAACTTTTTTTCATATCCCATTTTGACCTATAGATACAAACCTAGACTCGAGATATGAACTGTGATGTTTATCTTTCCAAATGAAGTAATGCCTATTTTCATTATACTGTATACATATTTTTAACTTTTTCCACTAGTAACAGAAATAGGCTTAACGCAGAGTACAGCACCAGCATATATGTATGCACTTTTAGCTTTTTGTGTATCTACTTCAGTATTTGTGTAAACAAACAATACACCGTGAAGATTTTTTAGGTTTGTATTTATTATGTGTACTGTGTGTATTTCTTTTTATAAGTGACGTGTTTTATTGTAGCTTCGAGTTTATTTTCTGAATAATCTACCAGATAAGCGTAATTTCACTGATCAGCATATTATTTTCAACATGGGGCCAAAGAAAACTAAGAAAGAAGAGAAGAAGAAAATCACAATAGAAATTAAGAAAGAGATTGTGTAAAAATATGAGAAAGGAGTCAGGAAAAGTGATCTGTGCAAGCAGTATGACTTGTCCAAATCCACCATAGCTACAATTGATCTGCAAATAACTGAATATCCCCTTGCAATCCACTGACAATGTCATTGATATAAAGATTAAACAATATAGGTCCCAGTACAGAGACCTGTGGGACCCCACTTGCAACCCTCTGCTTCCTTGAAACTGCCCCACCATACACAACTCTCTGATACCTATTGGACAGCCAATCCTGAATCCAGTTGACCAATCTGACATCCAGACCCATGTGCTGCAATTTAAATATCAGCTTATCATGTGGCACCCTGTCAAATGCCTTCGCTAAGTCTAAGAAAATGGCAGTATATGCCCTTCCCTCATCTAATGCTCTTGTAACTTTATCATAAAAGGCTAGCATATTATTAAAACAAGAGCACCCCTTCACAAATCCATGTCGACTCTCACAGATAACATTACCCTCATCTGCCCAATGCTCTATACGGTCCTTCACTACTTTCCCCAAGATCTTACTAACTATGAATGACACACAAACTGGTCTATAATTAGACACTTCCAGTCTGCTACCTCCCTTATGTAATGGCACTATCTTACCTTCCTTGCATTCCATGGGAACCTTTCCAGCAGTCAGACTTTCATTGAAAAGCCAGGTCAAAGGCACTGTCAGTTCCCTAGCACATTCTCTCAAAACTCATGGTGAAATACCATCCAGTCCCACAGTTTTACTGACATCCAGAGTACTCAGTATTTGAAACACACTCTCCTCCTGTACCTCCAGACCTCGAACCAGTCCTATCCCTCTAGCATTAAAACTGACTTCTCTAGGATGAAATACTCCAATAAAGTGTTCATTGAACAATTCCACTATGTCCTCTGCATCAGTCACTCTATTCCCATTTTTATCCCACAATATCATTCTTCCACAGTCATTTCTCCTCCTACTGGCCACATAGCTAAAAAATTCCCTACGATTTTCTTTGGATCTTAGGGCCAATCTCCTTTCATATTCCAGTTTCGCTTTCCTTACCATACTAGTCACTCTTCTGGCCTGTGTCTTATATTCCTCATGCATCTCTTCACCTGTCTCCTTATATCTCTTCCATAGCCTCTTTTTCGCATGCAATTCCTGTTTAATATTGTTTGTCATCCACTTTACTCCAAATTGCATCCTCTTCTTCACTCGTGGTATACAACTTACCATTGCTGATAACAAATATTCTTTCACAATTTTCCACGCACTTTCACAATTTCCCACGTTAAACCTTGAACTTGCCCTATCTCTCTAGCATTAAAACTGACTCCTCCAGGATGAAATACTCCAATAAAGTGTTCATTGAACAATTCTACTATGTCCATTGCATCAGTCACTATTCCCATTTTTATCCCATAATATCATTCTTCCACAGTCATTTCTCCTCCTCCTGCTGGCCACATATCTAAAAAATTTCCTAGGATTTTCTTTGGATCTTAGAGCCAATCTCCTCTCATATTCCAGTTTCGCCTTCCTTACCATACTAGTCACTCTTCTAGATGTGTCTTATATTCTTCATGCATCCTCTCTTCACCTATCTCTTCCACAGCCTCTTTTTCGCATGCAATTCTTGTTTAATATTGTTTGTCATCCACTTTACTCCAAATTATGTCCTCTTGTTCACTCGTGGTATACAACTTACCATTGCTGCTAACAAATATTCTTTCATAATTTCCCATGCACTAATGATATCCCAGCCTTCCAATTCCTCCCTCCATGAAACTTCCCGAAGTTGACGTCTTAGACTATTATATCACCTGCCTTATAATTCCACACATGTTCCCATCTCTTTGATACTCCTGCATGTCTAGTCATTTTCCAAGTCAAAACCATATGGTCACTCTCTCCAACTGGTGGGAGAGATGTCATCTCAGTTATTATCAACTCTTCTGATGCTATAACCAAATACAAAACTCTTGAACCTCTTGTTCCCTCTATTATATGTTGCCTAAGACATTTGTCCCTCAAGAATTCTAGAAATTCCATTCCCTTATTGCTACATGCATCTTCCTCTCCCCAGTTTATACTACTGTAGTTAAAATCTCCCATAACAATCATTCTTCTTGTACTTGCCAAACTCAACTGTCTAAACATTTCCTGGTCCCTACCCTCTGTACTCCTGAGTCTGTAGCAACACCCCACTAAATATCCTGTCTTGCCTACGCAGTACTCCACAACCACGCCTTCCCTTCCTATCCTGCCAAAAAATGCTGTACCCAGCGACTTCTATTCCTGTTATTATATCCTCTTCTGTCAACCACGTCTCAGTGATCCCAATAATTTTTGGCAGGCTGATGCTATCTGCACCACCAATTCCTCTCCCTTATTCCAGATACTCCTGGCATTAGTATATAGCATATAAATGCCATTGTTTCTATACCCAGCATTATCCCCTCTAGACTCCACTAGGCTCAGAGGTTACTTGATGTCGTCTCCCCCTTCTCCCAAGTATCCATTTCCCACAAGAGGTCACCCCTGCTACCATCCTCCCTGGGACACACTGACTTTTTCAGAACAGCAATCTCTCTCCAGATGCCTACGTCCTTCCTCATTCAAATGTAAGTGGTCTCTTGCATACAATTCTTCTCTGTCCTCAAATGCACTCCAAGCATCCACATATTCCAGTCCTCTCATGTCACACATCCTAGGTATTATGTCATTCAATATTACCACTCTTCTGCTCAGTTCGTCATTATCATACCTAGGCAACACACACACACACTATCTTTCCTCTCTCTGTCTTCTTTCGTACCACCTCAAGCAAGAATCTCATATCTCTTGCTGCCCTATTTATACCACCACTCAAGTCATTTGTTCCCACCATCACAATCATCTCATCCACCCTTTCACCTCTCTTAACCGCCAAAGCCACCCTTTCTATCGTTCCTCCTGGCAAACACTCCTCATGCATCCTATCTTGAACACCACGGATCATTGAGTCCCCATACATTATACCTCTTACCATTCCCTCTCTCCTATTGTTTCCATTTTCTCCTCTTCTTTCATTCCCATACCTCTCTCTCTCATTCCCTCTCACCTACTGTTTCCATTTTCTCCACTTCTAGCACTCCCATACCTCTCTCTCATTCCATCCTCTCCTCTTCTAGCACTGCCATACCTCTCTCTCATTCTGTCTCTCCTCCTCTAGCACTCCCATACCTCTCTCTCATTCCATTTCATCAACATTAAGTTCTTACCCCCTAATACCACACCATTCCTACAACCAATGGATCAATATGTTATTTCCAACTTTAAAAACCAAAACTCTTTTCCAAAGATGTTTCGAAGTTATCACCAACACGGAATTAACCCTCAGGGAATTCTGGAAGAATCACTTCAATATTCTTCATTGTTTGCATCTTATTAGCCAGGCATGGGAAGATGTTTCTGTGAGAACTCTAAAATCAGCCTGGAAAAAGTTATGGCCCGACTGTGTCCGAGGAACTGCATTGGAAGGACCTGAAAGCGAAATTGACAGTTGTCAATTTCGCTTTCAGGTCCAAGATACAGTTGTCTCCCTGGGAAAGACCATGCATTTGGAAGTTGATGAAGCAGATATAGAGGAGCACAACGTTGAGCTAACCACTGAAGAGCTACAGGAGTTAAGAAGAGAGCAGAAAAAAGAAAGGAATGAGGAGGAAAAGCAAATATCTTCAGAGGACGAAGAAGACAACAACAAAAAGGGAGCAATTCCAACAAGTGACGTAAAAAAAATCTTGCAGCACTGGGGAAAATTGCAAGAATTGGTTAACAAGTAGCATCCAAATCAAGGTGTTGTTTCTAAAGCCACCAATATCTTCAATGACAATGTCATTAATCACTTCAGAAGGGTGTTAAGGAAATGACAGATTCAGGCAACATTGGATAGGTTTTTTAAACCTCCCTCACCTAAGAGACAAAAAAAGAAGCAACTGATGACAACAAATCGAAAACTCCTGAACCGCAAAACCAGCAACAAGAATTTTTTTTTTTTTTTTTTTTTTTTTTTTTTTTTTACAATTTAATGGAAGATGATTTTCATACTAATCATGTAAAACATGATTTCATAAATAAAAATTAATATGTGATGGTATACAAAATGCATATTTATAGTGTAAAAATACTCCTCTTCCATTTCTTTGCATTTTCTTCATTTAGTTGAGAAGGTTTTTTTGGATTTTTTTTTCAATTTTTGAATCTAGGAATGGATTAATTAATTTCCCATAAGATATAATGGAAAATTGGGTTTCGAGATACAAACAGCAGTCAGGAATGAATTAAGTTTGCAAGTCGAGGTACTACTGTACTAGGTTTATTATTTTTTCTTTTGTTTTCTTTTGAACGAGTCAAATGGGTGGTCAGAGGGAGTTGTGCATGCTATTGGTTAAAGGAATGATAGACACTATATGAATTATGGTGGCAATAGTCCCAAGTACTTGGGATATGGCAAATAATAATCACTCTTTTGGTTTATTCTTTCTGTTCTCTACTTCAACAACTTAAAATATTGCTCACCCTTTCTCTCCCCCCCCCCAACTAATGGAAGTTGTTTATTTTCCTGATTAACTTCAAAAAATATTTTAAAGTTTATGAATTTCAAACATAAACACAATATAAATCAAATTAACTTCACCAGATCACATTCTTTTTTTTTTTTTTTCAAAATTATACCAAAAATGACATATATAATCCAATATCAGAAGCTCATCTGGGTTATAAAATGTAGGATTACACAAATCAATATAAAGGGCAGTACATAAAATATTCACAATTAAAACAAAACATAGGGTATAACACACACACACACACACACACACACACACACACACACACACACACACACACACACACACACACACACACACACACACACACACACACACACACAAAATAAGAGCATTCACATTTGAACTATTTTGGCACTGATTAGTTTCTCACTTACTTAATTAGTGACATCTTACAATCAGCTACAATTATTCAGAGAAAACTTGAAATTTCACCTAGACCAACCTGAAGTAGCCAATGTGATAATGTGCGCTACCTTCTTTCTTCAATACAGTCTGGAATTCAGGTGGATCATAATAATATCGCCAATGGCAAAGAAGATCAGATGAACTATAAGTTTTACCATTGGACAATTTGCCTGCCAGAATATCATAGGGTCCAACTAGGTACAGTCCAAGATGATTTACCAATGCATCTAGATATATCAAACAAGAGTTAAAAGGATGCAATTATTTATTGCATTATATGCTGCATTCTACACTAAATATATTTATATTTACTAATCATACAAATGTACAGATAAACTTCCTAGTATGAGAGTTGCAGCTCTTGCACAATTTGTAAACTATAAATACTGCTGTTAACTGTTATCATTTTTAATGCTTTTATGTTATTTTTCGACCATATGAACTATGGAAAAGATTGACATCAACTGGGTTTATATTGGTTGAAGTAATTTATTTGATACTAAGTAAAAAAAATTACTGACAATTTTCACCAACTTAACTGTTTGGCTTCTTCCGGGTGAATAAAATAGATACAAAACAACTTTTAGCAGCGAGATTTAACTCTGGTACAGAATGTTCCTACATAACAGTTTACATCATACAAGGTCCATGCATGTGATGTACACATTCTTCTGTACTTGTAAAAAATACAACTGTATTCGGTTCATTCCTTCATGAACAGTTTTAGTGTTTAAGTTGTTTTGTATCTATTTTATTCACCCTAAAGAAGCCAAACAGTTAAGTTGGTGAAACTTTTGGTATTTTTTACTTAGTATTAAATAAATTACTTCGACTAATATAAACCCAATTGATGTCAATCTTTTCTATGTTATCATTTTTATGAGAATTATCAAAATCTACTATCACACCTTACAAAATATGGATGTACAAATATGGCATGTTTGATGCAAATTTTGGAAAGCAGGAAAAGTATATGAATGCTTTATTAGAAGACCTAATGCTCAAATAAAAAGGAGCATAACATAAAAGCATTATACACATTGATATTATTAAGCTTTAATCCAATAAAACAAATAATAAGTTACCCAGAAAATCAATAAATATATATGAATAAAACTTGGAATAGTTCAGTATCACTAAATTTCAAATATTTGTAATTTTTAATCCTTTCATCTCGTTTGAATTTCTTATCTGATATGTAAGCCTGACACAAGGAAAATAGAAAGCTAGGTATTCTGTTGTCTGTACACTCCATAACTTTTTACCAGCCACAACATGTTTTGACATCCAACAAACTATACATATGAATTAGAGTTAAAGAAACATGAATAGGGAAGGATCACTAACTACCCAGGACACTATCCAAGCATAAAGTAACACTTCACAATTACTGATTATAGGATGCAAAGTCAACAGCATCTATATATACACAAGTAAACCAGTTGTTAAGTTACTTCAGACATACTTATGCTTACACTTCAGTACAGAAATAAAACAAGAATATAATTTCTTGTCAAGTAAAATATACAATGCTCAAATATCCATAAAACTTTTCATAACTATCTGTCATCCAGAGTGTTTAGTAATAAGGTGATACCATTTTTTTTTTTTAAATCTTATATGTTAAAAATATGACTTCTGCAATAATTTAACCTTAGTATCTTCTTTGATCTCACTCCCAATCATGAAAACTTAATAAAGGCTGAAACTGGTCTAGGTGCTGATCTCATAATGCACAGTGATATACATATACAAAAGGAAGAGTGCTTTGCATCATGGGATAAATAAGCAATTTATGATAAATTTAGTTTAATCCTTTATCCCAGTGAGAGCAAACAAAGTTTGCACATGAAAATATCTTCAGGACTGAATATAGTGTTGTACTATCTTATCTGGGTAAGTAGTACAACCCCAGGCAACTCGTAGCACAGGTGGAGCAAGCTACCAACACTCCTATCCCAGTATCTCCCATAATGCAAAACACATCTCCTTGTGGATATGTATACTGTTATGCATTAAGGGATTGGCCACTACCCAGACTAGTTTCGACCTTTATTGAGGTCTCTTCGGTGGGAGCCAGGCCCAGAGTTGGAGATACCAGGCAGAAGCAGTAGCAAGGTCATCTTTACCTATAGGTCCACTGAAGAGACCTCAATAAAGGTCAAAACTAGTCTGGGTAGCGGCCAATCCCTTAATGCATAACAGTATACATATCCACAAGGAGATGTGTTTTGCATTATGGGAGATACTGGGAACAGGAGTATTGGTAGCTTGCTCCACCTTTGCTACGAGTTGCACTACTTACCCAGGTAAGATAGTACAACACTATATTCAGTCCTGAAGATATTTTCAGGCGCAAACTTTGTTTGCTCTAACTGGGATAAAGGATTAAACTAATTTATCATAGTCTAACCCAGTGAAAAATAAACTTTCAACATCTTTCTCTAAATCCAGAGTAATTTAATAAAAAAATGTGGCAAACCTTTTGGCAACTCCTATAGGTAAAGATGACCATGCTACTGCTTCTGCCTGGTATCTCCAACTCTGGGCCTGGCTCCCACTGAAGAGACCCCAATAAAGGTCGAAACTAGTCTGGGTAACTGTCAATCCCTTAATGCATAACAGTATACATATCCACAGGGAAATGTGTTTTGCATTATGGGAGATACTGTAGGAGTGTTGGCAGCTTGCTCCACCTTTGCTACGAGTTGCCTGGTGTACTACTTACCCAGGTAAGATATTACAACACTATATTCAGTCCTGAAGATATTTTCAGGTGCAAACTTTGTTTGCTCTCACTGGGATAAAGGATTAAACTAAATTTATCATTGTCTAACCCAGTGAAAAATAAACTTTCAAATAAGCAATTTGTTGTAATATCAACAACCTTTATATACAAGGAAATTAGTGAAATTACTTCACGCTTATGCTTACACTTGGGTATAGGATTAAAGCAAGAATATAATTTCTTGTCAAGTATAATAATACACAACAGCTTGACTACACTATGTTAATGATGTGTTTGCTCTTTGGCCCAAGAGCCACACCCATTAATAGATGCATTATTAGTACTCTTAAACATCTGTCATCAAGAATATACTTCACTACAGAAAATCAACTGTCTCCCCTTTCTAGACACATCAATTACACCACTACCAAACAGTTTATTATCCTTTTCTATTTATAGAACCCCCCACAGACACACACTGGAAGGTGCTTACCCAGGAAAGCCCACCATCATCCTGCCTAGCAATACAGCAAGCATTCTCAAAGCACACACAGAGTCAAGTTGAAATGACAGGGTCCGACACTTTAGCCAATGACTACAACATCTATGAAATAGATAAAATACTGCATATCTCCCCTCTACTTCTCCTACAATCAGCAAGAAGTCAGAAAGCAAACAGAATGTCAACATAGCTAAATAAGAGTCATTTGTCTGGTAAGGATACAGAAGACAAACATCAAGAAGGTGGCAAAATGTTCTAGAGCAGTGATGTTCAACCTTTTTTTGTCACTGCTCTAGAACATTTCTGGCTTAAAATGAATTCCCAAAGAAATCCGTTATCAAATGATTTTTTTTTTTTGAAAGAGGTTTAATTTTTATATGGGTGAATATCAAAGACAGTAACTGTTGCAATAAAAATCAAATTATGTTTATAATTTAATTTTTAATAATAAATTTCATGTTGGAGGCTTAATGGATTGTGTACAGTTCTCAGAAAGGATTAAAACAGAATTCAATACTTCCTATATTTCGTCTCAGTCAACAAAACATCTTCAGGGATTACAAAAAACTAATGTAACATATACACAAATACCACACAACACTAAGCCAACCACGTGGGTGACTCTAAAGTCCTATCTAGGTGGAGCGTCCACTATGGGCAGTTGTAGGTTGCCTGGAATGTAAGGTGGGATCTCTGATGATTAGTGTTTCCCAAACCTTAGGGAGCTTAATGCAACCATATTTATTTAGGATTTGGTTGATTTCTGAGAGCTGCTGCTGATTCTAGAAATAGTCTCTCTTTTTTAAATTTACTGTGGTGGAGCATGGTGGTTTTTTCCCAAGAGATACTGTGGAGTATCCGAGACATGGTCAACCAGGCCTGACTGATCATAGTCGTGGTTGCAGATGTAAGACTTGTGTTCTCCAGGCAGATGGTTGCTGATCTGCCTGTTTGTCCAAAGTATGCCAGCTTACAGGAACAGAGTACTTTATACACTCTAGGCACTGAGAGAGGAGGGGAGCTGATCTTTTGTAGAACGGATAAGGGTGGCAAGTTTGCAGTGGGGCTTAAATGCTGTGTGTAGGTTGTACTTTTTTTAAAATCTTGGCTATATTTTCTGATGTGCCACAGATGTAGGGTATGGTGATGACATTTCTAAACTCTTTCTGAAGAGATGGCCAGGGGATGGGGGAGGAACTGGTTATTTTTTTAATACTAATAGTTTTAATGCCATATTGCTGAGCGGGGTGGTGGTGAGAAAGTTTGTGAAAGTATCTGCCTGTGTGCGCAAGTTTTCTATATACAGTGAAGGAAAGTATACCATTAGGAAGTCATGTAACTAAGGTGTCTAGGAATGGTAAACAATTGTTCTTTTCCTTTTCCACCGTAAACTGGAATCTTGGATGTAGGCTGTTGAGGTGACTAAGGAAGGAGTCTAAAGTGTCTGGGCCATGAGGTCAAATAGAGAACACATCATCTACATATCTTAGCCAGATAGAAGGTTTGAGAGGGGCTGAGTCTATGGTTCGTTTTTCAAAATTTTCCATATAAAAATTGGCAAGGGGGGGGGTGAGAGGGGGAACCCATGATTTTGTTCTTCCAAGAAAAATAACTAGAATTGATGGCAAAGGAAAAGAGATCTAAGATGTCAGAAGGAAAAACGTTTTCTAAGAGTGTTAAGGTATCAATTAAGGGAATATTGATAAACAGTGAGGAGATGTCAAAGCTTACCAATATGTCTGTGTTATTTAAGGTTAGATTTTCTATTAGGGTTTTAAAATGGGTAGAGTTTTTTTATATAGATGTGGAAAGTCCAGTGGGGAGGGGGTCAGAGAGTTATCCAGCTGTTTTGAGAGTTTGTTGCAAGGTGTGTTAATGGCATCTACTACTATAGGTCTTAGTGGGGAATTAGGTTTGTGGATTTTTGGTAAACTGCATATGGGGGGGGGGGGGAACACAAAGGTTTGAGTTTTTTCGTAATATTCTGCCTAATATAGCATTGTGCATGTCCACAAGAAGATGTGCTTTACATTATGAGAGATACTAAGACAAGGAGTGATGAGAGCTTGGTCCACCTTTACCACGAGTTGCCTCAGTCCTGAAGATACTTCAGGCGCAAACTTTGTTTGCTTACACTTGGATAAAGGATTAAACGAAATTTATTATAGTCTAACCAAGTGAAAAAAACTTCCAACATTTTATTTGTGGTTTAAGCCAATAAGAATACAATTTATTTGGTGCGTCCCAAATTGTCAGTCCATCCCTGTTTGTTCAGTATCCAGGTAGATACTTAACAGGGCACAGCATGAGAGAGTGAGGATTGGGCATTACGTCAGAAGCCTGGTCAGTTCTCTGCATTGTTTAAAAGGCTATGTGGAGGTCGCCTCAGTTATACAGCTTTGATCCTTAAAGAGCCCTACAACCAGGTTCATATGTACTTTGTATGAGAGTTAAAGTGTGATGTCCTATTCTTTCCTGCTCTAAAATTAAAGTTAATTAGGCATATATTAAGCTGGCATCACTGTGTTGTATCAGAAGTTCACAAGACCACTGGCCATAAAAATAAACAAAATAATCTAAAATATATACTTACTTTCAGGATGTATTTCATTCAGCGTTCTGCAAAAAGTCCAAAATAAAAAGAAATCTTCAGGCATTTCAACCAGAAATTTCTCTTTGATCAAGGCATTTAAATCTTCTTGAGAAATATCTGACTTCAAGTTCCCTTTCTCAAGTGCATTTGTATCCTCTTCTTTCTTTCTTTTCTTTGTTTTCTGCTCTAATAAAACCAGATTAAAAATAATTTGCAGTAAATTATACAAAGCAATAACCTCTTAAATCTTATATCTAAATGAATAAATTGCAAAGATTTTTTAAAATTCCCAACAATGAAGAAATAGAGGGGGAGGTGAAAAGTTCTGATAAACAGAACAAAAATGATATTAAAGCAACTGATATAATCACAAGACAGAACATATCTTAAAACTTTTTAAAACTGATATAACCCCAAGAAAGAACATATCTTAAAGCCTTTTAATGCCCAAAACATAGGGGTTAAAAGGTTTTAAGATATGTCCTTTCTTTGGTTATATCAGTTGCTTTAATTTAATATCAGTTTTGTTCTAGGTGTTTAACAGAACTTTGTTCCCCCCCCCTTGTATTTTCATGGTTGTATTAACATAATACAGTCAACTCTCACTATAGCAAACAAGTTTGTCATAACAAACTACTAAAAAGTCCCAACCAAATCTCCAGTAGGGAAAGAAGGTCTGGAGAAGGGAAAACTGGGTGGATCATGCTGCCTTTGTGTATTTCTTCTTTAGCCTTCTGAACCTCTAAATTTCTTTGCTACAAGTACTAATTCCTTCTGTTCTTTTCTGTCTTGAGTTCTTTCAGTCCAAGATTCTCAGCTGTCTTTTTAGATGTTATCCTTCAACATTTCCTTAGTCTTCCTCTACATCACTTTCCATCAGGCCTCATCTTGAACACTTGTTTAGCCATTCTCTCCTTAATAATTCTTTTCACATGTTTAAACCATCCCAATCTGCAAGCTGTGGTTTCAGAGAAGTGAGATCTAAAGAGTTCATAAATTTCTTAAATAAATTATCTTTTCCATTCACCTGTTATCTCTTACAGATCCAAAGATTTTTCTAAGGCTTCTAGTCCTGATGGTATTAGACCTGAATTATGCTTATGAAGAGATATGCTCCTGTCCTTAATCATCTCTATGCTATTATAATGCTCAGCCAGCATCTATCCTACAGCATGAAAGCAAGTCCACGTACAGCCAATTCCCATAAAAAGACACTATTATCGATCTACTGACCTATGCTCTTAAATCACTGTTATCTAAAGTAATGGAGGTCATCAACATTCGATTTCAGCACCTGGAAAACTCATTTAATCAATGTCCATCAGTCTGGATTCTACCAGTCCTGATCCACAGAAGAGTGTCTTACCTACATTACCTCCCAGATAAAAAAAAACTTTTGTTGCACTTGACATTTTCAAACCATTTGATAGGGGTCGGTATATCCTAAGTACCTGAAAGTATTTACTTGTCCTAATATTTCAATATATTGCTATTTTACTTATTATGGGTTTTCTACAGATGCAATTATTTTTGTCTCTTCTTTAGATGATTTCATGTTATGGTGTTCTGAAATTTACTGTTCTTTGTAAATCTGATGTAGCTAATACAACCTGGTCATCTGTGAATAATAATATGTATATCTTTGTGTTTTTCTTATATTCAAAACAAGTTCTGCAGTTTCCAAATTGTTACTTTTTAAAAACATCTATGCTACTTAGTGGTTGCCTTGTAATTTCCTTTTCCATTGTGAATAGTCATTCCAGGAACCACTTGCAACCCTCAGGCTTTCACTGCATCCACAATTACTTCTCTCCATATAAGTCCAGCCATTCCTTCTTTCTTCCTGGAGGTGACCAATTCACCACTCTCTTAGGCTATCACCCCCCCATCTCTGTTTCTCTCTTGGTGCATCCATTGAACATGTCTAAATCACCATAGCACCCTAAGCAGCCACCACATTTTCCCATAAATTCAATCTTTCCATGTCCATAGCAGTGTCGTTCTGAATTCTCTAAAGGCGAAAGATATAAGATATGTATACTCTGTCATAGACCTTCCAAAACTCTTATACATCTCATCTACTTTGCATTCAAAGTCCATTTTCTTCCCCACTCCCACACACCCATAAATCAGAACACTCTCTACTATCATTTACGGCAGTGTTTCTCAATCTATTTTCTGTTTTATACTACAATTTCTTAATTAGTCTATCACTCCAGTCTAGGATCGATTTAACAACAAAAATCACCCCTCTAGAACATATGCATATTGACTTGAGAAACATGATTTAGCTCACATCACCCAAAGTACTTACTATTCCAATTTCCTTCATTATTTGAAAAATCTTGTTCCACTGTACTAATCTTGAATTCCTTTTCTAAATCTATAAAAACAATTTATGTAGCTTTATTTATTTCCTTTTTTGGTCTGTTATTGTTCTTGTTACTAGTACTGCTTCTCTAGTTCCTTTACCATTCTGGAATCCCAGCTGATCTTTATCTAAATAATGTTCAATTTTTGATTTTTTTTCTATGCTCCACTACTTTATGACCTTTGAAGCATGTATGAGTAAACTTAACATTTGATGATTTTTACAGTCTGTTGCAATCCCTTTCTGAGATGCTGTTACCATCTTCACAGAAATCAAATACTTCCTGTTCCTCTTGATAGATTAGCCTAATCACTTTAAATAAGGTTTCTTGTGTGGCATCTCCCAGATTTTTTAGAATTTCTGCAGGTACTTCATGTTCCTACAGTTATCATGTTAGGTAATTCATTACTCACTCTTAATATTTTCATCTAGTATTCTAGTATCTCTGGTCTGAGACTTTCTTTTTTCAAATTAATTTTTTTTTTTTTTTTTTTTTTGTCTCGCATGACATAATTTTTGTTTTGGGATTGAAGGTGTGAGCAGCAATTATTCAAATACCTTGGAAGCTCCTCTCGTTTTTAATTTATATTTAACTTTTTTACATATTTGTTCTGATTTTGCGGAACTGGAAGTATTGTGAGCACTGGAGCACGTGTGAGTGAAAAGACCACTAGTAAACAGCTGGTTAGAGCTGTGTGTGAGAGACATATATATATATATATATATATATATATATATATATATATATATATATAGTGATATGGAAGAGTGTTTTGAACTAGTGAGAAAAAGTTCTGTAAGTAGCAGTCTTTCAGGAAGAAAGATGTTTTAAAAGTGGAATAACAATTGTGGAAGAAATTTATTGGAATTTGATAAATGAAGCTTCTCATATCGGAAAAAAAATGTTTATCAGATATTAAAGGTTCATTAGCAGATTATCCTCTGAAACATTTTGATGGATGTTTCGGAGGATACAGTGCATTGATTTTTAAATGTTCAATCATTTTTCCCTGCAAATCCTTCATTCGAGAATAGCAAAATCTTGAAGAATAATGTGGAAAGAATCAACATGGTGAGATTTTTTAGAAGGAATTTTATGGATGAACGTCAGACAGTGTTCAAATTTGAAGATTTTATTGTGAAGTCTGAACATTTTGTATCTCTAACAAGGAATAGGAAATCTACAGTTGTTTCCGAGATAAAGTGGTTTTCAGGAGAAGAACTGTTTCTGTTGAAAAAATAAAGAAACTGTTTCATTCAAGAGAGGTCCAAATGCAATTAAGAGACAATGTTCTTTCTAGTTGGTATAATTTTAGACTCCAAAACCAGCTAAGATGCAATTTGTATGTTTGTCTTTTTAGATTTTAAGACAAGTTTCTATTGTTAAAATAATATTCAGAATAATGTATAAATATATTTTTAAATGTATCTCAATATTATTATTATTATTATTACATGACACCTCCAGAGAGTCCAAAGACTCATCAAGGAAGGGTACCTACTCTACAACTCTGCCTACACCACTACACTGGCCACAACTACCTTCATCTACGCCAATGCAATCTACCGCCGACTGCAACCACTAGTATTTTCACAAAGAAACATAACATCCATATCCACGGCAGGATTTGAACCCACAGCCTTTTGGCTGGAGAGTGGATAATACGCTAGCTACTCGGTCAACCAGGCCAGCTGGCCAAGTCAAAATATTTTTTTCGCATTTCATATACAGAGGGGTGAAAACTCAATTTACTTAATTATTGTTGAAGTTAAGACAAAATTTTTGAGAAGAATAGATATTGAACTATAATAGCAAATTACATATATCTAGGATCTTACTTCTACGTGTAGATTTCAGTATAGAAAACCTGAACATAATATTACTAGTAAACTATTTTTACAATAAGTACAGTAGATAAAATTTAATAGTTTGAAACTTATTCAGTGGTGCAATCCACAACAGGATTTAATAAATAAATCACAAACTGAACTTTTTACAAATAATAAAAAGATGTTTTTAAAAATATCTTCATTATTAACTTAAGTATATCATTTGTAATCCAAAACATCCATGGTTGTAATTTTGTAAATCCTAACTGTCTGCTGATTTAATCAATTCCGTGATGACTATGCAGTATTTTTCATTGTTCTTCTCAAGAATACAAGCTGTTTCTTTTTTTTAATTCATTTTTTATATCTCATGTCATCAGCAGTTCAACATTCCATTTTTTCCTATCAAGCAATGAGATACAGAATACAATTAACTCTTACCATCTATTGACTCCGGTTTACTGGTATTCAAATAATCAGACTCTACTTTGCTTGAATCACTCTGAAAAAAATAAAAATAAAAATAAATACATTGTACGGTAAGTTACATAGCATGGAACATAGCACTGATTTGAAGCAGAACAATGCCATTCAAAGCATCATTGTTTAAGGAATTCAACAAGGACTCTGTTAAGGTACAATGTCTGCAAAATGTACTGATCACCAAAGGTGAATGGCCATTGGTTCAAAAATGTGCTGAAAATGTTATAAAAAAAAAGTTCAGAAGCGTGGGTCGAGTCAAGAGATTGAAGTGATAGATGTAACAGGGAATAAGCATGAAAATGTTTGTGATGACAGAGTAGCAGAAGATAGAACTGAGAGAAAAAGAGTAAAAGTGAATTAATTCAGATAGAGAGGGTGAAAGTAACATTCAAAAGAACAGTGTGATAGATGTGAAGAATGAAGAGTTAGCCTAATTAGGGAGATAGTATGGCTACATGAAGTGATACACACACACACACAGAATAAAGCATGAGCTACAGCAAATGCAGAAATGTCCTGGTAAGTGGTTCAACTTAGAATAGAAAGAAAGGGGTGCACAAAAAGAGAAAGGACCGCTTGACTAAGAAAGAAAGAAAAATTGAGGAGAGAGAGTGTCTTGTACGGCAATTCTACAATAGGTGTGTTTGATAAGAGAGTAATGAAATTGTGTTTCCTGGGTGAAAAAATTAATGATGTTAGTGAGGCTATTAAAAATGCAAAAGGATCAAGTGAAGGAGTTGATTGTTTTGGCTGGAATAAATGATTTGAAAGGAGACAAGTATAGAATGAGGGAGTATGTGAAAGAGTTACTGAAAGTGAACAGTTTACAAAAGAAAACAGTGAAAGAGTTAAGATAGTCTGTTGCCACGGTATGACAGAGGGCAGTTGAAAAGGAGGGCTGTGAGAGTAAAACAGTTGATACATAGGTTATGAAGGAGGAATGATATGAAGTTTCAGATGTGTGGAGCAAGTTTGACAGACAAAAGCACTTACATAAGGTAGACTGTTTGCATTTGAATGAATCTGATATTCTGTACTACTTGGAAAAAGTGTTTACTGAATGAAGTGTGATTGGATGTGAAATAATTAGGGAAACTAGAGATTTGGGAAGGAAGTTGTTGAGCAGTACACAGATACCAGTAAGATAGTTGGGTGTAAGAATGTGCAAACAATGCCTAAGTTAGTATAAAGTATAAAGACAGTAGTAAGCCTGGAAGTGGGGGTGAGAGTGCTATTACATTTTATATACAATAATGCCAAGAGCATTCAGAACAAGGGGGGGGAGGATATTTGGTTAGTTCATCATGGCCATAGGTTATTGGCATTAATGAAACATGGCTGACAGCAGATGATATAGTTAGTGGGATAAAATGCGAAGGGTATAGTATTTTCAGGGATGACAGAGAGAAAAGAATAGGAAAAGGGGGGTATTATTGTTGACAGCTGATGAACTACAACCAAAGAGAGAGAGTAGGAGTTCAACTGCAGGCAAGTGAAAGTGGTGCATTTAAGGCATGGTGTGAGTAGAGGTCAGTAGGACAAAATATACAGTTGGTTGCTGCTCAGACCAGAGGATGTGAAGGATAACGCTGATAGTATGCATCAGCAAATTAGCTCAATGAGTGAATGATTATGATGATTTATGGTTTTTAATGGCACAAGAACAGCAAAGGTCATGCTGTGCCATATCAAAGGTTATAGCAGTACAAAAGGTAAGACAATCACAAACAACTACTATGCCCACAGCAGTATTTGAACCTGCGACCTGTTGGTTGAAGAGCAGGTACACTAACTACTAAGCCAACTAGACTGGCTCAATGAGTGGAAAGAAGGTAATTATTATGGGGGACTTCAACTATGGGAACATAAATTGGAAGGAGGAAAGGAGACATGGGAGGGAGGTAAAAAATTTATGCAGTTACTAAGGGATAATTATCTGAGGAAGCATGTGATAGAATGTACTAGGAGTTGCGAGTGCTAGAACTAGTAACTGCATTAGAGAATTTGTCTGTAACCAAGATGATCACATTGTCACCAACTGGTGAGAGTGATCATATGATCTTGACCCGGGAGGTGGATAAATGTGTGGAATTTTCAGTTAAGAGGGAATGTATGTGGAATTACAGAGCTGGTAATTATGACAAACTTAGGAGATTGCTTGAAGAAATGTCATGGCATGAGAAACTGCAAAAGCTGGATGTTGATAATGTATGACTAAACAAACAAACACATGTAATAACCACAGTAATAAATTACTAATTATATGAAGAGCCAAAGGCTTCAATTCGGCGACGTAAAATTATTAAAGTAAAGGGATATTACATCCCATATTGTTTCATAGCTGAATATAGAAACTATATAAAGTTCAGCGAGTCCAAGCGTAAGCAAATACCTGGATAGTACAACACTACATAATCCATATGGTAGTGCAACACCAGGGCAACTCATAGTAAGGGTGGAGCAAGCTCCAATCACTTTTCTTGGTATTTACCCATAATGTGAAACCCAGCTCCTAGGAGCTGTATTATTGTTCTACATTATGAGAGAAGGTCACTACCCAGACCAGTTTCAACCTTTATTGAGGTCCCATCAGTGAGTAGGTAGACCTGGATAATACCAAGTTTGCAGTGAACAGAACTTACATGCCTTACTATAAGAATTGCCAAGAAGGTGTCCTAATAATTTGTCCTAATAGTTCGCTGCAAACTTGGTATTATCCAGGTCTACCTACTCACCAATGAGACCTCAATAAAGGTTGAATCTGGTCTGGGTAGTGACCTTCTCTCATAATGTAGAACAATAATACAGCTCCTAGAAGCTGGGTTTCACATTATGGGTAAATACCAAGAAAAGTGATCAGAGCTTGCTCCACCCTTACTATGAGTTGCCCTGGTGTTGCACTACCATATGGATTATGTAGTGTTATACTATCCAGGTATGTGCTTACGCTTGGACTCGTCGAACTTTATATAGTTTCTATATTCGGCATGAAACTCTTTGAGTTTCTTATTCGGCTATGAACAATATGGGATGTAATATCCCTTTACTTAAATAACCACAATAATAAGTTTTAATAAATAAATATTTCATTCTAAATATCATGGGACATCGTCAGTACAGTTAATTCAAACAATACTAAGAATAACATACAGTTAGGGTGCATGATTACAATGGAATCCTAATATGTGTGCAGTAGCGTGTTATAGAATTAAATTAAAATATATAGGAGGGGAAAAAAAATAGATTACATTAAAATAAAATAGCATATATGAAAATTATTTTACACAATTTTGTATGAGAATTTCCAATAGTTTAGGAATAGCAAGAATGTCAGTATGGTTTAGATTTGGTCTGTGAAGTAGGGCTTGAGCACTTTCTTTATATAAACGTTTATGTTTATATAAAAATCTATGTAGAAGTTTGGTCTTTTTCCAATGGATCATATGGTTTGGGTTTACAACTCCATGTTGTGAAAGGCCAGATTTCTATGGTTTGATAAGAAGGATATGGTCTTGATGTTCCGAAATGCATTTTTGAACACATCTACCTGTCTGTCCATAGCAAGACAATTTACAGGAGCGTGAAACCTCGTACATGCCAGGTAGCATCAGAGGTGAGTTTGTCTGGTAAGGCCGGCTCAATGAGTGGAAGGAAGGTCATTTCAATTCTGATTTTAAAGATCTGGTTGATTGGCTTGTAAGTAGTAGCAAGTTTGTATTTTTTCATAATTTTTGAAGGATGTTTGGAGATGCCTTTGACATAAGGTATGGTAAAATGACTGATTATTTTTTGAGTTGTTTTAAGATTGTATCTATTTAGTATGGCTGTAATTTTTGATTATTTCTAATTCTTGGTTTAGAGATTCTTCAGAGGAGCAGAATCTGTGTGTTCTGGTTACTAATGATTTAATGATGCCAAATTTTTGAGATGGATGATGAGCAGAAGAATTGTGAATGTAGCAACCTGAAAATGTTGGCTTGCGATAGACAGAAGTGGAGATGGAACCATCTTCTTTTCTTTGGATGTTTAAATCCAGAAAGAAGATACCCTGTGGAGATTCTTTTTCTAGCATGAATTTGATGCGAGGATGAAGGAGGTTTATTTTATCTAGAAACAGGTGTAGTTCTTGTTCGGAATGACCCCAGACAGCAAAGACGCCATCAACATATCGTAGCCAAATTTTTGGGTTTAAACGTGAAAAATTTTCCTTCAAGGTATTCTAGAAACAGGTTAGTTAAGTTTGGTAATAAGGGAGACCCCCATTGCTGTTCCTTCCTCTTGCTTGTAAATTCTCTTTCAGGGTGAAGTAACCAGACATAATAATAAATTTCAGTAATTCAACAATATCGAATGGAAATTTTTGAGTTAATAAGCATACGGTTTCCTTATGGGGAATATTAGTGAAGAGGGAGACAATGTCGAAGCTAATTAGCACGTCAGTTTCGAACAGTTGAATGTCTTATTTTTGCATGAAACTCTGTTGAATTTTTAATTGATGACGCTGAGTGTCCTATGTGAGGATGGAGAATGTTAGATAAAAATCTTGATAATTTGTAAGTCGGTTTGCTAATAGAATCCATGACGGGTCTGAGTGGAACGTTATTCTTGTGAAGCTTAGGTAAACCTTATATTCTAGGAGGCCTAGCATGGTATGACCTGAGTTTTTTTTATTGTTTCTTCATCTAAAGAAGTGGTTTCATCAAGTAACTTGTTGAGCTGTCTTTTTGGTAGGATCATAATCAAGTTTGGCATATGTATTTCAATCTCGGAACAGTAAATTCATTTTTCAGTCATATGATATGGTATCTAGAAGAACAGTGGTATTTCCCTTGTCAGCTCTGGTGATGATTATGTTTTTATTACGTTTTAAGGGGGTAAGAGCTTTCAATTCTAATGTTGGGATATTTAAGCCAACATCAGAATATGTTGATGACGTCTTTGCTGTCTGGGGTCATTCTGAACAAGAACTACAGGTTATGATAGTACTACATGAAAAATTTATGTCATTACTAACTTCCTATCTACAATTTTCCTCCAAATCAGTCTGTTACTTGTCAAGACTCCAACATTATCAGATCTTATATTTCAATCGGCACTTTGTACTGTATCACTCCACCTATATCTTGGTCCTCTTTTGGGTCATTTTCCTGCCAACTTGGCAGAGAACACTTGTTTTGCTAATCTTTTCTTGCCAATTCTATTTAAGTGACCATACCACCTGAGATTAGCTCTGCTAACGCATTCCTGGATGCTAATAATGTCAAGTTCTTTCCTAATATCCTCATTTTTAATATATGATATTGCCATTGATGCCATTTGTTCACACCTCTAATCTTTCTCAGGACTCTCATATCTGCGATCTCTAGTTTTTGGTCAAGTGTTTTACTTCTGACCCAGCTCTCAGATCCATAAGTTAAAACTGGTTTGAACACTGTCTTGTATACAGCTAATTTAATGTTCGGACTAATTTCTCTCTTATTCCATATGAATTTATTCAATTGACTTCCCACCATACCAGCTTTGCTGATTCTATTGTCTATTTCTATATTTAATTTACCATCTTCACTAAAAATCGTGCCTAAGTAGCTGAAATGTTTCACTTGTTCCACAGGTTTTCCATTCACAACACAGCTGACATTTTCAATGATTCTGCCTATTTTCATTGTCTTGGTCTTTTTATTGCTGACCTTCATACCATATCTATTACAACAGTTATTGAATTTAGTCAGAGAATCTTGCATACTTGTAGCAGATTTATTTAGAAGTATAACATCATCCACATAAAGCAAAGCGCTGACATTAACATCTCCAATTTTGATATCATGTTTAATATCACTTTCCTTCATAATGTGATCCATATAGATAATGAATAACAGAGCGGATAATGTACATCCTTGTCTCACACTTCCTTCAATTCTAACTGCTGACTTACAACTCAAATAAAGACAAAGTATTGCTTGATATAATGCCCCATTGACACCATATAACTTTAGTGTATTGAATAGCTTTTTTCTTGGCACCTTGTCATATGCCTTTTCCAAATCAACAAAACTTAAATACAGATCTCTGTTATATTCCCATTCTTTCTCGACTATTTGTCGTAAAGTGAAGATCTGATCCTGACAGCCTCTATTTGGTCTGAATCCAGCTTGTTCTTCACCAAGCTTTTCTTCCACAATTCTTCTCAACCGTTTCTCAAGTACACTTGCATAGATCTTGCCAGGAACATTCAGTAGGGAAATACCTCTATAATTCTCACATGCAGTTTTATTTCCCTTTTTATATATGGGTACTATGAGAGCGCTACTCCAATCATCGGGAATTCGTCCCTCTGTCCAGGCTTTCTGAACTATGCAGTGCAGCCACTGTAAGACTCTTATGCCACCATATTTCAGCATTTCTGGTCGAATATCATCTACTCTGCTGCCTTTCCACATTTCAAGCCTTTGATTTCTTTTTCTACTTCAAGTATGGATATGTATTCCTGACTGCATGCCTGGTCAGTGTTTTCTACCACTGTGCTATCACTACTTGTTTCATTTAGCAATTTTTCAAAGTAATTACTCCATACTTCAAGGATATCTTTTTCTCCTGTTTTCATGTCACTTTTATCATCTCTAACTCCTTTTAGAGATGATAAAGATGACATGAAAATTTTTCTTCCAGTCCAGAATATGTTACCACCTTCTTGATATTTATTTTCTATGTTCTTGCCAAAGTCCTCCCATGACTTTTGTTTAGCTAGTTTTACACAGTGTTTCGCTTTCTTACATTTGTCTTTGTATTCTCTAAGAGCAAAAGCTGACTTATTTGCCAGGAACTTTTGATATGCTTTCTTCTTTTCCATCACTGCCTCTTTAACTTCCTGTGTTCACCATGGAGTTCTGATTTTTCTATCCTTGCAGACAACCTCACCACATGCCTCTCTGGCAGAATCAATCAATGTTTTCTTCAGAGTTTGCCACTGAATCTCTAAGGTTTGGTTCCTGTTCTCAAACTCTTTCATTTTTTCTTCAATAAGCTTTGTGTATTTTAGTGTACAGTCACATCTGAGAGCTGCTCAACTTTTATTCGCTTTAAAACTTTCTTACATGTTATTCTTTTCAATATGAAATTCAATTTTATCCTGCTCAAGACCAAATAGTGATCACTTCCAATTTCAAATCCTCTGCACACTCTGGTGTCCTGCACCAGGGAGAAAACATCACTATCAACAATAACATAGTCAATGAGACTTTTCTTATTCCTAGCCTCTTCTCTCCATGTGAATTTGTACACATTTTTATGTTGGAATATGGTGTTAGTAATAACCAGTCCATGTCCTGAGCAGAAATCCAACAGATATTTGCCATTATTATTAGCTTTGCTCTTTTCTCCAAATTTTCCCAAAATATTTTGGTATGTCTGACAATCATTTTGTCAATATTTTGTCAATCATTTTGTGACAATAAATGTAACTTGGCAGAGAACACTTGTTTTGCTAATCTTTTCTTGCCAATTCTATTTAAGTGACCATACCACCTGAGATTAGCTCTGCTAACGCATTCCTGGATGCTAATAATGTCAAGTTCTTTCCTAATATCCTGTTACCTTTATCCAGCTCAATTATGACTGCATTTTATAATGCAGTCATAATTGAGCTGGATAAAGGTAACAGGTTTACAATGATACTGTTAGACTTTGCAAAGGTTTTTGGCAGGACTATTAGTGATACAGATAATGCAGAAATGCTAATATTATAATAATTGGTGTTATTACATAACTATGAACAAAACAGACACTCAGTTTCTTGTACAGATAAGTAAATTATCATAAAATTTTGAAGAGAAAAAAATAAATAAAATAAATGCAGCTGATGATACACATTTGCCATTGGTCAGAATGTCTTCAGATCGATGCTTCTGGTTCTTCTGCAATACTGTCCCACACACGTTGAATGTTTTCCTCTATCCTGGCTGAACAGGGTCTCTGGATTGTGATGTCACTTATGGAACCTCTCTTGCTAGTAACATTCAATCAAGTGACAAATCATTGTTTCTGAAGAAGCATTTCTGACATTAAAACTGAGGCAATATGCTCTTTGCATTAGAATAATCAAATGCTGATTTTCAAAATAAAACCATACAATATTAGTTCACTGTTGGGTTGTGAACTTTGCCATGATTAATTTTCCAAATGTTCCTTAGAATACCTGAAAAATATAAAATGAAAAAAAATTAATAATCAAAAGTTATTCACATTTTAAACCCCTTCGTGACTTATGGGCACACCTATAGAAATTAGTATTATTGCCTGACACCTCCAAGGAGTCCAAGGGCTAATTGAGGAAGGGCATCCACTCCACAACTCTGTCTCCAACATTCAATCCATCAACCACAATCATCACCTACACCAATGCCATCTACTGCCTGCCATAACCACTAGTATTTTCACTAGTGGTTGTGGTGGGCAGGATTCGAACCCACAGCTTTTTGGCTGGATTAGGTAAGGTTAGTAATGTATCTTGTTTTCTTAGCAAGCAGCTCTAATAAACTTTATCAATTTTAAAATTCATATTTTTTAAATATTAGCTGTTAAGTGTGGCAGCATTAAGCTTTAGTGAATGCATAATTCCTGCACTGCCATCACTGCCTTCTGGTGTATATACTTTAAAAGAAGAGAAGATACTATGATGATCCAACATAATATTTCATTATCTTTACCAGGTTTTTATGGACAACTATCTTTGAAATTAGTCCAATGTTTTTCAGGCTTCTGATTTACTTTGATTTTCTGAAGTAGTTCTAACTGCATCAATTCACCTATATCTTGATCTTTCTCTGGATGTCAGAAAGATCTAATCTTTCTTCATCTGTTTGTTTATGCCTGTACTATCTTACATTAGCACAGAATAACGTCATGAATATTATGTCTCTTTTCCAATATCTTCAATTTTTATATATTTATGCCCTGATGTCACTTTTCTGCTATTCTGATTTTCCTAAGAATGCTTATTATGTATTTTCTGAAGTATTCTAACTCTTTTATTTCTAACTCAGATTCATATCTTAAAATTTTTCGTATCAAACTCATCAAATAAAATTTGGTTTCTTACCTCATACAATATAAATGTATTCACCCAACTAACCATACATTATCCTCACTAAAAATTATGCTTAAGATCTAAAATGTGTTCTTTGTTCTCCAGATTCGCTGCTTAAGAATAATGACTTGTTTTTGTTTGTTTTCTTGCATATTTTTACAGCTTGTGTCTTTTTATTGTTGATTTTCATATCAAATTTGTCAACTGTTTAAGAGGATAACACTGCATAAAGTAAAATCTAAGCATCATATTCCCTTTAAATGAATAATATATATATATATATAACCTAATATAAGTGTGTGTGTGTGTACACACACACACACACTGATATTCGCAGTGGCTATATTGCATAATTCAGAGGGCCTGGTCAGAAGGTCAAAATCCTATGGATTTCGACCTTCTGACCAGGATTGGAGTCAAGCTCTCATAGTTCCCATCTACTTAAAAAAAAAAGGGGGGGAATAATGCTGAATATGATAATTACAGAAAAAATTCTGAAAAGAGGCTGAGAAAAATTGTGGAAAAGAAACTGGGAGAAGAACTGGATTCATTTCAGGCCAAATCAAGATCAGATTTTCACTTTACAACATATAGTTGAGAAATCATAAGAATATGACAAGGATCTGAATTTAAGTTTTGTCGATCTCGAAAATGCATATGATAAGGTGTCCAGGGAAAAAGCTTCTCAAAACACTATAGTTATATGAGGTAAATGGAACATTATTCAGGTGAATACATAGTCGATATTTAAGTAGTAAGCAGCAGTTAGAATTGAAGTAAATACAGGAAGATGGTTTGATGTAAAATTAGATGTAAGATAAGGATGCACATTTCTCCACTCTTATCTATATGATCACATTATGAAAGAAAGTGGCAATGACCTGATATTAGAATTGGAAATATCAAACTTAGTTCTTTGCTTTATGCAGATGTACTCCAACACACATCCAGTGCAAATCTTCAGGAACAGCTATAACACATTTGGCATGAAAATCAGCAATAAAAAGATCAAACTATGAAAAAGGCAGGAACATAAAAAACTTCAATGCATTCTGAATGGAGAGCCTACAGAACAAGTAAAATATTTCAGCTATTTAGGCACAGTTTTTAGCAAAGATAGCAAGTTAAATCTGGATATAGACAACAGAATAAGCAAAGCTGGTATGGTGGAGAGCAGTTGAATAAATTCATATGGAATAAGAGAGAAATTAGACAAATCACTAAACTAGCAGTACACAAGACAGTGTTTAAGCCAGTTTTGAGTTATGGATCTGAGAGTTTGGATAGAAATCAAGTATTTGATCAAAGATAAGAGGCAACAGATATGAGAGGTCTTAGAAAATTAGGAGGCTGAACAGATGGCATCAATGGCAGAATCATATTAAAAATGAAGACATTAGGAAGAAACTTGACATTGTTTTCATTGAAGAGTGTGTGTGAGCAGGGCTAATCTAAGGTAGTGTGGTGACCACCTTAGATTAGGAAGGAAAGGGGATTTTCCTGCCATCTTGGCATTAAACACCTTAGCAAAACAGGTGTTTAATGCCAAGATGGCAGGAAAAAGACTGAGCAGAAGACCGAGGTCTAGGTGGATTGATTCATTCAGAAGTGCTTTAGAAGAACAAAATGTTTGACAAAACAATATTGGAGGGCTGACAAATAACAGACTAATCTTGAGAAAAATTGTTGATATGAGACTATTAATAATGTAAAATAATATCTTAACCATGCAGTGCTGTCATAGTAGCCTGAACATCCCTTGATGGTAATTGCCTGATATGTATGCGTACATATCAGGCAATTAATGATGATAATGACAATATATTTACATACATAGAGTAAACTACCATTTATCTGATTCTTCATTTATCAGAACAGTGAGTTCAGATAATTGAAGTACTATTACATGGTGCTGTAGCAGAGAAGTCAGTTGACATGCAAGGGGCAGTTAACTGAATGGTCATTGTTTTGAAGATTGAATAAATGGTAGATTACTGTGTATGTGTACACACATCTTAATGATACGGTCCTTAATATATATATATGTGCACACATGCCAAAATAATATTTCCCTTAATGATATAGTGAATGCAATATGATTATCTCACAGCTGATTTAACCAGACAACTGTATTTCTGCACATCCTTCAAACCTAAATGCCAATTTGTAACCTTTTTTCTTTTTTATATGACTCCTACCCACAAAAGGTTGTAAATAAACTATAGTGAAGTAGTACTGTGAGTGAACTAAAATTTTTTTCTATTTTTATTAAAGCCTAAAAAAAAAAACCTTACTGCATCAAAGCAGTATAAGAGGCCACAGATATGAGACACTCTTGATGTAGTGAGGTTTTTTTTTTTTTACACAAAAGGTCAGGTCAGTAGTGTTAATGGTTGACCAAGTTATTGTGAATTTATTTTGCTGTGTAGATTGTAACATAGTTGTTTCTTTGTACGTGTGCATATACTCCAGATGATGACATTGATATGAAGGTCAAAACGTTGAGTGATTATTTTGGTTTATATTAAACTGAAGTTTTACTATAACACACGATGGTTATTTCCATAATTTTTTAATAATGAATGCTGATCACCATGCAACTATGAAGGATAGGATTGTTACTTATGTAGTGTTCATAGTGTACAGTATATATTATATATTCAAAGAAGAGCACATAATACTGACTATTCACTTGATGAATTAACAGATATCACTTGATGATTAACAGATATCACAGAAAGGATATCACTGTACAAAGATGAACAGCATTACAGAACAGTAACTGCTTGTCTTTATGCCAATAAAGGATCCATAATAACGACATCCAAATCACTTCATATGAGAGAAATAGACTTATGAGAAACATTAGTGGACCATGAAGCTGCAGGAACACCTATGAGGAAGAAAACATTCTAAATTACATTAAATTATCCTCTTATGCTAATCTCAAGCAGTCCACTGCTTTTCAGATTTCCCAGTCACCAGTGTGGCAAGGATTAACTAGGCAATATTATCCCAAATTCCATCTCTCACAAAACTCAAACCTGTGATCAAGCCCAACTTTTCTGTAACTCCAGAATAACAACTAGTCAATCATTAGATACAAACAGTGATATGTAAGGATATGTAATGACTGAAGTTCTGCCAACTGTAGTTCTTACATATTGTAAGAAATTAATTACTGTTCATTTTAAAAATTTTTATGGAATTTACAACCGTGTTAAAAAACTTTTTTATTATCCCGACGTTTCGATCTTCACATCATGATCATCATCTGGAGCATACATAAGTATACAGAACAAGCTGAGTTACATCATTAACTGTAAGCTAGAGAAACAATGATTTGATCACGTTATTCTACTGGCGTGACCTCTGGTGAATAATAAAAAAAATAAATAAATAAATAAAATAAAATAAAAATAAAATAAAATAAGAATTTTTTACATCAAGCTAAATTCTATTTTTACAATGACAGGAATAAACATTCTTTTAGATGGTTTTCTTTCAGAAACAATTGGTGTCCTATTTTTAGTATTACAATTCCTATTTTTTATTTACAATACTGGATTTTTCTACAGTCCTGTTTATAGTTGTTCTTGGTGAGGAAGGTTGAATATATACCTTCCATATGTTTGGGATTTTTAAACCATCATTGTTGTTCAGAATGGGGTGGTTGCTGATAATCTCGCAGGCTTCCTTGAATTTCCGTTCATACCATGTTCTAGTGTGATGTAGACAGCTGGTGGTTTTCCAGTCAATTCTGTGTAAGGTATTCAGGGCATGATCAGAAAGGCCAGCTTCACCATAATTATTATATTTAATGTGTCGTTTATGTTCTTTTTGTCTAACAGGAATAGTGCGTCCTGTTTCTCCTATATATGGTATGTTGCAAGTACAATAAATCCAGTATACTCCAGGGTGAGCTAGTGGAGGGAGTGGGTCTTTGGATGAGTTGAGTAAGTTTTTTAATTTTGCAGGAGGCTTAAAGGTGGCTTTGAGGTTGTACTTTTGTAGTACTCTGTTTATTTTGTCTGATATTCCTTTAATGTAGGGAATGGTTATAGTTTTACTGTAGTCTGGTTTGTCTTTGTTTTTTATTGTGGTTTTGTAGAGAATTTTGTTTATAGTATTTTGGCTGTATCCGTTTTTTTATAGGTTATTACTGATAATTTTAAACTCGTCTTTCAGTGCCTATTCACTGGAACAAATTGTCTGAGCTCTGTTTTTTAGCGTGTTGATGACACCTAGTTTTTGTGTTGGGTGGTGATAGGAGTTTATGTGTATATATTGTCCCGTATGTGTCGGTTTTCGGTAAACAGCATTTTCGGTTTCAGCATTCATTTTAAAAAAAAAAAATTTTTAAATGAATGCTGATCACCGTGTAACCCTAAAAGAAAAAATTAATTACTGCATTACCAAAAGTGAATTTTGCATACCTTTCCGTAAAGCACAATTCAGAATTCCAAACATGTTTGTTCTGAAAGATTTCACTGAAATACCAGCAATTTAAGTGAAACTACTGAAGTTTCACTTAAAATATTTATTTGAAAAAATATGTATCAGTACTAGAGGAATATCGGCCACTGTGGTCTGGTCTGTTGAAGGGTTCCACTGCAAAGTTTCATATGTATAGATGGGCAAAAAAGAAGTGACTCTATGCTCTTTCATTACTATCCAAAAATAGTATTTCCACCAGCATACCCAAACTACAAGATTAAGCACAAACACTATCTACCTCTCTCTCTCTCTTCACTGGGAATCTTTTAGTTGCGAACTCTCACTGGACAACCATGTCAAAAGAATAGGTGGCTCATACGCTGGTCTTAAAAAATGATGATACTTTACTTCATCCTGTCACTTTGTGCTTTTAATATACAGCTAATGTACATTTTTATAAGCACATAAATTCAATACTTTTATCATTAAAATTGGATTAAGTAACAAATGTTCTTAAATATTTTTGACATTAAATTCAACAAGATATAAGTTTTTTTTTTGTTTTTAATGTTGACTTCATACTTAGTCTAGGTACTTTCTGGAACTACACAACAGAAGTCCAGTTTGCAAATGTTTTCGTATGTGTGATTCGTATGAGCATATTTATCATGATTACTGTACACCCCCCCCCTAAAAAAAAAAGAAACGAAATCTTTCCTTTAAGATATACTAAACACTGTATCTTAAGGAGTAATAGCTTAGAAGTCGGCACTAAATTATACATTACAAAAACGTTGCTCCTAGTTCAAAGGTTCCAAAATTATTTTCGCCTCGAGTCCACCATGCAAAGTTGGTATCAGCTACATCTTTCCCCTCCCTTTTAATAGTTATACGAATTATATTTATAACTAAGGGGTCTTCATTTCTCCTTCTGATGGTATTCCCTCGATCTCAAGGAAGAATGGAGAAAATTACTATACCTTTAAGATTACGACCTTCAAAGTATGAGGCGACGGGTATACATAGATACTTAAACCTATTTAAACACGACTCTTTTCAGTTTCATACGAGCATACCTCTGGTTGTGGTGTAACAGGATGACTGTATTTTTTAAGATGATCTTTATTTTTTCGATAGCACGAGTCCCCATACTTGCAAGGTATCAAGGTGTCACTACCTCTCTTTTCCCGCCGTGCCATTTTGAACATTTCATATTTTTCTATTATTTCTCCAGTTGAGTTGCGAGTTGTAAACAGTAACAGGCGTAGAGGTCGCAACTAAATCAAACAGTACAAAAATATTGCATCTTACTTTTTTACTACCCCTCCTCCCGCTCCATTGGTTTCAGTTGTAGGTATAGCATAATTGTTGAAGATTCTATAATTGATTTTTATAATCACAATTAATATGGTAATGAATATGAAATGAAATTTTATTTAATTATAAAGTATAATTAATTGATTTTTTTTATTTTTCACACTCAGACCCTGTTTTTGGAAATCGGTAAGCAGCTGGTCTGCACTTCTTCTCATGGCCTTGGGAATGAGTGCGCTCCGCTATGCTTGGTTATGAGGCGATTTCTTAATCCACGCTAATATTTATTTGTATGTATTCATATGCGTTCAACAGTCGATTATAATGACTATCAAAAATCGAAGTATCTTCGGGGAAAAAACAGACCTACATTCCTGCGCCATAGACTGACAAATTCTGAAATCGACTGAGAAAAAAAGTTCCTTTAATTAAAAGTACAATTTAAAATGTTAATATGCTACTTTGTGAGATGGCGCTGGATTTCTTTTCTAATTTTTTTTAATGAAATTCAGTAGTGTTTAAACAAAATATCACCTGAAATGTCAGTCATAAAAGTGCCATTTTAGCCTGATAAATCCAGGGTTACCAACTGCTAACATTACAAAACATGATCATTCGCTGAGTTCAGCCCTCATTACCAAGCAGTAAATTAATAAATACTGTAAATGTATATATATATATATATATATATATATATATATATATATATATATATATATATATATATTTTTTTTTTTTTTTTTGCCTGTTCCCTCCACTAGGGATGAAGTTATTTATACATTCACTAAATTCTGAATGGCATGATTTTGCATAAATGCAACACTTGGAGCCGAAATACATTGAAATTACGAACAGTTAAAGTTTTCAGGTAAAAATATAAAAAATAATGCTAATAAGAAAATATACATACATTATAAAAATACTTATAAAATACTAATGCATTCCTAAAAAAACTGTACAGTTTTTTTAAATTTAACAAATTTTTTAAATTTAAAAAACTGTACAATAAATTAGTCTTAATTAGTCACAAGAATACAAGAATGAAGTATATCATAAACAATTATTACTACCCTATTTCGCTGTTATAAATAACTAAATAAAAAGCCACAAACAAGGTACGTTCAAACAAAATGAGACCCATGAGCAATTCAAACGAGTGTAGAGTGAGTCCTCACCTCCATATTTCCACCTAACAGGTCAAGTAAGGTGTGCAAAATTCACTCTCTTTTGGTAATTAAGATCACAATCTAGTGCTCATATCCTCCCCATGCAACAACGCTTACACAGCCTCTGGCTTTAATTGTGCCAAATAGGACAACCTCCATCATTTCTATGCTTCATTCCCATGGCTGGATCCAGCCTTCCAACCTAAACATGCACCGAACGTATCACCAATGAAATCCTGTCATGGAAGCATGCATTTCCCAAACTACTCTGAGCTGCTGCCTCCTAACTAAACTCTGATGCTTCAAAGGACGTGCCAAATCTGTAGAAATAAAAAAATAAAGCATACCACAACTGGCTTAGATCAAGAGCTCCATCCTCCTTTAGTGCTTATAAATAAGCCCGAAATAATTGCAATGGAGAAAAGTACTATACTATTCCTACACACTCTGTTTTGGAAGCATTATCAGTGCTTTCAAAACAGGGTGTGAAAGTGCGAAAAAGCAGGAAACTTGCAGCCTATCCAAACGACAGCTGAGCCTTTTGGTCTCTTGCCAAAGCAGTTGGTCGTAATTTTCCAGATGGCTCTATTATATTATCACCCAGAGAAGAAGCGAATCTCCTGGCTTCACATTTTGCCTTCAATGCACGCAAGATTTACAATAGTTAATACCCCCCCCACACCAAATTCCAGATACCCGATATACAATCCCCTATATATTTTGCCAGAAAGAGAGCAGAAAAATATTGTCCAAATTAGACATAAAAAGTGTTCTAGTTCAGATGGCATTCCTCCAATTGTCTTGAAGATCTATACACCAGAACTGATTCCTATCCCATGTCACCTGTGTATACTCTCTTATTCGACTGGTATCTATTCCACAGCCTGGAAATTGGCCTATGTTCAATCCATTCCAGAGAACGGCGACAAATCACCGCCAAACCACCACCATATCTCAATCAACTCAGTCCTATCTAAAGTAATGGAGAGAACTATTAATTCCCGACTCTTACACTATCTCAAAGGCAACTAGCTAATAAACGATCATCAGTATGGATTTCGTCATTGCCAATCAACAGGAGATCAACTAACATATATCACACACCTCTCGACAAATGCTATGGAGAAGTTTGGTGAATTTCAAGTGGTTAGTCTGACCATATTTCCTTGAGAGAAAAACGGGACGGGGGTTATGTAATAATCTGTATTCATGAAAAAGTAAGACGACAAAAAAGTTTTATTACATAAACATATTGAGCTTACCATTATTCTTCAGTGACAGAACTCATACAAAAAGTTAGGTAGATGTACATGGGGACTGTATTTCAGGTAAAGAAATAAAGTCTATAATTTTGTCTTGAACACCACAATTTGGCAAAAAGTGCTGCACAACGGTTGGAAAAAGCTTGCTGTGTTTTTTTTTTTGTTTGTTTATTTGATGCATTTAAACTGACTTTAAGGGTTATTGTTTTATTCAAATCCTCTATTACTTTGCTCAATATGTATGCTGATAAAACGTTGGTAACTATTGCTTCTGATTTGGTACGTGCTGAAGAAAATTTTCGTTCATAATTTTTATTCATCAATGTTGACAAGCATTCATTTGCGCGAAAACTTTGGCCGTGATGCACAATATAAGCAACAAGAGCTTCACTTGCTGCAATTTTATCACTATCACCATAAACGAGCTGACGTTTTTAACTGAAATCTTTTCAGCATCCTTATGTTTCTGGCTACATAGATGTTGGTTGATGTCGCTTCTCCCTCCATGAGGAACGAAGAAATAGACATTACAATGTGGCATACCACTTTTGTTCCATCACTACACAGCTTGTCAATTTTAATAAATTTGAATTCTTTCTGGGGATCGTCATTAAAACTGCAGTTTCGCCTCTTTGCCCTTGCAAGGATAGACTTAAAGCTTCAAAAAATATGAAATTTAAACAACCGGCATTGTATAACAAAGCCACCGGTTTGCATACAGACAAAACAAAAAACTAAAGCTACAGCAAAACAGATGCCACATGCATTATTATTATTATTATTATTATTATTTTCTCTGGATAAGTCACTGCAGATATCGATATTTAGCATCGAACAATGCGCATCCATGGATATACAAATTACTGGTATCCATGATATTGATATACGATTATAGGTATGAATAATAATTTATAATTGACCAATATTAAAATATATTTATAGTTTTTATTAAAAACGGGACAAATTTGACATTTTTATGAAAACAACGGGACGGCAGGGAAATACGAAAAAAAAGTACTGTCCCGTTCAAAACGATAATTATGGTCAGTCAACAAACGGTTGCACCTGATATCTCCAGGACTTTTAAACGGTTTTGGCACAAAGACTTATTAAGCAAACTTCTATGATTTGGTCTGTCCCAGGATTTCTGCATTTGAATTGCCAGCTTTCTGTCTAGACGCATACAATGTTCATCGTGGATAATCCTTATCCTCGCACCATTCAACTAATGCCAGGGTTCCATAATGTTCTGTTATCCCGCCAACCCTCATCCTTCTATATATCAAAGACCTACTTCAGTTGACCTCCAACCCAATACACAGTTTTGTAGATAAGCACACTCATTTCATAAGCTTTACTCTACAAACTTACCTCAACTTCCACAACATCAACCACCACTCTCCTCAATTCTGATCTCCAAGTCATCCTCCAATGGGGGTTCAAATAACCTTGTCAATTTCAATGCTAGTAAAACCCAGTTCTCTCTTATTTCTCACAAAAAAGAACAATTTTCTATCAATATAATTTTTCACAACTCAAGTCTCCCGACAAGATGAGCTTTCTCTTCTTGGAATCACCCTGACATCAAGCCTCTCCTCTCATAAACACATCACAACCATTGCATCCTCAGCTTCTAAAAACTAGGTATGCAATTGTTGTGATGTTCTTATTTGCTAATGGTGTTACTTCACCTCTGGATAGTTGTTAACCTTACAAAAATCACAAATCCACTCATCTATTGAATATTGCTCTCGCGTTTAGAGTGGACCCTAAGAGTTTCCTCAAGATGCTTGACTCAATGAAGGCAATTAGACTGATTAACAATCCATATCTTCCCAACTTATTCATCCCACTTTCGCATTTTCTATAGGAGTTTGGTTTCTGTAATATGTGTAGTCTATAAATATTTCAATGGCCAATGTTCACCTGAAATAGCATTGATAATTCCACAACTTAGTACTAAGTCCATTGGAACACGTCCAACTGCTGCTCAACTGCCAATGGTCTTTATCCTCCTAAATTGTGAACATCGACCATTCCCATGCAAGTGAATTTTGAACTGTGAATAGTGATGGATTTTTCAACATGTGAATGGTGTTTTAAAGTCACTCATATCAAAACAACTCTCTGAGAGAAAGCTATCAGCTAACTTTCCCTCATAAGTAGTTTTGCCTTCCTTACTGTACAGGTAATAACCTAAGGATAGATAGAATAACGGTTTGGATTATATAATATATAATCCATTATACATATATCTAGTATAATCTATAATCAGGGGAAAATTCTCCATGCTTGCTGCAAAGCTCATTACTTGAGAAAGAAGTAATATTCATTTGTTAATAAATGCGTGCATTTATAAGCATTTCGTTTATGCTTTTATTTTTGTAGACAGAAGATGTCTTAAACTTGCGCGGCAATAATTGAACTTTGCGTTGTGTATCGAAGGCCGATGCTTGCTCATCTAGTCAAAGCTACCTTGACTTGCTAGGTTGTGGGAGCTTTCAGGTCCTCGCTGCAGCACTGTGATTTCATTCGCGTGCAGAGCAATTTCCGCTACCTTCAAGTCGTCTTAAACACAGGCCATATGCAGTCAAAGTAGCTCTAGCCATTGAGTTTCAGCCAGCCTTTACAAGTGTGCATGTTGCCTGGGAAAATTAAGTTACAACCAACTTTTTATGATGATGTTATTGACCAGTTCATAAAGAAGAACCATAGGATAGAATTTGTATTCAAGTAGCTAAAATGAAAAAGATAGAATATCATTTTTAAAATAAATGTTGTATTTATATGATTAAATGTACATGAATTTCTAAATGTATAGTTCCAAATGGTCAGTAATTCATTATTCCACTAATCAGACTTAATCACACTTCTCACTCCCTGAATGATAACAAGCGCAAGCATGAATTTCAAGATCAGCATTCACCCCTGTCTATTATGTATAAATGGATTGGCATGAATATCAGACGACGGCTGATTGACAGATATTAAAAAGTAGTATATGTGGAAGGGAGGGGGGGGAGAGTCTGCAAGATTTCAGGTAATCAGTGGTGTGCCACAAGGATAAGTTCTTTTAGTCCATTGTTATTTAATCTGAACATTAATGACATTGGGAGAATTTGGCATGCGACATACAGTTATTTGCTGAAGATGCAAAGATAAGCAGGGTAATCAGAAGTGTGGCTGATATGCAGTAGTTGCAAGATTATTTGAGCGTGTGAAAACGGCTATCAGTTTTGTCTTAATAAATAGAGTCATTCACTTTTGTTTGATGAGATATCCAAAGTCATTATATTGAAAAAGTTATGTTAGAAGAAACTGATCAGGCTAGGGATCTTGGAGTTTAGTAGATAGGAAGTTGAAGTTCAAGAGCCATATACCAAAGATTGCACATACAACTAGGAAGATAATTGACACATAAAGGCATCTGAAATACTTTTTCCTCTTCATAAGACCTTGATAAGATCTCACATGGACTATTGTACCCAGGTCTGGTTTCCATGGTTTTCTGATATCATGGAGAGAGAGCGAGAGAGTGCAAAAGAGAATGTTAAAAATGATATCAGGATTGTAGATTACTGGTTATGAAAATAGATTGAGATTTTGTAGGCTGCAGACACTAGCAAATAAGAGAAAGTGGGAGTGACATGATTAAGATTCGTAAACTTCTGAAAGTCATACAGGATTTCAGTAGATAGAATTTTCCATTTTATGGAGTGTAGGGAAAGGACATCCTTGCACGTTGAGTATGAATGTCTCATGAAAACAGAGAAAAACACATAATTTACAGACATATACACTGCTTCACAACTTTGGCTGAAATTCTAAACAAAATACAGAAATTAATACATTACTAAACGAGTTTATAATATCCCCAGCTTCCCTTAACTGTTTTTACATATATTGATCCGGGTTGTCTGCATCTTTGCTTGCACCATTTTGCTGTTAATGTCTATTTCTTATCCATTGAGTAGTTCTTCCAAACCTTGCATCAATATCATTTCTGCATCTGTTGAGATGTTACTTCTCATTTTCTCACAATATTTCATATCCTTTATCAATGGGTATGTTGTTTATTTTTTTGCGTCACATTTTCGATATATTATCTCTTTTGCATTCATTTTCTCTTCAAGTCTTCTGGAATATTTAGTTCTTTAATCTTGCATGTTCCTATTTCATCTTTTTTTTGTTTGTTCATCCCTTGTTCAGATCACCTCAGGTTTTTCAATCACTTTTTACCTTGCCCAACATTTCCTACTACGAATATTGTTATTTCCTTAATTCCTGATATTTTTTCCGCACATTTTATTTTCTAATTGTTTATTTAGGATCTCTTCATATAGTAATAGAATTATTACTTCCAAGCCTCAACTGACCCTGTTAGCTCATCATGGTAGGTGAAACACAGGCAGATAACAATAACTACCATACCGTCTTGAAGACATTAGGCATCGCAATCACTATCCACTCTGAAGAACATATTCCATTCATTTACTACACGTCACTCAAAAAACTCTGCTTTTCACTTCTTCACTCACACGAAATTTGTAGTTAGGTTTCAGAACATTCTTCCATCAAATATTACCCTCAATCTATTTGAGAGGCATCTTTCCTTAACTTATGCCTCAATCATATCACCTCTTCTTTTTCTATATACCATGCTCTGCACACTGCATTCCCTTAATTTGTCCTATTCAGCATTCTAGTCTTGAGACGGTCTTAGTTTCTGACTCTGCTCTCCCTAATGCTTCATCGCTCATGTAACTAGGTGTCCATATCTGCACACAGAAATCCAAATGTTAATTGGGCTTTAATCATCTCATTATCCCTACCTGTCAACGTTCTTCATATATTATAGCAGCAATTTTCTAGGTAATCTTTACTTTTGGGATATGTCCCATGAAGTTTGGTTCCCTATCCACTAATATCCCATAATTGTCACCTCCATCTCTTTATTCTTTCCAACCTCCTGATAAATCTAATTCCATCGTCTCTGGCCAAAATACGCGACGTTACACTTATCGATATTGAAGTGAAATCTTCATTCTTCTCCTCAAAGTATCAATCTATTCGAATCATCTTGTATCAGCATCATGTCAAATTTCCCGCCATTGCTTTTAGTAATTTAGCAGTATAGGCAAACAACTGAATTTCTCTTCTCAAACCCCCGAACACTATCGCTGATTCATAAATTAAACGACAGTGATCCTAGACCTTCGAGGTTATTGTAGACCTGATTCATCAGCTATTCTGCTCAATTTCAACAGGTGGTACTCTATTGAATGCTTGAACACAATTCAGAACAATCCTTACATAAGAATCTCCTCTGTCCAATGTACTAATCATTCAATTATAAAACACAACCAAGTAACTGAAACAAGAACTCCCCTTTAACAAGTTCATGTGCTACTCTCCAGAAAGATTTTCATTTTATCAATGTCCCAGTTCCTATTAAGTCTTTAACGTCTTTCTAACACCATCCCTGCTATACCTGACAAACACACTGGCCTATAGTTGGATGTTATCTTGGATTTTTTTCTTGTACAGTGGTACTAATTTTTCCTTCTTTCCACTCTTCTGGGACCGTGCCAGTTTCCAGACTGTTACTAGGAGCGGGGAGGAGCCTGAAAAGTTCTCGGCCTTGGCCACAGATGACAACACTATCAGCACGCTTTTTTTTTCTAAGTTGGTGTATCTATCACAAGCATCCATATGAAATTGGCAGAGGCAGGACTGTCATGTCTTGCCTCTGGTGAGCTACCAGTGATGATGAAATGCATCATCAATTAAACCTATTGGGTACTAAATAATCACCATTGATTAGGTAGTAGTGAAATCTCATTAGAAGGAAGCCAAAATTAGTGAGCTGTTGCAAGACAGCACCATGTGAACAGAAAGAACCTGGGATCAAAGAGTATTAGATCTGATTATACATACACTGAGTGGCCATTTTAGCAGGAACACCTCCCCATTTTCTAAACTCATTGTAGTGTCATAAGGGGGGTTTCAGTGAAAGACATGACAGTCCTGTTTCTGGTTAATGACCGTGATGTTGTGTCCCATTTTATGATTTTTATTCTATCTAACAATTCCCGATTGTCTATGTTTTACTATTATCTATATCACAAAACTTATACTAATATCTAAGTTATTTCTCCCCTTAGTACCCCTAATATTTGTATTTATACTGCGCCTTTTGGGATATTTAGTTTGAGATATTATATACAAAAACAAGGAGAAAGAACTCAAATATGTCTGAAAGTGTAACAATGTTGCAGTCGTGACACTTTATCTCGTTTCTTAACATCAATTTCCCGCGTGATTAGGTTCGTATTTTTCAAGTGGTGCATTGGACAGCAATTTCAGACAACTCTTTTATCATTGAAGAAAGGTTTATTAAATTCCTTAACATGGTACAATTCAATTTTTGTGATTACTCAATTTAATGCTAAACCAAATACTTACAAATTAACATTAGCTTAATACATGTCATGTAATTAGGCTATGATCCTATAATGAGTATTACGATCATGCCGCCATAACAATTCAACACATAAATTCACTTGACATAGACAAATAAGATTAATTCACACTATTTAACTATTCAAACTTAAGTAGATTAACTAAATCATTTACTGTACTAACACATAACTAGTATTACGATCATGCTGCCATACACATTCAACACGTAAATTCATTTGACATGGACAAATAAGATTAATTCACACTATTTAACTATACAAACTTAAGTAGATTAACTAAACCCTTTTCTGTGCTAACACACAACTATGACATTTTAACTTTCCAATACATTACAATAGACATGCAAAATTCTCAGGACACTTAATTTTTCACATAACATTAACACTAGCCAGCTTACTTTCAATATATTCTGTCAGATACTAAAGTCCTAGTATAAATTTTCCTTGGTCACTTCAACAGTTCCGTATTAGAATAATGATACTTATCACAGACAAATTTTAGTTAACATTAGATATATTTTACAGTACCTTTCTTTCCTGGGTTTTTCATATGGGCCTTTACTTTCTTCTGATTGAACTAGCTTGGTGTAACTTCTCCGATAATCTGCCACTCCTACGTTCCTTTTTTGAGTTGAACTATGCTTAGACACACTCTGAATCATCTATATATCGGCTGTGCAACTCGCGACGTAGACATCTATTTCTTTACAGCTCTCCGTTTTTCGTAGTTGTTACTGAAGTTGGAACACAAAGAATATTCTTTCTTTTCCTCGACTATATGGCATTCTTCGCTTCTCACATAGGAAATACGGAATCAAAATTACGCTCACTTTTGTTTCCGTGTTGTGACGATGGAGATATAACTCCAATCTCGCCACTCAGGAAAACACCGTGAAATCCCTACGAAAGAGCTTTCGGACTCCCCTGGAACAGAATCAAAATCAAAACCAAAAAGGCGGTTTCCAACCCTTTTATACTTGTTCTCCTAACGGCACTTTTTCTAACTTCTTTTCTCCGCCCCCTACTTGTTTTTACTTCACCAATTAGGGTGGCGTTTTTCTACCAAACGTCCTTTGATCGGCGAGCCGGTAACGATGTCTCAATCCGGGAATCGGCCCTGAGCGATAGTCTGTTATTTTTCTTTTGCTAGCCTCTAATTTAATCCCCTTTCCAAAAATTTTCTATGAACTTACTTAATAACTTAATCTCTAGCCTCTCACATACCATCTTTTATGACTAATCCTTTTCTGTCTTAACTTTTATTTATATATATTATATTTTATAAAATACATCAGTGATGCAATATCGGAATGTGTCCCTAGAGCTTGAAGAATCAACAGGTTGGCAGCAGTGTTGCCAATTTAGTTCTTTTGGAGCTAGATCTAGCTTTTTTCTTTCCCTAGCTCCAAAAATTTTAATCTAGCACCTAGCTCCAAATCTAGCTCCTTCAGAACTAGTTTCAGCTCTTTTTAACTGTTTTATAACTTACTGTTAAAGAAACTGTTTTAAGTTTTCCAGATGTTCCCATTCGATAAGGAATTGTACTGTATGTTTGGTGCAAGCATCATACACGTTTCAAAAGCATGATGATGTCAGTCAGTCATGTGGCCCAACAGTGACATTTTGTCATCACCTTAAAGTTGATAACACCACTACAAATTAGTCTTTGCACCGTGTTCTGGTGGGTAGTTATGATAGCAAGTGGGAAGTTCTCAGACTGATCGTAACTCGTTGCAGTAAAGAGTTGTATACCCTTCTTCAAAAATTAGCAAAGAGAAAAATAAAGCTTACAAGGAAAAATTTAGGAGGGAGTGGTTGCAAATGGTTGTGTGAAGTTCCTGGTGACGCTACAAAAGGCCACTGTAAGTTTTGCAGATGTGATATAGCTGCTAAATATTGTCAGCTTTTAAAGCATAGCCAAACTAAGAAACATCTTGCTGCAGTTCCATATAAGGCTGTTCCTGTTACAAACATGCTTGTGAAAAAGTCTGATGAGACCGCGAACTTTGAAGGTAGGTTAGCATTATTTCTTTGTTGTCACTCATCATTCAACAGTTGAGATCATCTAGTACAGGGGTTCCCAACCTTTTTGTTTCCTAGAGCACATTCTAAAATACCGATATACTGACGGGCACCATCTATTTTTTCAAGCAAATTTTTTGAATTCGTTTGTTAATGAATACATACAAAGTTTACATTATAATCAAATGTTTTATTACTTAAAAGTTTACATTATATAAAAATTTAAATAGTAAGTTAGTGTGATCTTTGGCATTGCATTTCATTGGCCAGTGCTTCATGATTAGGAGAATATGATGATATTCCAGTTCTTAAACTGGAATGAACAACTTCGAATGCACGTCTACTTTACATTGTATGCATTCAATACTCGTCATGTGTCATTAACGCATGCTTCACATAGCATGCCATGAATTGTTGCGTGATTATTTCAAACTATACGGCACATGGTTGAACAGCGACGGGCACACACAAATTGGTCAACGGGCACCATGGTGCCTGCGGGCATAGGGTTGAGAGCCCCTGATCTAGTAGATCTTTGCAAAAATATCATCCCAGACAGTCAAATTATGCCAAAGGTAAAACTGCACCGAACTAAGTGCTCTGCAATTATAAAGAATATTCTAAGCGAGCATTTTGAAGATCTAATTGCAGACATTGGATATGAATATTTCAGTTTGCTAATAGACGAATCGAATGATATCACAGTGAATAAGATTTTAGGAATGACCATTTATTATAGCAAGAAATTCAACAAAATTATGCATACATTTCTAAATATGGTGGTTCTAGAAAAATGTGATGCTAGTGGTATTATGGCTGCACTGAAAAAAGAGCTCGTGACTAAGAAACTAGACATTAAAAATCTCATTCCAATTGGTACAGACAACACCAGTGTTATGGTTGGTGTCAATAATGGTGTTTATGAACAAATGAAGGCATATATTCCCTCCTTAATTTTAATTAGATGTGTATGCCATTCTTTACAACTAGCAATGTCTCACACTTGTGCAGAATTTCTCCCAAGAAAATTAGAATTTTTAGTTACTGAAACATATAAGTGGTTTTCACATCACATTCTTCTTCAAGACAAGCAACATACAAAGAGCTGTATCAAACTATCAACAAAAATTATGCTCCTCTGAAAATTATAAGCAACTGTGCAACAAGGTGGCTCTCCATTGAACCTGCAGTAGACAGAATTCTCAGCCAGTGGTTGGAATTAACTCACTTCGAAGACGTGTGACTAAGAAATGTTACAAAGCTCAAATTTTGCGGGAGATGTACAAATATGAAAGGAATCGGTTGTACCTTTTATTTTTGCATGCTGCTGTTCTAGTTCTGCAAGTTCAGCAAATTAACAAAATTTTCGAATCTAACAGTGCAGATAAGATGAAATTATTTGAAGACCTTTCTCATTTGATTTGCACTATTGCTAATATGTTAGTGCTACCGTCATCCACAGTCAACCCTCTAGAGTAAGAGATTGATGGCTATTTGGATCCCAATCCAAATCTTGATTACAGGTTTTAAAGAAAAATTTCAGAGTTGATGATACAAAAGAAAATAATGCAAAATAATGAGAGAAATCTTAGAAGTATAGCAAGACAGTTTCTTCTTAGTCTCTTCAAACAGCTTAAGCAAAGGTTATCTGAAAACTTTATTATTTTAAGAATGATGTTTTCTTTTTCTGTTGACAATACTCTAAAACATAAAAGAACCTGTTATTCCTATCTTAGAAATAATGCTGAAAACAGAAAAAGATGTCGCTGCTGCTGCTGCTGAATACCACTACAATACTATCCACTTAAATAAATGGACAAATATAGAAAACACTGAGCTATTCTGGAAAGTACGAGAATACAAAGATGCATCTAGAATCAATCCATTTAAAGAAATCGCTCAGTGTGCAATAAATTTATTAATACTGCCAAATTCTAATGTGGAAATTGAACGAATTTTTAGTTCCATGAATGTAGACTAAATTAAGAAACAAAATAGAATTGCCAATGCTGACAGCTATTTTGTCAGTCAAGTATGGCCTCAGACATAACAACAAGTGCTGTACAAACTATTATTTACCAGCATCTACACTGAGTAATATTGGGACAATGGCCACATATAATAAAGCTGAAAATCTAAGCGTGGGTGAATTAAGCGCAGAAGACCACATGGAAGATGTATTTAGCCACTTATATGCAAGTGCCACTTCAATTTGAATAAAGTAACTTAAAAGTATCAGCTACTACTTTTAAACTTTTAGCTTCAAATTTTTATTTTTAACTCCTTTTTAAGCTCTTTTATTTAGCTGTTTTTAGTAATTTTCATTTGGCAATATTAGTTGGCAGTGAAATGGATTTGCAATTTTATTCAGTAAGAGATTATTAAATTAATGATGTGGAATACTACAGTATGCATAAGGATGATATCAGTTATGAAAATTATAAGGCAAAGACAGAAGTAACTTTTCTGTAACTTTTGTACAGAAAGCTAAGTGTGGATATGATATGAAATGGCTGTGCAAGCTAAAGACAACTCAAAGGAATTCTATCATTATGCTACAAGTAAAAAATAATGAACATGAAAGGTAACTTGTGTCAATACAGATGGTATGTGGGTGGGCAGATGCAGATGAGATTGTTCATCTAATGAGTGCCCATTCTGATAAGAGTAGTCAACCTGTTGTAAGGCAACATGGAACTCAATAGTATCTTTGGTACTATCGAGATGAACCTCAAATACGAGTAGGAAGAGGTACCAGAGCTATCACAAACTCAATAAGAATAGCTAAATATTTTTTATTTACTTTTTTTTTTTTTTTTTTTGTTCCCCTAGCTGTCTAATTTGAGTGTCTGGCAGAGGGAAGATCTACAGAAAATGAACGAATGTATGATAATCCCATTGCACAAGGATGGTGCAAGGACTGATGTGTCCACCTATCGACTTATCAGTATCACTGGAGTAGTGGTGAAGATTTTGAAAAAGTAAGAACTGGTATACAATAATAGGTTGACAGAGAATCTATATTATGCAATGAATTAAACAAGATAGCATTGACTTACAGATATCAAATGGTATATGGGAGATGTGAGCATGCAAGATTTAAGGAGACTGACCAGTGGTTCCCCCCACAGGGACCAGTCCTTTGTACATTGTTATTCAATCTTTTTATTAATAGCATTGGTTAGTATTTAACAGGAGATATACAGCTTTTTGCTAATAATACAAAGATAGTAAGGTTAACCTCCCTACTGGCGAATGTGGATGAAATAGTGACATCAAATTGCACTTCTTATCCATGTTATTCAATGGGTTTTCGTATCCAGATTTATCTGGATGTCTATAGACGTCATGGCCGTTTGGGGGGGGGGGGGTAAATCAGGAACATTCAGCTGACATGCAAAAACTTGCAGAAACATTTGCATAAGTTGGACGTGTAAATGTGAAAAACAGTCATCAGTTCAACGTTAGTAGTGTTCTATCCTGGTACTACAGGTTTTATTCCTAGAAGGATACTGAGTGGTGAAGTGTAAGAAGTGAATGAAGAGAATGTGTTCCGAATACTGAGCATGCTAAATGTCAACAAGGCAGGGATACTAGATGGAATTTCACTATGTGTTTTAAGGGAACGTGCTATGGAACTGACTGTGCCATTAACTTGGCTGTTTGTTCAAGGATGATCTTGTTTTAGTAATCTGGCTTCCTTCAGTGGATGAGGTTAAGACATACACTATCATTTTTTTAAATTTTTCCAGGGTACCACATGAGAAGTTGATTTTTAAGTTGCATCATATGGATAATATGTTAGTGGAATGGAATGGTGATTGGCTCTCTGATAGATATCAGAGAGAGTTGTATAAGGGGGAAGCAGTATAAGGGAGTAGGTAGGTTACGAGTGGAGTTCCACAGAGATTAAATAGCAATGGTCCCTGGGACCACTGCTATTTAATCTTTATGTTAATGATATTGTCACAGGACTACAGGGAGATGTTCAGTTGTTTATAGATAATGTGAAGCTTGGAAGGGTTATTAGTAATAGTGCTGATGTTTTGGCTCTTCAAGAGGATTTGAATAAGCTGGAAGGGTGGGTAAGTGAATGGAGATATCAGTTTAATGCAACTAAATGTAAGGTTTAGAATTTGGGATTCACAGATGGCATGCTCCATACTCACTTGTTGGAGTTATACTGGAAGAAGTGGAAGAAACCAATGGATTTTGGAGTGATCGCAGAGAGAGGTTTGAATTTCTGAGGACATACTGCAAAGGTTCTTAAGACATCTCAGAGAATTGTAGCAATGCTGAGGAGAACATTGACCAAGAGAGATAAAAGTATTGTATAAAGCTCTGATCAGACCACCTCAGGATTTCTGTGCTCAGATCTAGTGAGCAGGATTTGAATGGGATGAAGTAACCTTGTAGAGGGTGCAAAAATGGATAATAAAAATGATATCAAGACTGTACAATGCTGATTATGAGGACAGAGCTTGGTGGACAGAAGGCAAATGGGAGATATGATTGAGATATTTAAACTGTTGAAGGGTTATGATCATATTAACACTGAGGAGATTTTTCATATGGTAGAACGAGGAAAAGGAGCAAGGACAAGAGGCCATCCCTGGAAGTTGCAAAATAAAATATTACAATGTAGGAGCATGGAATGCATTGTCTGAGAGGGTGGTGAATGTGCAGACTGTGGATGATTTTAAGGAGTGGTGTGATAGACTTTGTATTGACCTCCAACAATGAGTCTTGTGATTTCACAGAGGACAGGAAACTAATAATAATTTGGGATGGTGCACCTGAAACTTGAATGCTTGATGCTCTTCAGAGGAGAGCAATCCAGCTAACTGAAGATCCCTCCCCTTTCTCTTACATATTCACTCCAATTACTCTCTCACAGATGTTCTGTTTATTCAAGAGAACAGAATACTATAACTCTTCTGTAGGTATTTCCATGGATAATGTTTTGCTAAAGAACTACATATAAAATTAGTGTGTTTAAATCAAAAATATTGAGTGATATTTCATTTATCCAACCTTTGTATAACCACATCCTCAGCTAACCAACCAGTGAATGAATTAATGTATTTTTTTTTTTAAAAAAAAGGTAAAGTACAAATCCACTTTGCATATTAACAGATTCCTTTTCTCTTTACTGACACCCACTCACACCATTAATATCTTACAGGCTCTGAAATCTTTCACATATATTGAAAGAAAAACCATTATTACATGGGAATATTTCACTAATAATAAGCAAAACAGCCATGCTATAATATTTTATTTATACAAGCATATGTACAGTTTAGTACAAAGGATGATGTGCATTATTTGTAAGATTTTTGTCCATTCACGTAAGACTAATAAATTGTAACTGATGACCCTTAGGAATCATAAATTACCTGATGATCTCAATTATAAATTATAATAAATTACTATAGGATTTAATTATATATTTTTTTTCAAGCGTAATTACAATGTTTATGAATAGTGCTAATATATAAGTATATTTGTGGCTAGTTTCTTCATAAAACAATTTACATTAACTAGAAAGTAATTTGTACTGTTGCACAACTCATTTTACTTCCATAATGGCCTGCCCAGAATTGAGTATCACATCCACCATGACCATACTCTATGTATCGGACGCCATCCGGATAATCAGAGAACGTATGCTTTGCCTAGAAGAAAAAATGAATTCTGAATATAAATTCTGGGAATATAGATAAAGAAAAGTTTATTTTTTTTTTTTGAACATTTATTTAATAAGATTCAGTTGTCTTAGAAAAATAAAGTCTGTCATAGCTTAGTCATATCCTATTTTGTAGACTGTTTTGCAAAATGCACTGGTGTTGATCTTTTTTCTTTACTCATGCTTAGTCACACCATTAATATGTTAAATACGAGAAACGTCCAGAAAGTAAGTTCAGATGGGCTGTCAGAGAGAAACAAAAATATATTTACAAAAAGAACTTTATTGGAAATTAAAGTAGACGACTTTCACTACTTTTCTACATAATTTCTGCCATTGTTCAGGCACTTATCATAATAGGGCACCAAGAGTTGTATGCCTTCGCCAAAGAAGGTTGCCGCCTGTGATGCAAACCATGTATCGACTGCTTCTTTGACCTCATTGTCGTCATCTTGAAACTGCCAGCCACCAAGGAAAGATTTCAGATGTTTGAACAGGTGAAAGTCGCTTGGTGCGAGGTCAGGACGATATAAGGGATGATGGAATTGTTCCCAGCCGAAGCTCGCGAGAAGTTGTGTTACGAATCACTCATTGCGTGTTCTCCATAAACTTCAATAATTTGCCAATAAATTTCAGCTGCTTTAACATTCCTCGCATTCAAGAAATAGATAGCTGACCTAATTTCACATGCGGTGGGCGATTCAATCTTCTTAGACATTATGAACACACACCAAGAAGAGTGAGCACTGTGAGAATGTCTGAAAATGGCACCAACACCTTGCTAACAAATCAACAAACTCAGAACGCATGTGCACCATTGCGATCGCAGCGCTGCAGTGAAAATATTTAAAAACGGTGGACAATCCTTGTACATTCTGTGTAAAATTACAAAATGTATTTTACAGAGATTATTATTATCATTATTATTATTAAGAGAGACCTCCAGGGAGTTAGAGACTCATCGAAGGAGACCATATACTACACACACCAGCTATCATACTTATTCTTGAATTCATTCATACTGCTTGCACTCACAACATCCAAAGGCAATCCATTCCAACCGCGCACCACCCTCTAAGAGAAAAATCTAGCCCTCACACCCTTCTTGGCAGCCTTCATTCACAGCTTCCAAGGATGCCCTCTCACAAGTTCGTAAGTCTCAATCATATCACCCCTCTTTCTCCTGTTTGCTAGTGTCTACAGTCTACAAATTCTCAATCTGTCTTCATGATCAGTATTCCACAATCCTGATATCATTTTTAACACGCTTACATTTTTTTATTTTGTACAAAGAAGAGTGTTAAAAATGATATAATTTTTAACACTCTTCTTTGTACTCTTTCCAATATATATCAGAATCACAATGGAAACCAGGAGACCAGACCAGTGCACAATAGTCCAAATGAGTCTTATCAAGGCATTGTAAAGAGGCAAAACAACATTCTTAACTTTACATGTGAACATTCATTTCAGCATTGCAATTATCTTTTGAGTTGTATTTGCAATCTTTGCCACATGGCCCCTGAACTTCAACTTCCTATCTACTAACACTCCAAGATCCCTAAGCCTCATCAGTTTCTTCTAGCCTAATGCCACCAACATAATACGACATTAGATATCTAATCATGCCGAAGTGAATGACTTTATATTTACTGACATTGAACTGACACCCATTTTCCCATTCCACAATTCCAGCCTATTCAAATCATTCTGCAAAGACTGCATATCAGCAGTATTCCTGATTACCCTACCTCTCTTTGTATCATCAGCAAATAACTGTATGTCGCTTGTCAAATCCTTCCCAATTATCATTAAAGTACAGATTAAATAACAGTGGACCAAGCACTGATCCTTGTGGTACACCATTTGTTACCTTAAACCTTGCAGACTCAGATCCCCCCCGTATACCACTTTTTGATATCTGTCAGTCAGCCATCCTCTTATCCATGCTAGTATTGTATAACCCAAACCCATTTTCTAAAATTTATGCAACAGACTTCCATGCTGTATTCTGTCAAAAGCCTTAGCAAAATCCAAAAGTATCATGTTGTATCCAATCCCTTTGTCTAGTTCAATGGTAACATTGAACTAGACAAACTATAACACAATGGTGTTATAGTTTGTCTAGTTGGAACTATAACACAATGGTGTTATAGAATGTGAGCAAGTTGCAAAAACTTGACCTTCCTTTAGTAAACCCATGTTGTTCATTGCGAAGTAGAGATTAACTGTGAACCCATTTTTGAATGCAGACCCTAACCAATTTTTCCAAAATCTTCACAACCACTCCTGAGATACTAATTGGTCAATAGTTGGATACATCGGTCTTTGCACCCTTATGCAATGGCATTACCATACATTCCTTACATTCTTGTGGAATCTTCCCTGTTATGAAACTCATATTAAACATTCTGGTTAAAGGAATGGCCAGTTCAGCTGAACACTCTTTTAGCACACGTGCTGATATTCCATCAGTCCCTATTGCTGAATTCTTATTCAATTTGTGTAACAGCTCTAATACCTTGGCCTCACACCTGCGTTTCTTCATCTAGTGAAGAGCTAGCAGTGAGCTCAATGTTGTGTTCACCAGATTGATAGATTTTAACGAAATGGGCACTCGTTAACTGAACAACCTCTTCTGCATCTGTAACCCCCATGCCATCTGGATTTAGAAGAGTTATTCTTTCATATTCATTCTTTCTTTTACTTGTAGCATATCGATAGAATTCTTGTGGGTTGTCTTTAGCACACGGAGCCAGTTTCTTTTCATACTCAGACTTTGCTTTCTGTACAACAGTTGCAACTGTTCTAGCCTGCTGCTTATAACATTCATAACAGATGTCATCCTTATGCAAACAGTATTCCTTACACATTGTCCTTTTCTTACAAATATCTAGCTTAATAAGATTACACATCCATTTGACTCCAACTCTATTTATTCTTCGAACTCTCAGGACACATTCTGATATTGCATCATTTAAGTATTGTTTAAATGCTTCCCATGCAATGTCGATATTCTTTCCATCCAGCAACCGATCCCATTCCACTGAACTCAGTATACCCCTCAGTTGGTCATAATTTTCTTCTTTGTAGTTCAGCATGTAACCTTTTCTGAATGGAACATTCATAGACTTAGTCACTTCCCAAGTACCGCATGATCACTGTCACCAACTGGATGCGAAATAGTTACATCTTTAAGTGATACGCCCTCTGACACTATAATCAAATCTAACACTCTTTGACCTCGAGTTCCTTTTTTAACATGCTGCTTGAGGAAGTTGTCCTGCAACAGCTCAATAAATGCATTTTCATTCTTTTCATGAGATTCTACTGCTACCCAATCAATATTTGGATAATTGAAGTCTCCCATTATGATTACTCTTTTTGCGCTCATCTTTTCTATTTAGTGATGCATTTCTTCATCACTAACAACTGATCCACCAGGTCTGTAAGAACACCCCACACTTTTTTTTTTAATATGTATCCCATGTACAAAAGGTTGTACACCTATTGTGCATGCTCTCATTAGTATTATGGAGAAGCCAGAAATCTTACTCCAAAGACAAAAACACTCAATTCTTTTAAATTCAGGCCTCTAAAAATCATCTACCACCTAAGGGCATTCACAAGAATTCATGCTAGTGTGGAATTTGAAGCTATGCCAAATGGATAGCAGATACATTATTCCACTTAGTAGAGGCCAGCGTGAGTACTCAGAAATATTTAGTAGTCCAGGATATATGCTGCAAGCAAATATCCATTTTTCTGTTACTCATTAACATTTCTCATTATTGCTCATAATATAAGCACTCTGGCAAAAAAAAAAAAGAAAAAAGATTTAGATGCTACTTGGAACCTTAAAATATGTTTTGTAGATCACACTAGATAAAGTGCATGTATACCAAAGCAAAACACAAAATGTACCTTTCATGATTATTGGAGTGTTTTTACACATTTTCTGTTATCAACTAGAAGGCTAAAAAAAATCCAACCTGTCCAGAACTTTTCCTCTGCTATTTCTGAAAACTATTAATGCCAATAATTACATGTGGTAAGTGATTATTAATACTAAATTAATTCACTGATATGATGAACTGAGAATACATGTAAATTATGTAAAAGAAAAAAGTAATTAATAAGAAACATATTTCATAAGTATTCCAAGCTAAGTGATTAGCTTGGAATTTTGGGTAATTATTTGCATAAATTTCATTCCCTCTCCTCATGCACCTTCCAACACATGTCTCCATTAATGATTACTTGCCTTGTGCTCAGCGAGCTAGTTTGCCAATGCATGTCGTCTGTATCTCCTTTTGCTATTAGCAAAATGAGATAAGGGTGTCATCAAACGTGCCGTCTCTCTCAACTTTGCCTTCTTGCTGAACTTACCACTTTTGTTAGTTGCACTTCTATCTTTAGTAGCACTTCCTTCCTTCCTTTCTTCTTGAAAGCATCATATTCATTACATTCTATTCCAGTGACATTATTTTCCTAACTAAATCTCACTAAAGCCTAAAATTTTTTGCCAATTCAAGCTAACAAACTCCAAAAATTCCTCAGCCTTGTTCTTGACACTTTGGCATTAGTACATATGCATCAAAATATTCCATCGGGCTCATATTGACTCATTTGCAATCATAGCCCTTCTCGTTTATTTCTACAATACGATGGCTCACACTCTCATTTTCCTCTTCATTCTTCCAGTAACTATCATATCTTCTTGCATTCTACATATTTAACCTTTCAAATAATTTGTTTCGGACAAACTTATTAACTCTTATTTTTCCTTTATCATTAATCTTTGCACTAGTAAAGTACGATTCTGTCATGCACTCATTAAGCAAACTCCCTAATCGTGAAATTGCTATAAAATATTGTCTCCTTACTCTCTCTCCTTTCCTTTTCTATTTCCTTTCTTATTTTTTTTCTGCCATATAATTATGTCTCTTGTGAAAGATTCCTTGAAAGTGTGCTATTTCACTCTAAATCAGTCTGCTATTCTCTTCATATTTCATCACTTCTTTTTGTATTTCTTCTGATCCACCACTATTGTCCTTGACACTTTGGCCACCTTCATTTATTTTCATATTCCTCTCTTTGATCTTTATAACAGTAGCATTTTCACAATTTATTTAAAGGAAATTTGCTTTTAATTGGAAAGAATATTCTTTCACCATCATCAAATTCCTGATATGTATCTTCAAGGGATGTATGGGATGCTGTGATAGTACTATATGCTTAGATTTACATTATATTTTTTTCATGGGAAACTTAAATTATTACAAAGACAAAACACGCAAGAAAAGTCTTTGCATTTATATTTTAAGCATTAACCTAATTACCAACAATCTCATTTTTAATGAAATTAAGGGACCCAATTCTGATAAGTAAAATGTGTTTAAATGATATTTAAGTGGAATTAATAACATCCCTATAAATCATTTGACAAAGAGATGTAGTAATTCTCGTAGAAAGGCTTAGACGTTAGTTATACATGCTTATTACATTACTTAAGAAAATTACAACGTACAAAAAATCCAAAAAATATTGAAACCAGTGAACCACAACCCCCCCCACTTCACAACAAGGATTACTCTAAATCCATCACCATTCCCTACATCCGAGGCACCTCGGAAAAAATTACAAAAATCCTAAAAAAACATGACTTGACCACTTGTTACAGACCATATAGAAAATTGGCATCCCTTATCCGTTCCACAAAACACCAACCACTTCCCTTAGACCTACCTGGTGTATACCAGGTCCCTTGCAGCTGTAAACTGTCATACTTTGGCCAAACAGGCAGGACAGCAAATATCAAATTTCAGAACACAAGGACTACATCCGTTTTCACCAGTACAGCCACTCTAGTCTTGCCAACCATGCTCTGGATACACGCCACAGAATACAGTAGAAGAAAGCTATAATAATACACTGTAGTAAATTCAAATTTGAAAGGCTATTCATGGAATCAGCCTCAGCCCTAAGAAGCATGCCAAACCTCAACAAATTTGGTTGCATGAGACTGCCCCATATTTGGGAGACTTACACCAGAAGGCCTTCAGCCCAACGGCCAAGAATATTTACATAGCCCGCTAGGGGGCACCATCAGGACTTTTAGGAGAAACAACAGCTTCCTGCTTCGTCCTCATTTACTATGTGTAGTGCCTGCATGCACATGTCTTTATTTTAAGTTCCTGTGAAAATGGCAACATGACACTGCCTAAATATTGGAATTATAGATTAAAGTCTAATTTAATTTATATCCTTTGTACGTTGTAATTTCCTTAAGTAATTTATTAAGCAAAGAGCTGTAGTATAGGAGAGATGAAAGGAAAACAATGGCTGGGATGATAAAATTCAATACAAACATTCTGATTATTAATGGAGGTTAAAGCCATTTAGTTGCATAATTCTTTTGATGGTATCTAGTTCTTGTTGTAGGTTACAAAAATTAGAAAAGATGAAGTGGGCTCTATTGAGAAGAGTTCTGATGATATACACAATTCTATATCATCAGAACTGTATATTGTGGATGTGACTGGATAGTAAAGATGTCATTAATATTGCATATGCAAAATAAAGGTTGAGGGTGAATGGAGGAGAACAAGGTGTCTGCCAGGTTGTAAATAGAGACATTAGTAGTTGAGATATTCTGATTAGGATTGTGGTCAATCTCCTAATAGTTAGTTCTAGATAAGAGAAGAGAGTAGAAGACTATTAGTGGTCGACTTTTGTCTGCTTGTATAATCTAATGACTATCAGTATTATATAACAGTTGTGATGTGCTATTCGATGAGGTCTGTCATTTAAATGTCATCTAGGATGTGAGAAAGACTTGTAAGAACAATAAAACTGATTTATTAAGGGGAAGTGTGCTCCCATCTCCACTTTGCAAAACAAACATTATCCAGAAAAACACGTGCAACTAATAAACATAGGCTACTATGGGAGAACAGATTTAAATGTTTGGTAAAAATATTACGTTAAAGTCAAGTGAAGAGATAACAGATCATTCAGTGTTACACAAAAATGACTTACTTGTGTCCACTGTCTTCCTGTCCATTGTTCTTCCACATAAGGTCCATATTCAAACACATCAATACACTTCATATTACTATCGAGAAGGCTAACCTTTAAAATGAACTTACTACCACAATCAAATCTTGCAGCATGCCTAAAAGTAAAAATATATTTACATATTATTTTATAAATTAGCAGGCCGTTTCAAATAGAAATAATTTTCTAAGAATACAATCTCTTTCAGTTATTAACAGCATGCATCAATTAAGATGATAATAAGTAAAATATGAATTAATAAGTAAAATCTAGCCCATACACCCACGGCACTGCTCAAAATTTACTTTCTACTACTGAATATTACATGTGGTATTCTAGTAAATAAAGATATCCACATTCCTTAAACAAACAAAAGTAAACAAATATCTGCTAGGTGAAACGTAAGTCTGAAATAATTGGTAGTCGTATATGTGATAACTGCTTAATTACGTTTACTAGCTGAAAGTATGAGATGCCGTATATGTTATGCCTCATATTTTTTCACTGAGAAAATAGAATTCAATTGAACAATTGCTTTACACGAATTAATTCTCTATCATTCTCTATGCACTTTTGCCAGAAAGTGAATAGAGAATGACAGTCAGCATGTAGCCAGTGTATGCTGATCTTTTAAGAATCTTTATTCAGACATTAGACCTCTGCACAAACAGCTTGTTCAGCTCTCCTCATCATATGCAAAATGGCATCCTTCAGAGGGCTAATCAGGTGCCAGTTAGAGGATGCCTCTAACTATAGATCTGAACCAGACTATAGTTCAGATCTTTATATGGGTATCTCCTTAGAGTCCAGACTCATTGTGGAAGACACACTCTAACTTTTTTTTTTTTTATAAATAAAACCTAGCATGCCCCCTCCTTAAACTCATTCACAGTCAGGGCACTCACAGGTAATTCTGGCAATCTATTCCACTCACTCACACTTTCCATGCAAAAAAATCTAGCCCATACACCCTTACTAACTACACTCTTACACAATTTCCATTGGTGACCTCTAGGTTCTCTCTCTCTCTCTCTCTCTCTATTTTTTGTGTATCGAAAAATTTCCTTTGTGTGAATCTTACAGAACCCCCTTTAATAACTTATATAACATCCCCATTTTTCTGCCTATCAACTAAACATTGCAAGTAGTTATCTTAGCAGAGCCCTAAGCCATTCCATTAGTCACCCTCATTCTCCTAGATTCCATTCTGCCATATACTACTCTCAGATGTCTGTCTGTCTGCATATTAGCCACCTCCTTATCCATGCAACTAGCTTCATATCCATTCCCATTTGTTCTAACTTTTGTAATAGTTTTCCATGTGGTATTCTGTCAAATGTCTTTGCAAAGTCCAGGAATATCATGGGTGTAGCCATTTTCCTTATCTAATTCTACTGTCACTACTATAAAATGTGAATAAATCACTATGGCAGGACCAACCTTGTACAAAGCCATACTGCCCACCATTTTCCAAAACCACTCCTGAGATATTAATTGGTCATTTTGAGCTACTTGTATGAAGCTTCTATATTTGAATAAAAAAAAATAAATAAATAAATAAACAGGCATTACTTTCACACTATCCATTGTAAATTCTTCAACAGGTATTGCTAGATATCTACTGAACTCCTTTATCATTTTTTTAAAAATGAAAATCAAAGTAGAGACATTTATATACACTTACCACACAATTTTTTGTATCTTGAGAATCTCAGTATTCTCTGAAAGTTGAAGGTAATTAACAATCAGCTACTTCATCACCTGAAGACCTGCTAATTATTCAGTAATACTAGTATGAATTATGCCACTCAGATCCATAGCAGATATTATTGCACAGGCACCTCCAGGAGTCATACGACTCATTATGGGAGACTCAAACTGCACACACAATATCTGTGATACCTTCATTGAATCCAATAACAGACAAAGCATTTACAACTGACAACCTATTCCATTCATTCACTATTCTCCAAGTGAAAAATATGGTCCTCAAACCCTTGCTAACTGCACTCTTACCCCATTTCCAGGGGACGATCTCTTGTCAAGCACCCTCTAGCCAGGTGCTAAAATACTTCTCTGCACCAATCCTATAAAACTTGAAGTAATTTAAATGTTTCTATTATATCGCCTCTTTTTTGCCTATCAATTAACTTCTGTAACCTGCACCCCTTCAATCTACCACATAGGGAGTATTCCACAGGCCACTCACCTCTGTGGCTTCCTCGTCCCCAAGAAACCCAGGTAACCAGACCTGAGTATAGTAATCCAGATGGCTGTATCAAGGTCATATAAAGACGAATAACAACTCCTTGTCTCTACTTATTAGTGTGGTCTTCAATAGCCAAGTAATTCTATGAGCTACTGTTAAGTCGGAGTGAAACAAAATATTAAAGAAAATCACGTTTCACTCGGACTTAACATCATTCTCACTCTCTTGAGGAAAATAATGGTTTATCAGAAATAAAGAAGCACTTGTACAGAAATCGTAATTTAGTTTTTATATCTTATCTTATTTAGTAATGTGAAATTTCATTGTATTATTATTATATAGTTGCTTAGTCTATAATACTATGTAAATAACTAACCATTTGCTGGGTGAGAAATAATATCCTAAATGTGAAACAGCTTACTTCTGAGACACATAGTGAAAGCATGATGTACACATCAATGACGAAAGAGAGAAAAGCCGTGGTGTTTAAAAGGAGATGTAACACTGCAAATCAGGCTTTTAGACGTTTTTCTGCTGCTGTATTCTTGTGCCTTGGAAGTCCGGCTGGTATGGTAAGCCCCACATGGGTTTCCTTTGTTCGAGGAAGTTACGACCAAATGACCAAGGGAACTTACCAGTCGGAAATAAAAGCCCAGCAGATCATGATAGTGAAAAACTACAGAATAATTCCAGTATGAAGTATAGAGGGAACTCGTATAGAAAATCCCGAGGAAGTGTGAAGTAAAGCGGTCATATAAGGTAGTTGTCTGACGAAAAAATGAAGTGGCCAAAGTAGCATACCAGCAAATTGGTAAGGTGAAAACTTTATGTCTACTAACTAATGAATTGAATGAGAAGATTTTAATGTGTGTGCTAAGAGAGACTCTTTGAACTGCTGCTGATAGATTTAGAAGGAAATATGATAGTGTCTCATAAATGTATCTTGAAAGAGAGTGAATTACAAACGTTCTTAATTAGGTCTGAGATATATGTAAAATTTGAATAGGATTGTTAAAGAGAATCATGAATGGAATTTGATAAGTATTAAGAGTAAAATTTAATTGATTAGAGTAGGAAATTGAGACTAAGTGATTGTTAGTATTTATGTTTCTCAGATAGAAATTCATGAAATGGGATAATTAACTGTATGTAAGAGTGCTAATGCTGTATATAAAATTTAGTTGAATGAATAACTCAGTGCTTCTAAGTGTAATATATGTATTCTACCTGTAATAAAAATGTTTTGTTTTAATGTGAATGTTGTCTTGCCTGTACTTAGATTCTACTGCACTTGCTCATAAAATATAACGAACCACAAAAGGGCGGGAAATTGTATAATATAAGGTCATGACTGCAAGTTGTAAATTTATAGCTAAGAAGAGTGAATGCTGACCGTGTTCTAACTCCTTGGTCTTACATGTTTAGTATATCCTAGGATTCAGGGTGGCGCAGCGTAAACAAATAAATTTTCTCTGAATTTGAAAAGGGAGATAGAACCAGTGCTGAGAAAAAGAAATAGGCATCTGCCATTTGCATTTCTTTGTCTCACAGAACAACAGCTTCACTTTTATCAGGGATTCGGCAAATAACGTTATTGATAAGAAAGGATTAACCTGGAAATAATTAGTGTAGGATAGAAATAAGAGTTATAATATATATATAGTTGTAATAGAGATAAGAAAGGGCACATAAGGATAGGAAACGACACAACACTACCTTGACAACCTTAGCAATATGCTTTCTAAACTTACTCTGTCTACTATCATCCTCAAATCCTTAATTTTATCTATTTTCTGGAGTACAGATCCATCAATGTGGTATACAGCTAATCTATTTATCGCAAAATACATAACTTTACATTTCTCCACATTAAATTGACACCCATTATTTGTTGCCCATACTAACAGCCTATTTAAATCATCCTGCAAACTCTCCACATTGTCCTGATTAACTATTACTCTGCCAAATTTTGCCTTATCAATAAACTGATTATTTCCTATATTGTTTATGTACAAATTAAACAACAATGGTCCAAGCACAGAGCCTTGCAGCACACCACCATTCATATGCTTTCTCCTGGATTCTGTCTCTCTATATACTTTTCGGTAGCCAACTTTTTATTAATATCACCAGTTTCATATCCATTCCCATTTGTTTAAGTTGGCATAACAGAGTTCATATGGTATCCTTCAAACAACTTTGTGGAATCCAGCAATATCATCATGTAGCTATTTCCTTTATCAAACTTAGCTGTTGCTATTATAAAAATGATAGTAAATTACTAAGACATGATTGGCCCTTCGCAAAGCCATGCTGCTCCTTGTAGAGTATCATATTCTTATCCACCCATTCCAACTTTTACATTATTTTTACCAACTCCTGAAATGCTGACTATTGCTATCATAGACTTAAATCCTCCTTTATGCAAAGGAATTATTTAGCCTTATTTTCACTCCCTTGAGACTTTGCCAGGGCTGAGACTTGAATTAAACAGCCTAGTCAAAGGCATCACCAGTTCCCTGGCATGTTCTCATGAAACATGAGCTGATATTTCACCTAATTAAACAGTTGTATTTGCATTGTGATCATCCAATACTAAGTATCTCCAATTTATCAACCTCAGTTCTCACATCAGCCCAGCAATATCCTCACTTGGATGACATATTCTTGTAAAGTCTCAGTAGCTCAACTATTACCCTTATATCATTGGTACTCATATAAGTTATCCTTCCGTACTCATTGTTCCTCCTATTTGCTATATAACAAAAGAACTCCTTGGGATTTCCTTTCCAGCCAATTTCTTCTCATAATCTGATTTTGGCTTAAAATACCATGCTGATCACCTCTCTTACCTGATCCTTGTACTATTCATGAGCTTTCTTGTCACCTTTCTCCATGAATACCCCTAAGCAACATTTTCCTTTTTTTTTTTTTGCAGCTCATAATTAATGATGTTACTCATTCATCTAACTCCTACATAATTTACCCTCTTGACCTTAGGGTATACCAGTCTGATATTGCTTCCTCTAAATACTTCAGATATCCCATCCACTGTGAATATCCTTCTGTTGCAGATCTTTATGCCACGGCACTGCTCAAAATTTCCTCCTAAGCTTGTCATAATCACCTTGTACTTCCATACATCTCTTAACTAAATTTCCACATTTCTTCTACCTCCCAAGTCAAGACATCATGATCACTCTTCCCAATTGGAGGCATCGTAGCCAACTTAGATATGGAGAAGTCTACTGATCTTATAACTGGATCCAACCCTCTCATATCCTGAGTCCCCTATATCACATGCTGCTTCAAGTAATTATCTCTTAGTAAGCGTATAAATTACATTTCCTTCCTGCCATGTGATCTTTCCTCCTTCCAGTATGTCTCCAAAGTTGAAATCCCACATAATAATTTGTACTTATTGTACCAATCTGCTGATGCACATCTTCTATGTCATCCCTGGTGCCCCCCCCCACGGCCTATAGCAGCAACCAGTTTTATACTTGGTCCTGTTGCCCTCAATCTCACACCAGATTACCTCAAAAGAACTGCCTTCAGTCTGGCTGACTCCCACTCTTGTTGGCACAATTCATCTACTATCATCAGCAGCACCCCACTTCCCATCCTGTCTCCTTTATCCTCCTTGAAAATGCTAAACCCTAGTCTGCATCATCCGCCTTTGTCCAAAGGTGGATGTTGCACCTATCATGGAAAAGTTTGCCACTGATCTGACCATTTACAAGCATTTGGTCAGATTTAGCATGGAGAGAGTTTTGCAAAACTGCCATTCTGTGGTCAACATTCTGCTCTCAGGAATTGGGTAACAAGTTTTCTCTTTGGTTCATTCATTGGATGTCATGGTGAATGGCTTTCTCTTCCCCACCCTCAAGAATTCTCAGCCAACACATCAGTATCCCAAGACAATGCTACATCTCCTGTACATAAATGACCATCTCTCAATGACCTTAAATTCTATCCATGGTCCAGTTATTGTAATGCTGTATTCCTCCTGCTTGTCTGAGACAAAACTTGCAGTTCTCAAACATCCCAAGTCTTAAAATCTTCTACAATCAGTGCTCAATGATCTCTATAACTATTCATTAATGGGAACTGGAATATGAATAATATACTTATTTTCGATATCTGCCGTCAGTTATAAAGAGCACTAGTTAAAAAGTAGCCCGTGTTCATAAGACAATTATAATTTTATGCATATTTAATCCTTAAAGTGAAATTAATTCTTAACATCAACATTTATAAAGACTTAGTATAGTCATATTTGTTTAGCCCCTGTAAAATTATTATAGATATTCTATGTTATAAATTAGACATGTTATAGACGTTACATATTATATTATAATTTAGGCATTTTTTTTAGTCGTAATAAAAAGAAAGTAAGTTTCTAAAAAGGCTTGTCTTTTTTAAAAATTTATTAAGGAAATAAAATTATTTGTATATTACATTACAGCAGAAAAGCCAAACTGAGTACAAAGACGAAGTCTGCAAATATGTGTTCTAACTGGGTCTGTTTGACTGTTTTGAGGGATGAACAGCCTGAGTTTCTAGGAGAAAAAAACACCTCCATATGAGACTAACAAACTCATCTTTAATTGAAAAGCCACAATAAAGGTTTTTCACATCAGAGATAGGATTTAAATGCAGGTCTTTCCAGCCAAGTGGCTTGGCTTTGTTGAAACCAACTGAGCTAAAGAGACTCCTGTTTGCAGAACTACAACTTCCAAAAAAACTGATACTACATGTGGCACTACTCAAAAGACATGATCTACCGAGAATTAGTATTTCTTCCATTTATTATTTCTTTGATTTAGGGTTTCTCTCACATGGCATCATTTTCAAGTTCGGCTCTCTTCAGAGGCCACAGAGAAATCCTTAAAAATTAAATTTGTGATGAAAAGTCATCATCATCGTATCAAGGATTTAGCCTTAGCATGGCCTGTTCCAGCCTTAGAAGTCATCGTTGAATCGTTTAAGAGGACGTCCTGGTTTTCTTTTTCCTAATGGCTTGTACTTTAAGGCTTGTTTTGGTAATCTTTCTGTTTTCATTCTTTGAACGCGTTCCACCCATTTATGTTTATATTTTTTAATTTTTTCTATTACTGGTTCTTGGTTTAATTCTCTTGGTGATGAAAAGTGCAGCCCATATATGAGAGCTCTGAAGTAGGTAGAAGAACATTTCAAACTAATTCCACCAACAACAAAAAAAAGTTCTCTCTCTTGAAATGGCATATATAAAGTAACTGGAATTATTGCATGAAGTTTCTTCGATTTTATTTTCTTTCTGCAGAGAAAATTAGAAATATGAACAAAGCCTGTTAGATTAGCTGTATTCCATAGGCTCTATACCTGCCTCTGTGAACTTCAACAGGTTTAACAAACTTAAGCATTAGTGCAGAATATACAAACAACTTGTAATAAATAAAAGTATAATGACATCCACTTGAGCCTGTTCTTTTGTGAGTATAATTAGAGTATATTTAACATGTTCATGTTGGGGTGAGAAGAATCCTCTCTGACAGATGGCAATCTTATGGTGATACGAGATGTCTCCTCTTGACCACCCACCCTATTTGCATATCGGTAGAAGTGCCACATATTGCAACAGAGGTCCTTTGATTATTATCAAACCTGTGTAGATAGTGATGATGGGAAAAGGAATGCATTTGTTTCAGGATATATTAGATTAGAAAACAATAAGGAGAATCCTATATTTCATTGATATATTTAGATTACTAAAAGGCATAAATATAAGAATTGACAAAATAAAAGGAAGAGAAAGAACAGGTTGTTATGTGTTCATTGTCTGTAATTTATCTAATTCATTCACTCTATAGGGCCTCAAAGGTTATCTACTAACTTGAATCCTGTGAAACATCCCCTTTTTGAACTCAGGCAAATTTGTTTGATTAATTGCTGCGCCAGCCTAAGTCTAAGGATAGAAATATCTTATCCTAGGGAAAGTTCACAGAGATTAAGTGTCATCAATAATATTAAATTAGATCATGAAGCTGTGGATACCTTAGCATTGCAGTCGTAGCCCTTTACTCTTAATTTTCTTTGGGTATTCGCTGCATGCATAGGTTTGATATTTTTATGAGTGGTGAAGTTAGTCAACATGCTCAGAATACATATATGCATAAATTAGAAAATTTGTTTATTTTACAACTAAAGATTACAAAGAAAAGCACAATGTTAATGGCAATACTAAGATAAAGAATTGTTTAGAATTTCATGCACAACTCTCTCACTTTAAATATACAAATCATTGTTACATTAAAGAATCATTTAAGCAAATACTACATTTATCACATATTATCTGGTGCGTATTTGGCACAAAACATTATTCAGGTTCTTAGATCATATGATTTCTAATATCAATTCCATTACAATAACTGCTGCAATCACACAATACTAGGATTCTCAGACAAACAGTCCAATGAGATTTACGAGTGTCCCTGACTATATTAAGTCATCAAAGTTCACTTCCCTTCAGAAAGGATCTAAATTTCTTCCATTCACAAATATCTAAACAATGTAATAAGAAATTCACAGTACTTATCTACACTGCACGGTCTGCATTGAGATCTTTTCATCCGTCGCTTCTAGTGGAATTTCACTGTTGTTACAACTCGCTGCCACGTGGGAATCACGTGCACAATATGAATCTGGCACTCGTCTTTGTTATCTAACATCGGCTTGCTCCCGCAGATGGCCCACGATTTGGATCTGCCGTTGTCTGGTGCATCGCCTTGCCGGAACTTATGCTAGTCAGCTACGGGAACATAGAGACTCGACATCGCTACCTTAGCACGATAAGAAAGCCAGAACAGAGAAATAAAGGGGGGGGGAGTATTCAGACCTGTGCTGTCATATTTATTTCATTTCTCAGTGCCCTCTTTTCGACTTCGAATCTCCCACATGGGAGCCCCTCTATTCGTTCTGCCTGGGTGATGTCATTCTGCCACCTTACGGAGGCCTGTATTTTCATGCCCTGAACGTCTTCCACGAATTCTTCAGCCTCGGTCGTCGCATCATAACCATAGTGTTTCTGCAACCTTTGACCTTTCGTTGGCAGTGTGTTAACCTTCTTGCCTGCACAGTTTTAATTCTAAATGGTTAAGTTTTCATATATATTCAAAATACATTATTTCTATTACATCGTTTTAGATTGCATAAAACCTCAGACTTAATACTTCGTCTTTTATCTTATTCTTTCCATGTCAACACGATATTTTTTCTTGATCAATTTAAGTTTGACTGCTAAAAGGGCAAGCATGTTCATCCAGTTAAGCACATCCTGTTAGATCCTGTATGAGCGACTCTTTTGTGAATAAAGTCTCCATTCATGATCTAACAAGGTGAACTGGAATACTTTAATGAGAGGCAGTTGTGCTAATAATTATATGTGTGTCCAGTAAGTTGATGGGTTGGAGCCAATTACATGATTCTATAACTTTTAGGCATGAATATTCACATTCACGATAGGGGAAAAATTAAAAATAAATAAATATAATAAAATGTGAAATATAACTTCAACCGATAATAAGTAGCTGTATATATTGGTAGCTCACTAAATGACTATAGGAAGGGGCTTATCCAATGAAGTATGCTGATTGGGTGATTCATCTTGGCATGGCAAGAATATGTGCGAGTTGATGGAGCAGCAAATCATTTTGTCCAATTTGTTGTGCTTATTTGTATTTATTTCTATTTTTATTTGTTTGCTAAGAGTTTTCTTTTATTTACTAATGATCAGTGTACACGTTTTACACAGTAATATATATACATAATTTCTGATCACTGTCATCATAATTATCCACCTGTTCGAGAATTCTATCTTATCAATAACAAATATCCTATATACATACACTAGTATTTTGCTAGACATAACTAGATGCAGTCCTGTTCTTATAATACATAGAAGGATCCATTTTTGTCCAGGAATACATGAATTTTCACTATATTTATTCTTTTAGAAGAGTGAACTGAACATGTTCCTATATATTGGTAGCTCACTAAATGACTATAGGAAGGGGCTTATCCAATGAAGTATGCTGATTGGATGATTCATCTTGGCATGGCAAGAATATGTGCGAGTTGATGGAGCAGCAAATCATTTTGTCCAATTTGTTGTGCTTATTTATATTTATTTCTATTTTTAGCTAAGAGTTTTCTTTTATTCACTAATGATCAGTGCACATGTTTTACACAGTAATATATATATATAATTTCTGATCACTGTCATAATTATCAACTTGTTCGAGAATTCTATCTTATCAATAACAAATATCCCATATACATGTATGTATATATACACACCCTAGTATTTTGCTAGACATGACTAGATGCAGTCCTGTTCTCATAATACATAGAAGGATCCATTTTTGTCCAGGAATACATGAATTTTCACTCTATTTATTCTTTTAGAAGAGTGAACTGAACATGTTCCTATACAATGAAAAACATTCTAACCGGACATTTTTCAGAGAAAGCAAATTGACGTAAGGAAACTAATATTACTTTCAAGTCTCAAAGAAATCTAAAATGGATGGAAAACATAGTAGAAGACGAGAATGGATAAAGTTGTGGAAAAGCATGCACACACACACACACACACACACACACACACACACACACACACACACACACACACACACACACACACACACACACACACACACAGGCCTATATACCTATTTAGTGTTATGATTATATCCCATCCCCAACAGACACCATACTGCAGATGGAAGAAAAAGCAAGTACTTTTATTGTATCACTAAATAATACAGTACAGACATTCACAGTCCAAGTACTGTTTAATGACAATTAATGTAATTAAAGATGACTGGAATGAAAATGTCTTTACATATGAAAAAGTCCTCCCATACCACAGACACTATAGTGCATATACATGCAACCAACACAAAGTCCTATCGTAGCACCAAACATAGAATCTAATTAAATACATTTGTCCTAACATCTTTCAAATTTTTAGTTGCAGAAAATGTGGTAATACTTATTTATTATGCAGGCAATGGATGCCAAACAGATATTTCTATATTATTAAAACTTAAGGAATTGAACAACGTAGTTAAGGATATAAATTAAATTAAACTTTAATAAATATTTTCCGATATTTCGGCAACGTCACGTTGCCATCTTCTAAAGGAACTTACAAAAAAAGTTACGTGCACGTAGGCACTACAACACAGAAACTGGGAATGAAGAGATGAAGCTATTGTTCTCCTAACAGTCCTGATAGTGCCCTCTAGCGGGCTAAGTAGGTGTTCTTGGCCGTTGGGCTGAAGGTCTGCTGATGTAGGCCTCCCAAATTTGGGACAGTCGCATACAACCAAATTTGTTGAGGTTTGGAGAATTTCTTAGGGCTGAGGCTAATTCCATAAAGAGTCTTTCAAATTCGTATTTGCTACGGTGTATCACTGTAGCTTTCTTTCACCGTATTCTGTGGCGTGTATCCAGAGCATGGTCCGCAAGCCCAGAATGACTGTATTTGTGAAAACGGATGTAGTCCTTGTGTTCCGAAATTCTGATATTCGCTGTCCTGCCTGTTTGGCCAAAGTAAGACAATTTACAACTGCAAGGGACTGGTAAACACCAGGTAGGTCTAGGGGAAGTGGTTGGTCTTTAGTGGAGCAGATAAGGGATGCTAATTTTCTGTAAGGTTTGTAACAGGCCATGTTTTTTTAAGATCTTGGTAATCTTTTCTGAGGTGCCTCGGATGTAGGGAATGGTGATGGATTTAGAGTAATCCTTGTTGTGGAGGGGGGGGGGGATCTGTGGTTTGTAGGTTCTAACATTTTTTGGATTTTTTTTTTGGGGGGGGGGGTAGCCATTGGCTGAGAAAGTGTTGAGGATGTGATTTAGTTCAGTGTTTAGGGGCAAGTCGTTTGAACAGATTAGTTTAGCCCTGTTGTATAGTGTTTTCACTACTCCATATTGTTGTGGGGGGAGGGGATTGTTGGTGAATGTATCTGCCTGTATGGGTGGGTTTTCTGTAAACTGAGAAAACCAAGGTTCCGTTAGGCTGGCGGGTGACTAGTGTGTCTAGGAAAGGGAGGCTGTTGTTTTCCTCTTTTTCCAGAGAGAATTTGATTCTGGGGTGTTGGTTGTTTAAGTGTGTTAAGAAGGAGAGAAGTGTTTCAGAGCCATGTGGCCAAATAGCAAACTCAGTTTACAGAAAACCCACCCATACAGGCAGATACATTCACCAACAATCCCCCCCCCCTCACAACAATATGGAGTAGTGAAAACACTACACAACAGGGCTAAACTAATCTGTTCAAACGACTTGGCCTTAAACACTGAACTAAATCACATCCTCAACACTTTCTCAGCCAATGGCTACCCCCCCCCCCCCCAAAAAAAATCAAAAAAATATTAGAACCTACAAACCACAGATCCCCTCCCCACCTCCACAACAAGGATTACTCTAAATCCATCACCATTCCCTACATCCAAGGCACCTCGGAAAAGATTACCAAGATCTTAAAAAAACATGACCTGACCTCCTGTTACAAACCTTACAGAAAATTGGCATCCCTTATCCGCTCCACTAAAGACCAACCACTTCCCCTAGACCTACCTGGTGTTTACCAGGTCCCTTGCAGTTGTAAACTGTCTTACTTTGGCCAAACAGGCAGGACAGCGAATATCAGAATTTCGGAACACAAGGACTACATCCGTTTTCACAAATACAGTCATTCTGGACTTGCGGACCATGCTCTGGATACACGCCACAGAATACGGTGGAAGAAAGCTACAGTGATACACCGTAGCAAATACGAATTTGAAAGACTCTTTATGGAATCAGCCTCAGTCCTAAGAAATTCTCCAAACCTCAACAAATTTGGTTGTATGCAACTGCCCCAAATTTGGGAGGCCTACATCAGCAGACCTTCAGCCCAACGGCCAAGAACACCTACTTAGCCCGCTAGAGAGTACCATCAGGACTGTTAGGAGAACAATAGCTTCATCTCTTCATTCCCAGTTTCTGTGTTGTAGTGCCTACGTGCACGTAACTTTTTTTGTAAGTTCCTTTAGAAAATGGCAACGTGACGTTGCCGAAATATCGGAAAATATTTATTAAAGTTTAATTTAATTTATATCCTTAACTACGTTGTTCAATTCCTTAAGTGTTTTAATAATGCAAAACCAACGTATAGGCCTGTCTACGAGATATTTCTATAGTTTTCACAGTTGCACTTATCATCTGGATATATAAACAGCCTTATTTTATGGGATTTTTCCTTGCTGTCAGATATTGCTAAATATTTTTTAATGTCATTTGATGAACAAAAATTTTTGCCTGCCAATGATTCCATTCCATTCCACTCAAGTTCAATTTTATTCCCTGATTTACTTTGCCCTATTGCTTGTTGGATTTATTGTAATCTTATTTCTTCCATTGTGTAGTTAGTAAGGAAATTAAAATGAAGAAATGCTATCTTGTCATAAATTTTAGAAGGGGTTCAGCCATATTTTTTCTTTATTTCAATTTTCACTTTTATCTCCTTATTCACATTTCTTAGAATTTTGGATGTATTTGGTCTCTTTATTATAAGATCTTAAGACCTCTTTTCAGTTTTGTTGTGAAGTGATCCATGTTTCTCTATTTTTTTTCCAGCATGCGTTTTATTTATTTATTTATTATTATTATTATTATTTTTTTTGTAATTGTTCTTTTGCGTCTATAAATTTATCCAATGTTTGTATGTATTTTTCTTGTCTCTGATTATTGCTTGAACGTTGCCAAAAACCAAGTCAATAAATAATAATCGATAAATATAATAAATGCAGGAACAATAAATGTTCCTGCATTTATTATATGGATTTTAAATTATTCAATTCTATCTCTATATCATCATTTTCATTTATATATATGTTCTAGTTGTTTTTTTTTCTTCAAAAAATAAATGAAGTATTAACTATCTTTATTTTCATCCAAGAATTGAATTCTAAAAGATTCTCTGGGATTTTTCTTTGCATTGATTTGGTTAATTTAAACCATCTTGGGGGTATACTTAATTTTCCTTGTAATAGATAATGATCTGATTCTATTTCTGCATCTAATACCTGATCTAGTATCACACTGTTTTTCTACTAGCCATTATAGTCCATTAAACTTTTTAGGTTTCTTGTTTCCCAACTGAATTTATGGTGATCTTTATGCTTGAAAAAGTACTAGAAATTTGTTTTTACAGGGAGAAATCTCTAAGTATGTATCCATTTCTATTGCATGTAGTCACCATTTGTTCCCATATTTGTACCAAGTGAAATATTATCTGCTCTGAATTGAAATCTCCCTTTATTAGATAATCATTTGGGTTTACCTTTTATTTTTAGTAAATCTGAATAGAAGGCTTTGTTATCTTCCTCCCCCTGGAGCATAGCTGCCAATTACTAGTCAGGATGCCACATCTTCTCTGTAATCTTAGTTCAAGAATGTTCTCATTCCAGTATTTGTACCGTGTTATTTTTACTTTTTAAAATTGATTTGCAAATAAAAATCATTATTCTTGCTTTTCCACTTTCTTCCTTTTTTTGACTCCACTGTGGCTATTGATGTACTATCCACAGTGGAGTCCATACTATATCCATATATACGCTAACCACTTGGCCAGCCAGGCTGGCCGAGTGGTTAGCATATCCGCTCTCCAGCCCAAAGGCTGCGGATTTGAATCCTGCCCTGGGCATGGATGTTTGCGATTGTCCTTGGAAATACTGGTGGACATGGGCAGAGGTAGATGGTGTGGTGTAGTTGCAGTCGGTTGGTGGATTGTGTGGCAGAGGCAGAGTTGTAGAGCAGGTGCCGTCCCTCGATGAATCTTTGGACTCCCTGGAGGTGTCTAATAATAATGATAAGTCAAAATGTCATTGTTAATATAAAGCCAATGGTAAACTTTTATATCAATATGTGTTTGTCTTTCACCACCAGTAGCTAATACAGTTGAAGGATGCTGCTTATATAAACAAAATGTGCAGGCAACTACCTCCTTAAAGTCTACCATAATGACAAAAAAAAAGTGTTCTGATGTTATTTATGATGTGAAAAAAGCTCACTAAGTGGACTGAGGACCAAATCCTAATGTGCATTCTCGCCAAACTTAACGATGATTCAGACATGGGAAGACATAACATCAAAATATCACAACAATTCTCAATTCTTTATGACCAGTAATGGCTGATTCTCTGTTAAGTCATCTCTTGTAATTTGAGGAATGTCGGATGCCCAAATCAAACATTTAATTTTATCTACTCTGTACTGTATTATATCACTTTGCATTAATAATTAGATATTTAAGTTTAATTTGTGTGTGCATCCTGTGAATGAAACTAACAGAAATAGTTAGTTCCCAAACCATATTATATTAACAAGTATGATTTAGGGTGTGATTAAAAAGGTGGAGTGGCCTATCCAACTCACGTAAAATTCATGTTATGTAAAGTATATGGAACGTAACTGTCACTAAATCGGGGTTTGACTGTGTTTATTTAAATATAGATGCATTAAACTTTCAAAAACATGGGAAATATTAACTCTACCCAGTAATGACTACACTTGTTCTACTGAGTTTCATTTTGTTTTGTTGCTTATGTGTGTGTGTGTGTGTTACAATTTTATATGTATTCCCTGAAGATATCTCTGTGACAGACAAAATACTGGAAGCATTAAAAATTGGTTTTGATTCTTTTCCAGTGCTGTTTTCACTTGATAAAACCTCTGACATGAATTTAATCCTAAACACACAAAGTTCGTAAAAGTATGTTCTAATATTAACTCTTGTTGTAAGTGCAAATGAAAAAGAAAAAATAAAATAAAATAGATTAATCACCTGTGAATTAATGTGTTGATTATTTCTAGTTTTTGAGAATGTAATGGTCTGAGAGCTAATATAGAATTATTAACACAATTAAGTTTTCTGTAAATCAGTATGAGATGTCAATGTTCTGGTTTACAGAATATCAAGTTGTCAAAAAGGAATGGTAATTCATTGTTTTTCTTTTTTTCAGTGTATTCAATAAAATATGCTGAATAATGATGTTGAAAGTATTTTCACTTGGTTAAACTACAAATTAAAGATGCCAAGAAATTATATTCTTGGTTTCATTCTTTATCCAAGTGTAAGCAAACAACAGTTTGTGCTTGGAGTCACTTCATGACTTCACAGCATTATGGGATACTAAGGCAATTGATGTGGAGTCATTAGCCTCTATATACAAGTAGACCAGTGTCGTGAAGTGACTTCATGCTCAAATTTGGATAAAGGATGAAACAAAAGAATATAATTTCTTGTCATCTTTATTTATAGTATAACCAAGTGAAAAAACTTCCAAATCTCTCTCTCTCTAATCCAGAGTAGTTTATTAATAAGGCGTAATAACACCTTTTGGATACTCGTATATGGAAATATGATTTCTGCATTACTTCAACCCTGGTATCGCTTCTGCATCTAGTTCCCATTGATGAGGTCTCAATAACAATCAAAACCAGTTTCGGTAGTGGCCCTTCCTATAATGCATAGCATTATACATATCTGCAAGGATATGTGGATTGCATTATGTCATGCATTATGTCATACTAAGGCAAATGATGTGAAGTCATTAACTCTATATACACAAAGCCCAGTTGTTAAGTGACTTCACATGCAAACTTTTGTTTGCTTATACTTGGATAGAGGATGAAACCAAGAATATAATTTCTTGACATTTTTAATTTATATGAATAGTGATGTGGGCCAGAAAAGAATAAAAAGTTAATTGAAGTTATGCTCAAATTGCAAATATGCCATCCGCATGACATAAATAAAAAGAAACAAAACAAAAACAATGGCTTTTGTTTTTATTCTTTCATTTCTATACAGAATGACATACAAGATAAAAAGCTTGAGTGAACATCATTAATCAGCTTGATGACAATATCCTTTGAGCAGTGTCTAACTTACAAATATCTGCTAGTAGAATAGTGAGAAGTAACATTCAAGCTTCTTAGGAGTTCATTATTTTTGAAAAATAGGCTTTCAGTATGTGTTTGACTCTGAAGAAGTGTTATGTGCCTATCCTCTATATGCGTTGCATATTCTTTATCTAATCTGGTTAGTTATGTATACCCTACTCACTCATACAAATTTTCCCTTTCTTTAAACAAGCTAAAGTTAGGCCGCTCTTAATTTTAGTCACGTGTAATTTATTTAATGATTAGGGCTTTATCCAAGTATGGGACGCTGCCATTAATCATATCCTCTGAGACAGTTCACCTGGTAATTTATATTTTAACTGCACCAGCCAATACTGAGGATAGACGAGACTCTTATCCAAGGTGACCCTCTCAGGGTGATACACAGTATTAAACTTCCAACAATAAATAAACTAATTCCTATCGTCTTTATCTTTGCATGCAGTTGTGGCTCGAAATATTAACTTATACTCGTGGGTCCCTCCCGCTAGGTTCGATGATAATTTTATGAGTGGCTATTTGAATTCATATAACAAGCTGGACTCAGGCAAGTGCTATGAAACATATTTATTAAATCAAGAAATTATACATGAGAAAATATAAATGCTTGGTTAACTATATCGTGTCGCTAGCAAGATCTCAATTTCAATATTAACATTACAATACAAGAACAAATTACTTGGACCACTTCTATATATAATTTAACAAACTTCTAGCTTATGTAGCCTATCTTTTATCACTCACGTGGTCACTAGTTATATCTCACAACATATCACAATCATCTCTTATACAAATCCCTTCTAGGGAGACATTTCTCAAACAGGGACAGGTCAATGCCAAAATAGGGATAGTTCCTAAAGTTCTTTACAATATGTAAATTACACAAAATATCCTATAGAATTCACACACAAATTTTCAACTGGAAATCAGAATATGACAATCTGCATTACCGTTCCTGGAATGACTTTAAGTTCTTTCTTCAGCCTCATCTGGACATCAAGGCTCCTTTAAGGTCTACAATTCTCCGGTCACATACGATAGCTGCACGGCCAGGACTTTCACCAGTATCGCAGGCACACATCTGGTTTACCGTTGCATGATATAGCATAGCTATCCTGATCTGAGGAAATAGCTAGCCCTAACTTGCACGCTATGGCAGACAACTCATAACTTCTACGGCCAGTCTAGAATCTTCTCCGCTGGCGGAGACCGAGAGCCAACGTCCATGAGATCAGGAAACAGGAACAAAAAGCCTTGTGTGTGTGTGTGTGTGGGGGGGGAATTGGCGTTTATATTGCCCGCTTCAATCTCAGAGATTCGCGCACTTCGCCACGTTGTTTATCGCATTCAGCACACCTCCACGTGCGCATGGCATGTTTTCTTAGAAAGCGTTCTAGCTTCCATTTCATAAAACTTCACTTTCCCTCTGGCCATACATTATTCTGGAGGGCTAAAATGTGACCCTTGGACCCTAGCTTATACACTTTGCTTTCTTATAATACATGAACAAATTACTTTAAATAAATGAATATCCTAAATAAATTTCTCTATTAGACTTCCTGCAAAACAGGTTAAGTCTCACATATTTTTCATATTAAATATTTCTTCACTTCTATCTTAGTGTTATTTATACAAATATACACGGCGTTCATTGTCAAAACACCACATTCACTACCTACAATCAAAGATAGTTATTCCTGAATAAATTAATGTTTTGTCCCACTTATATTTTGATTATTCAGGACACAACAGAAGTATGTTTATGAGCAATCTGAATCTTAACAAGATTGCAAATTTTAAGATTTTAAGAAACTATTTTCCATAATTATATGATATAGCAACTACTGAATATAGCCGACAACTCTCTTTCTTTTCTTATCTTGCAACTAACCACTTATGCAGTAATTAATGAAAACTATATTGTCATTGTTTGTTGTCAGTTTTCACGAGAACCCTCCCCCTTTGCGTTTTCAAAATTCGAGTCATCAGAATTCAAGGAGAACTGGCCTACCAGTCCCGGAACTCGGGGTGGTTAGGTGCTGTAGGTGCCAGAACCACTCCCCTCTCCCCCTTTGAAGCCTCAACACTCAGGGGCTACCCTTAGTGTCGAGTCATCAGAATTCAAGGAGAACCGGCCTACCAGTCCGGAACATGGGGGGGGGGGGGACAGAGCCCCTAGTGTATATATGTGTGTGTGTATATATATAAAATTATGTTCTAAATTGGAAACAAATCTTACATACATACACATATATATATGTAAGATTTTGAAACATTTCAGTACAGATGCTAGAGAAAGCGTAAAATTAAACACCGAATTGAAGTTAGAGGAATTTCTATACAGAATTGTGGATAGATAAATATTTTAAAAAGATAACTGACAAACATTTAATGAAAATAAAATAACTAAAGAAGAATTAGAAATCAGTCTGAAAGAAACAGGAAATGGAAAATCACCTGGAGAAGATAAGTTAGGTTCAGAATTATAAATATGAAGAAAAAGGTTTAAAGAAATACTATTACTATTTTTAAATAAAATATATTCAACATGTAACCTGCCAATAGAATGAAAAAAAAAGCAATAATGATTCCTATTTTTAAAAATAAGGTAGCAGAAATGACTATAAAAATTATAAAAGTATTCTAAATTCCTGTTATAAAATAGCAGAATTTTAAATAATAAACTAACAAAATATTCCGAAGACTATCTTAGAAATACAAAATGGATTTAGAAAAAGAAAGATCATGTATAGACCTGGCCTGTTGTCTAAAATTAAAAGAGAAAAGGAGAATACAATTTAGAAACACATATTACATTTATTGACTTTGAAAAAGCATTTGATAAAGTTAAAAGAAGTATTTTGTTTAACATATTAAAAGAAAGACAAATCTCAAATATATTAAAAGCTATCATAAGTATATATGAAAATAATCTAATACAAATAAGATTAAATTATGAACTATCATATCCGAGAGAGATAAATCAAGGAGTCCAACAGGGACTCTTTCAGCAACTCTTTTTAATATTTATTTGCATGAAATAATAATGAAGTAGAATAAAAATTTCCATCGAGGTATTAAACTTTCTCCTACTGTGAACTTAAACACTCTCCTTTTTGCTAATGATCAAATAATTACAAATTCTGAAGATAACTTACAGAATGATATTTTAAATTTAAAATAAATAGCCAAAGATTATGAAATGATAATATCAACAGAAAAATCAAAAGTGATGGCCTTTAACCACAATACCGGCCAGGATGTATATATGCGTCCAAGTTACCATGGATGCGAAGTGCATATTAAAATTGTAATACTATTGACATTACATTGAAATATATGATGGTTACGAAGCGTATGAGAATGCTTATTTGATCCACAGCCAGTAAGGTGGTTAAAGCACAAGATCCAATTAAAACTAAAATAGTAACAGATAAGATTTTAGAACAGGCAAATTCATTTAACTACCTAGGATGTATGATTATATATGAAAATGTAAAAGACATAAACCTAAAAATTGCAGAATATTTAAAAATAACAGGTGTAGTCAACTAGATTTAAACCTTAGATTTATTCCATACATTAGAACTACCAGTCCTATTGTATGGAAGTGAAATCTGGACAATAAAACAGAAAGACAAAGATTAATAACAGCTGAAATGAAGAAATTAAGAAAGAATTAAACCAGGAATCAGTAATAGAAAATAAAGAAACATAAATGTATAGAACACATTGAAAAAAAAAAAAAAAATGAAAACAGATTACCAAAACAAGTATTAACCTCTATGAACCTCTAAAGAGATTCAACGATGACTTCTAAGGCCAGAACAGGCCACTCTAGGTCTAAATCCTTGAAAAGCATGATGATGATGACGACAATGACTTCCTCATCCTTATACAAGTTCTAACATTAATATACAGCAGATGTGACAATTATAAATCGCCCCAATGAAAAAAGAATTTTAAAAAAAGATTATTCTGTTACTTACCATTCAGATATTTCTATATTTGGATGTATCTCATCTAGAACTTCTTTGCATACCCCTTCTTTTAACAGATTAATTGTCTGGAGTTTGTAACAGTCAAAATATGAGGTAGCAAAACATGATTGATCATCTAGAACAGAGGAAAAGATAATTATACTTTTTTTTTTTTTTTTTTTTTTTTTTTTTTATGGAACTCACCACCCACAAAAGGTTGTAAGCCTACAGTACACTTGTATTGTGAATGGACTAACTTTTTTTAATTTGTTTTTTTAGATAATTAGAAAATTTGCTCTAAATAAGGAACCTCTTAAGCCACTTTAGGCCTCTGATAAGCAAAGCAATGGTCTCATATTGGATGATGAAATTCATCTTCCACTTACAGACACATTTACAAACATCCATGTACAAAGCAGGATTTAAACCCACATTCTCAGAGGAAAGACAAAAGCTCAGTGGTATCAGGAACCACTAAGTAGTAGATGCATTTCATCACATTGGGTGATGAAATGCATCTACAATAGCACAAAAAGTTTCACTCAGTAAAAAAGTTTCGACTCCAGGACAAAGACCTGAATTACTTCTGCAATTTCTTAGAGCATGCAATAGTAAGTGATGTGTTCAGAGTTATGTCAAACAGAATGAAGATCCTCTTCTTTTTGAGGGTAAAACTTTAAATAATACTCATTTACACCTTCAACCTGCAAAGTCCAAACAATTTCTCCTTAGAGAAAATCAAATTTCAGCTATTTTAAGAACTGATCATCTCAATTTTCCAAATGATATGCTAATCTTTTTCTCTTAAACAGTGGCATTTCTTAACCCTTTCACGACCATGGGACATGTGTCACCACATAAAATCTTGATTGTGTACGTAAACCAAAATAATGTCAATATTTTTTTCCAGCAAATGCATGATCTGGAACGTATTTTTGATAATTTTATTACTGGAAACCCTATGTCAGTGCCACCTGTCAAAAAAAAGTTTCAAGGCAAATCGTACATCAGAGCGCAGTGTTATTCAGAACTTTCCATAAGTGTTTTTGCATAGAATATTGTTTGGTATATGCTTATAGTGTAATATTTTCATTTGATGGTAAGTAAATAATAGTATTATTATGTTTTTCAATAAAATTTTGAAATAATATTCCATAAAAACTAGTAAAAACAAAGGGATACCATTGTTCCTGTGGACTAAAGGGGCGCATTTTACAAGTAAATTACTCGTTGTTGTAATTGGTGTTTTTTTTTTTTTATTTATTTTACCCGCTTTTATATTTTATTTGTCTTTTTATCATTACAGACATGTCGAGAAAAGGGAGTTTGTAGGCAGTTTGAACTGAAAGATAACGAAATTTTGCAGTGTTTAGTAGCAGAAAATAGCGATGATGAAGATGTGCTAGAACTCGATGAGGAAGACCATAGAAACCCCTGCATCCACATCAGGATGTGGATGCAGGGGTTTCTATGGCTGAAACTGAAAACCCAGCACAAAACACGTTGGAGTTATCAGCAACAGAAAATAGACCACAAGTAAGTCGCCCTACATTCATATGGAAAAAAAATACATAAGTACCAAATAGCTTTCCTGATGATGATTATATCTTCGGAGAAGTTCAGATTTGCGGAGACAGAGATGAAGATTCGTTATTGATGTCCACTGAAATTTTTTATTTTACTACTAACTTCGAAGATTTAGTTAGAAAAATAAGAGTTGAATCTATACAGTATGCTGAGCAGAATGGAACACAATAAACAGTCAATGATGATGATGATGAAACGAAAGCCTATCTTGGTATGCATTTGGTAATGGGTTATTATGTTTTGCCATCATTGAGAGATTACTGGTCTACTGATCCAGATATGGGCGTTCCATACATTACAAATGTAATGCCTAGAAATAGGTATGAAAATATCCACAAAAACGTACACTTTGACAACAATGAAGACCAACCAGATAGAAATAGCACTAACTATGACAGAGCATATAAAATCAGGACTGTAATAGATCATCTGAACAGTTCTTTTCAAAAAGTGATGACTAACACCAAAACACAATCCACCGATGAGCATATGATAAAATTCAAGGGACACAATATTATGAAACAGTATATCAGAAATAAACCTATAAGATGGGGTTTCAAAATGTGGTGCAGAACTGATGCTAAAATGGGCTATTTGTTTGAATTCGATCTATATATGGGAAAAAAAATCATCAGAAACTGAATATGGGTTCGGCAAATTGGTAGTGCTAGAGCTAACAAAAGCCACTGAATGCTCAGGTTGTGAGGTATACTTCGATAACTTTTTTAACTCACCCATGCTGCAATACGAGTTGAAAAAACGAAACACCAAGGCACATGTGGGACTGTTTGTCCTAACCAAAAGCACCTTCCGAAATCTGCGCCATCAGATAAATGTATGAATCAGGGAGATATTTATACCGAAAGTTTCGATGGTATATTGTACATAAAAAACGGACAACAAGTCGGTACATCTTTTGACAACCTTTATATCACCTATACTTTCGTCCACTGTAAAGCGGCGAAAAGCAGGATCTGCTGAAAAGACTGACATAAAGTGTACTGAAATTGTCATAAAAGTACAACAAAAACATGGGTGGTGTCGACCTTATGGATCAGTGCAAGGTGTGCTATGAATTGGATCGTAAATCAAAGATAAAGTACTACCCCCCCCATCTATTTTTTGATCTTCTGGATATGGTTGTCAATAATGCCTATATCATTTACACAAGTTTCACGAAAATAAACGTGCTGGGACCCTTTACTATCCTGCCTCGAGTACCAACAGGTTACAGCGCGATCTTTGATTAGCAATTTCTCTTCGAGGAAGAGGGCCATACCTACGACGGTGACAAGTACAAAATGTATACTTCTGAAACATTCCATGCCTTCACATCCCATGGTGAAAGTGTATACACGTAAAAGATGTGTAAACTGCGCTAAAAGTAAAATTGAAAAATCGCACTAATAACACTTGCACTACATGTAACGTTCACCTATGCTATACAAATGACAGAAATTGCTTTGCTGAATACCATAACTAAAAGACTTTATTTGCTCATTTTTATTTATTTACAATTACAGTGTTTATCTTTCTTACGTCGATTGTTGTTTTTGTTGATTTATGTACTGTTATGTTTAGTAAAACGTAGTTGAAGCCAATACATAAATGTTAGTAGTTTTAATTTATTTGCAACCTTTTACGTCCTTGGGACACGTGTCCCATGAAATTCTATAAAACCTACAATTTTTTCCTACATAATGATGATGTTTTATGTTAAATAGATACCTAATAAAGTTCATTTTAATACCTAAAAACTTTGTTTGTACTCCTCCCTGTCCTGAAAGGGTTAACATTTGCACACATACCAATTCTAACTTAGAATCTTCTCTTTCTGATGTTTTCTAAAATCTCCCCACCAATCTCTCACAATGCCACTACCCATTCGGAACTTTTTTTTTTAAATTTCCTTTCTTTAAATGTTGATTTTCATCCAGCTTCCTAACAGATCATCTTTCTTGGAGATGTTAATGCTTTCAAGTCCAACTGGCTTCCCTTTCTAACTGCACAGATCAAGCAGGTAGAGATGCTAAGACATTTGCTATTAGCATCAATGACTTTAGATGAAGTGTTTACATACCTACCAGGATACTAGATAACCCTAGCCACTGTCCAAAAACATTTCTTCATTACTAGCAACCCTTGTAACTATGCTAAAGATGTTATTAATCCTCTAGTCAATTCAGAATAATCTTATATTAATGCTTCTTCCTTAGGATACTTACATATGATTGAGTGCTCTATGTGGAATGATCTTCAAGACTTCCAAGTCTCATTTTCTTGGCTGGATAATTTTTTTTTTAATTATTTTTATTTGGTTTTTTAAGAGGTATGCCAAGACCACACACAAGAGAAGATCTTGGCATATCATAATTGCCTTTCACTGACATCTTCAACTCTTTTCTGCTTATACAAAGCTAGAAACAGCTGCAAGCAAATTAACAATATATCCAACATTGATTGTAAAAGGGTTAAAAGCAGGAAACTTGAATTGAATCCAAATGACAATCATGCTTTCTAATCTCTTAACAAAGCTGCTGGCTATAATTTTAAAAAAAATTTTTTTTGATGCATCTATCTCTTTTTTTTGCTCAGATGGTTCTGCAAGCATTATTACCCACAGAAAACTTATGGATAATATTTTCAATTCTTGCAGAGGCAATCTTGATAAGTGTTCTTTTACACTCCACTCCAAGCAGGTATCTATTGGTAATCTATCTTGTAACTCGAAAATTAGCAAATTCAACCCATCCATAAGAAAGATGAATATCTTTCTTAGGGATGGGCTGAATTATCTCATCCAATTTCTCTCACTAAAGTAAGTAAATCATTAACACTCATTTTCTATGCTATCAAGAAGTCTGTCAGGTAATAAAATGATTACAAGTATGGATTCTGTCACTTGCAATCAAGGGGATCTTTTTTTGCTTGCACCTTTGGAAAAATGCAATGGAAAGGTTGAGGAATTCCTAAGGCATTTGATTAAGTTTGGCAGTAGCCTATTAATTGTGCACCCTTTATGAAGTCTGTTCTGACTTCTGCCGCTGGACTCCAGTTTTCTGTTGGGATGCATATGTAATGAGAATTCTATAAGGCTCTATTTTTTCACCTACTCTCTTCATGCTACATATCAATAACTTCTTACAATCCCCAATCCCTAACATCTAACCCAAGTTTCAGATGTAAGAGTTAAAACAGCTTTCAACATTGTCAGGTATGTGTGTTATGATCCATTGAGTCGTTTCCGACTCCTGCGACTCCACGAACATACACTCTCCATTCCGATCTGTCCCTAACCATGTCTTTCAGAACCTCCAAGCACACTCCAGTTGTTTCTTTAACTCCATCCACCCATCCAATTCTTGGTCTTCCTCTTCTCCTGCTTCCATCAACTTTAGCAAGCATCATCATCATCTCCAGACTGTCATCATTTGCTCGCATAATATGTCTGAAGTATGACAATTTTTGCTTGATGATCATAGCTTCAAGGGAACAATCTGGCTTTATTCTGTCTATCACTGATTTATTGGATTGCTTTGCAGTTCATGGTGTTCTTAGTAAGCATCTCCAAACCCATAATTCAAATGCATCTATCTTCCTTCTTTCACTCTTTCTCAGGGTCCAACTTTCACATCCATACAGCACCACAGGGAATACCATTGCTTTCACGATTCTGATTTTTGTTGTGAGGCTAATATCTTTAAAGATAATATGTCATTATTATCTTTAAATTTGTCATTGCTTTTTTTCCAAGCAATAATCTTCTTCCAACTTCTTCGGTACAATAACCATGTTCATCAATTCGGGATCCTAGGAACACAAAATTGTTAACTGCTTCCATTTTCTCCCAATCTACTTCAAAATCATTAAGTTCATAGGTTGCCATAACTTTTGTCTTTTTGAGGTTAAGTTTAAGACTATATTTAGCACTTTCTTCTTTAACTTTCATAATAAGTTCCTTCAAATCTTCTTTGCATTCTGCTAACAAGGTGGTATCATCTGCATACCTAAAATTATTAATACTTTTTCCACCAATTTTAATTCCAACTGAAGACTCCTCCAGCCCTGCCATTCTCAAAATATATTTGCTGTACAAGTTAAACAGGTAAGGAGATAAAATACATCCTTGTCACACCCCCTTTACCTATTGTGAAATAGTCAGTTTCTCCAAGATCTGTTTGGATAGTAGCTTCTTGTTCATAATAAAGATTCCTCAGAAGGATAATGAAATGCTCTGGGACTCCCATTGTTCTTAACACATTCCACAGTTTCACATGATCTACGGAGTCAAAAGCCTTGCTATAGTCAAGGAAACAAAGGTAGACATTCTTGTGATATTTCTGTGCTATTTCTATTATCCATCTCACATTGGCAATTTGATCTCTTGTTCCTCTGCCTTTTCAAAATCCTGCCTGTTCATCTGGCATTTCTCTCTTCATGAATGGTTCCAGTCTTTTTTTGAATGATCTTAAGTAAAACTTTACTTGAATGAGAAATCAATGCTATAGTTCTGTAATTTTTGCACTCTCTTGCATTGCCATTCTTCAATAAAGGTATATAAACTGATTTTTTCCATTCCCTAGGCAATGTAGTTGTGATCCAAATTCGCTGACATAGAGCTGTTAAAATTTTAACTGCCTCTTTTCCTATGGCTTTGAGTAGCTCAATGGGTATTCCATCTCCTCTTGGTGCTTTCTTACTGGATAACTGTTGCAGTGCCCACCTCACTTCACTCTCTAGTGGTACTGGCCCCTGTGTATAATCCTGCTCTTCAAATTTCTCGGTAATTTTGGAGTCCTTTCTGTAAAGGGCTTCTGTATACTCTTTCCATCTTTCTTTGATGTCTGCAGCTTCTGTAAGATATCCTTTGTGTTTACTTTTCAGTATTGTCACCTTGGCACTAAACTTCCCAGTTAGTTCTCTGATCTTTTTGAAAAGATCTCTTGTTTTTCCTTTCTTGTTTTGGTATTCTATTTGTTGACATTCCTAGTTAAAGTATTTTTCATTGTCTCTCCTGGCTTGTTGTTGAAACTGCATTCAAATGTCATACTTCCTGCAAATTTCCTGTGGCCTTCATTTTCCTCCTTTCCTGAGCAGTTTTGATGGCATCTGGACTTCTGACAGCCATTTGGACTTCTCCTTCTTACAAACTGTTGGAATATTCTTCTTTGCTTCTGTTTTAATTATATCTTTAATCTCTTCCCATAGTTCATCTGGTTCTCTTTCACACAAATTGAGTGTGTTGTGAGCAAACAAAAGTTTGTGAAATATCTTCATAACTACACTGTTTGTATACAAAAGCTGTTGACTTACATCAAGCTGCATCACTATCTCATAATGCACCACCTGCACCTTTCAGATATTATCATGCATTATGAACAGGTTCACTACCCAAATCTGTTTTAAATTCTCATCAGTGGGAGCTAGACCCATAGAAATAATGAGAGCTAGATCAACATAGCAGTCCTGTTTTTCATATACAAGTATTTTTTTCATCTGTGCATGTTACTTACTTTGTACAAAGCCCAAATCTCCCAACTTTGGAATACAATGCTGAGCAAATTTGGGTGTTTCTATTCTTCTATTTTAATGACCCCCCCCCTTGCTTTCAGACTCTCTTCAGTTACTATCTCATGGATGGCAGTTACTGCAATGCCTTGTCACTTCTAAAGATATTTCCATGGTGGTAGCGTTCAGCAGAACTAGCATCTATTATGCTCTCCTCCTATTTCTGCTAAACCTACAGCAACATGAACAACAGCTACTGAATATTATTATCATCATCTAAGACCTCACGGAGTCAAAGACTCATCAATATACACGCACAGCTCATCATATCATGCCTCAAACACATTCAAATTCTCTATAGACACCATGCTCTCAGGCAATACATTCCATTCATTCACAACTCTCCATGCAAAAACCTTCTCACTCACTCCTTATACAGCTTCTAGGGATGACCTCTTGTTCTCCAACCATTTTATGAAAAACCTCTTCTATGTTAATCCTATATCCCTTGCCATCTTGTATGCCTATCATATCACCCCTCTTCCTCTTCTCCACTAGATTGCAAATTGCATTCTTACTCTTCAACCTTTCTTCATATTCAACATTTCAGAGATCAGACACTACCTTAGTCAATTGCCTCTGGACCCTTTCCAACATTTCTTCATTCTTTTGAAAACCATGTGACCCAAATCTGTGCACAGTAGTCCATATGTGACCTAATTAAGGCCTTATACAACAGAAGAAGAATCTCATTACTTCTACAAGTACATTCCGAATTTGTTTTGTCCTCACAATTTTGACAATGTGTCCTCTAAATTTTAAATCCTTATCCACTCTCTCATCCACCATGCTGAGTCAATGAACCAGCTGCTCCTGGGGCATCTTTCATTCCATCTACTTCATACTGTAGAAGTCCTTACTCATGAAGTATTTTTTCAAGACTACAATCTAAAGCTATTTAAGCGGAATATTAACCAATTACTTTGCTCTTGATCACAGCTCACAACATCCACTTGCAATAGGCCTTGCAGCCTGTCACGTGTAGGAGTGACATACAGTGGTACCTTGAGATACCAGTTTAATTCATTCCATGACCGAGCTCGTAAGTCAAAATGCTCATATCTCAAATCAATTTTCCCCATTGAAATTAATTAAAATGAGAATAACTCGTACCAGCTCCCAAAAAACCACTCCAATTTTTTTATAATAATGTATTTATAATGAACAAATATTGTATACAAACAAAATAAAACTAAATACTGTACATACATACATGTAAAAGAGAATCTAAAGAAATAAACATGTTGGCGGAGCCGATTAGCGTATGGTATTAATTTTTTCTTTCACTTCACTTTTGTTTAACTTAATTTTCTTCTTCACAGTTTTTTCTTTTTTGCCACGCTTTCGTCACTTTCATCTGCAGGGCGTTTCAATAGAAACCTGTCCAAGGAGCTTTGTTTCTTCCTCCCTTTTAGAATGTTTCTGAAATGAGTTAGGCAAGTGTCATTAAATAGCGCCGCTGCATGACCGTTCCAACTTTTTCAGGATGTTTCTTTTCAATAAAGTCCAAAACTTTTTCCCCACATTGCCAACACTTTCTTTATCTCACTTGAAGAGATAACCTCCTCTGCCTCTGCGGTTGTACCAATCTCCTGCAGAACCTCCGTATGTTGCTGCATGTGTAGTTCCGTCAACTCCTCCGTCATCAGTTCCTCGGAATGTGTGGAGACAAGGTCTTCAATGTCTCCCTCATCCACCTCCAGGCACATGGACTTTCCGAGGGACACAATCTCCTCCAGCACTTCCTGTTCAGGTCTAAATCCTTCAAAGTCCCTTTCAGCCATGGCTTTTTCCATGCAGAGGTCATTTTTGTAACCTGGCAGGGTGTTACAAGAAGTCTTTTTTGTAACACCCTGCCAGGCCATATCAATAATTTTGAGGCATATGACAAGTTGTAGTGGTCCTTCCAGAACTCTCGAAGGATGAGGCTTGTGCTCTCTGTAACCTCAAAGCAGCATCGGAACATGTACTTGGTAAAAAGTTTCTTGAAATTGGAGATCACCTGTTGGTCCATGGGCTGTAGGATAGGGGTGGTGTTGGGTGGAAAGTATAGAACCTTTATAAAGCTGAACTCCTCAAGGATGTCATCCTCAAGGTTTGGTGGGTGGGCAGGAGCATTGTCAAGGACAAGAAGAGCTTGCAGGTGGTAAGCCATTGACCTCGAGGTATTCCTTAATGGCAGGACAAGACCAAGTTGACCCACTGCACAAAAAACTGCCTGGTAACCCACGCCTTTGGGTTTGCCCTCCACATAACCTGCAGTTTTTCTTTTAAAACCTTGTGTGTCTTGAAGGCTCTGAAGTTTTCTGAGTGGTATACAAGCAGCGGCGGCTTGATCTTGCAGTCGCCACTTGCATTTGCACACAGTGCGAGGGTCACCCTATCCTTCATGGGCTTGTGACCTGGCATCTTCTTTTCTTCTGCAGTTATGTAAGTTTTGATTGGCATCTTCTTCCAGAAGATGCCCTGTCTCGTCACAATTGAAAACTTGTTGGGGGATTTATCCTTTGGCTTCGATCAATTCAGCAAAGGTTTTTACAAATTCCTCAGCTGCCTTAGAATCAGAGCTCTCTGCTTCACCATGCCTAACGGAGTGAATGCTGGTCCTTTTTCAGAAATTTTCGAACCATCCACGACTGGCTTTGAACTGCTCTTGTGAAGCCTCCTGTGCTGAAGTATCTGGGGTCTGCTGCAGCAAATCTGCGTAAATGGCTCGTGTCTTCTCGCAAATTATAGTCTCTGTCACAGTGTCTCCTGCGAGCTGCTTCCCTATCAACCAAAAAAACCAGCAGGTTTTCCATCTTTTCGTGGACAGAGTTGCGTAGCTTTGAAATAATTTTAAACGCCCTTAGCTGAAGTTATAGCCTTTATCGAGTCCTTCTGCTTCAGAATAGTCCATATTGTAGAAGTAGCGCGATCGTACTGCGTTGCCAAGTCTATTCCTCTTACTACTTGCTCATGTTTGTCTATTATCTCATGCTTTAATTCCATGGATATCAGCTCTTTCTTTTTCTCACCACTGTTCTTTACACTCACCTTCTTTGGACTCATGGTTATACAAAAAAAATTAGCTAAATAACTGTACATACAAAAAAAACACAAAATTAAAACTCAACATGACAGAAATGCTTCTGCGGTGAGGTAAACATGTGAACTGAACGACATGCAAGACTCTGGAATCTGAGCAGAGTGATGGTTGTGACGTCACCGAAGCAGGCTCGTAACTCAAGACAAAAAATCGACCTAGTGACGGCTCAAAAAACTCATATGTTGGGACACTCATATCTCAAGGTACCACTGTATGTATGTATGTATGTATATGTGTGTGTATGTGTATATATATATATATATATATATATATATATATATATATATATATATAAAATAACCTGTATTTGTGTAATATAATATCATTAGATGCCTAACACAAATTCCATATACAAAATTTATATTACCACCAAGTAATATTAATTCAAGTACTTCAGCAATCAAAGGTAATAAAAATTTAAAGCAAACAACTGTTATTTTTTATTCATGTATATATTTACACATATGCAAAATATGCTTACTTGTGTTTGGAATTTCATCTGCACCTGCTGGAGGATTTTCAACAGTCCATCCATTTCCTCCATTAGCTGTTACAGTCCAATAACGAAATCCTTCTTTAAAAGACAGAGTAATAAAAAGTGAATATACAATATATTAATTGGTGCTTGCATCAGATTAATATCTGTTTGTTGATATTTGTGATTCATTACTTATCAACCAAGAGAATAAATAAGATTGAGTAAAAAAAAAAAAAAAATAAAGTCATACAATTCTTCATTCCAACAAAATCTCTTCTTCATCTGTAATCTCAAAGTTTGATATGTTTATTTTCATACATTTATTCTACTCTAGTGATATCTAACTCCTTATTGCAAATAAAGCCCAAAATTCTATTTTAAATTTAAAATGAGAATTGAATCCTCATTCCCATTAAAAAATAATAATAATAAATAAAAATACATCAATGTTTTGTTTGTTTATTATTATAATGATTCAGGTCTCCATGGAGTTATAAGACTCATCATAGAAAGCCCACTCTAGAAAACACGAAGTCTATCATACCACTCCTTGAATCCACTGACACCATTCGTGCTCTCACACTATCAGGCAATGCATTCCACAGTTCAACCATAGAGTCATAAAACTCATGGCCTTACAAGACCCTTCATGCAAAGAAACCAATGCTCATCCTATTGCTCACAACTTCTTTTCAGAACTTCCAAGGTCCCTTGTCTTTGCTCCTTCCTGTGTTCCACCAAATGAAAGAACTCCCCAGTGTTAACCCTGTAACTACCCTTCAACAATTTAAAAGTCTCAATCATATCAGCTTTCTTTCTTCTTCTATCTACCAAATTCTGCAGCACACATTCCCTCAGCCTATCCTCATAACTAACACTGCACAGACCTCATTATCTTGATGATCCACCTCAGCACTCTTTTATGGTATATCCCCTTTAAATCCTGGGGACCAAATTTGAGCATAATAGTCCAGGTGTAGTCTGATCAGGGCTTTATACAATGGAATGACTACTTATTTCTGGAGATCAGTATTACAGCAATCCTCTGGGTTACCTCCACCACCACCACCTCTGCAATATTTTCCCCGAATTCCTATCAATCATCACCTCCCAAGATCCCTTGCCTCCTCTAGCTCCTCCAACCGAGTATGCAGCCTCCCGCTGGTGTATCTTAAACTTTAAGACTTTGCATTTAGCTGCATTAAACTGACACCACTATTCATTGCCCATCTGTCCAGTTTATTCAAACCCTCTTGCAGGGCTACCACATCTGCACAATTACTAATAACCCTTCCCAGCCTCACGTCATCTGCAAATAACTGAATATCTTCATGCAATTCACTGACAATGTCAGTGATTTAAAGGTTAAGCAATACAGGTTCTAGAACTGAGCCCCCTGTGGGACCACCACTTGTAACCTGCTTCCTTGATACTGTTCTCTTACACATAACTGTCTGATAGTCAATCCTGAATCCAGTTCAGTAACCTGACATCTAAACTCATATACTGCAACTTAAATATTAGCTTATCATGTGGCACCCTGTCAAATGCCCTTTCCTAATCAACCACATGTCGCTTTATTATACGAGGTGTGGCTATTAAATAATGAGACTGGTTGTAAAAATGTAGTTTATTATTACAATTGTACAACTTAATTGTTATTCCCTTCAACATATTCCCCTCCTCTATCTATACACATTGCATATGAATTTTCCATTGTTGGAAGCAGCTGCAAGTCATCAGGTGTTATATGCTTCAGTAGCACTGACATTTTCTCCTTTACCTCATCCACTAACTGAAAATGGGTATCCTTCAATGCGGATTTCAACTTTGGAAAAAGGTAAAAGTTGCATGGAGCTAAGTCTGACAAGTAAGGTGGATGGTCCAACACTGGAATCTTCTTATTAGCTAGATAGTGCTCTCAGACAGTGCACTGTGAGCTGGAACATTGTCCTGATGGTGAATCCAGGTGGTGTTCTTCTACAGATTGGGTCTCTTCTTCCTCACTCATTCTCTCAGCTTGGCCAGAACGTCAAGGTAATAATGTTGGTTAACTGTCTGACCCTCTGGTACCCATTCAACCATTACCATGCCACTGACACACACACACACACACACACACACACACACACACACACACACACACACACACACACACACACCATAAAATTTTTTTTTTTTTTTTTTTTTTTTTTTTTTACCAAACCGGGACATTTTTGAGAGTTTACTCAAAACAGAAAGTAACGCTTTCTACGCTAAGTACTTATGATTCAAAAGGCTAAATAACAAAATGGTTAACAAAAAACTACATTTCGTAGTAATGATTTTTAATTACTCTTAACTGAACATAATTTATTAGTAAAAAGTTATTAATATTTATCACTAGCATGAACTTTCTTTAAAAATTATTTGTTATTTTTAATCGCATCGAAAAATTCACTACAATTTAGTTCACTATTAAGTTTGCAGCGCAATACAGCTAGATATAGCTTTTACTGTTGATTCAGCCATTCTACCTCTTTCTTCAGACCATATGTTATTCATTATTGAGAATATCCTTTCAACAGGTGAAGATGTGCCTGGCAGGCTGAAAATATATTCTATAATTTGGACAAGATTGGACAATAAAATGTTCTTTTCTTTGAAAAGACTGAATAGTTGTATCCATTTTCCTTCACAACTTGTATATTTCAAAATGTCATAGTTTGCCGACCAAAACGTTTTTGCAATCACCACTTCAAACAGTTCAACATGTTTATTGCATTATTTGTAAGAGTTTCATTAATTTTTTCACCTGAAGCTTCAATTTCCAACCAAGTCAATTCATTGTTGTTTATCCAAGTAAAAGATTCTGCTCCACCAAAACTGTTTTCCCAAAGCTCAATGTAAGAAGGACATTGGTCATAAAATTTTGTAAACTCTTGTAGTATTTGCTACAAAAAAATTAACATTAATAAAATGAATTGTTCATAAAAACAGTTTTTAATTATCAATCTTCACCAGAAGGACAATTGGGCTCACTTCGGAGTTTTTTTGACAAATGGACCTGTAAAAAACATGTCTAGGGTTGTTTGCTTCTGCCTCTTTTTTAAAATGTTTCTGAAAAACTGCATGGACTTTTCATTAAATAGACCTGCAGTTCTGATAACCTCAGATTTGTTTGGATTCCATTTCATAGCAACACTTTGAACTTCCTCCCACTTTGCCAAAACATTTTTGATTTCATCAGTCATAATTTGTTCTTTCTCTCCATCCTCATCTTCAGATGAAATTTCCATTTCCTTTTCTTCACATTGCTGCTTGAAAAGTTCTTTTAGCTCGTTAGTAGTCAGTTCTCGGTGATGCATTTCCAATAATTCTTCAACATCTTCTTCCAAGTTAATATCATGAGCAGTTGCCACAATATCCTTTACTGATTTGTGTCCTTCATCTGAAGTTTCTTCATTACCAAAGGAAGGACACAGTTTCCTCCATGCTGCTTTGAGTCATTTCATCGGTTACTTCTTGCCAAGCCTTTACAATTAGCCTAATTGCTATGACAATGTTGAATTCTTCCTTCCAAAATTTTCTTAGGGTTATGTTGTTAGCCTCACACATTTCAAAGCACCTGGTAAAAAGTGCCCTTGTGTAAAGTTTTTTAAAATTTGCAATTATCAGCTGATACATAGGTTGAATCAGAGATGTAGTCTTGAGAGGAAGAAAAATCACCTTGATAAAATCCAATTCTTCTGGTAGCTCTTCTTGTATGCCCGTTGGATGGCCAGGTGATTTATCCAAGGATAAATGGCTTTTAGAAGCAGACTGTTTTGCTCAAGATAGGCTTTGACAGTTGGTCCAAACACTTCGCGAATCCAGTCTCTAAATTCTATTCTTGTGACCCAGGCTTTGCTGTTAGACTTCCACAAAACACCGAGATTGGATTTAGAGACTGAACTTTTTGAATGCTCCGGGATTCTCTGAGTGGTAGATTAACATTGGTTTTACCTTGCAGTCTCCACTTGCATTTGCTGCTAAAAGCAATGTTAACCTATCATTCATTGGTTTATGCCCAGGAAGTGTTTTTTCTTCTTTTGTGATAAATGTCCTGTTGGGCATTTTCTTCCAAAATAACCCAGTCTCATCACAATTGAAGACTTGTTGAGGCAGGTATGCTCCTTCTTCTATACTTCTTGTAAAGCTATTGACAAATTTATCTGCTGCTGCTTTGTCAGCACTAGCTGCCTCTCCCTGTCTGATCACACTATGAATTTCTGTTCTTTTTTTAAAGTTGTCAAACCAACCTCTGTTACCTTTGAAATCATCATCTACCTCAGAATTTGATCCCAAAGTCCTCTTTTTCAAATCTGATGAAAATCAGTTTGGCTTTCTGACAGTAGGGGATATCATCACCTGAAAATAAAAGTAAAAAAAAACCTTTTTGAAATAAAAGTTAACAGTTAAATCCGAAACCTGCAATTTTTGACTTAGTGCATTTTGCTTGTAAGGTGATGATATTAGATACAGCACTTACCGTAACATACACTGATTAGCAGCTTATAGATACGATTATTATACAGATGAGATTTGATTTTGCCTTTGATGGCGAACGAAAAGGGACACGCACTCACCAATTTATTGTCTATATGAACCAACACAAAAAATAAATGCTTAAATACTAATTTTCATCATAAAACACATTTATAACCACAAATTTTAAAATAAAGTACAGTCCTTTACAAGAAAAGAAACAATAAACAGAAAACGTAAACAGCTATGCTGCATGGCTGTTCTCTATTCGACAATGTCTTCCCGCACGTGGCTGAGTGCGATTGGAAAATTCCGGTTTTTTAGATCGGATAGAGGTTCACATAATCAAGAGTCATTAACCAAAGCCTGTGTCATTAACCAAGAGATTTTTTTCTTGCAGCCACTCGTTGTTAACCAAGTACGTCGTTATCTGAGGCCGTTGTTAACCAAGGCCTTCAGTTTTGACTTGCTCATTCTTACTTTTTTCATTCTCGGTGACGTGGGAGTTTTCCAGTGTATCAATTGTCTCTTTGTTTCTGATCTTCTCCTGCAAGTCTGGCTCTGCTGTGAATTGAATGAGGTAAAGAAGAAAATTGCAGTGCTACTGAAGCAGATAACACATGATGACTTAAGCACTGCTTCCAACAATGGAAAATTCGTATGCAATGGTGTATAGATAGAGAGGAGTATGTTGAAGGGGGATAACAATTAAGTTGTACAATTGTAATAATTAACTGCATTTTTGCAACCAGTCTAGTTATTTAATAGCCACACCTCATAAAATGCAATTGCATTACTAAAACAAGAGTGCCCCCCCCCCCCCCCAAATCAATGCTGACTCTCACAGATAACATTACCCTCATCTGCCAATGCTATAAATGATCCCTCACCAATTTTTCCAAAATCTTTAACTGATGAAATACAAACTGTCTATCGTTTGACAATTCCAGTCTGCCACCACCCTTATGCAATGACACTATCTTACCTTCTTTCCACTCCTTGGGTACCTTTTCTGTGGCCAGACTTCCATTGAAATGCCAGATTAATGAATCTGTCAGTTCTGTAGCACATTCTCTCAAAACCCATGGTGAAATCCCATCCAGTCCCATTGCTTTATTGACATCCAGAGTACTCAGTATTAGAAACACACACTTCTAAACCATGAACCTGCTCTTTCCTGCTAGTATTAAAACCTACTTCTCCAGGATGAAATATGCCAATCGAGTGTTCACTGAACAACTCCACAAAGTCCTTTGCATCAGTCATTCTATTCCTATTTTTATCTGACAATGTCATTCTTCCAGAGCTGTTTCTCCTCCTATTGGCCACATAATGAAAGAATTTCTTACAATTTTCTTTGGATCTCAGGGCCAATCTGTTCTATTCCAGTTTTGCCTTCCTTACCATACTAGTCACTCTCCTGGCCTGAGTCTTATATTCTTCATGTATCTTCTCTCCATCCCTCTCCTTATATGTCTTCCATAACCTTTTTTTACGTGCAGTTCCTGCTTGATATTGTTTGTCATCCATTTTACACCAGATTGGGTTCTCTTCTTCACTCATGGTATACAACTTACTGTTGTATACCATGAATGAAAAAGAGTTAAATATTTCTTCTTAAGTTCCCAAGCACTGATGATATCTCACCCTTCCAGTTTCTCCAGTTCATGGAACTGCCCCAAGCTGATATCTAAGACTATTAGAATCACCTGCCATATAATTCCACATACATTTCTCTTTGATTATCCTGCATGACTACATCTTTCAAGTTAAAACCACATGGTTACTCTTTCTCTCTCTCTCTCTAACTGGGGGAAGAGATGCCATCTCAGTTATAATCATATCTTCTGATGCCATGACCAAATCTAAAACTCTTGAACCTGGTGTTCCTTTTACAACATGCTGTCTAAGACATTTGTTCCTCAAGAATTCCAGAAATTGCATTCTCTTACATCTACATGCAGTTTCCTCTTCCCAATTTATACTGCTGTAGTTAAATCTCCCATAACAATCATTCTCTTTACACTCGTTGAGCTCAACTGCCTAAACATCTCCTGTTTTTCACCCTCTATGCTCCCTGGCTTATAGCAACATCCCAATAAATATCCTGCCCTGCCCACCTCTACTTCACACCATATGCTTTCAAAACCATTAATGTCAATGATCTCCAAATCCTCCACTATGAGAGGACATAACTCATCACTTATCACAAGCAGTAATACTCTGTGTCCACATTTGCCCTTTCTATCCTGCAGAAAAATGCTATACCCTGCTACTTCTATCCCTGCCAGTACATCCTTTTCCATCAACCATGTCTCAGAGATGAGATCCCAATAATCTTTGGATAGAGTGATACTATCAGCACCACCAATTCATCTCGTTTATTCCAGATACTCCTGGCATTAGTATAAAGCATCAAAGCATTGCACTATTTCTATACCCATCATTATTCTCTCCACTCTCCTGGATTCAGCATTACACAATGTATTTCCCCCATCTCTCAAGCAACTACCCTGATAATTCTAGTTTCCCTGCATTGACACACCTTTTTTTGGACAACATTCTCTCTCTCCCCTACATCCTTTCTCATCAAATGCAAGTCACCTCTTGCATACAGTTCTTTTCTGTCCTTCATGTAATTAAAGCCTCTCTTTCGACATGCTCTGGCTACTATACTATTCATTATTGATGCTCTTCCCCACAGCTCTGCATTATCATACCTGGGCAAAACATTCACTATCTTCCCTCTCTTAATCTTCTTCTGTACAACCTCAAGTATGAACTTCAAATTTCTTGCCACCTGATTCACACTGCCTCTCAAGTTGTTCATGTACATCATCACAATCATCTCACTTATCCTTTCTTTCACCTCATTTAACTGCTGTAGTCTATCTATCGTTCCTACAGGCAAAAACTTCTCTGGCATTCCATTTTGTATACCATAGATCAGGGATTCTCAATCTTTTCCAGTGGCGTACCACTATATTTATTTCAAGATATTAGATGTACAAGTAAGGCAGTGGCTCACGTACCACCAGTGGTACACGTACCATAGGTTGAGAATCCCTGCCATAGATCATCGGTTCCCAACCGGTGGTACACGTACCCCAGGGGTACATGCTGGGCCGTTCAGGGGTAACGAAAAATAATCAGTAATGGGGAAAAAACAAGTAAGGTAAACAAAATGCAAAATGTTAGTTATGGACCAATAAATGCCAGTATTTAAAAACAAGGGGTACAATTTATAGAAATGGGTTTAAAAGGGGTACACAAGTGGAAAAAGGTTGGGAACCACTGCCATAGATCAAGTCTCCATACATCACACCTCTTACCACACTGTTTCTTCCTTGCTCACCTGCATCACTCACTCACTTCCTCTCTCTCCTTTAACACTTTCTTTCTTTGTTCCACCACTTACCTGCTGTCTTGTCATCTCTCCATTCCCTGGTTTCTGTACTTCGCCTTTCTCTCATTCACTCTGTTTTAAAGGTTCTCCTATTCTCTCCCCTTCTGTCATTCCCATAATTCTCTCTCTCCTACTCTGATTTGCTTTTTTCAAATGCCAATCCCACCCATGAAAAGTTATAAAAAAAAACAATATATAACATATTTCAATACTATGGTTAGGCTACAGGTCGGATAATTTGGAAACCATGCTCTAGATACAAAACATGGAAAATTTTCAAGCCACTTCTGGCTTTCAGTAAGCAGGACAATGGTATCATAAACAGTGATGAAATTCATCTAGAACTTACAGAGAAGTTGAAAAACAATTTACCGAAAGGCAGATTACTGGAGAAAAAAAAAATTAATCAAAACACCAGTTGATCAAAAGGCAGTTCCTCAATTAAACAATTCACTGAAAACAAATTATCAACAGGTAATTCATCAAAACATCACAACTCAATGAAATTACAAATCACTGAAAAATGAATCCTAAGACATGTGCAGTGAACTCTATCAAAAATACCTGCAGTTTTTACTGGATTAATGTCCGATACATTGAAGCTTACCATGTAATTCTCCTTGTATATTTTATTTAAGATGTGTGGGACAAGTTTTTTTGGAAATATTCCTTTCAAACTGTATATGTGTTCTGTGTATTTTACATCATATGGAATCAACAAATGTGGCAATTTGCAGAATAATACTTTTGTTTGTTTGTTTTTTGGTTATTGCATGAATTAACTTGACGATTTGCAGAATAATTTCTTGGCATGCAACACAGATTTAGATTACTCATTCATTTCTTCACTGGAGTTACAATAAATAATAATAATAAGAGTAAAAAAAGAAATAATGAGAAAACAATCAGTTATTGAAAAATTAAAACATATATAATATAAACCATAAAAGCGATAAGATGCATATATAAAGTACAAACTTTAATTATAGTGTATTTTACCATAGGAAACAGATATGGGATTATCATCATGCTAATTTTATCATTTTACCCTTCACATCAGAATAATAGCATTTTGCAAATGACAGTGTAATACATTAATAATGATTAATCTGGATGGTTTGTTCACTGGCAACAGTATATTAGCCTGGATGCTTCATTGTTTGGAATCCTTACATTCCCAATTAAAGATTCATACTACTACTACTAATAATAATCATTATTATTATTATTCCTCCCCCTCTTCCTCTCTCTAAGACCTAATGGCTAGTGGGGGTAACAATGCTACTTTACTAGGAAATAATTATAAAACAAGATGGTTTCCCATGGTCTTCCTTGCAGGTACATGATTTATGTTTGTAGATGTGTTCAAGGGACCAGTCTGCATGTTGGAGGGGGGAGGGGGTACTGAATAATCGGAGTTTCCAGAAGGGAAAACACTGCCATTCCTATATGAAACTGGCTAACTTGAGTTGAAGAGGACTGATAAAGGTTCTTCGTGTCATAGGCATGATTCAAACCCAAGTCTCTCTAAGCTAAGGGCTTCATGTATACTGACTGAACTATGGAGGTTCTGTTATTAGTATGCATGTGACATCTATACACCAGTTATTATGGAATGAATTTAATTCAGATTTAGTACTTGAAAAATTTATCGAACTGTTCCAGTTTATCTATATTTGGGGGAAGGTGTCAACAAAGGTGTCGATATTATATATTGCAATAACTCTCTTACTTAGTGGAATTTGAGAAACTTTAGGATTTGTGAAACATAAGTTATGCAGTTCAGTTTTAGTGCCAAGTGGCTCAGTTTAAATTATTTTGGTAAAGAAGTTTTAAAATGACATTTAACAATTCTGCAATAGCTGGATGAAATTTAATGAAATTTTACAGTTAAGATCTCTATTAAAATTTCAGTTTTGATTTGAATCTGACCATTGTTGTAGTGAAAAAAAATTCGGTAGAACAAAGTTTTTTGTCTAGAGATAAATCACCATCTACACAATGAAGCAGTATGCACTTACAGAATAATTTTTTAAAATACAACAAAATAATTATGTCGTGATGATCACCTACATATGTTGTCTATATCTTGAGTAACAATAGGTACTGTTACTGAACACTTTTAAACAATATTTCACAAGAAAATTACTCTTTTGATGAATCATGAAAGGAATTCATTGAAAAATTATCTGTGAATTGTTTTTTCAAATGCATTTGCAATGAATTATCATGATGAATGAATTGTTTAGTCAATAAATTGCTTTTCAATGAGTTGTCATTCAGCAAACTGCCTTTTTGATTAACTGTTTTTGATGAATTTTCATGGAACTCCCATGCCCATAGTGAGATTTGAACCTACAGTCTATTGGTAAGAAGGCAGATATGCTTGTCCAATCAGGCTAAGTTTCTCTGAGAGTAATGTTTGAACTGCATTTGGTTTGAATATTGTGATCTCTGCTCACCAACCAACAACAAAAACTGTTTTTATAGGAAAGCTAATGGTTAAAAAAAAATCTTAAGTTTGTTGACAGAGTAACTGTTCTAAAATGGAGGAATAAAAAAAATTATACCCACTGACAGTTAAAGCATATATTTCAGTCAAAATAAGCCCATCATATCTGTGCTAAAAGATCCCTTCTGAAATCAGCTCCATTAAGTCCAAAATTACTGTATTTATTAATCAAAGAAATTTTTCCATTCTCTCTCTCTGAAATTTCAACAATTTCTATAATGTTATTTACAGAATCTTTACTGAAAATTTTCAATGCAACAAAAAAGCTATAACGTTATACAAAATTTCACTTCCGTAAGGGAAATCACTGTTTGGCAATGCTCTTGATATGTTCTTCACTTGGCCACATGGCCTGGATGCTCTCAACATGTTTTTAACATATAAACAATTAACATTCTAGACACCAGTTCACCTTAGAAAAAGAAGATAACAGTCTTCCCTTCCTAGACACTTTAATTACATGCCAGACTGATGGAATCTTGACATTGTTTGTTTACAGAAAACACACTGATGATACACTAACAAACAGTCAACCCTCCCCAACAGTATGGCATTATTGGAACTTTATATAACAGGGTTAAATTATTTAATTCAGATAACAGTGCCCTCTCCACAGAACTAGACATTCAGAGAATTTTCCTAGCCAATGGCTACGATTCTTACCAAATGCAAAAAATATTAAAACGCCAAAACAACATCTCCCACCCCCTCCAGAAAAGAGACTATACCATTCCATATATTCAAGGCACATCTAAAAAACTAAGTCTAAAAACTTATCTACTCCACCAGTACCTACACCTGCCAGATGTTTACTAGATCCCTGTAGTTATAAACTATCTTGCTACGGCAAACAGCTGATATCAGAATTGCTGAACATAAGGACTATATCTGTTTCCACTACTACAGCCACCCAAGGACTTGCTGACCATGATTTGCACATCTGCCACAGGATAAGCTGGAAGGCTGCTCTACTCCTGTAGCAAATATAAATATTAAAGACTTTTCCTTGAATCTGCTTCTACCTTAAACTATCCAAACCTTAACAAATTTGGTTGCATAAAAGTGCACCAAATTTGGGAGGCTCTCCTCCTCTTTACTTCGGCCCAACAGCCAAAGACATTTTAGCCCACTATGAGGAGGGGGGGGACTATTTAAGACTTCAGGCTTATACATGCGACATGCTATGTACATAGCATGTTATGTTGTGTTCCTATGACAATGGCAACTGCAAAAAATATTAAAACGCCAAAACAACATCTCCCACCCCCTCCAGAAAAGAGACTATACCATTCCATATATTCAAGGCACATCTAAAAAACTGGACTTCACCAAAGCATTGGAAAAAATATTTTATTTATTTTTTAGTTTATAAATTTATTTTATTTTCTTAATTCTCTTAAATACAGTTATTAAAAATGATATCTCTGTATTAGTAAAAGGCTATGATCAAGCAGCTGCTCTTAAAAAACAAAATTCCTTTCATAGATTTTGTTTACTGCTTTGACAGAGGTATTAATATATTGTATGGCTTGTGGAATGCTTTGCTTGACATTGTGGTGAATGGCGATACATGGTTTGATGAATGTTTGTCTCCATGATGAGTCTTTAGACTCCATGGAAGTCTGGTGCTAATAATAATACTATTGTAATTAGAGTATGGGAAGAACTGTAGTAGTTCAGGACCACCTAAGCAACAAGTTTCGGGAGCAGCAAAAACCAACAAAATTGTATCTTAACTATAAAAACTTTTTTTCTTTTTTTTTTACTTATTCAATTTTATTCAGGGGGAGCATATAGTCAACAAAAAAGGTACCGGGACAATAAAATTATCACCATAGAATAAACAGAACATACTACAGCCTATCATCATAATATCTCACATAATCTTAAATTAACAAATTTAATAAACTTCTCAAATAGGTACTATCCTGGAACAAAGAAACAGAGATAAGATCTGTATTATTATGCCAAGTCTCCAAAACTGTGTGGTCTTCCCTAATATGAAGTAAATGTCTCATTTAGATCAGCAGTAGGTTTTACAGATAATACATTTACAAACATCTATCCATAGCTAAATACTAAGTTTTGTAGGTACTATTTCTTGTATTAAAAACCAAAGATTTCAAACATAAGAAAAGTTAAATGAGAGAAACAGAACTATCTATAGGAAAAAGCCAACCATCTCAAAGCCTTTCAAGATTTATTTCACAAATACATGTAGTCTCATTCCGACATCAATGATGTTAATTTCCATCTCAAAACTGTACCTCCCTTTCCTAACAGAAAAGGAGATACAGTCCTCTAGACTGTATGAACTACTAGTATCAATTTCTCCTATGATCAATACTCAGCCATTCTCATTCACATGTTGTGTGAATGAGAATGGCTATATAGAATAATAATGGTTATATGAAATAATGGAATAAAAATAATGAATAATGGAATATATGAAAACACTGATTACCCATTCTACTTTAAATTGTTCTTATCTAGGCATTTTTCTCCAATGCAAAGTTGTACAAGAGAAGAAATGAGCATATTCTTTATACTATTTGCATAATTTCTGTCCAATCCTGAATGCATTTTTTCCTCTGCTCCCATAGTTTTGCTGTATCATTACCTACAGAAAAATGCAATCTTCTGGCTTACTTTTCCTCCAATTTCTGCATCAATAATCTTGGTCATACCGTCCAGAAGAATCTTGTCTAAACTGAATATAAAAACGAGTCTCCTGGTCCTCAAGTGTTATTTCCTGGTTATTTAAAAGGTTTGTATCCTGTTCACTCCTTTTTTTAAACCTTATTTTGTTCTTTTTATTTTTATTCTCATGTCACTTTTTTATTCTCATATATTCCACTGGTATCTATCCTGCAACCTGGAACAAACTGTGTAACAAACCATTGCAATCAAATTACTTCCAGTTTCTCTCACTTCAGTTCTTTCCAAATTAATGAAGAAATCCATAAACACTCAACTTTGACTACTATCTAGAAGCCTGTCAACTAATAAATGACTGCCAGCATAGATTCTGTCAATAAAGTGGGGATTTTCTTGCTTATATCACCATTCTTTGAATAAATACCACACAAAGGTCGAGAGATCTCAAGTGGTTACTCTCAATATCCCCAAGGCATTTATGGCCTATTAAGGAAGCCTCAATTTTGTGGACTGCTCTTATGATTTCTGTGAATGAGTTGCAGATTTCTGTCAGGAAGCATATTTTGTTTGATGGTGGGGGTACACAAGGCTCTGTTCTTTCAACTGTTCTCTTCATTCTATATATCAATAACCTCTCCAGTGATTGCAAATCCAATCCACAGTTTTGTAGATGAAAGTATATACAACTCCTCTCTTATTTGAAAAACCTTGCACCAGTCAAAAAAGATTCACCTGAACAGCCATACAGTCTGAAATTCTAATTTCCAAACTATTCTTAAACTCAGTTCAGATAACCTGAATATCAATAGTAGAAAAACTCAGTCTGTCTTATTTCTCAAAATAAGAACCGATTTTACTTCCCATCTTTGACCACATCCATATCTCATGACAAGATGACATTTCTATTCTTGACCCAATTCTACTTTCAATCTTTCTTAACATAAAGATACTGTATTACATATACTGCCCCTTGCACCACAGCATTAAAGAAATGTTTTTTTTTGCTCAAGCTATACGTTACTTTTGAACAGATATCAACTTTATGCAAATTACAAATCCATCTAATCACCAAATACTGTCCTCAGATTTTGACAGTGCTTCTAGAAGTTCTCTAAAAATGCTTGCCTTAATATAGAAAAGAATATTTATGTTAGGTAATAAATGACCTATCCTTTACCATTTTATTCCACTCTCTTTTACATATATGTTCAGTTTCTGTTGCCTTCCAATTTCTACAAACACGATCATATTACATTATAGTAATACTGCCCACAGTATTACTATGATGATTTTTACTATAAATAACTGAGTTATTATCATAAGCTGATGGAGAGTTTGCCAAAAGAATAAGAGTGTGCTTAAGGCCAAATGACACTGGAATGTGGGTAATTTAGGTTTCTCTAAAATACAGTGGTGTCATAAATAATACTTATTTTAACATAGTGCATAAGTTGAAGAAGTTCAACCAAGGTTTTCTTCAATGCATGGTGGAAGGGGTAAAAAAAATGAGGGTTCATCCTCAAAAGTTGAGCATGCAATAAGTTAGTGAGAGAATGAATAGTAGATTTTTATCCAAGTATGTTGTTTCAGGAAATAACAAGTACTCTGCAAGTGAATGCAAAGGAGTATGACAGACAAGTATGTGCGAGATAAAAATGGCTTCCTGCCATAAGCTTATAACATAGTGGAGCTATGTAATTAATAACTTGTTATTAATAATAATAAGTTTTATAGTGACTGGTGCCAGTATGAAAACCCAAAAAGATTCCATTTGACTCGAACTATATGAATATGGTTTTGAATTTAATGATGCGCTTTAGAATTGCTGAATCTTCTTCTTCTTCCTATCTTGTATTAGATCTCGGGGGGCATTACCATCTCATTCCATCTTTTATATGGTCATCCAACTGATCTCTTCCCCATGGGTTCATATTCAAGGATTTGTTTGGTGATTCTACTATTGTTCAATTCTTTCAATGTGCTGTTTCCATTTCCATCTATAGTTATAGACAGTGGTGTAGCTGGGGGGGGGGGATCTTCCCCGGGCGGCACTTTTCATGTGAAACAATTTTAGTTTTCGATAATTATTTCATTTATGTTAACTTAGTAATTTTATTACTTAATTAATAATATACTTACAACTAAAATAAACAAACATAGTGTTTTAATTTCTTTCCCTACATCGTTTTGACTTTTTGTGTATATTGAGAGGGTTGGCAAAAGCTCTAGCTATGCCACTGGTTATGGATATATTCTATTACTGGTTGTTCATGCATTTCTTCCAAGATTTCTATATTTTAACAAGGTGTATCCCGCAGTTCTCATAAACCTCATTTCTGCTGCAGTTATTCTTCTCTCATTTCCTTTTCTGATTATCCATGCCTCACTTCCCAAAGTCAGCACTGGTCTGGCCAATGTTTTATAATCTCTAATACAAGTATTAATAACTTAACATGTATAAAACCAACAGTAATAACTTTCATGAATGAAAGCTACAAATATTTCATATTGAAAGTAACAGCACATATCAGTGTAGAACAAACAGTTAAGGAATGGAATACAAAGAAAGTACAGAACAGTCAGCAGATTACCAATTAAATTGTTTCCGCATGCCAGAAGATTAATATTAATAAAATATCATTAAATTAAATAATTCTTAAAAACTATTTCATTGATGGTTGCATAAGATAAGAATCTCCCAAACTTTTGGGAGAGGGAGAGAGAGAGATACCATGTGAATGCAATTTATCATACTTTGGACAAACAGGCCGTTCTGTGGAAAAAAGAATGAAGGAACATCAGTATTATATCGAATACATGAAACCTCATAAGTCTGGTCTAGCACAACATAGCATTGACACTAATCATAATATCCAGTGGGATAAAGCTTGTCTTCTCCACAGATGTAGGTTTAAATATGAACACCTTTTCAAAGAAAGTTGTGAAGACCTTTTACATCGGCTGAATTTGAATCGAAATGACAGTCTCTCTCTCTCTCTCCCAAAAGTTTGGGAGATTCTTATCTTATGCAACCATCAATGAAATAGTTTTTAAAAATTATTTATTTTAATAATATTTTATTAATATTAATCTTCTGGCATGCGGCAACAATTTAATTGGTAATCCACCGACTCTTCTGTACTTTGTATTACATTCCTTTAACTGTTTGTTCTACACTGATGATGTACTGTTACTTTCAATATGAAATATTTGTACCTTTAATTCATTAAAGTTATTACTGTTGGTTTTATACATGTTAAGTTATTAATTATAATTATGTCACAGGTACCTCTAAAGATTAGACTAATTCAAGTATGTTTATATATCTTTGAGGGTTTAAAAACCTGATTTATAATATTTAAAGCTCATAGAAATGAAAATTACAAATTTCAATAGTATTTTTCTTCTCTGTAGGTTAGGTGATATCAAAAGGTATTTTAAAGAGTTGACTTGTTCAATATTTGTATTGTCTAAACAGATTTTACTTCTTACTGGGTCTCTTCTCTTAAAGGCAAGTACCTTTGTCTTCTCTTTTGAAATTTCCATATTAAATTTTTTTACTATTAGATTAAGATGATGGATAGAGTATTGCAGAACAGTTTCAGAGGCTGCAAGTATGGCCTGCCATCTGCAAACAGTATTGTGTTTATATTAGTGTGTTTGTTAATTGGGATATAACCATGTACTGTGAGTCTCCAATTGTCATACTACTGAATTCATATAGATTGTGAAAAGAATGGGTGATAGGCTACAGCCTTGGCTTACTCCCTGTTTTTAGGTTCCCAGTCAGAGATTCTTCCATTAACTTTTACTGCAATCATGTTGTCTGTATATGTATCACTTTAATTAGGTGATGAGAAACTATCATTTATTAATATCTCAAAATGTTTATTATGATTAACTCTGTCAAATGATTTAGAATAATTAATGAAAGCAATATGGGGTTCCACATTGTATTCTTTATGCTTTTCCAATAAAACTTTTAAGGTAACGTATCCATCTGCACAGGAGCAGCCGCTCCTGAATCCATTCTACTTTTCTCCTATCTTATCTTCATAGAATTGGAACAGTCTATTTTTCAGAATTTTGCTATAGATTTCATATCCAGAGTTTAGGAGACTAGTTTCTCTATAATTACAGTTATTAATATCAAAATAATGGCAAAAGGCAATGGTTATTCCTATACACAAGAAGGGTATAGGAATAACCATTGCCTTTTGCCAGTCTTTTGGTGGTGGTTCACCATTCCATATTTTATTTATTAGTTTAAGGAAACGAATTTTGAAGTTTACGCCTGCATATTTGATTAAATCAGTATTTAACCCATCTTCACCTGGTATTTTATGGTTTTTATAACTTTTTAGAGTAGTTTCTAACTTGTCTATTGATATAGGATCCAAGAGTGTCTCATTATTGTTTCAAAATCTTTATTATGAGTCCAAAGGTTTTATAATAACTTAGCCAGGTATTCTGCTCGATGGGTGAAAGACATGCGTTTTCTCTTAGATCTCTATCTAAATTATTTAGTATTTTAAAAGTTTTGGACTGTGGGCATGTAATATCTGTTTCAAGTTCAGAGACAAAGTTGTCCCAGGACACTGTTTTTCTCTTACAGCTTGTTTAGCAATTGCTCTTTTTCTCTTGTATTCTATATAGTCATCTTGAGATTTTGTTGCTAAGTATTTTTTAAAAGCATTCCTTTTGTCTTCAATAATTTGAGAGATCTGCTCATCCCATTTTCTAATTCCCTTTCTTCTCTGCCATTTCTTCTTCTTTCCCAGTGATTCATGGCCACATGCGTTATAATTGTTTTGATGTTATTCCATTTTTCCTCAACAGTTTTGCCTAAGTTATATATATATATATATATATATATATATATATATATGTTAAAGATACCAAGCTATTTTAAACCTGGTTTTACTCCATTTCCCAAGTAAGCAAACAGACAAACAAGTCAAGTTTGCACCTGCAAGTGTTGCAAGTCTGGCTAACCCTGCACGTAGTGCAAGACCAAGGCAACTCATGGTAAAAGTAGAATAAGCTCTGATCACTAATCTTAATATTTATCCTTAATGCAAAGCACATCTCCTGGAGGAGATGTATGATACTTTGTATTAAAGGCAAGGGGCCACTACTCAGACTGGTTTCGATTGAGGTCTCATCAGTGGAAGCCAGGCTAGAAATACCAAGATTTTAGTAATACAGAACTTATAAGTATTTTACCAGAACAAGTTACCATAAAGTGTTTTAACCTTATTAAATAAAAATCTCAGAAGGAGATATAAATGTAGAAAGTATTTTACCTTGGGTTTACCCAAGGTAAAATACTTTCTCTCTCTCTCTCTCTCTCTCTCTCTCTATATATATATATATATATATATATATATAAAAAATAAATAGAGCCATTTAATGCTAGGGTCATTTAGAAGGTAAAAAAAAAAAAAAGAAAAGATTTCCTGTTCAGATGAAGAGGAAATTTTTTTTTTTTCTCATTAGCCACTAAGGTGGGAATCTTAGGTTTGAAACAAGAAAGTGAATTGCTGAATACTATCAATAAAATAAGTCAAATTCATGTGTTGCTATTATGTCCTTTGAAAGTTCAAAGGACAACACACCTTTGAACTTTCGTCGGAATTTTTCTCTGAAGTAGCAGAAAGGAAGTGATTAATGGCTGAAGGCACCATGCCCATTACTGCAGATGAAATGTCAAACCTTTAGACTTACTGGCATTTATGTAAATCATGAAGCGAAGCAACTTACAAAACAATCAATTAGCATGTAAAACACAGCCATTTAATATACAGGAAACATTTCACAGTTATGAAACATGTTCACGTGTATACTCCACATAGGAGAGCAAACAGTACATGAATTTAACAAGTGAATTCAACATGAATTTAATCCCAAGATGTCTTTTGACTCCATGGAGGCCTGGGTAATAATAATAATAAAGTGACATAACAGACTGTTGTCTAAGGTAACCCCCCCCCTCCCCTTCCTCCACAAAGAATAACTTTGTGGAGGAGGGAGAGGATCACCTTAAATATGAACCATGTTTTCTTTTTTCGCATAGATAAAATTATCATATTGCTTAGATTGTGATGTTGGGATAACGCATGAATAATACGATGGGATAGCTCCTCATTAATCTCTCCCTCTCCGCCTAAAACATTTACTATTTCTGAAACTATAAGTTTTAACATGAATCCGAATGTTTATGGCCATTCTGAATAGCCTTTTCAAATGTAACACTACATCACCTTCCACATAATCTCAGAACATTTCCAAAGTAACTTGCACTGCGAGTCGCGCAAATAATTCCATGCCATGTGCAGAGAAATCGCTTATGTTCGAAAACTTCTGGCCGATCTCAAAATAGAAACATACTCATAACACTAAAATTTAAAGCAGAGCATTAAATAATAATCAGTTATTACTTTAAAAAAAATTCCGCGTTACCTCTTCCTGATGGATTTTTTATCAAATTCCGATTATATGGATTCTTGATATATAAGATTCTATAAAAGTGTTTTGGCAAGGAAAAAAGGCGAACAGGTGGAATTACAATACCTTCGCGCAGGCATTTTTTTTTCCATACAGCATGACTATCAATCAAGGATTTCCAAAACTGACATACAAGGCAACAAACTCGAAGCAAAATATCTGCAGGAACGTGAGATAATATTTCTACTAAGATCTCTTCGGGTAAATCAGAAAGTGGACAACACACCTTTGAACTTTCGTCGGAATTTTTCTCTGAAGTAGCAGAAAGGAAGTGATTAATAGCTGAAGGCACCATGCCCATTACTGCAGATGAAATGCCGAATCTTTAGACTTACTGGCATTTATGGAAATCATGAAGCGAATCAACTTACAAAACAATCAATTAGCATGTAAAACACAGGCATTTAATATACAGGAAACGTCTCACAGTTATGAAACACGTTCACGTGTATACTCCGCACTTACGTCATTCTTGAAAGGCAAAACGAAAAGCTAACAGGATGCATTTCTGTGACTGGCGTAGTAGCAACCTGTTAACGAAGAGTAAAAAATAATCACTCTATATAAATGAAATTAGATAAGATCTAATTCAGAAATAGCAAGGCCATCGATACTAAGAGCATTCCTTTCTTCATTAGAACTCAACATTTCAATTTTTAGATATTTTATTATATGTGTAATCATATTTATAATAATTATTTCATTTATTTATTATAATGATCTCACCCACGAGAAGTGTTCATCCTTTCTGTAAATTGGGAAGAAATGGTTAATGATCAATATAATTGTTCTTTGGATACGAGCCAAGAATGGATATTTTAAAACAGATGTAAGAAAAAAAGGAACCCATAAATCAAAGATCGGAATTTTCATCTTCTGGTTGATAAAGTGATCATATTTGTGAGGTGATTTGCCAAGAAAGGTTGAGGGTTATTCCAATAACAGTAATATCTTTCTAGACACCGTCTTTCTGATTTCTTTTCATATTGCTCCTCTAAAATATAAATCACTACAAAATGGCAAATGCTTATATTCTTAAGGGGAACCTCTTAGTGAGATGATGGAACCAGGGGTTCCCCTTAAGAATATAAGCATTTGCTATATTGTACTGAGTACCACCTCGTGTTTAGAAATTTTGATATTGCCAGAAGTACAAGGTGATTATAAGCAAAGTTCACATTTCGAAAGGGTATAGTTGGAGGAACTTTTTCTAAGCTTATCTTCGACCGGTTCCAGAGTTAGTCGATCTCTGGCATGGAGAAGTCGAATTTTTTCCAGAAACACATTTTTTTCATCCGTAAAACTCAAGAAAACCAACCGTAGAACCACATTAATTCAGACAGTAACATATCCTTTTAGGGTTAGGTACCAAGACATGGCAGCACTTGATTGGAGGTCTATTCATTGGTGGCGGCTTATAATGGCGGCTCAGTCTCCAAAAGCTACATAGGGTTAAAAGGCTTCGATACTCCCTATAAGGGAATAAATATGTGTTAAAGTATTATTATTATTATTATTATTATTATTATTATTATCATCATCATCATCATTATCATCATCATCATCATGTGTATCAAGGATTTAGGTCTAGCATGTCCTGTTGTGGCCTTAGAAGTATTATTATTGTTATTATTAATATTATATAATAATAATAATAATAATAATTATTATTATTATTATATTTCATGATGGTGTGTGCACAATGAAATTTCATTTGTGCAAAAGCCAATGTTAGTTCTAAAAGGTGCCACTAGGGCGATTCATGGCGCTGCAATACCGTAGTGGGTAATTCAAAAAGTGACAAAACACGTAGGGTATACAGAGCTTTGTGTACACAACAACATGTTCGATATGATGTCCTCCGTTGTCAGTAACGTGCTGAAATCACAAAATCGTACTCATTCACAGAACGTAGAGTTTCACTCGATTCATGGCGCTGCAATACCATAGTGGGCAATTCAAAACGTCACAAAACATGTAGGGTATACAATGCGTTGTGTACACAACAACATGTTCGATATGATGTCCTCCTTCAACACGATTTTGTGCTGAAATCACAAAATCGTGCTCAACTGCAGAACGTAGAGTTTCACTCGAAATGTTATGGATTAGGGTATGACAATGCTGGTCTTGAGGTCCACTAAGTTGGTTATGTGTCCATGATAGACAAGGCTTTTGAGAAGTCCCCACAGCCAAAAGTCGCAACGATTCAGATCCGACGAGTGCGCTGGCCACATTGTACAAAAATGGGGCTGATGATTCTCTCCTCAGTAAAATGTGTCTGAATCAACTGCTGGACAGGAGGTAGCAATGTGAGGAGGAGCAGCATCATGCAGAAAAACTGTTGAATTCAGGCAGTGATGCTGTTGAAGTATTGGAATCACCTAATTGGCTAAAAGAGATGCATATCGCTGGCATTAACAGTGCAGGTAACGAGACCATCAGGACCGAGCTCTGCGAAAAAGATAGAGTCCTTTAATGAATTCCGCTGTAAAACCACACCAAACGGTGGCCTTCTGAAATGAAGTGGAATTTGTCGCACGAAGTGTGGTTTGCAGTTGTTCTTATTCACATCACTGTACAGATGGAAGTGAGCTTGTTACTCCTGTAAATGTTCCATGGACATTCGCTTTCCAGTTCAGTCTGAGCAAGAAACTGCATGGTAAATGTTTCTTGTGCACCCCGGTCAGGATTAAGCAATTGCTAAAAGTGGGAAATCTTGTAAGGATCAGAGCGAAGAATTTACCTTACGACTTTATGAACTGTGCTTATGGGTTTGTCTAAAGACTCTGCAATAGGCCATGCACTGCTCCTTCCTACGACATTTGCCATCTTTTCTTCCTTTAAAGCTGTGGCTACTTTCTTCACTTCTGCCGTTCGATGGACTTTCTTTCTCTACAAGGTTTGACATCTAAGGAACTGGTCTCTTCAAATTTTGGAATCATTTTTGAGTAAACCATTTGTAGTCATAGGACCCGTTTTTAATCCCTTTAATGATCTAAACTTTTGCAATGCTGTCAAGGCACAACTATTATTTTAGTAAAATAATAGTTGTGCCTTGACAGAATATTTCACTAATGGTGACATTATTTGGCCACATGCAATGAATTGACGAATTCCGTAACTGAGTGCTTTTATAGAAGCTTCTTTCGATGCAACGTCATTGTGGACATATTTAATTTGCATAAATGGTATTTGTGCAACGTTTCACTGTACCGGGTGATTATAAAATATCGTCAAGTGCTTAGAGCATTCTAGCGAGTAATGTATTGGACGAAATACACCAATATTCGGTAGACGTACAAAGTGGAACATGGGGATTCGATTTAACGAAAAAAAAGTACCAAGAGTCGCCAACAGGGGAAATTTTGGCGCCGCCAAATTAATTTTAGTAGGTGTCACTAATGATTGACTAAATGGCAAATGAAAGACAGCACACATCAATTTCATGACGTTTATTGTTAATTACAAATGAGGTTCAATATAACCACCTTTTCTGATGTTCCAGGAACTGCATACGGTGCACGATATTTTCCACAGTGGCTCGCAATATATCGGAATTGATTTGTCTCACGTGTAACGTTATTCGATCTTTAAAATTAAAATATCGGGTGCATGTCCTTGATACACAATGCTTTTAAGAAATCCCCACAGCCAAATGTCACAAGGGTTGAGATCAGGCGATATCGGTGGCCATGGCGTGGGAAATGCATGACTAATGATTCTTCTGTCAGAGAAATGTTGTCACAAAACACGCGTACCTGAAGTCCAATATGACAATATGCCAATATGCTACAGAACTTTGTGGTTCCACAACTGCACCAAAGAGGATGTCTCGATTCTACCATCTTCATGCAAGATGGTGCACCACCCGAACGAGTTGCCAGTGTTTGTACTATGTTCTATGACTACTTGCATTTAGCTCACTCTAGCAGACACTTTTATAGTTTTTTGTACTATATTCGGCATGAAACTCTCTGATCGCAATCTTTGAGTTTCTTATTCGGTTTTAAAACAATGTGGAATTTAATATCCCCTTAATTTAATTAATGTTTATATCGCCGAAATGAAGCCTGTTGGCTCTTTATATTTAAGTAACTTAATGGGTGCACCTTTTGGACAACTCGTATAGCAGAGTATATAAGTTCATTTCGCTATACCCTTTGGTATTAATTTGGTCTAGCTACTCACTGATGAAGCCTCAAAAAAGGCTGAAACCGGTGGGGGGGGGCTATTATGAGTTCTCTCTCTTAAGATTTTTGCCCTAAGGGAGCAAGTTGAGTCTCTGGGGAAAGTGTTTTCTGGCATGGCCTGCTGAGGGGCTTTGTCAGTGAATGCTTTTCTTCGGAATTTGAACGGTTCTGCTCAGTGGTGGCATTTGGGTGGAAGGCCACCACTGAGTGGAGCCAACGCTGAGATGGACGGTCTTTTGGCCACGATTGAGTGGCCTAGGGATCGTCTAAATTTTTAGACACGGCTTTACTTATTCATAAGGCTGAAACCGGTCTGGGTAGTGACCTCCTTACCATAATGTAATAACAGCATACATTTCCTAGGAAATGTGTTTTTACATTATGAAAAATACCAAGAATAGCGATCAGAACTTTCCCCACCTTTGCAACGAGTTGTCGGTGTTTGTACTACCTTCTAGGACTACTTGCATTTAGCTCAGGCTAGTATTCGCTGATACTTTTATAGTTTTTTATACTATATTCGGCATGAAACTCTCTGATCCCAATCTTTGAGTTTCTTATTCGGTTTTAAAACAATGTGGGATTTAATATCCTCTTAATGTAATTAATGTTTATATCGCCGAAATGAAGCCTGTTGGCTCTTTATATTTTAGTAAATTAACTTACAAGTATTGCAGCGCCATATATCTCCCTAGTGACAACTTATAGAACTAACGTTGGTTTTGGGGTAAAATAAAATTCAATTACAGCACACATCATTATATTAAATATTAAGTCGTTCCACTGAGTAGCTACCAGTTACAGCCTTTTGAAATCTGAACTTTAATAATTACAATCACCTTGTATAATAGTCAATTTCGATATCGTTAAAATTAGCTTATTTTCTCTGAAAAGTTCGATTCTTGTCATGACAAAAGCAATCTATATATGGCCTTTGTTCAAATGAATTAGCCAATTTACTTATGAAGATAAATAACAGGAATTTTTTTTATTTTTGTTGTTGTTATTTGTTTGTTTCTCGTAACTTGAATTTTTCTTCTGGGAAAAACGGGCAAATCGTCCACAGGACACACGTATTTAACAGGCAAAAATAGTATGCAGTGGGGTGATTATCTAGGCATAGTGTGGAGATGCAGGGGAAGCCGATGAAGTTTAGGCAGCACTTCCATTTATGAATTATAAATGGGGGTGCTGCCTATACAAAATAATTAAAAAAATATTTTTTTCCTAATCAGTAACCAATTTAAAAAAAAAAATCAGCTATCTAGCTTTTGGAGACTGAGTGGGCAGTTCAGTCTCCACCGGTAGCCAATCAGAGATAGCTGGCCCATGTCTATCACTATTTACAGCAACCACCAATGAAGAGGCTGGCAGACAAGTGCTGCCATCTCTTGGTACCTAACCCTAACAAGATATGTTACTGTCTGAAATAATGTGGGTACTATGGTCGATTTTCTTGAGTTTATGGGACGAATTACCCTAGTTTCCGGGAGGAAAAACCCGCTTGCCCGTACCAGAGATCGACTAACTCGGGAATCGGCAGAAGAAAGGCTTAGAAAAAGTTCCTCCAGTCGGCGACTAGACTTGAACTTAAGTCTGATTTCGAGCTACCAAGCGCAGAGGACGCTGCGCCACTTCCACTGAGCTACACAGGCCTCGTAACCAATTTATTAATAAATAGATCTACAGATTTATTTATTAATAAATTGGTTACTAATTAGGAAAAAAGTATTTTTAAAAAAAAATTATTTTGTATAGGCAGCACCCCCCCCCCCCCCCCCACTTAAAACTTCATGGGTTGCCACTGGTGGAGAGTGCAGTACGTAGCCTACACAATGGATCATGTAATGTTTTGTAGTGTAGAGTGGCCTCCTACTATCATTTTATCCTTGGATTCCTTGAATATATCATGTAATAACAATGACTAAAAGAAGTAAGTTAGGATGGTATAAAAAAATTCAACGCAGTTATCACAGCCTTGTTGAAGTAAAATTTAGATATCATTTAGAATTATAAATGTACGTATTTTAGAAATTTTGTTTATATGGACAGTGCAATGTGCTCTGCATATGCAAAAGATATTGATGTTTTCAATTGGAGGAGGCTATTGATATACAGACGCATGCGCGCTCGCGCACACGTGTGTGTGTGTGTGTGTGTGTGTGTGTTTCATTTTCCTCCCAATAGTAATCCTACCAGGAGGTAATTTATTCCTACATGCTCCACTGCATTACAATGCTTATATTACATGTACCTTACAAGTACTGAATAACATTTCTATTTATATTTTTGTATCGATTTTCATATTTACATTTATATTTTTATATACATATATTAACACTATACAGTATAATTCACATAATATCAGTGTTTATGTTAGATCACAAGGACTGGAAATTGATTTTATTAGCAAATTTAGTTAATTCTATGTAATACTGTTCGATAAATCTCTGTTTTGACACTGGCCACTTGTCACCAGAAGTGATGACATGTTGTATTAGAGGCAGAAGGAGTCCAATAGCTGACAGTCGTAGAGTATGTGGTCAACAGTCTGTTGATGGTGTGGATTGCAGATACATGATGGTATTTCAGGATATGGAATCTGTGTAGATAGTGTCTTAGTTTTCCGTGTCCCGTTAGTAGCGTGGTTAAACCTGGAGAAATGGCGTGTTTTTTTCAATCAGAGTCTTCTTCTGATGCTAGGAAAGAATTCTTTTGTCGCTGATCCGTTTTTTGATGTTTTCCATTCTTCTTTCCACATGTCTAGGCTTTTCTCTTCTGCAAGTGTTTTTATAGCAGATTTCGGGAATTTCTGATAACTGGTTTCTAGCCATTCGTTTCTAGCTGCTTCTTTAGCCAACTGATCCGCTCTCTCGTTTCCTACTATTCCAGTATGCGCTTTCACCCAGCAGAACTTGATTTCCCATCCCTCTAGAGTGAGATTTCGAACCAAATTTCTTGTCTGTTCTATTAATGCAATATGGTTGTTCTGGTTTTTTATGCCGTCTATAGTGCTTCTACTATCACTGTAAATTGTTGCTGTCTTTTGATGAGAGGTGTTGAGTTCTAATTCCTGGAGATATGTAAGTGACTGAAGTATAACAAATTGTTCTGCTTGATCGTTGGAACAGAGAGGATGTAGTCTAAAGCAGCGTTCTTGTTTTATGGACTGTCTGTTGTATGCAGTGAAAGAACAACCGAAGTTCCTTTCGGTTTTGCTTCCGTCAGTGTATATTTGGAATTCGTCACTTTCAGAGCTTTCCTTCTCCTTAATATTTGTTTTCTTAGTTGGGTGAGGCCACTTACTATAGTGAAGCGGACATTCGTAGCTATTTGGATCGATGTTGTAACTTTCGATAGATCTTCCGGAAGTGATTTCATGTATAAGAGATAATTCTTGTATTTTCAGGCAGATTGGTGTTAGAGCTACAATAACGCAAGCTGCCTCGAAAGATATGGTCCTGTATCCTTTGATTATGCGTATGGCTATAAGGCGTTGAACTCTGTTTAGTTTTTGTCGGTTTATCTTTGATTTTAGTGTATGTTTCCAGGCAGATGCAGCATAACATATCAGTGGTAGTATAGCACCGGTATATATCGTTTTCAGCGCTCGTTGGCGTAATCCCCACTTAATCCTTGCCGACTTAGCAAGGAGGTTTACTATTTGTAAGCTTTTTTCGGCAACATATGAGATGTGATTATTGAAGGTGAATTTTTCGTCTATTGTTACTCCTAGGTATTTTAGCTCACTGGCTACCTCGAGAACTTCTCCGTTTAGGAAGACTGTTACAGGTTGTTTTGAATTTTTTCGTGAGATGTGGAGCACTTTAGACTTGGTGCTATTGAAGGTCACTTTCTTCTCGCTCACTCTGCAATTTTAAAGAGTTCTTCGTTGGCCGTTAACTGCTTCGTTCTAACTGCAAGCCATGGCGTCCCCGAATCATTATCATCGCATCATCGGCGAAAGCTATGACTTTTGCTGCAGTAGTGATGACAGGCAGTCTTAAAAGCGAGTCGTACTGGATGTTCCAGAAACCTGGCCCACAGCAAGAGCCTTGTGGACAGCCTAGTTTTGACGTTGCTCTTCTGTCTGAAAAATAATTTTTTGTAAGGTAGAGTAAGTTTTTAGAGCATTTTAAATCTATTAATTGATTGATTATGGCTGGCCACCACGCAGCGTCGAAGGCTCCTTGTACATCGAGTGGGATCAGTAGTACGTCTTTTTTTTGCTGCAGACTGTGTTCTGCAAACTCTTTCACCTCCATAATTGCATCTACTGTGCTGGACTGAGGTCTGAATGCGTATTGATTACTGATTAATAAGTTTCTTGAGTAGACGTAGTGCATTATTCGGTTTATTAGAAGTTTTTCTAGTACCTTGCCAGCAACGTTTATGAGGCAGATTGTTCTGTATTTGTTAATTTCGTCAGAAGTTTCTTTTCCTGGTTTGATTATAGGTATAATTTTTGAGTGTTTCCATATTGAAGGAAATCGTGCTCTTTTTAGGCATTTGTTGTAAACTGTTGTTATGAATTCGGGGAATTCGAGAAACGTTGTTAAGAGTATGTCGCTGCTTATTCCGTCTTCTCCAGGAGTTTTTCTTGGATTCATTGATCTTAATATTGACTCGATTTCATTAGTTGCAAATGATTCGTCGTCAGGAAAGTCTATATCTGTTTCCATTCTTTGTCTGTAAGGTTTGTGGATTTCTTCATCTGTTGATTCATCGTCATCGGGAATAAACTTCTCTATCATAATAGCTGCAGTTTCTGCTAAGTTTTTAGTGTAGGTGCCGTCTGTTTTCTTGATAGTTGATAGAATAGGTGTTGTCTTGTTCTTGCTTGCTGCTAATTTATATATATGCAATTCCAAGGATTCGATACGGTTGAAACTGTACAAAATTTTTTCCGTGATTTTGTTTTCGCGTTTGTAATTTTGGACTGATAGCTGTATTTGGCTTTATAATAGTTCTGTCTTCTGCTCTCTCTTAAATCTTGGTTATTGTATGTTCTTTGGTAAAGTCGTCTGAGTGCGTTGACACGTTTTCTTAGGACTGTTAGTTCGTCGTTCCACCACGGTACTGATTTTTTCCCATCGATGTTTAGCTTCTTGGTTGTTCTGAGTGTTTGATCGCTGGATTTTTTCAGACCTGATGAAAGTTCAGAAGCAAGGAAATCTATATCGATTTGTGCTGATGCCCAGATGGCTAGGTTTTTGTCTAAGCTGAGCTGTTTTTCTCTGTTCGCATTAAAGTGATGTTCTGAGATCAAGCGTGAAAATTCTCTTTTTAATGCTTTTATAAATTTCTCTAGGTTGGTTTTATTGGTGAAGTATTTGGTGTTAATGCGATGGTTTTTGTTGTCTATTCCGTTTAAAATTTTGTTACTAATGATGATACTTATATGCAATGGTCAGAGCAGCTTTCCTGTTCTTCGCATTTCCATTCAGAAAATAACATTGTTTGCCATTGTTAGGTCGATGAAGCTGCTTCCTCTGCTATTTTCAAATGATGGAGTGTTACAGTCGTCGTAACACACCATCAGCTTTCCAATAATTATTCCCATGTGAAATCATCTAGATGATGTCTTAGACATTACAAGACATCCAAGTTTGCAACTTAATTCCTTTATGAAAAGAGCTTCCGTCAAACACAGTTCGCTTAGCCCATCCTTTTGCCTTCTAGATTGTTCGGTGCTACCACGTGACCCACTTTGCGTGCGATTCGAAAATCGTCAATTATAGATATTGTCTCAATGTGATTTCTCTGAATTTGTGGTTATAATCTTCAGGAATAGTGGTCGTCCTTAGGTTTTGGACACAGTGTATGTCTCATATCATGTTATGCACCCGTGGACTGATTATGATGCAGGCGTCATAATCAGTCTACGTCTATTTTTATAATATCTTTTAAGCCTTGAGCATAATATTTTGTTCCTTCCTCATCACAGAATGAGTAAAGAACCAAATAGCTTACAAACGGGTTAAAAGATTTCTTCACTGCATTATGTTTTTTTTTTCTTCGTCTAGAATGGACTTTAATCATTTTAATCTAGAGTATTTAGCTTCTTCTGCATATAATTGAATGAATGAGATAGGTACGGCATTATTTCTCTTTCTCTGGTATTCTCCCCCCCCCCCACCTCCCAAATGGCTCACTTGCATAAATTCTTAAATTCTTACAAGTGTTGGTACGAAAATAATATCTAATATTTTATTCTAGATATAATTTTTATTTAACAATGACTTTTTACATGGATCAGTCTTCCATGTTTGGAGAGCAATCCATCGTCATTTTTCAACAGTCTTCATCGTTTTCTATGCACTTTTGCCATAATGAGTGAGATAGTCATTGTTTAGTGAGTAGCTCTTCTGGCAGTAGAAATTTTGGTTCCCCTTCCTTTCCAGGAAAATCAGCTCCAGAACAGAGAGCATTATTAGTCAGGATTAGGAACTTGGAATAGTAGCTATCTATCGTAATGCATTCAACTATTTACTGTAATCTGTCTACTATCATCTATCTACTATAACGAATTCAATTCACCACAGTGCAAAGGGTGGAGGGAAGTTGCTAAGTTGATTTCAAAAAACCGTTTAGTGGCTAGTGGAGGGCTTTTTTTTTAGTTCTCCATCTTCTGCTGCTTACCCTAATGCTTTCTTTATTGTTGTTGTAGATATTTGGTAAGTTGTGCTTGGTATATCTTTAGTTTTTCCGTATTATTCAGCGACTTTTTCTATTATTATTATTATTTTATTTTGTTTTACTCTTCTACTGTATTTAGGAGAACCAGTCTGGGTCTGTTTTAAGTCCTCATTCAGCGGTTTTTAAAAATTATTTTTTAATGTAATTTCCGCCAATGGTGGTTGTAAAACTGATATAACTTGGTTGGATTATGGATTTTTTTTTTTACTTTTTAAATTAATTATATATATATATATATATATATATATATATATATATATATATATATATATATATATATATATATATATATATATATATATATATATATATATATATAATCCGGAAATCCTGCTTTAGAGACAAAACATGAAACTTCAGCAAAGTCACTTGAAAAAAAAAAAAAGTAGCGATAAAGTCCATTGGCCACTTAGAGAAAATCACAGATACCCACGTCGGGATTTCAGCTCGCAGCCTGTTGGTTGAAGAGTGATATGCTAGCAAGTTAGCCAACCAGTCCTTGAAACTTTTTCATTGTAGTTAGGATAGTTAGATTCCAAAAATTTATTTGTATCGTTATGTAACATTTTTCTTCTTTTTTTTTAATTTTATTTTTCTTTTTAAAACTTAGTGGAGAAACTCGTGAATGTCGTACTAAACCTTTGTTCCAAATAGCTGCTGGCTAAGATCATTTTTTTAAAACAAAAAGATGCGTCTACTATATTGTCTCTTTCATTTCTTGTTCACAATCTAAAAGGTCTCATGGATTTTTCCGATTCTATTATTAGCAACTTTAGTATCCCAATATCCCAGTCCGATATTATTCTCTCGATTCTACAGATCCTCTTAATCGATAAATTCTATAAAAGCAGCTAATGATAGATAGCCGATTACTCGATCTATCTTCACAATCGCTTATTTGACTTTATTTCTAACGTATACCTCAATGAAAAATTCTCGAGTCTGTAGCACTCTACCGCTTAAGACTTTATATTTTTTACCATTATAGAGCATGGTGCGAACAAATATCAATCCGATCTTTAATTCTGAGTTCTTACAATAGTCACTTTTACATATCCGACCTGAATGGTTCGATGTGTTCAAAGCGAACTGAAGTCCATTCAGGTCATTTGGCTGGTTAAGTAGTATGTCTTGGCTTAAGCATAGTTTTACATTAGGACAAATACTGCAAGAACGTCTCAATATCAAAAAAAAAAAAAAAATGTCAGAAAAAGGAGTGGAGCAGTTTAAGATCCTCACTAACATATGGAAAAGGCAACCTTATTGTGCACTGTTGATCTCTGTAGGTTCATCAGCTTTCTGGGTAAATTTTTCATCCTTCAGATCAAGATTGTTCAATTCTATGCATGGCATGATGTTGAGTGCTTAATAGATCGATATTCGTTCCTAAAATTGCATTAGCCAGGGTGAACGTTTATCGCTCTTCAACGTTTCTCGCATTCTTCAATGACTTTGGTACTTTTGGAGAGAAAATTGTAAATCTGTCATCAATTGTTTGCTATTTCCAGCCCGTAAAATGCTTTTTATGGGCTGGAAATAGCACAAATAGCTGGAAAAAAGCATTTTACGGGCTGATTAAGTTCAGTGTATCACGTCTGTTAATTGCATGTGTTCTGGCCGGCTTGTCTGTTCTGTCAGATGAAAATCTCGAGTTTGCGGGGAGGAAAAAATCCTATGTCACCCCATACGAGACAGGCTAACTTACCTTAAGTTCAAAAAATAATGATTGGCCATTAATAGGTAAATCAGTAGGTCCATAATAAATAAATTCGTTCATTTTTTCTCAGTATTCAGGGAGTTGATCTCTGGCTATTTACGGATTTTTTTTTTTTTTTTTTCTCTAGTGCTCCTATTCACCCCAAAATATTTGATAATAGTCTTACAAATGTCTTGTATAAAAGCGTGAAGGATGAATATGAATAATTTGGGGAGTTCATGCCCTTACTTAGCTAGATGGACTTCAGTCTCACCGGAAGACAGATAATTTTTTAAAAATTATTCTTGGAAAGGAGAGAAGAAATTACTGGTTTATAATATTAGATAGGGAAGCAGTCTAAATATATATTAGTAAAACAAACAAACAAACAAACAATTTCTCTTGTTTTTGAAACCTAAAGGAATATCTTTCACATATTTTTAATAGAATCTATCGAACGCATATTCATGCGTTCAATAGATTTCAATATGAATGAATCTTTTTTTTTTTTTTTCATTTTGAATAAATGCATATGATTAGATTAGTATTTCTTTCTTGTTCATTGATTTAGAATTTTATTCGATTAGACAGTTTTTGCCTCTGGTTGGTTGGTTTGTTATATCGAAAGTATTAACCAGTTCAGTGATTAAAAAAAAAATGAACAACTAAAACGCTTCCTGACAACCTCATTATGCGAGGTCTACAGCAAGAAGAGTTGAAGGTTGGATTTGAATCATGGACAATTCTCACCCCCCCCCTCAACAAATTCCAGTTAGTTTATCTTTGGCGCATGTAAGTAACATCGCTTACTCTCCCTTCTAGAACACTTCAAGTAGCTAATGAATATTCTATCATGGATTAACTCCAGACTCAGAACAAATTTTTCTTCATAATTTCTTGTGTACGGCTGTATTTTGAAACAGTTGCCTCCTATTTATGAAATTCCAAAAGAAAGCAATCTATAAATATTCAAGTCTAATGACCTTTCTTCTCTTTCCTCAACTTTCTGTCCATCCATAGTCCCAATGTATTATAGGTTAAACAGCCTCTGTGTATGAGTTTACTACTGAAAAAAAAAAAAAAAAAAGATTCCATATAACATGTCATAGAGAAGTACTGTACTGCGAAGATTGATTTAAAGAGACCTTCAGAAAGTTAGAGATAAAACAGTACCGTTGTATTTTGCTTGTCATATAAAAACGAGTTGGAGGATTTAGAATTTATTTATATCAGCAATTTAAAATTTATTATTATTATTATTATTTCTAAACTGGCATTTTTGATGGCGCCTTTTTGACTGAATTTTCAAGCCTAGGCCATTTTTATCTGAATAATAAAGTTAAAGGTATCAACAGAGTGATGTTTTAAACAGTGTACTCTTTCCAATAAAATATGAATATAAGATTAATACAGTTCTTGTTTGTTTATAATCAGCTACAAAGCAATAACAAAGTAATATTCTTTGAAACATGTTTTCATATCATCTGCGTGTTGTTCGAGAGTTCATTTGTTCTCGAATTTTTTTAAATTTCTAGCATTTCAAGAAAAAAAAATAGAGTTCATACTTCCAGTTATGAGAAGAAGTAGAAATGATAAATTATTTCTCGTGAAGAAAATGAAGCTGAAGAATAGGGTTACATTTTAATTTATTATGGTTATCAAACATCAACCATTTAAATATTATGAAGAGGTGTGTTATTTATGAAGTGATGTTAAGATAAAATCGTTATATTAATGTGTGCTAAGATTTTAATCAAGATATTAAATGATATTAAAGATAAAAGAGTATATTAATATAATATTATTCACTTTTCACAAAATATGTGATTCATTATGGAATCAGATTTGTTACGTGATTTCATTGATTATCTGTAACCGTTTGTAAGAAAAAGAGGGAGAGTGTGTAAATTCCGGGAAATAGTGTCGCATGATTTATGGTCGAGCTTTTCAAAGTACGTATGCAAAGTATAAACCATTAATATATATGGAAAAAAAATCAGCTCACGCTAGTTAATCCGTTATAGGAAGCAGGCAAGGCAATTTTAGAACTATCTGACTTTCATTTGGAGACTGAGGCCGCAGTTCAGTCTCTACCAGTAGCCAATCAGAGATAGCTGGCCCAAGACTATCGCTGATTATAAGCGGCATACGATGAAGAGACGACTGATATGTGTCTCCATATCGTATTCAATAATCCTAATACAATATGTTATTGTCTGAAATCGTGTAGGTTCTGTGGTCGATTTTCTTGCGTCTACGTGACGAAAAACCCGAGTATTCCAAATAGTTTTCCAAAGACACCATTGTCTTTGGGAAACTTTTATTTTACTTTGCTGTAGAATAACACATCTTACAAAATGCATAACAAACATGTGTTGTTCGGCCTAGCGAGGAAACAGGAGCTATAACTGGTCTACTAATTTTTACCTGTTTATTCAGTTCTACATTTATCAGAACTGGATGTAAATAGTCACTGTAAGTCTTTCCTAAAAATAATGTCATAAATATTTAGGAAGTCTAAATAGTTTATTTTTCTATATGTGTGTGAAAACACTGAATATTTTGAATTCTTCTCTTATTCTCGGTACACTTACCTTTGATGTATAGAATAACCAGGCAAAACAGAGGTTAATAAAATCTCTTGATGTATATCGGGTAATTTTATTTTCAAAAAAGAAAAATTTTAATTTGATCTGTCTATAATAATATCGTAATGATAAGAAAAATAAAAAATAACAAGCATCTGGTACACAAATTTCCAATTTCTGCCTTTAAATTTTCAATGGCATCCTCAATATTTTTTGCTGGGAGGATGGGCCAAATATTATTTAGGCTCCCTTACTAAACTAAACAGTTTATTACAATTTAGTATTGTAATAACTATTTTAGTTATTATTTATAACAATTTATTATTGTAACATGTTCGTTTTAATAATAAATTATAACGAATAGTTTTATTTTTGGATTGTCCTTTAAATTCGACAGAATGGGAGCTCCATCCCCAAGTACGAAAAGAAGACTATGATGTCTTTGTTTTAGGATTATTCCGAGGAAACTTAACCGTGAATCGAGCCTATTATGCCTTTCAATTACATGTGTTCTCTGACCAGATCATCTGCTTGGAAAGGAATGGATCCAAATTCCATGGAGGGAAATGTCTCGCTTCCGTAATGGGACAAACTAAATCACTTTCAGTTGACAAGCCTTTAGAACTATTCCTCGCTTCCTCGACGAGATCCGAATCCAAGTTTTTCTATTAAAGGTATATGTCATTCATCCAACTGCTCTGCAGAGGTGCTTGACTTCGCCAAAAGAGTGTCAGCTGATACGCGTCACTTACTGCATATCCCATAGACTATGTGTTTATAAATGCATGTGGTGGAGTTTAAGCGGCTTTTCGTATCAGCTCGTGCCAACCGCTAGAGTGCAAATAATATGTCTGTTTTTTTATCCCCCCCCTTTAATCAAGGAGAAGAGTCATGACATCTGTCCTATAAAAAGACCTAGGTTGGAAAAACCCACTGAAATTCGTAGAACCATTTAAAATGATTTTCAACTGAAGGCGTGCTACTCGTTCTCATAGGTTTTCTTCCCAGAGATTTTTTATTCTACAAAGCACAATAACCTTGTAGCATAATTGCTTCCTCTGTGTTTCCAACCACCTTACCAGTCATCTTACGCCGAATTAGTTTATCCTATCTACTAGTTATTTTATATAACCTTTTTAATATTTTGTTTTGATATCGAAGTTTTTCCATACACTTTAAAAAACTGCCTGTATTAACTGAATATTCTAGTTATTTTTATTCTAGCAATACTTTTAATCGGCAAATCAAAGATGAGATAAATGAAAACAATTTATACTGCTATTGTGAATTACAGAGAATGTTAAAATTTAAAAATCATATAGCAAAGAAATATTTACACGGAAATATTTTTGAATGTTTATAGAAGAATGAAGCTATCTCTATAAATAATTAAAATATTTATTTTAATTGTTATAATGTTTTTATAAATGTCGTTATTATGCTAAGATACGACTGTGTCTTGTTTTAGCATAATTTTGTGATAATGTCCCAATATAATTTTGCGATAATGTACGCATGTCCCAATAATCACGTTCCAGAACAAATCTTTAAATGATTTGTTCTGAAACAAATTTGTTAAGTGAAATTAATTCTGCTGTCCAAGTTTGCCTTTTGTCCAAAAATATTCCAATATCCTAAAATAACAAAACTGGTCACTTATGCGTCTCACTCATCTCTCTCCCTCCCACACACACACACAATGTCTCACAGTGATCGACATTGTGTGTGTGTGTTTGGGGGGGGGGGGGAGAATGAGGGCGATATAGCAAAGCAATAGCATGGTAAAAAAAATGTTGCACACTATTTTCCCCAAGTTTTACATAACTGAAATGAAATTTAAAAAAATCAGTATTTTTCAATAAATGAATATTCTGTAAAATTATAACAGGTGAATAATCCCACATAAATAAATCACTATTTATAATCATGACACCTTATTTTTGTAACCCTTTTTAATCCCATGATTCAGTATAATCGCAGTAAGTCATATTTATTAAACAGAACTGAATGAAACGTAGCAGTAGTTATCGCTGGGTGGTTTATATACTCGTTTGTTATCGATTCAATTATCAGATGAAAATCAACTAACGTTGAGAAATTATCTGCACCAAACATGCAACTGATTGTAACTTTAGTCAGGTGAGAATTATTTTCTGTATTGGGAACGGATTCTATAAATTTAGCTGCCACCATAATAAGCAACAGACTGAAGTCAGTTTATTTTTTCCTCATTAAGTCAGAAAGAGAACCAAAGAGACAAAAGCGATTTTAAAACAGGAGGTAAGTATGCACATGAACTTAATTGAGTTGGTATTCAGTACTAATTTTATTGTTCACAGAAATGACGTTGAAAAGTTTGAATATTTCTTGAAGAAGGAGAAAATGATTTGTTTTCCCGATGTACCAAATTGCGCGATTGACTATGAATGCAAGTGATGGTTTGTATACATAACATCACTTATTCAAGTGGTTCTCTATTTTTGAAGATAGACGACCATCTATCGCGACGTAAGCAGCATATATCCCACTTAAATGAAGAAAAAAAAAAGTTCAAATTTTTTTTTAAAGAAAAGAAATTTTCTAGTCTGTCGTTCCTAACATTATTGGAGGGAGAACAAAGAGGTCTCTTATTATACTCGATCTCCACAGAGAAAACCTAACTGAGAACACAATTAATAGGCATAGTAAAAGCATCTGTGTTTCCCTGAAATGTTTTATTACTCATACGGACTTTTTAATCGGAAAGCTAAAGATAGTTATTTTCCAATTACTGCTAGACATAGTAAAATATTTTTCTATATTTATTTTTATTTTCAAGTTTCTAGAATTCGTGACAGCTTTTTAATCTGCCGATGAACTAGGAAATATCTTTCATTAAGCAATTACATAGATTAAACTTGTTGTTCCTCTTTTTCCTCCCAGGTAAGTATACATATGATTACACATAAGTTTTTTATACTGCTGACTTGCTCATTTCCTTGGGTCAGACAACCAATTTAGGGGACCTTCCTCTCGCCCACAGAGCTGCATAATGTTTTAGTAAATTCTACATCACGGTCAAAAGTTCGGGCATAGTAACAATACTAAGAAAATTTTTCATGCATTATTCGCTCGTGACTTTTAATTAATTAAAATTACCTCCAGGTAATTTTTAATTAATTACCTGAAGGTTAGCGATTTTTTTTAATTAAAAAGAACACGGTTCTGTTTATTTTTTACTGTTCTCTTTTTGTTTATTAAACGACAGAGGAAGTCGGGGAAAGATAATAACGGTGACACTGTCAGAGTAGGGAGGAAAAGGGGAGGAAGAGATACAGGTATTTACCAAACGGACAGGTGTGACAGGTGTTCCATATGCTATTCGTGTAGTCGCTTTAATGTACTGGTAGGTGAGCATTGCATCAAAATATAGAATGCAGAAACATTTTACACAAAGAAATAGAACAGCTGAATATCACGATTATTATTGTTTTGTATGCATTTCAGTGAAGTGTTTTGGGATATTGGCAATGTGTATTTCATTAGAGTTGAATTCTCTAATTAAACATGAAAGGTAAGCTATAACTTATTTAAAGCCCTACTTAAATATTTAAAGGATAAGCAATGATGATGCTTGTCGTCTCATGTGCAATAATCCCGTGAAGAGCTGTATGCGCGCTAATTTTTTGATTTTTTTTAAATGCTAAGTTGTTAATATTAATTTATTTAGCCTCGCTCCCAATCCTCCCGAAACTTTTATTAGCTTTCGTTTCATATTATCTACAATACTGTTCCAGTAGTTTACCATGACAGCTAAGTCTATGTTTCCATAACCCTTGACGCAGATCAGTAGAATGTAAATAATGTCACATGACTCTTGATAAAAGCAAATATGTACGTCACTGCGTATTAAAATATATGCTAATAGTTTCAAAATGTGCTTTATTTCTTAGGAATTTTAAAAGTAATCTATACTTTATGTTTTATAAAGGAAAACAATAAAAACATTGAATGCAAAAATGATTATTTGTCGATGTATTAATATTTAATGGGAGTGTTGAATAGGCTTACTTATAGCATATACTGAGCTTGCTAAGTGGCATAAATATTGCTAATTGCTAATGCTAATGCCATGATAGGGTGGTAATCCTTATCTACATACTTTTGTTATTGTAGGTTAGTTTTCTGAACCAGTATTTCTTTCATGTAAGACGAAAAGTAATGTCATTTCCTTATGACACTGATAATTTTTACTTTTATTTGAAAGATTCTTATTTCTTCACATCCTTGGCAGGATTCGATCCAGATTCCGCAAAAATGAGCATCGCCAATTATTCTCGATTGAGCTAGAATCAAGATCTCTAGAATAGATGATTGATATCAAATTCTATTAAAGTTCCTTCGTTGAGAATATGGTTATGTGCGTATGGATGGACAACAAAATCTAAATAAGAACTGTTTCGAAACTCACTAAAAAAAAAAAAAAAAAAAAAAAGAACAGGAAGGCCAACTCTCTAAATAAGCTATTCATACTGGAACTTTGCGTAACGTGTTTTGTTTTACTTTAACCAGAGAACTCAATTTCACTGGTAATTCAGTACGCATTTTTAACGAACCAGTATTCCAAGAGCTGTTAATTGAATTTTTGAAATTCTATATCATTAACACTTATATTAAAATAATCGATTTGAATATTGCGTTATTCAAGAAGGGTCAGTGAATGCTTATTCTTTGTGAAACTGAGGACATTCTGTCAATATTTTTATTTAAACCAGCGAACTAATCAGAGATTACCCAATACAAATACAGTGTTAGTTTGAGATCCAGTTGGAAATCAATATGAAACTTCTTATAAGATTATTATTATTATTAAGGTACTCCGCTAACAGGGCTTAAGAAAGCCCTACTAGCGACTGTTTTAATAATAATAAATTTCTTTCCACTTTACTAATTAAAAAAAAACGCACTTTTTGTTATTAGCACTTGTGATTTACATCTTTCCATAAAAAAACGATTCACTCTATGCACAAAATATCGAACACATCCTTGTTTACAAGACTAACATCAAGGAATATACTGATGATCTCTCTCTCTATCTGTCTATAGTTTGATTAACATATTAATATAAAAAACACATAAAACACAGATACATGCATAAGTGGCTTAATGGCCTCATACGAGAAATGAAAGATAAAAAAAATAGTCCTTCAAGCGTCAATTACTGTTTTTCAGAAGCAATTTCCAAATCGAGTACTTGAGTATAAATCCATTTTTTTTTCATACTATATGATAACCAGTTAGTTCTAATGTCATAGTCTGCTATGTCTGACAATTGCATGTCTTAAATGGCATCCTGAATATTTCTTGAACGGATAACTGTATGTATTCAGTGTCCGAGCTATGTCTGTCCATCGAGTGCATTTAGTAGCATCCCCAAGTAGTAAAGGACCCACGTTCAATGTTTTCAGGAGCGTATCACTAGTAGGTTTTTAATACTACAAGCATGATATTCGTTATAGTAATCCCGTATGAAAATACCATGAAACCGATAATTATTATCAGATACTGTATTCTGCTATTTTTTGTTGAAATCCTATAGAAGATAAACTTGCAACTTGCTAGCTAAAGTTAATTTTAACCTTGTTCGAAAAGAAAAAAAAAATCCATTCCTCACACATTGCACATATTGGATTTCTAGTGTTTTTTTTTTTTTTTTTTTTTTTTTTTTTACTCACAATGACACTGTGCGAAACTAATAAGCCATGAAAGTGTCATTTGAATATCTATGGATTGAATAACGAAGAAAAATGTTGTTTGGAAACATAAAGCTTTCTGTCAACATGACTCACTTTTTCAAATAACGGTGAGTTCGTTTTATATATGATTTCATTATAAGCTTCGATAAAAAATATTCTGTTGTTAACAACAATAAGTAAACAGAAGAATATTTACTTATAACAAATGAGAAGGTTAAACCTGCATTCAGTTTTAACATTAATGTTTTAATATTTAATAGTGAATCATTAATCAGTAATGGAAGAAAATAAACCTGCTATTCCAGATGCCGGTTCTTCCTCTCCCTATCAAATAAACGTACAAATTCTTTAAGAAAATGGCCATAATGATTTATTTATTAATTATTATTGTTATTATTGAAGTTCTGTATTATAATCATACTGCATAAAACAAAGGAAAATATACTGCATAACATGAAATATATAATTAATTTATAGTATTTTTTTTTTTTTTGTAAAACCAGTCTTTACTAAAAATGAATAAAACCTATATCACTTTTTTAAAATTGTATTTAATTTTTAGGTATAGTAGCTCATTTAACATGAATGTTAACATAATGTACATTGATGTATTCGTTAAGTGCAGTTAGATATATGTATATAATAATAATTAAAAAAAAAACATGATCTCACAAATACGATCTTTATTCATCACGATCAGAACTGCATATATACTACATTCGATATAAAAGATATAGTTTCAAGCAAACGAGAAAATTTCGCTTTTGTTTGTAAATGACACATTTGACAAGAGCTTCGTGATATTTTTATATTTCACTGTTGCGCCATTCGGAACAAAAACCTGAAACGGAACTATAATTACGATAATTCCGAACAAAAACCCGAAATGGTGAACTATAATTGTGCTAAGTTGGGCATTGCATATGATTTGCTCTGTGCAAAGTGTTAAATAATTCAACTTAGAAAAAAAGTGAATTTTGAGGATATCCCTTTAATAGGAATCCCTACATCAATTTTAGTCAAAAATCATTAGTCGATGTAAATGGTGAAAATATTGCGCTATACACAGACAACGTGTCTGATATCCTACTATAATCAACTTCGCTGATAAAGAAGGCCTAAAAAAGAGGAACAATTTTATTTAATCCTTTCGTTTAATAACACAGCTTTTGTTTTGCCTTTACAACATTAATTTCTTTGATCTTTTGACCTTCTGTGACTAAAAAAGGAAGTCAATTTCGCTTTCCTTTCAGAAAGCAGGCGTGTTTTTAAACTTCCGTGCATTATTCGCAAAACAGGTAGGATGCTTGCATGGATAAACATGGATAATATAAACTGTATGAATGTACTCAGTATATTATCCTTCACGACTAAGATTAAAATATGAATTTAAATTTTAATATTAAAACTAATAAAATGTATAATAGCTTACTGTACGTTTTTAATACAATGGTTTTACAAATGGACAAATAGTTTATATTCTAATTAACTAATTAGAATGGCTGCCTCTTAACATTTAGCCTACGAGAATAGCCGAATTTCACCACCAATACAGTTTTTAAAAGCATATGGAGACCTTTGCTTTACCTTAGTATTAAACGTGTGGTCACCATTTTTTGAAGTACATAACAATATATAGTTGCACACAAACATAAACTTAGTTTAAAAATTGAATATTTAACGTAAACTGTCCATGAGGAACCTTTATCTGATCTCTTTCGACTGAAGGTGAGTTAACCAGTCTCAAACGGCGGTAGAGTTTTTTTTTTTCTCCCGGAAACTGGGGTTTTTCATCACTCAAAACAGGCAAACCGATCCCATGAACACATACGGCTACGGCCATAGGACGCACTGGAAGGCATAGGGCCAAGCAGGTTATCCTCGAGATGGTCGCGGTTGTGAAGTCCACAGCTAAAGAACCTCAATGGTTCGTGAAAAGTTTAAGACTAGCACGAACATATCACTCACATAGCCTCCTTAGACTCTAACAAATTTGGTGTTCTTTTCCGTTCTACACATTACTTATCTTCCTTTGAGCTCCTAATATTTTATGTCTCAGATTCGTCCAACTTTGGAGTACCCTTTCCGCATTTAGGAGTGGAGCACCTAAGCCCTCCCTAAGAATTCTTGATGATCTTCAGAAGAGGGAAATCCGCTTAAAAGATGACCTTCCCTCACAGATTCCCTTCGGTCAATTTATCTTAGTCGCCCTGTTTCATCGCATACCTTAACTATAGTCACTTTCATGGGCATTGCGCCTCTGAATTGGCTACTACCATTCCTCCACTTTCTTCTAACCTTAGAAGAATTAGGGCAGCCACTGGCCAACACCCATACATGTCCAGCTTCGAACACCCGGACTAACTTCTCATCATCTTCTTTCATTCACTCCACCTCTATTCTATCTCCTTTACTGTTTTTCCCACTAAGTACAACCTCCCACTCTTTAAGAAACATATGAACAGGCTACATTTTCTACTTAGTCACTCACCCACACATGGCACTGTAGTGTTATAGGTCTTGTGACCTTTCATGCATGGTGTCATTTAAAAAAAAATCTAAGTGTTCAATTCTAACATGTTTTGGAAAGGAAGTATCTAAAATTTTTCTCAGCTGTGATTTGGAAGTAAACCAACACGGAACATTATTTTGTGCTCTACTCATTATTAGCATTAAAAGGAGAGAATCTCAAAATTCTTTAGTTGGGACAAGATAAAAGGATGAAGTGTTTTTAAGTCTGTCTTCACATTTAGTTCAGGTACTCTTCGTTTTCGAAAATAGGATTCCTGTAATATGAGATTTTTATAGGGTTCCTTGGCTGCTAACAAAAACAAGCCCAAAACACACAACTATGTTTTATAGAGAATACTTAAAACACTAGTTCAATAGGAGTAAGATCGTTCAATTATAATAAAAGATCTGAACCCTGTTATGTTAACCGAAGATAATTCACTGAGATGATTACTACATCAGTATTGCTAAGTTTATCATGAAATTGTGTTTTATTCTATACATTAGATACGTTTGCTTTAGTACACTGTTTTCTGATCTATTTTATTTCAGAAATTAGAAATAAAAGTGCATATATCTTCCCCCAATGAGTCCAGAGTTCGTTTTCTGAGGAATCGAAAACAATCCGCTACTTGTACAAAGAAATGCATTCACTTTTCAGTGGGTATGTTACCTTGTCGAGTACTGCGGCAGTTGGAAGGTAACAGAGCATTTATTTCTACCCGCTTCCTTCGAACCTGACTGCATAAATTGGTGCATATGTTCATATCCGACTGGCACGCTATTACATGCCTGCAAAATTACAACACCTCCACTTCATATTTCCCTGTACAGCATTACTTCACTAAATATCTATAAACTTAAACGTAAATTTGGTAATTCTCAATTTAAATTATTTTTACGTATAATACAATAGAAAAATAAGTTAATTCACACTCGAAATCAGTGAAAATGCAACTATTGATCAAATGTATTACACATTTATTATTATGCATTATCAGATAAGCTGTGTAAGTTAAGTTAAATCATTATGTAGGTATGACTAGAAAATTTCGTTTCAGTAAATAGCCAATACGCCCAAATTGTGATTAAACTGCATTTTTAAGTAAGCTTTTTGTTCGTTTTTCTCTTCTTTTATTTTTGAGTTTTATTACTAATTTTGTCGTACTTTTTTCGCTTTCTTAATACGAATATCAATAATGTTTCTATTTTCGATTAATCGCCAGATTTACTATAATAGTCTTAATTAGTGTCAGCTAAAAGTGACTTTGAATCTTTAAAAAGGGAATAGTAATTCGAAAATATTATCGAAAATAATAATTGCTGGCTAGTGACGACAAAGGAAGAGTCCTTTGAATATATCCCCCATTCTCACGTCAGGAATCACATTTAAATTAAAATATACAGGTCTATCAAAGCATTTTTAATGGCCCTGAAAGCGTATTCAATCTGGTTATCATCCTTCATTTAAAATTTTCTGCGAATTTCATGACTATGAGTCATCATTATGAGTCATTTTTAAATTAGGAATAATCTATTTTGATTGTAGAGGGAAAGGGATGACTTGCTAATCGTATGACTAAACGCGTGTTATAGTTAAGCGGAAATAATAGTGACATGAAGAGATATTTGAACGACTCAATGACGTTTGAAAAGTACAGTATTTTGTTCTTATTTCTGTAATAACAAAAATATAAACGTATGAAAACAAAACTAAGAAAAAGCTGTTTGAGTTTTGAATGCCGCAGTCGCTAAATAATTGAATAATATTTACGTAATTGTATATCCACTTAGAACGCCATTTCATTTGCTTTTACATCATAGTAATTATATAGTATAATATTGCGCGGAGATAAATGCAGATAAAACTACTGTTGCTACTTTGATAAATACCATTTCGAAAATTACTAAATTTAAACTGCTGCGTTGAATTTAATTTCTTTTGGTGATCAAACGAGGATAAAGGAAACCTAATTAGCGATCATTGGAGCACTTATTTATTGCAATACTGAAAGAAAAAGGATGAAGGAAATTTTTAAATAAAAATGTTTGTATTGAATATAGCTTTCTTAAAGCTGCACTAGAGTTGTTAGATTCCATATGGAAAAATGGGAAAAACGGAGCTTATCATCTTTAGAGGATGATGATGATGATGCCTTCAAAGGATGTACAAGTTATTATAATATTAATGCATGATTAAATTTGCGTTATTACTAGCTTCCTGTCAACAATTTTCTTCTAAATTGAACTGATTTTTGTCAGGCCTCCAATACTGTCACATCATACGTTTCAGTCTTTGAGGCCCTACTAACTGCGTCAAAATCCAACTAGATCTTGACCCTCCTCCTCCGGGGTCTTTTTCCTGTAGTCCTGGCAAGAAAAAAAAATGCTAATCTTTCCTCTCTCCTATTCTGTTTAAGTGACCATAACATCTAAGGTTAGCTCTACTAACACATTCCTGAATGCTAACAATATTAAGTTCTTCCTAAATAATCTTCATCATCATTTTCTTCTTCTTATTATTATTTAAACTTTCTCCTTTTTCCATATTAAATTTCATTTTTTCATTATAAAAATATATTTTTATATAAGTCATCTTATGTAAATAAATTTATTTATTTATGTAAGATGAAAATTTATCTTCATCTTATGACATGCTTCTAGTTTCAGTTTTTTCATTCATGCATTCACACACTATTAATCTCTTTCGGTTAACGTCATTCACACAGTTTTCTTTTTGAATATTACAATAAGAATAAATTTTAATTTGATTCATTTGCAGGCAACTGTTTGTTGATTAAAAAAAAAAAGATGACTAGTGTATATATCGTTAGTTTTGGAAATAGGAAGTAAGCGATATTTATTTATTATTGCTGATTTATTGTATTAAAAAAAACTTGACCAATTGTGATATGTTTAAAACTCGTGTGTGTGTGTATATATGTATATATATATATATGTATATATATATATGTATATATATATATGTATATATATGTATATATATATATATATATATATATATATATATATATATATATATATATATGTGTATATATATATATATATATAATTTTTTATTTATTTATTTATATATTTATTATTTTTTTTTTTTCATATCAAATAAAGAAAGAAGAATGGAAGATCAGAGTTCATCCCTTTCAAAACCTTCCACCAGCTATGGAACCACCAATAATGCACCTCCAAGTGAATCAAATACACCTCCACCACCTTTATCACAGAGCGGTGAGTTTTAATGGTTTGTTTATAAAGGTATAAAGCGACGTGTCAATGCTAAAACACTCTTAGTGCTTCACTTAGGACAAATCTCAACGTCTTAGTGTTGGTTTTACAACAACAATTTCAGTTCACTTTTATAATTTTCTCTTCGAATACGTTCCTTTGCCAAAAAAAGGGGGAGGGGGGAAGGTGGAAAATTTATAAACATACTGACATTTAAAGAGCGGCTCTCTCTCTCTCTCCCTCCTTTAAATTATGTGTGCCAGTGTATCGTTTAGGTATTACATATGGCTTATTGGCCAGTCAGTCAGAATTATTTGGCAAATCGCATCCTAATTCATTCAAAACGTCCTTTTTCCAGAATTATTTCATTTAATGAATGGATAGGAGGCTCTATAAGAAAATAAACAGATATCTTCTTATAGAGTAATAAGAACGATAGTAATTTGTATTTATTTAATCTTTACAATAAATCGAGCCTTCGTCAGTCGTTGGAAAGACCTGGGTTCGAATACTGTACAGCAGGGTTTTCCAACTTTCAATATCCACGCACTCCTTTTAAAAGTTTAGCAACACTGGCGTGCCTTCCCTCATAATATAAAGGCAATTGGGAGAAGTTATAATATTTCATTCAAACACAAATAATCATAAAGATAGTTGTGTTAGTTGCGCTAACCAGCCGGTCTGCTTGGCCGAGAGGTTAGCGTATCTGCTCTTCAGCCAAAAGACTGGGGGTTCGAATCCTGCTGTGATCATGAAAAATATTAGTCCAGACGATAGATGGTGTTGTTGTAGATGATGATGGTAGTTGTAGTTTGTGGACTGAGTGGTGGAGACAGAGAGCTGCAGAGCAGGAACCCTCACTCGATGAGTCTTTGGACTCCCTGGAGGTGTCACAAATTTATTTTTAAACACACGCGTATTAATAAATGAATGATTCACACTCTTTACTTTCTTTATAAAAATTTGATCCCCATGAATTAAAGTGTTCTTTCGCACAGTTACCACAATCATTTTCACAATTTTTTTATTGCGCGTTTCAAGCATCCAGCTTTTAAACAGTGATTCTTATTAAAGGGTTTAAGAAATACAAAATAAAGATATTAATATTAGTTAAATATATTTAATACTAATTATCATTAGACTCTATTTCGATTCAAGATTTTTTTTAATAACCAACAACACAACTGCTAAAAAAGTAAGAGTATTTCCCAAGCATGTAACTTGTACATACGTCACAAGTTGCGACACAAACACAATTAAACATATATGCGCTTATTCGGGCGTAACTGAAACAATCGTTGATGACCGTTGCAATTTGAGACACGAATGATTCCGAAATTTAGCGGAGTTCCGATTTTGTGGTTCGAATTATTTGAATTTAAACTTTTAATGCAAATAGTTTGAACTACGCGGGCGGAAGGTGATCGTGCAGTCAAACAAACGCGGCCCTAACGGAGATCAGTCGTCAGATGCCAAGAGATTTTGTTTAAAACTTAATTTAGATTTTTTTAAGTTTCTGAAATTATTGAAAAATTAATTATAGAATAGACCTACCTGCGAGGTATATATTGTTGCGTGACAACAATATATATAACAAAACATAATCAAATTTTTTAAAAAATGTGCCGCACATTCCTGGGGTAACCGCTTGTTACACGCTGAGAAACATTGCCGTACAGAATGCGAGCAACATTTATAACGGAAGATGAGTTATTCATTCTCATTCTGAAGAGGGGCTTTTTTTTTTCAGGAATTTTCTGTGATTGGATTATAAATTATTGGCACATCGATAAGAGGATGGCTGACTAACGGATATCAAAAAGTCGTATATGGGGAATGTTAGTCTGCAAGATTTAAGGTAACCAGTGGTGTGTCACAAGGATCAATCTGTGGTCCATTGGTATTCAATCTGCACATTAATGGCATCGGGAAAGATTTGACCATCGACATACAGATGCTGATGATGCAAAGATAGGTAGGGTAATCAGGAATGCTGCTGATACGCAGTACTTGCAGAAGGATTTGAATAGGCTGGAATTGTGGGCATGGGAAACTGCATGTCAGTTCAATGTCACTAAATCTAAAGTCATGCACTTTGGCATGATTAATTATCCAATGTCACATTATATTGGTGGAATTGTGCTCGAAGAACTAATCAGGCTAGGGATCTTGAAGTTGAAGGGCCATATAGTAAAGACTGCAAATACAACTCAGAGGATGATTGCAATGCTATTACGATTTTTGACATGTAAAGATAAGAGTGTCATTTTGCCTCTTTACCAGGCCTTGATAAAACCTCACTTGGACTATTATGCGCAGGTCTGGTCTCCTCGTTTCAGTTATTGAAAGAGTGCAAAGGAGATTGTTAAAATGCTATCGGAATTGTGAATACTGATTTATGAAGACAGATTGAGAATTTATATACTGAAGACACTAGCAAAGAGGAGAAAGAGTTATATAATTGAGACTTACAAACTTTCGATAGAGTCATACAGGATTTCAGTTGATGGCATTTTTCGCTTCATGGAGGACGGGGAAAAGATAAGAAGGCATCCATGGAATCTGAGAAGTGGTTGAGATCTAGATTTTTCTCTCAGAGAGTGGTGCGTGATTGGAATGGATTGCCATAGGACGTTGTGTGTGCAAGCAGTATGAATGGATTCAACAACAGGAATGACAGGTGAGGAGAGTAGGGTCTCCTTCGATGAATCCTTGAGTCACTGGAGGCCTCTTTTAAAAAAATAATTTCTTCCTTCTGCAAAATAGATGAACAAACCAGTGAAGACACTGATAGTTTCCTTGACGTAATTTGATGTAATTCGCAATATATTAGGTTAATACTAAAAGTCACTAAAGTAGGATTGCGAAAATTTTATATTATGCTATATTCCTAGTTTATTAACCGTTGGTAGAATCTGCCTGATGGAGAATTATTCATATTTAAATAATTTAAAAATAAAGTTTGAAAACAAGTCCCTGAAAACTTGTGAAAGAATTGTGTATTAAAATTGACAACTGCATCTCTCTCTCTCTCTCTCTCTCTCTCTCTCTTATCTGAATAAATCCTTGTCTTCTAGGAAATATCCTTGCACCAATAACCTTCTTGGATCGCATTCGAAGGACAAAAGAAGAATCGACAGGCTGCTGTAATTTCTGTATTTCGCTATTATTAATGATTTTTGGTTCAGGTAAGTAGCTGACGAATTAAGTAAACATTATTTAAATTACTTTCATTATCTAATGATAGATATGGTTTGTTAAAAGAGAATTTGTTCTTAAACATTCTCCGAGAAGTAGGATTGTAGAATTATAGACCAAACAATTAAATCAATACAAATAACAATGTGACAGTAAATGTATGCCAATGTAGAATTTGAAATGGAGAATTAAAAGGAATAATGATCTTGATTAACTGAGAAATAACCGACAAGTAAAAGAGGATGATATTTTCAATTTAATTAACTTATTCAAAATCTTCTAAAAACATTGTTCACAAAATTTTACAGTCTTTTACAAAACATTGTAAAACATTGTTCAAACTATTTAGCTGATTTAACAAGTAAGATGTTTACTGAGGAAGCCTACTGAACCTTAGAAGTAGTGGAGATAAAAAGGAATATTAGTTAACAAGATGAATTCAAAAGGGAACTGAGGAGAGCATCTATGCTAGATGCTTACTACCTAAGTTGTAGCTTGGATGGAGTGAGACAAAAAATCCTTAATGTATAAGGGAAAAAGGCTACTGGGAAAAGGCTGTTTTTATCAGAATTTTGGTAGACAATATTTTGCCTTAAGTATAACTTAAGGCAAAATATATACTTAGTTATTATTAAGTAGTATAACTCTATGGCACAGATTGTGTACGATGACCATACTGAGTTCATGATACCTCTATTATTGTTTCCTACATTTCTCCTTTTTGATTTTTGGCGCTCTAATCTCTTTTGATCTACTCATTAAATGCCAGCAGCCCCAACAGTATTAAGATTTAAGCTATCGTCAGCCATGATAGCATTATGTTTTTTCTATTTTTTTCTCTACAGGCATTGTTTCAACCAGGAAGGAGATGAAAGGAGATAAGAGAATGTGCAAGATAAGAGATAGTGAAAGTGCGAAATAAGCTTCATTTAATTTCTGTGATCTTTCTGATTTCCCACAGTGTTGGGATGGAAAACCCTATTTATTTGCCCCCCGTATGAGACTGTCTAAATCACCCTCACTGAAACACTCTTCATAAATGCTTCTCGAGTCATAGAAATGATTTGAACCCAGATCTTTCCAAACAATGAATCAATGTCACAACCTCTTCATTACTGCTCTATGGAGACATTCATCTATCTTAAAACACATCGTTCAAATTCAGCAAACTGTTCAATTACGATAAACGAAATTAGTTTATCGTAATTGAACGAAATTGTCAATCGTAAATCATAGGGGGTTATTAGTAATTAACTGTTTTACTACTGAGTTCAAATATCGATGCTTCAACTCTAGATAGCTGATCTCTCAATAAATATTATCTACCTTCTGACGGGTATGGACGGGTTTGGAGAAACATGATGTCCTCAGTAGACATATAGGGCATTTGAAGGATATATATAGCACAGAGGTCTATTTAGTAAACTACAATCTCATGTCTTCTACCCATTGCAGTTGAATTACAACTTTTCACTCATTCACTGCTTGTCGCAGTAAATGATCTTCTTCCCCTCAGATTTTTCCGCCTCTGATGCGTACCCAGTGATCCTGTTTCATTCATGCTCTTCCTCTTTATAGATAAATGAATTTCCCCTACTAATCATGAATGTTATTCATAATTTTGCCGAAGACAGCGTACTTCACTTTGCCTGTTCATTTCAGAGGCGCTTAGCTCTCAAACAGTTCAATCTTTAGCATTTTCCATACGAATGTCTTAAACAGAGACTTCTTGTCATTCTTCAGTGAGATAAAGATAACCCTTGCGAGAAATATCTCAATTTTCTTCCTTTTACCTTTGATAACACCTAAATCTCTAGGAAAGATCAAAATCTCTTCATAGACTGACTTAGATCTCCTTCTAAAACTCCTAATAGTGTATAATGCTGTCCAAACCAGGACAGTCCGATTAAACGAACCACCCTTCTTTCACAAACAGACTCCAATATTTTTCTTATGGGTATTCTGTTTCTGCTTTTTCGGTCCATCATAATTCTGAGTTCCCATATGTCTAGAAAATCACTTTTAGTTGTTTGTCATATAGATTCTCAGTTCAGCTTTAAACCTACCGATTCAACTTCTCGTCCTCCTCCTTCATCTCTATTTTCTGGAAAAAGTCTTCATCACACTATTTTCTCCAATGATTACACCATACAGCTGATTGATGAAACGAATCAATAGATTCTGTCTGTCTTTCTTTTTTTTTTTTTACCTTAATTACTTTCCTAAATAGCATTGTTTTTCTGTAGGCTTTGCAAACATGGAGAGAAGAGTGTTTTAATATTAAAACAAATTAGTCCGTAGAATCAGTTTTGCTTTATTTATTGTTACCCGCAACGTATCATTTTTATATAGATTAGACTAATTTACCTACTAAAATCATCCCTTTAAAACTAAAAATAACATTTCCAACAAACTTTAATATGTATCCCAAATACCAAATTTCATCAAAATTAGTTGGTTAGGCCAGAGGAATAATATTCATATAAGGAGGAAGAAAAAGTAATTACTACAGATTTTATGAAATGTAGTGCACAACGGCTTTAAAAAGTCTGAAGGGAATAGACTGAAGAAAGCACTAAACTCTTATCTTCTTAATTTCACATTGAAAATACGGAAACACGACATAATCACGAGAATTCCTGTATCTTAATCAGTAATCACAATGCTCGTTGATGAAGAAATGTGGTTTCAAATCCCTAGACAGGATTCCAATCCAGATTTTTCCTCTTTCTAAGAAACTTTTTTTTTTTGGGAGGCCTTTTCAGCTGAAGATGAGTTGATCGTTCTCATACGGTGTGGAAGGGTTTTGATCCTGGAAACTGGGATATTTCAACCTACAAAACAGACAAACCGTCAGAACATGCAACTTGGCCTACCGGTCTGAATTGCTTCAGCGTTTTTCCGAACAACCAGAGTCGCATAATAATGACACGTTCTATATTTGGATTAAACGCAAGAAAAATAATATTGGGTGCCATGATGAGATTCATTAACCGAAACAGGCATTAGGTCTAGTAAATTAAATTTCATTTTCGAGCTCTAAGACCTTCATCTTCACCATTTCCTCTGGGACGTGCCAATATTTTAATTCAGGCAAAAGTTATTCAAGTAAAATTTAATATTTGTAAATGTTTATTTTCAAATTTAACATTCCGATATGCCAGGCATATGTTAGGCGTACATATTAGGGGTAAATAATGCCTCATACTTTATGATTAAGATTTCGTTATGTACAAATTGTAAGATCTATAAACATTTAAAAAAATTAAGTTAAAAAAACTATATGATTCTTAAACACTCTTTATTTTGCAGATTTATAAAGATGCATATTATATTAATAAAATAAAAGCATTAGTTTAAAATGAAACATATTTAGCTCAGTCAATTGTGTTACATTCTCTTCTAGTGGTGTGGTCATTTATCTTGGTTGTGACGCTGACAATCCCTGTAGTGATGGTAGTGATCGGTAAGTATTTTGTGCTGCAATTATTTTATTCATCCTTGTTTTCGAGATGTAGTAATGACGTCATTCGATCGCAAACTGTAGGGTAGAAGTATAACAATAACTTAATTTTACCACTCTATATATAGAATAAACTATATTTCATTCACATTTGAAGGTTAAGGATTATATTGTTTTGTAGATTACTTATAATTGTTAGTTAGTCACCTGACAAATGTCACGGAGATATCTAACATTTTTACTTTACATTTTAAGGAATTCAGTACATCACAGATTGTCCTTCTCGACCATTCATTCCTATCATGTTAACAGTTGGTGGTTGCGTAATGATTATTAATAACCTTATTAACATCGGGGAGAGATTCTGGAGGCTGTCTGATTCATCCATGCCCCGGCGACCAACAATAATTGGCTGGATCACTACCTTGTTAAATATATTCGCTTTAGGCTGGTTCATTGCAGGTAAGACATTTATAATTTAAGCTTCGCTTTTATACCTTTTTTTTTTTTTTAAGGCAAATCCCATCCTGGAGAGATTTTAAACCTATAACCCAGTTGTTTGACTGAAAATTAGCGATAATCAGGAAATCAGATATGGGCATCAGAAAGGAGACAAACTATGAAGCAATTCATGAAGTCATTTCTGGTCTCCGATAAGCAGGATGGTAATTTCACAGAAAGAGATGAAATTGATCTGCCACATAAAATTTTCGAACATCTATGATACAAAGGGATTCGAATTCACAGTCTTTGATTGGAAAGCAAAGACCGAAGCACTCTACCGTCCCGTAGAATTTCTCAGCTTACTACTGTAAACGAATTACATTATGAAAGATTGAATATGCAAATTGCTTTTTATAATATCACTACCATATACAAGAAGACTCAAGGCCTATAGCAAATAAATCAGATATTTCTGATCAGTGGCGGCTCGTGGCCTGAAATCGTGGGGTGCTGCACCTTTCGAAATATACATACACACTGTAAGTACTACCCAGACCGGTTTTAGCCTTTTTTGAGGCTTCATCAGTGAGTAACTAGACCAAATGAATACCAAAGGGTATAGCGAAAAGAACTTATATACTCTGCTATACGAGTTGTCCAAAAGGTGCACCCATTAAATTGCTTAAATATAAAGAGCCAACAGGCTTCATTTCGGCGATATAAACACTATTTTAAATTAAGGGGATAGTGACCTCCTACCATAATGTAATAACAGCATACATTTCCTAGGAAGTGTGTGTTTTTACATTATGGAAAATACCAAAGAATTACGATCAGAACTTTATTCACCTTTGCAACGAGTTGCCCGGTATTGTACTACGTACTAGGACTACTTGCATTAGCTCACGCTAGTATTCGCCGATATTTTTATAGTTTACTATATTCGGCATGAAACTCTCTTATTCGATTCTCTCAGTTTCTTATTCGGTTTTAAAACAATGTGGGATTTAATATCCCCTTAATTTAAAATGAATTTTTATTATTCTTTTATACAAAATAAAAGAATTATATAGGATTGTTGATGATAAAATTAAATATTACAAGCAAATATAAATAAATTAATAAATATATTTATATATCAAGAAAAATTGGGGGTGCTGCAGTTCCGCAGTGCCAGATGAGCCGTTCCTGTTTCTGATACATATTTCTCTTACATGAATGAAATGCAAGTAATCTATTTATATAAACGTTACTCTAAAACGGGGTGGGAGCGGCCCATCACTATTGTTTTAATCGTATTATATTATCCAAGAAATGATAAAACCAATTCGTTCTAAATGCCATGCCAAAGTGTTGTGTATGCAACTGATATTCTGAAGATGTTCCGACAATTAATCGTTATGAACTGTACACATGGTGACTTCAGCAGAGGTCGTCTTCCTAAAATCTTTTGGAAGTCTCGCTTATTTCGGTACACAGTGGATAGCATCTGTGTTCTCCAGTAAATAGGATGCAGGTTTGTATTCCGCTGTGAGCATAGATTATTTGTGACTGCTTTTAGGTGGTAGATCATTTTCATCGCTCTGTGTGGGAGACTATCAATCAGCGTAACGGAAACCTGAAGTGATTTGTAAATAATGTTCTGTGGAGAAGAGTTTCCGGGTTATCTAACGTTAGTTCAGGCAATGTAAAAAATGGTTTAAAAACCTTTTGAGTGAGTTCACACACACTCTAAATTTGTAATGCACAAGCATAGCACATTTTGAATTATCACTGTCTTACAATTCTATTTTGTGCTTTAAAATAATATATGTCACAGCTTTTGAGATAAACATAGAAAAACATTAGTATTAGATATTAAAATTATTAAGAAAAGTCAACTTTATTCTCACAAGACTCAGTTTAGCGTTCTACAAAAACATTTCGCTTGTCGCATAAAATGGACTTTGAACCTAGTGGAAGCTCGCTTTTGTTGATTGTTGTTCTACCCATGACGGCTGGGATAGGTTGTTAGAAGTACGGTATTTTATTGGCATACATGCCAATGTAGAGAATATAGCTGTCTTTCGGTTTATAGACTATGTCTCGCCGTTTGAAGGAAGAGAAGACTAAAATTTTCATGTTATCAATATTTTAGTGTGTAAACAATGATTTGTGATAATCTGTATCACTTAAAAATGCACAAAAGATGGAAATATTTCAGTTAAAAATGCACACCAGTGTTTAACTAGTGTGCATTGTTTATAAAGAAAAGAAAAATTTTCTTTTCTTTCCCCCAACCTTTTTTTTTTATTTTTAAACTATAAAAATATTTTTCATATGGTAAGTATTCTTCAAATTTAATTAATTCAACGACGCTAGCCACATTGCATTTTATTATTCTACTTCAGTTTTTCAGTTATGATATTTCTGTTGTACTAAATTTTCATTTTTTTCCCTTCCAGCTTGTGTTGTTGTGTATGGTATCTATCCACCATCCTATGAGGTTGGAACATCTACATATTGTGATCGCACCGTCTATTTGTTTTCGTTTTGGCTGTTGAATTTATGTTTTATATTCTTCGGTGGCGTGTTCATCATGGGACTTATTGGGATATGCTTTGCGATGTTGTTCCTTTAGCAACTGACTTAAGATCGATACAAAAGCTTAGTGACTGTTTGTTTACTATTGAAAGGAAGCAAATCAAACAGAATTCGTGATCTATTCTAAGAAAACATGACGTACGGTGCTAGAGTGTGCAGTTTTTGAAGAAGAAATAAAGAAGATTGTAAAGTCGTTAATAAAAAGAACTGCGGAATGATTTTATAACTAAATCCTAAGCAGTAATTTATCAACGAATAAAATTTCAATGACTTGTTAAATAAGTCAAATAAATTGTGAAAGAATGTGTAATTATATCTAATTTTTAATTACTACATGTTCACAATAATTTTTTTTTAAACTTAGTTTTTCAAAATATGGTTTCTTTATTAACTTATTCTCCATCGGAAAACAAACAACGAATATTTACAAAAAAAAAAAAAAAAAATAGAAGAAATTCACAAAACAAACCGAAAAAAAAAAACATTCTGGAGAATTGCTTTATCTATCCTGAAAGGAGGTCGACAGTTTTATTAAAGTGTTTATTTTAAAATAAAAGATAAATAAAATAAAATGGAACGTTCTCCAAGTATTAGGAGACATTTGACGATTTACATAGATACAAATTATGAATTCAAAAACGTTTCAGCAGAAAAAAATTCGATAGACTGCATTTTCTATAATTTTGTACAGAAAGTCTTCAATTCCAAATTAGTATTTATAATCTCTCTTAATTATGTTATAAGCCTCAATATACATTACCAGCTACATAACTGTAGGTTCAATAACAAGTATTTATAAGCTCCTGCGAATAACAGATAATTGAATTTTAGAATTCATAAAATAAATAAATATTTGAATATCATTTTATTTTCCAAAAAGATTTACTGCTTGGTTGTTTAGCATTACCATAGAAACAACCAAAAGGCTAGATCGAAGCGATTTGCTTGTTTTTTTTTTTTTCCCCTCAAAAGGAAAACGACAATTTCAAATTTCAGGGGGAAAAAACCCTTCTACACTCCATATAAAATAAAACCAGCTAAGTTATCTTCGGCTGAAAAATCCTTATAAAGATTCCTAGCGTCCTAAAGGGGAATTCGAACTCACGTATCCTTAACTGAAAGGATGATGTTTCGACTATGTGATGGGGTATACCCCAATGAGTCAGACCGAATTCTTTTACATGTCATCTGACGGCGGCCAATCTTATTATAGATGAATCCATTTCTAGTTAGTGCGTATAGACGGAAGTTCATGAGACTTCTGTAGGCAACAGCTGCCACCTGGCGTTCCAAACGGGAAGAAATTCTATTTATTTATTTATTTATTTTTACATTTGTGTTGATATTTCAGGAGCTGATGTATAAATTTTATTCTACCAGAATTTTGTCTGAAAGGACAAAATAAAAAAAAAGACTGCTTTACTTGCCTGTGTTAGAGATGGACTAATTTGGGAAATGGCTGAAAGAGAGAGAGAGAGAGAGAGACAGAAAGAAGTTGCTTCCAAACTAAATAGAATTGAACGTATAATGTTCTTTCTTCTGGAGACAGCATCGTGGAACTCACCAAGTATGCAGGAGACTGTAAAGATTTTTCAATTAAATAAACCAAGCGTTGTTAATGACGACAAAATACACGTGGGTTATAACTTGAGCGAACGTCTGAACACCTTTTGGAAAGTCTATTGAATTTTTTACAATGAGATCCAGATACACCTCCTCAATATTCATATGGAAGTGTTTTTATATATATATATATAAATATATATTTATATATATATTTCCACTTCCGTATGAATCCGACTAACTCGTCTTCAGTTGAGAAATCTTTACACATTCTAAAATTCGAATTCGTCTTTCCACCCAAGGGACATCAGAATGAATATTTTTAATTTACCTGCTGAGATCTTCACTTTGACAAATTAGTAGAACTATGGGAATTCTATAAAATAAAAATAAATGAACGCTTTATGCCAACCATCTCCAGGCACTACTACTCCTGTATTATTATATAGCACTGCATAGCAAAAATTTCCAATCCTCGAATTCCTTGTTTCTGATTTAAAAAATAAACATGTAAATCAGATTTAAAGAAATCAACCAAAAGGTACAGTTTTTTTTTTATTTTTATTTTTTTTATTATTATTTTTTTTTTTTTTACATATCCTCCAGATTCTCTTCGTTTAAATACAGAAGTGTTTCGCACTTTGTACTACTATTAAAAATAATTATGAAAGACGAGTTATGTCTTCTTCTCTTTTCGTATATGAACCTAGTATCTAGAAAGAGAGAGAGAGAAAATGATAGTCAGTACCGAGTTGCACCTTTTAACACGACTATTTGCAATATCTAGACGCAATCTTCCCAAACTGGCACGAATGATATTTAAGCGGTTGGGGATTTTGAATTTCTAAAATTATATTGCAACATTTACGTAAGTTACGATTTTTATTTCCTAAGAAAACCAAATGGTTTTCCAGCTAAATATTACACGAACAACAATCACGTTATCCAGAACCTGCTTGTTATGTATGATATTCTCTTCCGTATATACCCTTTATAGGCGTATCTCACACTGCCCATAAAAAAGGTTTGTAAAATGTGTAGCTATGGAGATTTTTGTGGTATATAATGTGACATACAGTATGTGGATTCTGATGGATATTTTGTTCGCTTAATCTTCTCTCCTTTCAGTCTGCAAATTATTCTACACGCGTTTCAGTTCAGTTCAAACTTCTATCTTGGAGAGTTAAGTGCAAAGTTTATATATTTTTATTTTTCGTATTGTAAATAGCAGCAACGGATATGTATTTTGATGAGAGTAAGAAAAAAAACCCTGAATAGTCGCAACAATGTGAAAAGTCCAGAAACTATATGAACCATACTTTTCATCTCGGATGTCAGACTTTCTATTTCACATTTCACAATATAAATTATTGATTCGGACAATGATTAGTGCGGAAATGTCTGGATATGTTAATTACCGATAGCATGAGATCTAGCGATCTAAAAACGTATTCTTTATGCCAGGCATTTTGAAATCAAGGGCAAACCATGATTATTTTGAAAGAAAAAAACAATTATCACAGGTTCTTCAGATTTTCTGGTATCTTAAAAATAAAATTTCTATAGGTATTATGTGAAAGTTTACTTATCACTTTAATTAATAAGTGAGACGTGGTTAGATGACGATGACATCCTGACAGGAATAGAGATGATCGGAAATGATATTTTTCGTGAAGATAGACAGGGAAGAAAGTCAGTACCGATAGTCAGTACCGAGCAGTGGTAGCAGATGAGTTGTGCCCATATAAGGTGGATTTACAAGGTGCAAATAGTGGTCACGATTTTGAGGCAGTATGGTGTGAGGTAGAAGTAAACAGGTTGAAATATTGGTTGGGTGTTGCTATGGACGGTAATGAGAAGGAAATGCATAGGTAAATTGGCCTAGCTAGCAAGAAACAAGTTATCATTATGGGCGACTTTAATTATGATATTATCGACTGGAAGCATAAGACTGCATCTGGAGGAAAAGAAAATTAATTTTTGGAGTTTTTGAAAGACAATTACCTTAGGCAGCACGTAACGGAGGGTACACGAGGATCAAGAGTATTAGATTTGATCATCTCATCAGATGATGTTATTATAAATGAGGTGTCAAATCTTCCACCAGTTGGTGAGAGTGACCACGAGGTGATCACGTGCAGGGTGACCAGTCATTCGAGGACGTCTGTTAGAAAGGGATATATGTGGAATTATAAGACTGGTAATTACGAAAAGCTCAGGAAACAGCTTGCAATAATAAATTGGGAAAAGGAACTGGATAGAAAGGATATCAATGCTTCTTGGGCCATACTCAAGAACTATTTGGGAGGCAATATCAGAGTGTATTCCAAAGGTTAAGAGGGTAAATAGAGTAGGTGTAAAATGATGAATCAAGAGATAAGGGATGCAATCTGGAAGAAGAAGAAGGTATTATGGAAGAAACACAAAATGAGTAACAACCAGTTTATAACAGCCAGTTGCATGAGAAGTATAAAGAGCAGGCGAGGAAGGTGATTAGCTTGATAAGGGTAGTAAAAATACAGTATGAGCAACAGTTAGCTAAAGCGGCAAAAAAAAAATCCTAGGGAGTTTTTTCGATATGTAGCCAGTAGCAGAAAGAATGATTATGGTAGGATGAGATTGATTGGTGAAAACGGAGGAATGATAACCGCTGCGAAGGATATAATTGATATATTTACTGAGCAATTTATAAAGGTATTTCATTATTGTAAATGCGACATCATGCAGAACTTGAAAGCAGTAGGAAAGGAGGAGGAGGAACTGTTAGTAAGTGAACAGGAGGTATATGAGAAATTGAATAGACTTGATGTAAATAAGGTTGTGGGACTTAATGCTATTTCACCACGTGTCTTGAGGGAATATGCCAGAGAGTTAACAACAACTTTTGCATATCTTTTCAACACGAGTCTCTCTCTCACTGGGTCAAGTTCCAAAAGAGTGGAAAGAAGGTAAAATTGTTCCAATTCATAAGGGAGGTCATAAGAGTTAGGCTTTGAATTATAGGGCCGATTTGCATGTCTGGAGTTGTGGTTAAGGTATTAGAGAAGTTAGTTAGGACAAAGATTCAGAATTGGGTTGACAACAGAAAATATTCTTTGGCGGCCAGCATGGATTTACTAAAGGAAGAGCGTGCTTTAGACCTGCTTACTTTTTATAATAAAGTGACAAATGCATTGGATAAGGGTGTTGCATATACAGTGGTATATTTAGATTTTGCAAAGGCGTTTGATAAATTGCCACATGACAAGCTGGTAATTAAATTGGAACGGATGGGGCTGAACAGTGGATTGGAGATTGACTGTCTGATAGGTATCAGAGCGAATTGTCTATGGAGGAGCGATATCCCAGAAGACGAAAGTTACTAGTGGTGTACCTCAAGGGTCTGTTTTGGGTCCATTGCTGTTTAATTTGTATGTAAATGATATTTGGAGAGGTCTGAATGGTGATATGCAGGTGTTTGCAGATGATGAAAAGTTGGGGAGAGCTATCAGGAGTAGAGCGGATGCTGTAGCTTTGAAAGAGTACTTGAATACACTGTCTGAATGGGTACATGAGTGGGAATTTCAATTCAATGTTTCAAAGTGTAAGGTTTTGAAATTTGAGAAGCAGAAATGGGATGTAAAGTACACAATTAGTGGAAATATCTTGGAAGAGGTAGAGGAGATGAAAGATCTGGGAGTGATTGTAGACAAAGACCTAAAATTTCGGGGACATGTTACTAAAATTGTGAAGACAACACAGCGGATAATGGCAATGATGCGGAGGACACTGACTTGTTGAAGAAAAGATATTATGGTTCCTTTGTATAAGGCTTTGATAAGGCCACATATGGATTACTGTGCACACATCTGGTCACCTGGTTTTCAAAAAGATGAAATTGCGTTGGAAAAAGTTCAGAGGCGATTGACTAACGTGGTATCTGGAATGTAGAGTATGAAGACAGATTGAAAAAATGCAATTTGCAGAAATTGGTGGATAGAAGGAGGAGGGGGGGGGATATGATCGAGACATATAAGCTGTTAAAAGGTATTACCAGATTAATGTCGGGGAGGTTTTGCACAAAATGGGTGAAGATAGCAGGAGAATAAGAGGTCATCCCTTGAAGCTGTATAAGGAGAGTGTGAGCAAAGTAGTGAGGAGAAGGTTTTTTGCATGGAAAGTGGTGAGTGATTGGAATGTATTGCCCGAGAGCGTGGTGAGCACAGAGAGTAAATATATTTAAGGCGAAGTATGATGAACTGTGTGTATAACAGTGGACCTCCCACGATGAGTCTTTGACTCCATGGAGGTTTTTATAATAATAATAATAATAATAATATACTTCAGTCTTCTCAATACACCTCAAAAGATTCTCAATACACTCCAAAGAATTCAACTGTAGAATGAAAAAAAAAAAAAAGAAACAGAAAAATTAAAATAAAAAGAAAATTACGGATCAATTAAGAAAAACTTATTAAAGATTCTTTTTCTTCTATAAATGCTCAAAATAATTTTCTGACGAGATATTACAGCAGCAGTTGTGTTATGTTTGTTACGATATCTACTGCTACTGCTGCTGCATGTGATATAGTTGCTAATAAGAACACTATCACAACAAGTAAACTGTTCGCGTTAGATTTAGGTTTTATCTCAAAGAAGACGATTGTGACAGAGTCCACAGTCTGTAAACTTCTGTATATTGTATAAACAGATTTGTTTTGGTCGAAATCGAAAGTTTTTGTAATCTGTAAGACAATGGTAACCACTTCTTCAAAAGAATGTTTTTTTTTTTTTGTCATACTTTTACTGTAGTTCACACAACAGAGGTAGTAAAAAGTATATCCGATTATTAGTGGGGAGAGAATAAGCTCAGCGATTTTTGCTTAAACAATTACTAAGTTTGTAATTTGAGAAATATTGGAAAGCTGTAGGCTGTTTAAAGAGACAGAGGTGAGTGTCATGGGAATGAAAGACAACCGAAAAAAAAAAAAACAGGTTTGCTGAGTATGAAGCTAGAGTGTATGTAAATAGTGACTAGTTAATTATCAAGTCTGAAAGAGCTAAGGTTATGAGACTGATGTATTATATATGTTAACTGCGTGTATTTTGAGTATTTTATCATTTTTGTGGGATGAAAAGCCCCACTTTCTGGGAAGAAATACTTGTCACCTCCGTGAGGATAATAAATGCTAGATAACTGAATAGTGCCCCGTGGAAGTACAGAGAGGAAAGAAATAGAGCAGTGTGACAGAGAAAAAGACGGAGATTAGTTGAATTGCTCAAGAGAGCAATTAGTTGTTCAATCTGAAATTTGTCCAATCTGTCCAATTTGTCCAATTAGTTGTCCAATCTGAAATTAGTTGAATTGCTCAAGAGAGCAATTCAACTAATTTCAGAGACATTTCCTGAAATTTCTCAGATATGAAAGTAATATTCTGTGGGTAGTTTTGTGGTCTGGTCTTATTTCGAATCATTTATTTAAGCTTTTATGGTGAGAAAGAAATATAATCCCAAAGTATTTATGAACACATTCATTAACAAAACAAGTGGAAGTACAGAGAGGAAAGAAATAGAGCAGTGTGACAGAGAAAAAGACGGAGATTAGTTGAATTGCTCAAGAGAGCAATTAGTTGTTCAATCTGAAATTTGTCCAATCTGTCCAATTTGTCCAATTAGTTGTCCAATCTGAAATTAGTTGAATTGCTCAAGAGAGCAATTCAACTAATTTCAGAGACATTTCCTGAAATTTCTCAGATATGAAAGTAATATTCTGTGGGTAGTTTTGTGGTCTGGTCTTATTTCGAATCATTTATTTAAGCTTTTATGGTGAGAAAGAAATATAATCTCAAAGTATTTATGAACACATTCATTAACAAAACAGTCCATCTACTTTTTCAAATAAAATAGATCCTGAATGTCCATTCAGAATATTTCACTCGATGAAAATTGCTTTTGGATTACGTGATACTGGCAACTACCTGAATGAAGAACGGTCATGCTTGTTTGTTTGTATAATAAAAACTGACACTGACAAAAATCGTGTCTTTTTCTTTTCATTTTTTTTTTTGTCCAGAAAATACAGGTTAGAAACCATATACTGTACTTGTGTTATAACAGGGTATACTATTTTTGCATTCTTAATATTTATTTATATTTCTCCGTAGAAATTTCCAAGAGATGTTGATAGAATAAACGTACACTCATTAATTGCAGTAATGATAATCATGCGTGAACACTTTGCACCGTTTGAATTAGTTTTTAAATCAGAGATAAGCTTTATTGTTTTTGTCTAATCTCTTGAAAAAAAATGATTTTATCCTTATCAGCATATCACATTAATGAAATATCTTGTAGGTGTTTTCAATGCTTTACAGCTGACAATGCACTTGTAGTAGCCCGTTGTAGGGTGGTAGGTTGTAGAAGGATCCGAGCAAAGTGTTTTTCAACACCGCAAAACATGGGATGTTGTTCCTTGTCTACATGGGTAAATACAGCAGTATTTTTAAGTGTGGTAAGTAAAATTTTGGCGATTTATGGTAACTATCGTTCATTTAATGTGTTACTTGCTTGCCTCTTAGTATGCGTTGGAAGTACATCTTCAAGTAAGTGATTTAAACAAAGGTATTGTTTCATTTAAAATCTGCTCCCACGGTCATCATTGAGAAATTCATCTATCATCACGAATTCCTCTTTTGCTGTACAGTAAGTCTCTAAATAATTGTTAATTGTATAGTCTGCTTAATTTGCTTCATTAATTAAACGCACTATTCGTTTCGTAATGGCAAATTTTCAGAGGACTTGTCAAAGTTTTTTTAAAACTCTAGAAATGAAAATAAGAAAAAACGTAGAGCAAATAATGTTCAACTCCATTATAACTCAAGTTCTACGGATTAACTTGAGTTACTCTCTACTAGATATAAAGAAATTAATTGGCGTAATGGGATATACCATTATATTTTTAACATATTATTTCTAATGTGGCTATCGGAATGATAGAGTGTTTCGAAGGCTGTAAGGCACATCGGTTACGCAGGGTGTGTGGAAAACAAAACGTGTCAGACGGATGTAGGAGATCATTGGAGTGCTATTGTATAGAAGAACAACATGCAAAATAAACTACTGGAATGTAGAATGAAGGAAAGCGTTTTTTTCTCTCTCATATATAGACGATTGTGAAGGGTATATAAAATGAAATAGGTTAATAAACAAACATGACAATAAAAAGATTATTAGGATTTTGGTTGTTTTCAGATTATCAACATCAGCAGATTCCTGATATGCATCTTCAGCGGTGTACAGAATACTATGACAGGATAGCTATCATTAAGTTTACATTATTACTAACTTTCTACCGCAAATTGTACTCCAATTTAGCATGTTATTTAGTTTCAATATTGTCAGATCTTATATTCAAGGCTTCTAATGCATTTCTAACTGAAGCAGTGCGTCTTCGTCTTTCTCAGGGTCTTTTCCCTGTCATTTCCTTCATTTCTAATTTTTTTTTTAATTGCCTCTAGAACAGGCCTGAACAACTTGATTGTCTTTGAGGGCTAAACTCAACTTGAACCACCTGACCAAGGGCCAGATAACTTCGGACCTTGAATCTTAGAATAGTCCACTGCAGTTAAACTTAAGTAAATTTGTTAGTAGGTCTACAGTAAATACTAATTAATATGCATATTTAAATATTTTAGAGAGTTACAATTAAAATTATAATCAAAATTATTTACAAACAGATATAGCTGCAAAATTTCTCAATAAACACCACTTAAACATAAACACAAAGTTTAGTAATAATTTCACTGAGAATATCACACTTATTCTCAGTGAAATATCAGTGACTGAATGTCATATTGTGACATTCTGAATGTCAAAATGTGACACATTGCATTTCTTTGTTGGCACTATTTTATCAAAGTTTGGTGTCATGTTTGAAGTGGCCGTTCTTAATATGGCCTCTAAATTGATATCACTTAAAGATGAATGCTGTTTGGTTTTGTTCAAGTTCATGACCGAAAATGTTTGTTCACAAGTATATTGCTCCCAGACATACAAAATACCAGGGAGACGATATCCAACAAACTTTTAAATTTATCCTGATCCAGAATAGAATAAAACTCTTCTAAAGTACTCTCTCTATGCTTTACCCGATAGTTTTCAGAACACTGGAGATCAATAACTTCCATCTGGAGTTCTACAGGTAGATTTCTTGCTTCGACAGAAAATGGATCCTCAATCACTTTTATGCGGACTTCGTCTTCATTACTCTATGGCATTCTTTTCTGAACTCCTCACTTAGAAGTGATATGTGCTTCTTATATTTTCCACCCACCATTGAATGATATTCTGATGGAATATTCTGTCGACAAGTTAAGAAATGTGACTATCCCCCTTAGCAAGTTGATTTTCAAACAAACTTAATTTCATTGTGAATGCCTTTAAGAGACATGAACTAAAAAACAAACTTATTTTTTCCTTGAAGCTGTAAGTTAAGTTCATTCAAGTGACCCAAAATATCACACAAGAAAAATAAATCTTGATTCCGTTCTTCATCCATTATTTCTGGGAATTTTTCCATATCTTCTTGAGATTCCAAAAATTCAACTAGTTCATTTTTTTAGAGTGAAAAAGAGTGACAAAAACTTTACCGCGGTTCAACCATACCGTACATTAGTGTGGTATGGTAGATCCACATACTCGCCATTTTTCTTCTAGAAACGCCTGAAACATTCTGTGTTTCAAACCCCGATCTCGAATATAGTTGACCAGAGCAAATACTCTTTTAATCACATGATCAAACTGCAAAACCTTTGAACATACCACCTGCTGATGAATTAGGCAACGAAATTTTGCCAATGGTTTACCTGCATACTGTTCAATAACTGTTACAGCAGCAACATTTTTTCCACACATAGATGGGGCACCAGCAGGGCAAACTGCTACTAAATTCTTGGAATTTAAGGATAGTTTTTCGGTTACACACATCTTTACATTTTCTGCGATCTCCTTTCCTGTTGTTCTTCCTTTCATTGAAACACAAACCAGCAAGTTCCTCTGTCACCCCAAAATTCTTATTAACACCTTTTACATATATTAAAAGCTGTTCAGGATCTTTTACGTCAGTGCGTTCATCCATAGCAAGCGAATAGTAGAAAAATTCACTGCCGATTTTTGCAGGTTATCTTTAAGATTCTAGGCAATATCAGCCATCCTGCGCTGAACAGTCATACGAGACAAACTGATATTTTCAAAATAATTTTTCTTATCAGGACACAATTCGGAAACGGCAATCATCAGACACTTTTTTTTATCAACTCTCCCTCAGTAATGATTTGCCAGCACAAACTATTTCTTGTGATATTTTTAAGCTTACCTTTGTGGCAACTTCATTTGCAGATGTCACTTTTTTAAAGGCTTATTGCTCACCGCTAAGGACTTTTAATAACTTTGCTGCTTTTATTTGCTTTTCAATTGCATCCAAATTGCCAAGGTTAGGATGTTTCGATTCAAAATGACGTTTCAGATTGTACTCTTTCGGCACGGCGATAGAGTCCCGGCAAACAATGCACACTATTTTGTCCTTGTTCTAAATCGATGTTCTAAATCTATTTTAAGCTTTTTACTTAAGCTCATTGTGTCGAGATTGACAATATTAATTACAAAAAACTAATGATGAAAAACTCACAATAATGCAGGTTATTATAACAGTTATGTAATGTATTGCTCCAGCTACAACCACCAACCACTACACTGCCAAAGCCAGTCAATGCACGGCCAACTTTGTGTAATACGATTCGCTCTCGTTCGTAGACATCAAGTCGTTATCACGGAGAAGTAATTTTGAATTTCCCCACAGCGACACTAGCGCTAACAAAACCTCGAAGCGATTGTAATAATTTGTTATTAAATATGACACTGGGAATAACTCCAAATGCAATTTATTGTCGAGTTGAAAGAAACACGATTGTGACATTAATCGCATGAACGTAAACATGCAGAGTCTTACTAAGTTTTTAAGAAGATTTTTTCCTAGCGTAGAATTAAATTAATTCAACGCTAGGAAAAAATCGTCTAATTTCATATTCCACAGTATGATTAAATAATTTCGATCAGGCAGATGGGCAAAAATAAATAGCACTGCGGGCCGTATGTTGTGCAGACCTGCTCTCCACGTCTTTTTAATAGAACCTTCTATGGGGCTATAGGCATAAATAAATCTCATGGTTTATTTTCCTATTTCAAATTTGCTCCACATCACTTTATTTGAAATTGCTAATATTTTTGAAATTCTATATTCAGCAAGTCTATATTCAGTCCATCAGAAAATATTAATAAATTAAAAATAAAAAATAAAAAAATTCTTCATCAATCTGTCGAACTACTCTCACCTGAGTGTCCTCTAAAATAACGGAACAATTTATCAACAATCAGATCCCTCACTTAGAACCCCACAAGTTAATCGATGACTACTAGCATGATTTCCGACTCAAGGTCTACAGCAGATCACCTTGACTACATCACCTATCTCTGGACACGTGCAACGGAACGGTTTGGAAAAATCTGCTGTTGTACTTGACTGACATTTCCTCGACATTCGATAAGATTTAGCATAAAGGATTGCTCAATGAAGTGCATCTTATTTTTGTATCTTTGTAAATGAATAGCCAGTTTTCTGTCTGGTTGTTCCCAGACATGTGAGGCATGTCTGAAATCTTGTGGGTAATGATGAACGGCATTCTCTCTCTTACCATTTCTGTATTAATGCAAACGTTCCTCAAGACAATGAGGAACGTTTGGAATATATCAACTACCCTGCTTCTCCTGAACATAAATGCATTCATTGGCCCGTACCTAATTTATTGTATTTGCTAGTGATAATATCATCCTCCACTCCGCTTACACATTTTACACAATCATCCATTGCTTTAAATTTCAAGTTCTTTTATAACAAGTGAACTAAACACTGATCATTATTGGGATGATGATAACCTATTCATCATCAATCAGTGTTATCAAACCACAGGCAGGTCTTTTTTTTTTGCAAATAAAGATCCTATATTATGTCTCATATAATTATCTCTGATAGCATTCAGAGATAATTAAGACCAGGATCTCTCTTTTTTTTGGACTGATATTTGACTCTAACCTTTCCTGGAACCAATATCCTCATCATCGCATGTGTAGGTTTTCTCCGTCTCGTAAAATTGGGGATTCCTCACTCTATTGCTATCACATTAAGGATAGCGCACCAAACACCTATTAAAAATTATCGATTCTGTTCAAAATTAGGCTAATCTACTGATTTTCTCTGTCACATACGTTAAGTTCTTTTTCTTCTTTGCCTTTTCTACTGAATTCTTCCTATCAGTTAAAACCGTATCGTATCCCAACATTTCGTATGGTCAATATTCAATAGTTCAATAGCTAATTCACAGAGCCCATTTCCTCCTACTCCCTCTTTCATTCTTTCTATCTTTACTTGAAACAGGCTTTCCCATAAGGTATTCACCAAGGGACAAAACCTCTTTCGCCCCACCCCCCCAACCAAAAAAAAAGCTTAACAGATTTCTCCTCTTTTTAAGTCTTCCTCTCGCTTAGCATTAATTTGCTATAAGTTCAGATGATTCTCGTATTGGAACTGATAAGAAATTACAATTTCATCTATCTCTTGTAACATTTTCTTCAAAGGTAACTTTTCTTATTTGAAAATAAATTAAAAAAAAAGAATAAAATGGGAGGTAAATCGTGTATTGATGATGAGCTGTTTTTGTTTTTATTTTTTAAATTGCGGCTTAAGGTTATGGAGGCAAGTATAGTAAGTCTGTTGTGTGTGTGTTTTCACGTTTGCCTGATTCGAGATATAATAATATCTCGAACAAGAAATAAGTTTCCCTTTTTCAAAAAGAACAACAATTCTTCCACCGTATGAAGTAGGTTAACTCACCTTCAGCTGCCAATGATCAATTAACAGTTCAAACATGCAATTATACAGATTTTGTGTTTAAATATATATTATTATGATGAAAGATTTCCTTTTCCGGTAATCAGATCGTTACTTGAGCTGAAGCATTTCGAAATTTGTGTATCAAATGTCTATCATGAAGCCTACCCTACTTTTAATGAAAGCGACAAGGTAGTTTTTTTTTCCTGACAAAACTGTTCCTTTATTTTTGACGCAACATTATGTGGCCAACTTTCAGTTTTGTTTCACATGATTTAACAAATAAAACATCAGCTTGCATCTGAAGACTGTGACTGGTTTCAATTAAGCCAAGGCATACAACCAAGATGGCAAGTTTATTAGTTGCCAGTGGTACATTTTGCGAGGGAGTGGAGAACTAAGTTTCTAGAGGAAAGATTCTGTTACCTTCGTATGAGATTCTGCTTCTGTTGCAAATATTTTTGAGTGAAAAAACTCTTCTTTTTATACTGTAATCTGCACTGAAATTTTGGAATCCAATTTCCCCCACCCCTTCCCATAGATTTTGTTCGTATGAACAAAGTTGACATACGTGAATACTGTTGTGTTCAGAAACGGTTCCTTAGTTTACTGTTTCGGGTATCAACCACTTAAGTACCTAGATATACCTGGTACTTAGGTGTTTTGGTACTGGAGAAAAACCATTGGCATAACCAAAGCCAGAGATCAACCAAAATGGTGCAGAAAAAAAAAGTCTAACATTAATATACAATCAAATCAACATATAATTTGAAAAACTATATACTGAGTGAAACACATACTGGTGAAAACAAAAACATACGATTCACCATCTATATAAAGGATGCCATGTGTATATCTAGATTCATAAGCATACTTACTTCTCCTTTTCTATTTTTTACATATTTTATGCAGTTTTAGTTTTGTTTTTTAATTTTACTTTTTAATTTTAATTTTATTTCAACGGACATATCCATACACAAATCCATAACAACAATAATGGCTTGTTCCACAGTGCTAAATTAGATAATCATTGTACTTAAATTTTAAATAATTTATCTGAAAGCCAGAACAACTATCCAAGTTACATCAATTCCTTTTACAATCACTTTTACAATCGTTGCTGGAGTTTGTTCTACATATTTTCAATCCTAACAATAAAACATGAACTGCATATATTTTTTCTTCTTTTCACAATCATTTTATTATATCCTTTGGAAGAGCCTCATTCAACAAACACATATTGACAAACTTCTGCCGCATCTTATATATTGTCCTGAACAAACTTCAATTACATACTTTTTTCCCTCTTTCTCCTGTTAGATAAATTCAGCAGATTACAATTAACGGATTCTCATAACATTCATGACATAATCTCTCCTTAGTGAGAGGAAATGTTTCAGTCTTCTCGGAATACCTTCATTTTTCATGGCATTCATTAGAAAACTTGGTAAAGCTGAGAGAGCTTTGCCAAGTTTTGAGTATAGACTTGAATAATGGTATTGCAACTTCCTTTCTCTTATACAGGGTGTTCGGGATAAATTTGACATATTTATAATTAATTATATTTTTCCGTAAGTTACATGTATTAACACACACTTCTCTTCATTTAAAAGTTTGGACCCTTCTTCATTCATATACAAGATGTCAGAAAGGATGGATAGCTGGAACCCACCTGAATCATGGAAGAGAATAACTTGTATCATGATGATTCGTGCCCGCCATCAAAATAAGGATATTACGACTGCTGCCCAATGCTCCCTGAATACAGTAAAAACAATCAGGCATGAACTAGAGACTTGCAATGGTGACTACGAGGATGTAGCAAGAAGAAAGATCCCTAGCAGACGATCTGATTGCGTTCGTACAGCAGAATTCCTCGCAAATCTGCAGGAACAGGTGTTGAAGAACCCTGGCATTGGAATTCGGGCTTTGTTCGTGGAGTTGCTAACTGTAGTCAAGCCCTGGATAACAAGGGTAGCCAATGGTAGGCCGTATGTATGGCAGCAGGATTCGGCCCCTTGCCACACCTCTGGGAAAAGTCAAAAATGGTTGTCTGAAAATTTCTACGACTTCACCAGTCCAAATGTTTGGCCTCCAAACTCCCCAGACCTTAACCCCATGGATTATTTTGTATGCGGCGCAGTTGAAAAAGACACCAATCGCACTTCCAGTAATACAAAAGCCCAGTTAATGGATAAAATTAAAACAGTTTTTGCGGCCCTTCCCAGGGAGACTGTAGCATCAGCTTGTTCGAGGTTCCGAAGCAGAATTGAAGCTGTGATCGATGCTAATGGTGGTTATTTTGAGTAAATCTTGTTGATAGTATTGTAATTAACTCTGCCTGTAATGTTTTTTTGTCAATTCATTAAATTTAATAGATACAAAGAAGATTTTCTTTTTCCTTACGAAACTGTCAAATTTATCCCGAACACCCTGTAGATGAAGCTTCTTTTAATTAACCCTACAATCTGCAGATCATCTTTAGTAGTATGTATGTATGTATGATTCTGAACTTAAATTTGCTATCAATTAACATACCCAGATCGCTGTGTTTATTAACTCTTTCTAAAGCCAGTAGTCCATTCCGTTTATAGCTAGCTAATGATACTTTCTTACCAATTCTCATATATAGTTGCATTTATCATATAGTTTTAAACCACACTTTCTCTACTTTCCCAATTCGATTCCGTCTTTTAAGATTATTCTGTGAAAAAATAATTGAGGTTGTTTAAACAATTAACTATTCACATCTTCACGTCATCTGTAAAGAGAGAGAAAGGAAAGTATATTTTAGTTTGATATTTGAACATCAAATTCTTTCATGTTTCCATTACACATTCATAACAAGAATGAGCTTTTTTATTTTTTAATCTTCAACAACTTCTCACTCGATTCCTTGAAAATATATGTGGAATCCTTTGAGAGCTTTCAGGATTCCTTTTAGCCTTATCGTTTCCTAATTGAGAGGGCTTCTCCTTATAGTACTTAGACCTTTGATCTAATCTATACCTTTATGTATATAATACTACATTTTATCATAATGTGCAGTTGTATCTATAATCCTTTTTTTATTTTTTGACAACGTAGTTTTACTAAAAAAGATGCAAAATTCACTTGTTAACACCGTTATTTCTTATTGGTAATTATTAGTATCCAACATTATTTTTTAAGAGCTTCAGTTGGTTCCGACGATGTGCTTTTGGTTTGAAAGATCTCTGTTCGAATCTCGTAGAGAAAGCAAAGAATTTAAGGATTTTCGTTTGAAGAGGAGTTAGCTAGTCTCACGAGGAGGTAGCAAGTACTTCCCCCTTGGAAATCAGTTTTTCTGCCAGAAAGGTACACACAATTTACAGACATAATACACTATTCAGATAGGAAACCTCTTATCAGAGCACTAATTAGGTTTTAAAAAAGCCAAATTACTTGGCTTGGACAAGTATTGAGCCTAACAAGCCAGGGAAAATAAGAAAAATTATTTTAAATAAATTCGAGCGATCCCTCAGATTACCAAACAATGAGCAACCTGAAGGATCATTTAATTCAGTGGTAGTTCTGTTCAGTGACAAGGTCATCCTACCACTAAGCAGAACATACAAAATTTACATACAAAAAACGACCACTTTATCATATAAGACATCATTATATTTCACTTTATTAATTTTTAGTTTCTTTTTCTTGTGTTCTCTTCAAACTAACGATAATATTCACGCTTGGATTTGTAATATAAATTTAATAAACTTTTCAATTTAATATTTTATTCTTATTTTATTTTATTTTTCAGTGGGAAGGATTATACGGAATATCTTGGACAACTACAGTGATCTCAGCAATCAGTGGTGGGGATGATTTCGATCACACAACTCAAATTTTGGCAAATATATACAAGGGCGAGGACCCAAAATCTTCTGGTAAGGGAAATAAATTATGAGATGACTCATTTATTTTAAGCATTATTATAATAGCAGTGATGTATTGTCCAATTATACGAGGATGGTCTGGAATGTTCTCTGCCTAACAATCAAAATTTATAATTTCAAAATTATTTTTATGATTTTGTAATGGCGATGTTCCAGCGCCATTATCCCGTCCCTGTAGTGGTTCTCAGTAAGATTTACAAAATACTCTGCAGTTGCAATCACCTCTTCATTCGAAGAAAAACGATGACCAGCGAGGAAAAGTTTTAGTTTTGGGAAGAGATAGAATTCAGAGGGAGCCAAATCTGTGGAATAGGGTGAATGTTCCAACAATTCATAGTCCAGCTCCCTTAATTTTCTCATTGCCAAAACACCTTTGCGGGCAGGTGCATTGTCCTAATGAAAGATGATCTTTTTCTTTTACAAACCGTGAATTTTCTCACGTATTTTTTTGTTTTGTCCGGTTAAAAGATCAGAATAATATTTCCCGGTTATTGTTTTACCCTTTTCAAGATAATTAATAAACAATTTTAGCATCCCAAAACACCGATGCCATGACCCTTCCTGCTGATGTAACCAACTTTGTCTTCTTTGGCGGTGAACAACCGGCTTCTGCCCACTGTTTTGACTCCTGTTTGGATTCTGGAGTGTAATGATGAATTCAAGTCTCATCCATAGTAATAAATCGACGCACAAAAATCAGTTTTATTCTTGTTAAAGAATAAAAGCACTGTTAAGAGATTTTCATGCGAGTGCGTTTTTGGTGTGCTGTGAGCAAGAGTGGTCCCATCTTGCGCAGAGCTTTTTCATTTGCAATTCTTCATGGAAAATATATCCTACACGTTCTTTTGAAATGTCAATAGTCTCAGCAATTTCACGCACTTTGACTCGCCGGTCATTCAATACCATATCATGCACTCGATCAATGATTTCTGGTGTTGTTACACTTTCTGGAAGTCCTTCACGTTGATCATCTTCAAGGCTGGTATGGCCACGTTTAAACTCGGCAGCCCATTTCTTAATTATCGAAAACAAAGGAGAAGAGTGCCCATAAATTTTTATGAACTTTGAATGAATTTCTTTTGCCGTTAAACCTTCTTTTACCAAGAATTTTATAACCGCACGATACTCAATTTTATCCATTTCAAGGGATACAGACACCACTTCAGACAGCTGCATAAAACAAACTGCTTAGTAGAATGACTTGCAATTTCACATGGATGCTTATCATAGATGTGTCGACTTAGAAAAAAAAAATTCTTGCCGATAGTGTTGCCATCTATGGTCGAGGCCGAGAAACTTTCAGACTACCCTCGTAGTTCTTCCTCAGGAAGGTTTTTGCAATATACGAGTAAAATGCAAAGTTATTGTTTCGGTTGAATGTCAAAGGTTTCCTTTTACTTTCGTATATAATCACATGAACAAAATAATTTTTTCATGTGAATATCATGTTCATGTAATTTCAAGCAGATTGATGCAGGCAATGCAGTGAAATGGTAGAAATTGGAGGGAGAGAGAGAGAGAGAGAGAGAGAGAGAGAGAGAGAGAGAGAGAGAGAGAGAGAGAGAGAGAGAGAAGCTGATATATAGAAAAAGGAAACGCTAAATCTTGTAGGTGATCTAAACGCAGAGTAGGAAATGACTACTCGACCTTCAGATATATCAGAATATATGGAGAAAAGAGTAAAGCTAATAAATATGATTAAGTACCTGTTTCTTTCTGTTCATGACTTGGACTAGTATTTGTTGAAAGTGAGGATTCATAGGCAGTCTTGTTTTTTTTTTTGCCATGGTTTTCATAAGAAAATTACTCAACCTTACCTTTATGCAAACATAATTATTTCTAAAATGTATGTATACAAGCGATCAGATGGAGAGGTCACGAATATCAATACTAGATAATTACCTTTTAAAAAGCAACAAACTATTTAAACTGAATTTAATTAGGCTTGGTGAATATTGTCAGAATTATTTTGCACCACAATGGTCATCACTCTTCATTTACCTTTCGTTTAGGATGCCTCATTAGTTTTCTAAGCATTTATCTACAAGTACAACCAAGTATTTATCTTGGTTGTACATTTTGTATTTTTCAATTTCATAATCATCTAACTAATGCAAAATTATAGAAAATGGCAGAAAAAAAAATCTCATAGAAACATTCATTTTTTTAACACTTGTCTAATTATACATTGTTTTTCCTTTAGCAATATTCTACATTGCAGTGGCATTTTTAGGCCTAAATATCGTATGGCTGTTTTCAGCTGTTTGCCTTAAAGTAGGAAATAAAGTAAGTTTTCTTTATTTCATTGATAGAAAAAAATTAATCACATTATGACAAAAAAAAAGTAGTTATGCTACAAGTTTTTAAACTGTTTCGTTATTTAGGCGACTGTGCCGCGAACGCTTCCTCTACATTCCTAAAAGAACAGTGGTATAAACGAAAATACATTTCATAAGAAGTCAGTCCAAGCGTTTTAGTTCGTTCATTTTAGAATATTTCGAATATTTCATCCTCATTTTAACATTAAATCATAATAATAGTTTTCATTATTAAAATTATTATTACGATAAGAGATGGATAAACCATCAGTAATAAGGTGAAGTACACAACTTATCCCAAATTTAACTACAGCGTAATACGAAAAATAATTCGAAAATTTCCTTCTATATGCACTAAAGCAGAAAATAAAATTAATAAAGAAAACGTTCATTTATATTTTAAATAATTTCAAATTCATTAATTAAAAAAACAATTTATTTATTTATTATATAAACATACTTTAAGATTCTGTAAGAAAAGTTAATTATAATTTATTAGTACCTAATTTAAAAAATATGTATAAAACAAAAGACAAATTTTTAAGTAATTATTACTAGATTATCTGTACAGGACTGGGATTTTGACAGCATTCGTTTCCATGAAAATGAACGCACAGCAAATTTATGATTCAAAATGAAAATGAGTTTACTTGCCAACAGTCGCAAACATGTTGCATAAACTGATGGGAGTTTATCACTGACAAATCCCAAGATCTTTTATCGATTTATCGCGTTTTAAAATCTACAGCTTTTCCTGACACATATCGCGTGGAAATCTATCGTTGAAGAGACGCTTCACAATTTGATTCTGTAAACTAAAGTATTTTCGTCATACATCATTCAATGCCTCATCTCTGTTTATACAGCGAGCGGAGTAAACCAGTTCTGAACCGAACTTTAGTTTTCTTCTAGAACTACGAGACCCACTACAACTACTTTATGGACCCCACGTCAAAGAATAAGTAAAAACCTCCAAAGTTGCGGAGTTACTTGGAATAATCTTGCGATCTGTTTATATTTAGAATACCTAATTATAACATTTATAAACATATACTTATACTGAAACTTCTGTTCTTCTTTTAGCCCACTTCGGCAACGACACTAATGATTCCATGGATTACCATAACACTCCTTATTCTGTTGGGAGAAGTGATAACTACGGCAACTTTTATCTACTTAATGACTGACAAACTCAAAGCAGAGGCAAAGGTAAGACAATGTATTTCTGGTTTAAATATTGCTATGACTGGATTTACAGCCCTCTAAGTTAAGCCTAATAATTAAAAGGAAACGCGGACTAGGATATTTCTATCTATAATGTGAAAAGCTTTATAAGCATCCTCTTTCCTGGTCGAAAATCTTCCTCAGCATTTTCAAAGCAGAACACAAAGATAAAATTGTCAGAGTTAGCTGAAGAGTATGATAGAAATATGAGGTTTTGGTCTGTTTTAAGTTATATCGAGTTCTCCCATCGAAAATATGCCATCTCTTAAAAATAAAGCAAGATCTCTTTGACGCCGGAGTACATTGACATCTTACATATATTCTGACTACCACCGAAAGCTGCTTGCTTACATGGATAAGAAATCACACACGCTAAAGAACTAAAATAAAAACCGATAAACTTCTAGTTTAGTTGAAAGGACAAACTTCAAATATAGTCTCCGAACATAACCTTCCTTTATATATTCACAATGTAAATAGTTTTTTTTATGAAAATATTTTAATTCTTGACAAAAAAAAAAAAAAACATAAGAAAGTTAAAATCGATCTGAAATTAAATTCCTACACAAAAGGTCAACAGAATATATGTGAGTCAAATTAAATTTCTACATAAATGTTAGTAATTGCTATGTAAATAGAATGATTTAACCTATAAGCTGATTACTGCATTGCTAAGAAGAATAGTAGGTTTTTTTTTTTTTTTTTTTTTCGGAATACTGGGCTGACTAGAATTGGGTCGAATTGGAATTACAAAAGCTCAATTAAGGCTGTGATGTCAGCATATTAGGCTAGTTTACCCGTTTCATTTTGTACGATGAAACTCTGAGTTTCAAGGTGGCAAACTTCGCATTAGCAGTAACATACATTCAGTTTAAAAGATCTTTTAACGTATGGGCAAATGTCTCAACTCCCTACAAATACTAGGAATACAAAGGACATTAAATCTGTGGAAGAAAAAGAGGGAGTTGAAAGACTAGAAAAGAGATAATTAATATTGAGTTGGGTTGAAATGTTCAGTAGAAGTGAGAAGAAACTGGGGAGGGGGAGTAGGAATATTGAAAAATCTATTTTCATTTCATTGTAGCACCGGAGTGAGGGATCAATGAAATAGGAAGAGATTGAGTCACGTGCTTCTTGCAGTTCGAAGGTGTGTGTGTGTGTGTGTGTGTGTGTGTGTGTGTGTGTGTGTGTGTGTGAGAGAGAGAGAGAGAGAGAGAGAGAGATAGAGAGAGAGAGAGAGAGAGAGAGAGAGAGCTTGAAAAAGTGCTGTTTTTAATATAGGATTAGAGATGATGTCATCAGCGCTGTTATCGAAAATAGGATATGAGATCGCCTGATAAGGAACTCTGATAATGCATCTTTGCGCTGTCTGTTCTGAACAGAAGATCGAAGTACAACATCATTCCAGTTTTTAACAACCTCCTCTAATCACCTTAAAACTTCAGGGGAAACTTAACGCATATGTTCTCCTTTCACGTATCCCTAGTCCGATGATGATGTCTCAGACTCAAAAGTATTTCGGAAATTTTATCGGCCAACTTCTCCTCCTCCTCATTTCTTACTAAAAGTTTTCATCCTAAACGCTCATACTAATTACATTCTTCTATCCCTCCTTTCTCTTTTCTGCCATTTTCCTCTTTCTACTCCAAACTAATCCAAATTTATTCCAGTTTTGTCCCACACAAAGAACCACCTAACTCCTTCCCCGATCTCACTCCTTTTTTTTTTAAACAATGATAGACGCTTTTTTGATATAACCAAACACTCTGAGAATTTAGCAGCTGCTAAAGTACAAACTACTCGGGGACAGTGGCGCTCCCAGAGGGGGGGGGGGGAAGGGGCACGGGCACCCCCCAAAGAAAAGGAAAAAACACTAGAAATTTTTTCAAAAATCTTTTCCTAATTTAAATTCATTTTTTTTATTTATGTTGTGTCGTGTCTTCTATTTCTATACTACTTACGAATTAGCGATCATTGCATTTGCTCAGTCAAAGGTCGTATGCGATGCGTAGTGTGTATTCGCAAATCGTCTACTCAACTCGGCCTCCCCCCAAAAAAAAGGTTAAATCCTGGGCGCTTGGTCCCCCCAAGATTAATCCTGAGTGAGCCACTGCTCGAGGATAATGGTGGAAGTTCACATATTTCTGAGGATGCCTTTTTAAATTAACTTATATAATCAAACATATGGAAAACATGAACAGATTATTATTTTTTTTTCTTCAATCCGTTTAGCTCATCGTATAGAAATGAAAGTTTTCTCCAGAAAGCAAAACCACAACACAGCTGAATAAGAAAACAAGAAAGACCCATGAATTAAAACTTGTAGAAATTCACATCCAATCTTTTCTCACCTTCAAGTAACGAATTGGTCATAATCAAGTCACGTGATATTCATAAACGTAATTTTGTAGGTATAGGACGGTTAATTCTATCACCGTATTTTTTGTTTGTCAATTGCGCATGTTCTGATTTGTTTATTTGTGTGTGTGTGTGTAGTAGATTAAGGTTTCAAAGGAAAAAATTCCTGGCCACTTCGGCATTGTTAAAAAGTTCTTCAATAAAGTTTTTCGCAAGGCGAGATATGAATGAGATTTAAGGCGAAACACGAATTGTTCATCTTCACCCGATGAACAATTGAAATATTGTTCTGTGAAGTCACTCTTCCAAAAAAATTATATGATTAAATTATTTTCTTACATCTGATAGTTCAGGTAATGAAATACAACATTACAGCAATTCCTATTTCCATAACTTCCTAAAATAATATTAAGATATACAAATACTTCAACATTACCTTTCTTCTTCAAAAATTCATATTGATTACTTTTTTGTTAGATGTTCAAAACATGACCAATAGGCAAATATCAGTTGTGCTTAACTAATTCGTAAGAATTAATTAAGACTCATCACATTACTTTAGGCATGAAGTTGTTAAATCGCTGTAAAGCAGAACTTTGTCGAATAATAGTGTATATTTTTTCAAAAATAATAAATAAATAAATTTCAAAAATAAATAAATAAATAATTTAAAAAAAATAAAATAAAGTTTTAACGTCTCATACGGAGGTAGCAGGGTTTTAAGCGGATAGGATTAATCTCCCAATTATAAACAGTAAGCAAGTATATAATAAGAAAAGTTACTTGCCTGTGGCAGGCCATTGAGCCTAACACGAAGGGGAAGATGAGATGTTTAATATTAATAATATTTTACTTATTTATTCACTAATTTATCATCTCATTCACTGCAAATAACAAACGAATGCAATTCGCAAATACAGGCTAATTAAAAAAAGTTAATTATCCTCTTAACGGACATACTGATCTTGTTTTCATTAAAGAGGTTCTTTCAAATAAAATCATCTAATTATTTGAAGGTTTTTTCCTACATGAAACAGAAATATTATACAAGGCGTTATAGATACCAACTGGAGAGAAGTAGGAGAGACCATAAGACCACCTAGAAAAACAATTATTTCATCAATAACGAATTTTTGAATCCGAGTCTGGAAGTTTCAGTATACTGAATTCTGTGCTCATCGAGACTGATAACGATCTTCATTTCAACATTTGGATAGATTATTTTTCGAATGAACCCAGAGGTTTCATAGATACATCAACCAACAAGAAAGAGTGGGCTTCAGACACACTATATGTGCGATTTTTGGTACTAATTTAATGAGATCATAATAAAATACCCGATGATTAGGCTGCAATGCTAAATGTGTTGTGCTTACCTTTCGTGAGTGGAATTACCATGTAAATGCAGAAAGAAAATTGAAATCACACGTGGAATTTCTTATGGAGCAGAATAAAATCATGTAAGATGATTCCAGAGAACATATAAAAAAGCATATTCCGTACTTTAATCTGATGCGGTTTATGGATGTCTCACACGAACACATCACGGATGTGTTCGTGTGAGAGTCCAACTAACCCAAGCATCCGTTACTCATGAAAAGATTTGTGTAATATATAAAAATTAACCAGACTCGGCATACAAAAGCTTTATTTTTTGAAGAATTTTCGAACCATGTCTTATGGTTATCTTTGTTATAACTACAAAGTATATTACATTTTTCGTATTAAATGTGCAACTAAACCCACGAAGTGGCGGTTGAATAGAACACACACACACACAATTCAGGGACAAATACTATTGATGGTGGTGGTGGTGATTGACGGTAGATGGCGTTGTCTGTCGGGTGGTAGTGTTCATGTGAGCAATTGGCAGGTTAAGTAGTTAAGAAAGGGAATTGTAGTGAGTAAAGTGCCATCCCAAGAGAAGTTCTTGGACTCAATGGAGGTCTCACCTAATAATAATAATAATAGCTCGACTTGAAAGAGAGTTCAAATGTTTTTCCCAGCAGTAATGTTGAATATTTGATAAAATGATTTCACAAAACTGCGAATGTTTGAGACTGTCATTTCTGTTTAGTACTAAATAAGTACCGTTGAATTACCGAATAATTTCAGCAGAAAGAAATTATGTAACAAACTCTTCCAATTTTGTTAGTTTACAAATAAGTTCTACAGGTATGCATTTTTATATTTTTATATCTGGGATATCTTGTATTTTAACTTCAAATTAATTGTCATGAAAACATTTAAACTTATTTTAGTAACAAGCAAAGTAGCAAAGAAAATATTTTTTATAGTTTATTTCATAGTCTATTTTGCTTGTTATTAAATCCCTATAACCTAATACTTAGTACCGTGAAACTTCGAACTAGAGCTGCTTTTTTTTCTTTCGCGATTTTTCTTTTTTTTAAAAGGACAAAGAAACCGTTAGACTGTTGGATGCTTATGCCATTCTATTAGAGCAAAGTACTGATAAAACATTCAACTATTCTGAGAAATGCAAAACATACAAACATAAGCGTAAGAGCAGTTGCCCCTATTAGACAGTGTTATCTACTTCCAGGACCACTAACTGAACTATATACTGAACTATACTATCGTGTGGTAAGTAGTGACAATGATTTTATCTCAAAGCAGTTCCTGCTTACCTGATTAAGATTTTATCATTTATCAATGTCAGTTTGCAGATTCCTGTGAAAATTTATGCTGTGACAACGATTTTTATAGTACATCAATGTGGTGGGTAGGATAAGAAATTTTTTAAGGAATTTTTTATATATAATTTTATTTATTTATTGTATATTTACTTAGTCCAAAAACTATGTCCTTGAGACCAAGTATGAAACTTTTCCAAGCTACTTCAGGCCTCCAATAATCGATGATGTTACACCCGGTGATGAAATTCATTAACCACCTAAAGACACAAATAATCGTGAATTGTGAAAAAGTGATGTTAGTCTAATTAAACATGGTTGATACACATAGCTAGTTTATCGTACTAAGACTGTTAAACCACTGGACAAATTGGTTTGGTTTATTTGGATTTTACGTTCGAACCAACTCAGGCTATGAGACCAGTATTATTATGTCTGTCAATAGCGTGTGTTCTATTGGCCGGTTTGCCTGTTTTGGGGGATGAAAAAACCAGTTTCCTGGATAGAAAACACTTCCACAACAAGGGGAAAATAAGTTTATTTTCCCCTTGTTGGTTGTGAAGAAACCACTCAGACAGTTCCTCCAGTGATTTAACATTCTTAGTACGATAACCTACATATGTGTATCAACCATGTTTAATTAGACTAACATCACTTTTCCACAATTCACGATTATTGCAACTGATATTCATTTCAATAATAATATTATTATTATTTCTTCCCTCCTCTAGAAGATGAAAGTATATTAATGGCAGTTACGGTAGCATTAATTCTCAATCGGTTTAAAAAAATATGCAAGATCGTATTCAAGTTTTTGTGAGAAAACCGAAGCCTCTCGTATCCGCCCCCCCCCCCCACAAATACCAGCAATTGATCCATTCACTAGCGAACCCAACTGTAGTGACAACCGAAACACTTCCTGTCATCATCCTAAATTCTCGTAAGCCACATGCCCTTTCGCTTTTCACATTCATCGGTTTTTCTTGTATTCTCTTGTATTTTTTTTACATACACTTTTAAATAAATGAATAAATAAATAAAATATATTCATCTTATTTTTATTTTTTCCACATTTTTATACATATACAACAATGCCACTACTAGACAGTTATCTACTTCCAAGACCACTAACTGAACTTAGATACTATCGTGTGGTAAGTAGTGAACCCACATTACCATTTTCATTGCTAATTACACATTATCATCGAATCACTATTTTCCTTAAATATTCGTCACATGAATTCATTCGGAATCCATCAATACTAAAAACAGCCAGCACAATAAAGTGCCTTTTTTTTAGCCAATCTAGAATCCAATTGTCACCTATCAAAGGCTGGAAGTGGTTCTTCAACTTCCTTTTCATGGAATATGCAAAGAACGAATGCACTTCTTGCTCGTATGAGTGTATGGACTCATACTCCTCCACTCCCCCTCCCCACCAGTATTTAGATTTCGAATTGCAGAAATGAAGCAGATAGTAATGAATAAATTCGTTAAAAAGAAAAGGATCAGAATTGGTGAGCGACAACATTTTCCTTTATTGATTATTCAAGTTCCTCAGTAGTGCACCCTTATTTTTAGAGAAGATAGAGGGAATAGGGCAGGAGAAGGATGAGGAGGAGGACGGGTATTATTTAATGATAACTGAAGAAAGAATTTCAGCCAACAAAAACAGAACATGATGAAAGACACCAGAGGTTTGAGAGGGTTGGATCTGGTAACACTATCAGACGTTCTATCTATAACTGCAGTCGAAACTCTACCTTCGATCAAGCAACGTTACCATGTATTCTTGTTCTGGAAGGTTGCTGAACATATGAAATTCTCAGTCAAGAAAGAGTTAATGTAGAACAATAAAGCTGGAGATTATAACAAACTTAGGTGGCTGCCTGGAGCAGCGCCATGGAAAGAGAGCTACATGGAATGAATGTGAGTAGTATGCATGAGAGGTGGCCAGGGATTGTTTGCGAAAGGCAGTATCAGAATGCATATCCATATCCAGAGTCAGGAGGATAAACCGAGTAGGGATTAAGTGGTATGAGTAGAAATATAAGCAAGAGCTGCAAAAAAAAAACATTGTGGAGGGAATATAAATAAAAAAGTGATCAGCATGCTCATGAGTAATGCAAAGTGTAAGCAAGAAGGATAACTAGTATGGTAATGAAGGCTAAATCAAATTATGAGAGAAAATGAGCTAAGTAGACCAAAGTAAATCCTAAAGAGTTTTTTGCTAAGAAATAAGTAAGAGGAAGTATAATTAGGGAAAGATAACTTAACTCTGTGCTGATAATAGGAAAGTGAGAAAAGTAGAAGAAATAGTTGAGTTACTATGAGATCATTTTGCAAGAGTGCTTCATCCAGATGGAGACTTTGCAGTTACTGAGGCGACAGAGACTTACTGAGCATTGGAGTAGATGAACTGGAGGCACTCAACTTATTGGTTTGCCTCCATAATGCAATTGGAAGCACAACGGGATAGTGCGTCCTTTGACTGGAAAAAAACTGAGTTCGATACTTGCCACGAGGAGAGAAATCTTAATTGGCTTTTCTTTATTATTAGGAGAGTTAGCCGATCACATACGGAGGTAGCATGGGTTTTAATGGATGTAAACTGCAGATAGCGTTATGAGTTGATAGCGGTAGTATCGTTGTGTGTAGTTGGAGAATTAAATAGATGATGATTAGGGGTGTGGAATGTAGCGTGCCCAAGGAGTCATTGGACTCCTTGAAGGTGTTACGTTATCATAGTAATAGTAATAATAGTGATGATGCCATTTGATTGAAAAGGTCTGGATTTAAATCCCGCCTGTGAAATGAGAAATTTATATTATAAGGGCTTTTCAAATGAAGATGAGTTAGTGATCTCCTAAGGAGGCGTCAAAGTGTTCCATTTCAGAATCTCAATTTCCTCCCCTCCCACTGAAAAAATAGACAAACCAACCAGAAACACCAGTGGTCGTAGATTATCCAAGAGAAACAAAATTAATTTTCCCACCAAAACGCTACATGATTTATGTGAAACGAACTTTGTTCATCATGACAAATCTCTGAGCCTGACACGTGCGAGAAAGATAAGATAAGATGAGATGAAATGAGATATTCAGAAATGCTTGACAATAAAAGAACTTTAAATATCGGAATGAATAGTTTTTGTCTGTGTTTTATGTGAATTTCACCACAAAGAGGTTGTTAGCCTTACAGTGTGTTATCATTACTGCCATACATAGACCAAGGGCTAGATAATCCGAAAACCATGTTCTCTAGCCTAAACATGGAAATTATCAAGCCTTCAGGTATCTAATAGCAGGCTATCACACTAGACTATAAAATTCATCTACCAGATTGTCTATTTAGACAGGTTATTGTTCCTATTTATTTATTTAAGGTGGACTTACGAGCTGGATTCTTAATGAGATGCATCTGAGTCTCCGAAAAGACTCTCCCAAGTCAACGTTTCCACGGAGTCACATGATTCATGCGTTTTTCGTGCAATAAAATAGTTCTAAATTCTTCAAAAATATGAGAAGATCGCTACATTTTTAAGCCTTTTTAACACACCAAAGAGATGAGAGAATTTTTTTTTTGTTTCTATTCGGGAGACGTGGTTTTGCATACAGCGATGCCTCGTGACTGTTATATGTATTATTGGTTCGGAAATAATTCTAAATATTGGAATCAGAAAATCATGATCGTTGAAATCTAAATGAATTTTGAGTGGAGACCTTTCTCAGACTCTTAAATATTTATATAATTATAATTCAGAACACCAGAAATTGATTAATCCATGTGTTAGGTAAAGAATTAGGCAGCGTAATTATTACGAAATTATTTTAATTAGAATTAGATAGAGCCAACTGAGATCACGAGACCATTATTATTATGTTAGTTAACTGCATGTGTGTATTCTTCGGCTGATTATCCTTTGTTGGAGGAAAACTCTTTCCATCCTCTTATAAGATCGACTAAATCATCTTTAATAGAAAAGCCCTTATAAAAGATATTCGTTCTAGACAGAATTTGAACTTAGATCTTTTCAACAGCAGGACAACTACTGCGTTTTTCACTCGAATGCATTACACTTCTAAGGCACTATAAAAATGTAAGCAATTTGTGAAAAATATTAAGAATATAGAACCACCTAACAGTCCACTATTATTTAGTAGTATCATTAAGAATGAAGGCATGGAACCCTACATTAGAAGGAAAGGGATCCAAACTGTGTGGACCTTCCTCATGTAGTGTCTCGCGACAAAGATATGGTTTGAATAAACACTTGTCGATTACAATGTTTTCATCGAACAAATTTAGTATAAAAATTAGTAAAATTGGAGCCAAACTGAAGGTGAGTTAATGGGTCTAATACGGCAGGAGTGGGTTTTTTTTCTCCCGGACAATCAGGATTTTCGTCCCTCAGAACAGACAAATCCAGTAGAACACACGCGATTTAGAGACAAGAAAAACAGGGTTAACCACTTATCCTCGTATTACGGTTTGGAAATCCAAGGATACTTGGAAGGCCATGAGCACTTAAATACATGTTAGAGCCACTGATAGAACAGAAAATTGGAGTCAATTTTAATGGTTACTAATTATTTTCAAAAATATTGGCAAATGGGTGTACATGAACATGAACTTTCGGAGAACAAAACTTTTATTCGAAAAAATCAAAACACATACAGAAGAGGGTCACACAGGATGATTAATATAGACCTGTACCCAAAAATTCTGTTATAGACTAAAAATAGCAGTACAAATTCTTTTCGAAGCGCTTGCGAATTTCCGGGCTTCATGTCAAGGCAAGTCTTCTAAAACTCTGATCGGTTTCAATTCATTCATTTCGAATCTAGAACAAAAACTTTGAGTTTAGTTCTATATGAATCACCGTGCACAATGATTGTAACTAATTCTTGGTCGCTCATTTTTAGCTGGGGAATCCAAGTTGGCTTTGTATATATCTTAGTTTGGAGATCCCTATACTAGATAAGGACATTTGATGTTATGTTACGAGTATTTTCTATAAATATTTTTTTCTTCATTTCTATAGAATTCCGCTATTTTAGAGAACAAGTATTTCATATCGGCGATTTTTGTATCCAAAGGAGCGGGGATTTTTTGGATTATTAATGTAAGTATTTGTTTGTAATTTTGTTATGAATATGAATATATATAATAAATCTAATTTTCGAATTTTTGCAAATGTGTTTACATGGAATATTTTTATTATTATACACTGTTGACCCTGGATTCTGCTCATACAAATCTGACTCTATATGCGAGACTACATTCATTGGAGATACTGCAGGTATTGTTAGTATGGTATAAAGTCTTAAAAATATTCCGTGTCACTACAAGATCAGAAAGCTTAGCTGGACAATCCCACTTTTTTACAGTAAATCAGAATAGCCATTGTATTAACATTTGAAAAGTGTCTGGATCATTTTGAATCTTCTCTCTGGTATATAAGTCCTAGTTCTTCGATCCTGTGAGTAATGGACCTCATCCTTCTCGAAACTATGGTCTATTATAAACGTGAGTTCGTGTATAAAAATGCGAATTATTTTATACTCCGCACCCATCAAAAAAATAAAAAAAAAGGACGGTTTTTATCAGCGATGCTATCATAAGATTACTAGATAAGCAACCAAAGATTGCTTCTGTTTTTCCCTCATAGGATCGAACAAATAAATTTCTTTTTGTCCCTTTCTTCTCCTTCCTAATTTTAGGAAAGGGATATTTTTGCACATTAATTCTTACATATGCACACGAGAGACCTAAAACCTACAGACATAATAATGCAGTATATGAGCAAATCGATAAGGAAATTCTGTAATAGTTTTTAGTTGAAGGTGAATTATGTGGGATTTAATGTGGATGAATTATTTTGGGATTTAATATTTTCAATATTAAATCCCAAATAACAGTATACCTGCCTTTGTCTGCATTTGAGATACTATACGAATTTACAAACGTATAAATCAGAACTCCTCCCTTCTGAAAAGTGCCAATGCTCTTAAAGACACTTTTTTTTATTAAATATTTCCCCCATTCTCCGACAAGCTGTCTTTCTTCATCCCTACTAGCATTCGATTGTTATTAATATGTTTCATTATATTCTTATTCTACTGCAGCGTTTTTCAGTATTTTTTCCCTCGTTTAGATAATCCTGCTCGTTTTCGTTGTACGAAGAATGAAAGAAATAGAACATAAGAAGAAAGCAACTCGAGTTATTTGCAGACAGGTAGGAGTTCTTCATTGCATGTGAATTTGAAAACAAATAAGTCTTTATATTATTATAATAAGGTATAGTTCCTGGAAAAATTCGGTATAGTCTTTACATAGTCTTTATATAACTTTTAACACCAACAGAATTTATCTTAAACAGTAGGAAATGAGATATGAGAAAAGTAAGTTTGATATGCGTAAGTATATCAAAAGTGGGTGTCCTATTACAAAACAAATTTCTTAATATATGCTTTGTGATATGTCAAAAAAAAAAATTAAAAATTCGAGAATCTTGAAAGGTGCTGAAAAATACTGAATTTTAAATTATTTTAATTTACTTGACACTGAAAAGTAAAAATAAGCTTACATGGGAAGACAAGCTCTGTGTGTTTGTGTGTGTGTGCGTGCGTGGTGAGTTTCTCGATAAGCGCGTTTTAGTCATGGTTTTATATATTAGTTAGATAGAGAAGTTGGTTAGATAATTCAAAAAACTCATCTTAAACCTCATACTATTTGCAGCTTAGATGAATTCGTCAACCAGTGAAAAAGCAGATTAGATACAAAACTTCATAGATTTACCCAAATACTTTTCTAAAAAAATAAAGTATTACTAATACATGCAAGTGTGAGGAATTTAAGCTCTACAGTTTCTAAAGGAAGGATAGATCTCTGATTAAAAATCGAAAAAGTCTAAAGCGATAAGAAGCCTCATAAAACTAGATATAAATGACAAATTAGAAATTTTTGAAAGATGAATTGAGTAGGTAGGGTGGCCGAGCGGTCTAAGGCGCTAGTTTAAGGCACCAGTCTCTTCGGAGGCGTGGTTACATCCCACCCCTGCCAAACGATTTTTTTCTTTCCAGGGCTCTTGTAATAATAATTAGTAATAATAATAAAAAATATTAACAGTAAAACTGAAAACGCTCATCAACTGTTAGTAACAATCATAAGTACTGAGTTTGAACGAAAGCTGTTTATTAAGTGCCATGGAACAATATGCAGAAGGACACAAAACAAATCTAATAGGCATTAAGCATATTGCGAATGCACCTCAAACGAACTCTTCAGATTATAAAAACCGTAAGAAATTCCTCATAACGATAAATAATATGCCAGTAATAACTGAATTATATATCACTAGCTAAATAAGCAGTGGACAGAGCCTCCATAGCCCACTCGATGTGAAATGAGCCGTTTGATTGTATACCTGGTTTCGAATCCTAACCTTCATCAGGAATATTCAACTGAAGTTGAGTTTCCTCTCTCATACTGAAGGGGGGTTCACTCTAAATAACTAGGGTTTTTATTTCTTAACTAGGAAAGCTCGCTAGTAGAATACATTCAGTGTACATACAAAAAATATCAATTTAGTTATGATCAACCATTATCTTAAAATTATGGTTGTGGAAGCCTATTTGAGCAGGTCGTGAACTATAAGAGACTGTAAGTACCGAGGATTATTATTATTATTATTATCATTACTGGATTTACTTCCCAGTATGTCTATATAATAGTTTTATTAACTAGTATGATCATAACAAAGATTATAATTTTTATTTAGTGAGCTTATTATATTCTGATCAATGAACTGTTTTTATTTCCATAGGACAATGGAAGGGAAAGTTACGAAATGCAGCCATTGAAGAGAGGACAAAATCCACACGCCCGTAATGAAAGACAATATAATTCTAGAGAAGTAAATCCCGCTCCAGAATCTGACCATCCACGTGCTTTTAGCAGAAGAGTTCGAGAATCCATGAATTATGATGATGAACGTTTTTCTAACTACCGTGAAGGCGGACGATCGAATAATCCGATCAAGTATGACCATCCGCGTACATTCAACTATAGTGAAGGAAAACGACTTGAAATGCCTACAAAACGAGATGATCGAAACTCGAATAGCGACCCAGATGCGACCAATGTATCCGTAAATATCTATACACGTGGAAGCGATCAGTGTTCGTATAAGTCTCCTGAAAATGTTGGCCGAAAATCTCCTATAATCAGACAGGCAAGACAACAAATAACAGACTATGAGGATGAGGAACCAATCAGACCATCAATGCCACGAATTGGCTTCAGTTATCAAAATAGGGCTTACGAAGAGGACTATGAAAGAACAAGAGGTAATTAAACCAATGGTAAATAAAATGATATAATCTGTATTTATTGAACAAAAATATGAATAACGATACCATAAATACCTGGGTTCGATTCAAGTCCAAGACGTCAGGAACCTTTATTTGGTCTCTTTCGACTACAGATAAGTTAGCAGGTCTCATATGGAGGTAGGGATTTTTTTCCACCCAGAAACTCGGGTTTTTCGTCCCACAGAACAGGCAAACCGGCCTGAACACACCTACAGACATAGGGCACACCACGGGGCATGGAGCTAACCACCTTATCCTCGAGGCGGTTGCGGTTTCAAATCGTAATAAGTCATGCCTAATACGAACGGAACAGGCTACTAGGCATAATATAAGTATAAGGAGGAGGAGGAGGAGAAGGAGGAGATCAATGCCATTTTGTTGATATTGGTGACAATCCTTGTTGCCTCATAATGCACTGTATCAGGCGTACGCGATTGTATAATTTAGATATGGATATTGTAGTGTAGTGAATAGGATGGATATTGTAGTGTAGTGAATAGGATATATAATAATCACCGCTTGAAGAACCATTCTAACCTCACTTAAGAATAATATAGTGTTTATAATAATAAAGGACTACAGGTTTAGGAGAGATTGACCATCATAGCATGCATCTGGTAGGATAAAAGTCATAGCTATGTTTGGGATGATGCAGAACTCTCAGAGAAGAATGAAATATACCGGAGCGCATGTAATTCCTACCAGAAGAAAATTCAGATCATTACTAATATTATCATTTTTGAATGAAGTGGTCAACAGTTCATTGCGCTCTCTACACTACTGCATACAATACTGTTAGTAAATTGGTCACACAAAAGGATTACAGAGTTTTTATGCAGTTACGTGCATGGTTTTAGTAGAAATATAATTTTAAAAAAAGTCCTGCTGATTTTCTTAGCTATTCCTTCCAGATGAGTTACAATGCACATTCTAGTACTTCGTATGGTGATTCGTTGGGTGGATTATTTTCCCCAGCACATTCGGGTATTCGAATGTTTCTTTTATTGCTACAAACTTTCATATAGAGATGTAGGAAGTGAATCTATCGACTGTAATTAAAAATCACAGAACTCATCAGGTGATTTATAGGATAAGAAGGCGAGTGATAAATTATTGATATAAATAATATAACTCTTCAAAATATGATACTACATCTCAACTCCAGAATACCACACCTGCTGATCAGGCGTAGTATTTATTGGATAAAGAAGAAACAATTGCTAGTGTGTGTGTGTGTGTGTGTGTGTGTGTGTGTGTGTGTGTGTGTGTGTGTGTGTGTGTGTGTGTGTGTAAAGTAAGGCTTTTAAAATAACATACTGAATTAAATTGCATTTCTATTTTCATTGTTTTCAAGATTAGAGAAAGATGAATTCAATAGAAAAAGCTTTTTTTTTACTGCGTTAAAAATTAAAATCCTTTTAATTTTCAAAGGCATACAGTTCACATGAAAAACTCATTTGATTTGATTTATTTGCAGAATCACAGGCGATTTTTATTTTAAAAAACAAAGAAGTTCGTTTTCCATATCGGTTCTACACAAAAACGTTCTACGATAATTCAATAATTTTATGCAAATATTGAATACATATTGAATGGTTGAATAAAGTGAGCAGTGTCAGATGTCAGAATTATCGTGTGGCCTTACTAACATTATGGTGGAAGAATGATTACTACAATAGATTATTACTGTAGATGAAGCCACGTGAAGTAATCCCCCAAAGGTTTCATTTAGCTTCTTATATTTGCTGAATATTCAAAATACTCTAAAACCTATGACTTCTGTTGTCCATTATGTGGACATATTATGTATTCTTCTAAACAACGCCTGATGATTTGAATTAGAGCTCTCATAGTATTCATCTATAAAAAAGAAATAAAGCTGAATGTTAGCATTACAGAGGAATTTCTCTAGTAGTATTCCAGGTAAGATTTATAAAATCATACTTAAAAGATTTAGAAAGATGTGGAAGAGAGACTTGGAGAAGAACAAGTTGGGTTCAGGCCGAATACAGATTGTCAAGATCAGATTTTGACAACCTGTATGGAACATTATACAGAGCAATACATAGTCTATATTTAAGTTGTATATCAACAGTTAGAATTGATGGAAATTCTGGAAGATGGTTTGACGTCAAATCAGAGGTAAGACAAGGATGCATATTATCACCATCTATATCATCTTATTCATCATCTATATGATCACATTATGAAAGAAAGTGGCATCAAGCCTGATATGAGAATTGGAGATGTCAAATTTAGTACTTCGCTTTATGCAGATGATGTTGATCATCTAAACACATTTATTGTAAGTCTCCAGGAATCTATAACTAAATTGATGACAACAGATATAATAAATTTGGCATGATATTCAGCAATAAAAAGACCAAAACTACGAAAATAGGTAGGAACATAGAAACTTTCAGCTGCATTCTGAATGCAGAGCCTACAGAACAAGTAAATTAATTCATCCTTTCTTTTAAGCTTACACGGTGATCCGAATGCATTTTTGAAAATTATGGAGACAACTACCGTGTTTGAATAAAAAAACTTATTTTAATATAACTAAAATCTACATTCGACGTTTCGACCTTTATGTCAAGATCATCTTCTGGAGCATACAACTATACACAATAGTTGTATAGTTGCATAAATTATTTCATATTTTTAGGTTAAGTGTTTAGTGAAGATGACAAATGAAATTTGGAAAGAGATAATAGAATTAGCAAAGTTGGTGTTGTGGCAAGCTAGCTGAATAAATTTTATGAAATAAGAGAGAAATTCGCCAAACCAACAGTACACAAAACAGTGTTCAAATCAGTTTCAAGTTATGGATCTAAGAGTTCTGTTAGAAATAAAGCACTGGATCAAAGACTAGAGACCACAAATATGAGGGTTCAGATAAAAATTAGGGAAGTTAACCGATGGCATCAATGGCAAAATGAAGATATTAGAAAGGAACTTGACATTATAACACATTCAAGAATGTGTTAGCAGAGCTAATCTAAGGTGGTATGGCAAATTAAACAGAATGGTGGAGGAAACGTTAGCAAAACAGGTGGTTATGCCAAGATGGCAGGAAAGAGACCCAGAGGAATATTAATATCTAGGTGATATTGTTATCACCTAGATATTGATATCTAGGTGATAACGAGGAATATCAATATCTAAGGCACTTCTGACTGAATCTAGTATTGATTCAGTCTGAAGAGCCTTAGAAGAGGCTTATAACAATATTGGCCTGCTCACTAGTAAGCATTTGGACTGATTTCGATCAAAATTGTTGATTTGATATTAATAATAAAGTAAACTTAATCATGTTGTGTTATCATAATACCTGAATACCCCTTGAGGGTACAAATCCTGAAATTCATGATGATGATGATGATAAAAATAAAACATTCCAACTCAAAGATGTAACTACCATAGAATGAAAAACCTGCTGTTGTTCAAAGCACGTCCTGTTATTTTTTTTATTTAATGCGAAGATTATCTTTATCATGGAATATAAAATATGAAAATGAAAATTTTATTTCAGTGACTTTCGTGCAACACCTTTTTAAACTGGTGCACTCCAAATTTTTCGAGGACCCATATTGATCAGTCATACGTCCCTTCCAGTTTGTCTTTGATTGCAATGATATATTTTACACGTTAGACAAATCACCTGTAAATTTTATCATGATTGGATTTTATGAAAAATAAAATGATAAAATCATTAAAATCATACAAGTTTATATGAAGATTCATAATCTCTACACAAATAACAAATTGAGTCAACTACTAAAGTAGGGATCACAAACATTTCTGAAATATATACAGTATATTAATGTAATACGATGCATTGTATTTTGGCTGTTTTTATCTATATGTATTTTACCGTATTTACGAGTAGATATATGTAAAATTCCAGAATTTAAATACCATTTATTAATTATACATGTTCATTTGACGTAATATACTCTTTTTAAGAAAATAATTAAATTATTCATTAACATATTTCAGGAAATCGTTTTAGAGAAAGACCTAATCAAAGAGATCGATACTGAAAAGAAGAAATTAAATGCCTGTTTTCGTGTATATCTTGAAGAAAGGTAAAGTAAATTGGACGAAATGGTGAAGAAGAAACATAAATAAATTATTACTGCAACAAAGTCGCGATTTGCATAAGTAAAAGGGAAGAAAATATTTAAGATATATATAAAAGTGTGTGTGTGTGTGTGTGTGTGTGTGTGAGAGAGAGAGAGAGAGAGAGAGAGAGAGAGAGAGAGAGAGAGAGAGAGAGAGAGAGTATATTTGACAAATTTGCTGCATATAGAATAAAACTAGTAAAATTATTTCTTACTATAACCATGGATTTGCCGTTTTGGTGTGTTTTAATTTTTAAGAAAGGATTATTACTATTACTATTATTACGAAAAGAGTCCAAGGAATGATCGTAGGAAGGCACAATAACTCCACTACACAACCCTCGTCTCCCATCCCTAATCATCCAACTGTGCACACAACAACAATACTAAAATCACAACGCAGTCTTCTGGCCACGACCACCAATGATATTTTATGCCTGTAAATGCCGTGTGTTAGTTTGGCCGATTGGCTTGTATGTGAGATGAATAAATCGAGTTTCTTATAGAAAAATCCTTCTACGTCAGTACAAGAGCGGCTAGCTTATCTTCAATTGAGAAAGCTCATATAAAGATTCCTCTCATCACGACGGAAATCGAACTCAGGCATTTTCCAATCGAAGGGCGCAACGTCCTGTTATTCTTCCAATTTTTAGAATTATTTTCAGAAGGATTTGCAGAATTCTAATTATTCTTTTGTATATATTATAATTATTTCAGAAAAATAATTATAATTCAGACATTTAAAGTTTTAATTATTGACTATAAGAAGATATACATAATCAAAATATTTTTAGTAATCATGTAAGATGTAATTATTAGGAGAGATTGTAGGAACATATATTCATTTTTGCTTCTTTTTCTAAATGTCTCCGTAGCGAAATCATGAGCACATCTCGCATTTGCAATAAAAGAGACGTTGGTTCAAATGCTGTCTAGAAACCTTCAGAACAGTTCTTCAACTGCAACTGAGTTAGTCAGTGTCATATAGGAGTAGAAGGGCTTTTCATTCGTGAAAGAAGTAACCTGGAAGAAGGCTACATTTCGATTAACACAGTGTACAATTATGAATAAAAACATGATAAAAGATAGTGACCTCCGTTGAAAACATTACAATCGCAATTAAAACGGAAAAAGTCACGTCAAAATTTATTATTCCTAGACTTTTCATTATCTCATGAATAATCATGAGATCATTATCAGTGCAGCTGTATGGTTAAAGAGAGAGAGAGAGAGAGAGAGAACAGAATAACGTTTTTATTTTTTAAATGTTATTTTGTTTTGTTGATGTCACAAGCAGGAGAAAAATTATATTTTATTAGATTAGAAAGGAAATAAATAAATAATACAATAATTCAACCATAATAAAAAAACAGAATTCATGAATATAACTAAAAATAAAAATTAATATAAAGAAAAAAAACTACAGAGGTGAAGTATATTTTAGGAAACTTGAATCATTCTAATGCCTAAATGCTATACAAATAATGACTCTATTCATGTGTGTTAACGGAGACCATAATAGTTAGTGATGTACAGCAAAATTTCTGTGCCATTTTGGATAATGATGATCTGGAGATTTTGCACAATATCATAAATTACAAGCTAGAGAAGAACCATAAAAATCGTTTGAGTGCAATATATCAGCATAGAACAATTACAATAAACACGATTTTTTTCAAGATAAAACAAATAAAGAAGTAATGCAAATATACTATTATTAGATAGCCATCCTGCTTAAATCCATTTATCAAATCTGATACAAAAATTACGAATAAAGCTTTTGATCAACGTCAAAAGCAAATCAGTGATTTTGTTTTATTTATTAGGATAATTCTAATGAACTGAAGCCACCCAAATAAGAGCTTTAAATAATGGAATTAAAGCTAACATTTGTGTGGACGTAAGCTGGTCTTTTATCAATTACCAAAGATATTTGATTGCCTGACTTTTTTTTTTAATCAGTGATTTCTGCATCTATCGCTTATAAAAATGCATTGTTTACAAGATTATATAAATTTTGAAGGAATTAATTTTCTTGTCATCCTTATTATTGTGTTACTTTTCCAGATATTCCAATATTAAAATTGTAACAAGTTTAGCTTTTATTATTTCAGGTTTCATTTTTCTGTAAGAACTACCTGGATTCATATATCGGTGGAACATTAACAAATTGCAATGAGATGGAATTTTTGTTTTCTTTCTGGCTGCTTTAGATTGTATTTTCTATTATTCGACAATATTTATCAGAAGACTGTTAGATATACTAGACACACCACATTGTCTTATGACAATTGAATTATTTGTTCATACAAAAACTTCTTGACTGTTCTTATTTTATAATTAAGAAAGACAATTGCAAAGAAGTTGAATTAACTGTAATTAGTTGTGAAAACTGAATTCATTTTACTGAACTGATCCACAGTAGCTAAATAAAAGAGATTACTGTAAAATTGGGAAGCAGTTGACAACAACAACAAATGAAATTAAAGTGAACTGTGATTCAGATATGTAAGCATTGTCAGTTACATGTACATATCTAATTCTGTAATATTTCTGTTTATAATAAAATATTTTTATTCTAATTTGGAATCAATGAGGAAATATAACATTTTTAGATGAATTAGTAGGAGTGAAATTTTTGTTAAAATATAGAAGAAAATATTTCGAAAAGTCGAGATATTTTCATTAAAAATATTTGGGGAGAGAGGAGATCTTCAAATATATCCATGTAAGGAAAAAAGTTCCAGGAAAGTGATTTTTGTTCCTTCAGATAATTTCCTGGAATGAATCATCCATTGATTACATAATGCTATTTTTTGGATGTTTATATCCCATCCCTCTCATAAGATTCTTTCAATTACTATTATTAAGAATCCATTTTTTATCACTACCAAAAGCATTCTGTAATTTATGGATGAACCCATTCTCTTCTGCTTCTTCTTTTGATAATTTTTGACACACGAAATGAGAGAGAGAGAGAGAGAGAGAGAGAGAGAGAGAGAGATAGACTTATTTCTGGCAGACGCAGAATTCCGGAAGTTTAGGGAAACTGGTAATCTCAGACAAGTCATATCAGGTGCATCTTTACTTAAGGCAGTACTGTCGTGTTTGAAGAGATATCTGCTAGACAAGAACATAAAGACTGATGGAAACACTATCACAGCTGTTGTGACAAGCAATCACTATTCTCATTAGATTAGTTAATTATCTAAAAGTCGTTTGACAGAGTCCATGGTCTGTTAAAAAGTCACCTATATTTTGATCCAATGTAAATGTTTTAACAATGAGAAAAAAAGCAGCATCTTATCTAGGAAAAATATATCATTTATGCTTTCAAGTTATCACTAATACTTGGACTAAAATCAGCTAGCACTTCTAAAATTTGATACGAAATATGTTTTTTTTTGTTATACGTTTAATTATTATTGATAAGTATATATGATATACTTCAATCTGATTACACAATATTTTAATATGCTCTACGGAATTACAGAGGTAATAAATTATAATAAATATAGTTATCGTATGTTGATAATATAGTTGATAGTATTATGATGATAGTAAAGTGACCATATCTTCGGGGGAGAGGGAACGAAAACATGATGGATACCGTAATATCAACATTGCGCAATGCATGAAGATCCATTACAACAAAAATAAATAAATAAACATGAAATGAAATGAAATAAAAATAAAATACTGTACATAATACAATTTTAAAGATGTTTTAAAATGCTGATCTAGTTTCAATTACATCGATATGGAGTTCAAAAAAACTGATTTTTAATTGTTAATTTTTCATTCAGATCAGTGGACTTTTACACTTAGACATTTGTACGTAAAATGCTAAACACCTCTTTGCAATATAATAATAATATAATAATAAAGTGAGAAATGCGTTGGTTAAGGGTATTGCATATACAGTGGTATATTTAGATTTTGCAAAGCAGTTTGATAAATTGCCACATGGCAAGCTGGTAATTAAACTGGAACGGATGGGGCTGAACAGTAGATTGGTTCACTGGATTGGAGATTGGTTGTCTGATAGGTATCAGCGAGTTGTCTATGGAGGAGCGATATCTCAGAAGAGGAAACTTACTAGTGGTGCACCTCAAGGGTCTGTTGTGGGTCTATTGCTGTTTAATTTGTATGTAAATCATATCTGGAGAGGTCTGAATTGTGATGTGCAGTTGTTTGCAGATGATGCAAAGTTGAGCTGAGCTATCAGAGTAGTGTGTATGCTGTAGCTTTGCAAGACGACTTGAATACACTGTCTGAATGGGTAAATACTTGGGGATTTCACAACCAGCCTTGTTCTCAAAAACATCTTCTGAATTAATTTTATAGAAACCCTTCAGTAATTTGAATGTCTGAATCATATATGCCCTCCTCCCCCTATCGACCAATTTTTGCAACCCACAAATCCTCAACCTGTTCTCATAAAGTTCATTCCACAGACCTGCTATCATCTTGGTCACTCGCCCCTGGATCCTCTCCACCTCCTTTCCATCAAGAAGAAACCTAGGTGATCAAATCTGGGCACAGTAGTCGAGATGGGGTCTTATCAAGGCTCGATACAGAGGAACAATAACCTGCCTGTCTCTGCTTGTCAACGTATTCTTCAGCAACCAAGTGCTTTAATGAGCTGATTTGGCCACTTTTGCAATGTGTCCTCTAAATTTCAATTCCTTATCCACCAACACTCCTAAATCTCGTGCCTCATCAATTTCCTGGAGCACAGTTCCACCAATGCAGTAAACTGCCGCCAATCTTTTCACCCAAAAATGCATAACCTTACATTTTGCCACATCAAATTGACATCCATTCTCCTTAGCCCAGACTTCCAATCTATCCAAATCATCCTGCAAAATTTTGACGTCATCCGCAATCACCATTGCCCTACCCAACTTCGCATCATCCGCAAACAAATGAACTTTCCTCTCAGATCCTTTCCTATATCATTAATGAACAAATTAAACAGCAGTGGTCCAAGAACAGATCCTTGTCGCACACGACTAGTCACAGGCTGTCTTGTGTATGAAGCTATAGTGTATGTAAATAGTGACTAGTTAATTATCAAGTCCGAAAGAGCTAAGGTTATGAGGCTGATGTATTATATATGTTAACTGCGTATATTTTGAGTATTTTATCTGTTTTGTGGGATGAAAAGTCCCACTTTCGGGGAAGAAATCCTTGCTACCTCCGTGAGGATAATAAATGCTAGATCAACTGAATAGTGCCCCGTGGAAGAACAGAGAGGAAAGAAATAGAGCAATGGTCAGACGAACTTAAGCTCAAAATTAACCCAGACAAAACAAAACTAAGTACTTTTAGTACAGACAGGAATAATAGACATTCCTACAATCCCAAAGTCATGATCAACAACAAGCTAATTGAAAAAGTCACAAATCCAAAATACCTTGGTATTACGTTTGATCAGGAATTACGTTTTGCACAACACAACTCTAACACTTCCAACAGAGCTCTAAAAAAATTAAATACACTGAAAAGGCTTTGTGGAACAAATTGGGACGCAAAGCCAAAAATCCTCAAAACTACTTACACTACACTAATAAGGCCAATAACGGAATATGCAGCAGCTATCTGGTCACCTTCGGCCACATCGGTAAAGAAAAAATTAAACAAAATTCAAGCAAAAGCATCCAAGATTATCATTGGTGCAGTCTCATCCACTAACGACATCAGAGCCTAACAGGAATGTGAGCTTGACTTGCTGGAGGACAGACGAAAATTTGCCACCATAAAATTCATAAATAATATCAGAAGCTACCAAAGTGATCATATCTCCCTAAAAACTTAGGAACATTGGAACCAAAAATGCAGACTTCACAGATCATCAACTTTACAATATGATGACACTATCAGGAAAGAAATAGGTCTTGATCAGCTAAATGCCCACATAAACAAAGAACCTCTATTTTCCAGTCCTTTACATTCAAATACCTCCATACATCTAAACCTTACCAAACTCTACAAAAAAAGAACCAAAAGAAATGCTCAAAGAAAAAGGCCTAAATACTATCAACCTTCTTTCATCCTCCAAACAGGTTATTTGTTATACCGATGGATCATCAGACACCAATATGATTAATGGAGGCACTGGTGTTCTCCTTCTACTCCCGAAAGGTGAAAAACTTTCAATAAAAGTTGAATCTGGGAGAATCGCTTCCAATTTTACCAGCGAACTCTACGCAATAAATAAAGCACTAGAAGCCTACTTAAATCTATCATCATCTCAACGATCTGAAGGAATTATAATTTACAGTGACTCAAGATCAGCTATGGAGGCAATCAAAAATGGCAATACCAAGCTCACACAAGACATCCATAAACTCTTAAATCAACGAAAGTGTTTTGGTAAAAGTTCCATTTTACAATGAATTCCTGCTCATGTAGGCATTGATCACAACGAAGCAGCTGATAAATTAGCAAAAGAGGCCAGAGAACTCAACCAAGAAACTCATATGATAACTCTTACTGATGCCAATGCACTAGCAAAAGCTAAACTAATTCCACTGAAGTCAGTGATACAACATCAAATTCCCGAGATTAGTGCTGACAGAAGGATCTCCACCACGATAGCAAGACTACGAACAGGACATTATAGAGGAATGAAGATCAATACAGATGATACGAGAACATATAGAAACTGCAACAACTGCCCCAATACTGAACTGACACCCACTCACATCTTTACCTCTCCAGCAATTACAGCAGCCTTGCAAGAAATATATCCTAATCCTGAACAACAGCTCTATACAAACAAAATCACAGACATAGCCAAAGCAGTACAAGGAGCACACGGAAACATCTAAGACTCTTCAAAGGACAAGACAACAACAACAACAACAACAATAGAGCAATGTGACAGAGAAAAAGATGAAGATTGGTTGAATTGCTCAAGAGAGCAATTCAACTAATTTCAAATACATTTCCTGAAATTTCTCAGATATGAAAGTAATATTCTGGGGGTAGTTTTGTGGTCTGGTCTTATTTCGAATCATTTATTTAAGCTTTTATGGTGAGAAAGAAATATAATCCCAAAGTATGTATGAACACATTCATTTACAAAGCAGTCCATCTACTGTTTCAAATAAAATAGATCTTGGATGTCCATTCTGAATATTTCACTTGATGGAAATTGCTTTTGGATTACGTGATACTGGCAACTACCTGAATGAAGAACGGTCATGCTTGTTTGTTTGTATAATAAAAACCCACACTAACAAAAATCGTGTCTTTCTCTTTTGTTTTCATTTTTTTTTGTCCAGAAAATGCAAATTAGAAACCATATACTGTACTTGTGTTATAACATGATATATTATTTTTGCATTCTTAATATTTATTTATATTTCTCCGTAGAAATTTCCAAGAGATATTGATAGTATAAACGTACACTCATTGATTGCAGTAATCACACTCATGCGTGAACACTTTGCACCGTTTGAATTAGTTTTTAAATCAGAGATAAATTTTATTGTTTTTGTCTAATCTCTTGAAAAAAAATTATTTCTTCCTTATCAGTATATCACCTTAATGAAATATGAAATATCTTGTAGGTGTTTTCAATGCTTTACAGCTGACAATGCACTTGTAGTAGCCCGCTGTAGGTTTTGTAGGTTGTAGAAGGACACGAACAAAGTGTTTTTCGACATCGCAAAATATGGGATGTTATTCCTTGTCTACATGGGTAAATACAGCAGTATGTTTAAGTATAGTAAGTAAAATTTGTGCGATTTATGGTAACTATCGTTCAATCTGATTGCTTTTAATGTGTTACTTGCTTGCCACTTAGTATGCGTTGGAAGTACATCTTCAAGTAAATGATTTAAACAAAGGTATTGTTTCATTTAAAATCTGCTCCGACGGTCATCATTGCGAAATTCATCTATCATCACGAATTCATTCCTCTTTTGCAGTACAGTGTCTCTAATTAATTGTTAATTGTATAGTCTGCTTAATTTGCTTCATTAATTAAACCCACTATTCGTTTTGTAGTGGCAAAATTTCAGAGAATTTCTCATCGTTTTTTTAAAACTCTAGAAATGAAAATAAGAAAAAACTTAGAGCAAATAATGATCAACTCCATTATAGCTCAAGTTCTACGGATTAACTTGAGTTACTCTCTACTAGATATAAAGAAATTAATTGTCGTAATGGGATATACCATTATTTTATTAACTTAATATTTCTAATGTGGCTATCGGAATGAGAGAGTGTTTCGAAGGTTCTAAGGCACATCGGTTACGCAGGGTGTGTGGAAAACAAAACGTGCCAGAGGGATGTAGGAGATCATTGGAGTGCTATTGTATAGAAGAACAACGTGCAAAATAAGCTACTGGAATGTAGAATGAAGGAAAGCGGTTTTTTTTTCTTTCATATATAGACGATTGTGAAGGGTATATAAAATGAAATAGGTTAATAAACAAACATGACACTAAAAAGATTATTAGGATTTTGGTTGTTTTCAGATTATCAACATCAACAGATTCCTGATATGCATCTTCAGCGGTGTACAGAATACTATGACAGTATAGCTATGATTAGGTTTACATTATTACTAACATCCTACCGCAAATTGTACTCCAATTTAGCATGTTATTTAGTTTCAATATTGTTAGATCTTATATTCAAGGCTTCTAATGCATTTCTAACTGAAGCAGTGCGTCTTAGTCTTTCTCGGGGTCTTTTCCCTGTCATTTCCTTCATTTCTAATTTTTTTTTTTAATTGCCTCTGGAACAGGCCTGCAAACTTTGATTGTCTTTGAGGGCTAAACCCAACTTGGGCCACCTGACCAAGTGCCAGATCACTTTGGACCTTGAATCTTAGACTAGTCCACTGCAGCTAAACTTAAGTAAATTTGTTAGTAGGTCTTTAGTAAATACTAATTAATATGCATATTTAAATGTTTTAGAGAGATACAATTAAAATTATAATCAAAATTATTTACAAACAGATATGGCTGCAAAATTTCTCAATAAACATCACTTAAACATGAACAAAAAGTTTACTAATAATACTAATAATTTCACTGAGAATATCACACCTATTCTCAGTGAAATATCAGTGACTGAATGTCATATTGTGACATTCAGAATGTCAAAATGTGACACATTGCATTTCTTTGTTGCCACTATTTTATCAAAGTTTGGTGTCATGTTTGAAGTGGCAGTTCTTAATATGGCCTCTAAATTGATATCATTTAAAGATGAACGCTGTTTGGTTTTGTTCAAGTTCATGACCGAAAATGTTTGTTCACAAGTATATTGCTCCCAGACATACAAAATAACACGTAGGCGGTATCCAACAACTTTTAAATTTATCCTGATCCAGATTAGAATAAAATTCTTGTAAAGTACTCTCAAAATAATTTTTCTTATCAGGACACAATTCGGAAACGGCAATCATCAGACACTTTTTTTTATCAACCTCCCTCAGTAATGATTTGCCAGCACAAACTATTTCTTGTGATACTTTTAAGCTTACCTTTGTGGCAACTTCATTTGCAGATGTCACTTTTTTAAAGGCTTATTGCTCACCGCTAAGGACTTTTAATAACTTTGCTGCTTTTATTCGCTTTTCACGTGGATCCAAATTGCCAAGGTTAGGATGTTTCGATTCAAAATGACGTTTCAGATTGTACTCTTTCGGCACGGCGGTAGATTCCCGGCAAACAATGCACACTATTTTGTCCTTAAACAACGTAAAAAAATATTTGTTTGTCCACTTAGGATTAAATGCTCGATGTTCTAAATCTATTTTACGCTTTTTACTTAAGCTCATTGTGTCGAGATCGACAATATTAATTACAAAAACACTAATGATGAAAAACTCACAATAATGCAGATTATGATAACAGTTATGTAATGTATTGCTCCAGCTACAACCAACCACTACACTGCCAAAGTCAGTCAATGCACGGCCAACTTTGTATAATACGATTCGCTCTCGTTCAAACTAACGATAATATTCACACTTGGGTTTGTAATATAAATTTAGTAAACTTTTCAATTTAATATTTTATTCTTATTTTATTTTATTTTTCAGTGGGAAGGATTATACGGAATATCTTGGACAACTACAGTGATCTCAGCAATCAGTGGTGGGGATGATTTCTATCACACAACTCAAATTTTGGCAAATATATACAAGGGCGAGGACCCAAAATCTTCTGGTAAGGTAAATAAATTATGAGATGACTCACTTACTTTAAGTATTATTATAATAGGAGTGATGTATTGTCCAATTATACGAGGATGGTCTGGAATGTTCTGCTCCTAACAATCAAAAAACAAATTTATAATTTCAAAATTATTTTTATGATTTTATAATGGCGATGTTCCAGCGCCATTATCCCGTCATCGTAGTGGTTCTCAGTAAGATTTAGAAAATACCCCTCTACAGCTGCAATCACGTCTTCATTCGAAGAAAAACGATGACCAGCGAGGAAAGGTTTTAGTTTTGGGAAGACATAGAAGTCATAGGGAGCCAAATCTGTGGAACAGGGTGAATGTTCCAGCAATTCATAGTCCAGCTCCCTTAATTTTCCCATTGCCAAAACACCTTTGTGGGCAGGTGCATTGTCCTAATGAAAGATGATCTGTTTCTTCTGCAAACCGTGAATTTTCTCACGAATTTTTTCGTTTAGTTTGGTTAAAAGATCGGAATAATATTTCCCGGTTATTGTTGTACCCTTTTCAAGATAATTAATAAACAAAATATCTTTAGCATCCCAAAACACCGATGCCATGACCCTTCCTGCTCATGGAACCAACTTTGTCTTCTTTGGCGCAGAACAACCGGCTTCTGTCCACTGTTTTGACTCCTGTTTGGATTCCGGTGCGTAATGATGAATTCAAGTCTCATCCATAGTAATACATCGATGCACAAAAATTAGTTTTATTCTTGTTAAAACACTCCAAGCACTGTTCAGAGATTTTCATGCGAGTGCATTTTTGGTCTGCTGTGAGCAAGAGTGGCCCCATCTGGCAAAGCTTTTCATTTGCAATTCTTCATGGAAAATATATAGTATACGTTCTTTTGAAATGTCAATAGTCTCAGCAATTTCACGCACTTTGACTCGCCGGTCATTCAATATCATATCATGCACTCGATCAATGATTTCTGGTGTTGTTACACTTTTTGGACGTCCTTCACGTTGATCATATCCAAGGTTGGTATGGCCACGTTTAAACTCGGCAGCCCATTTCTTAATTATCGAAAACAAAGGAGAAGAGTTCCCATAAACTTTTATGAACTTCGAATGAATTTTTTTTGCCGTTAACCCTTCTTTTACCAAGAATTTTATAACCTCACTATACTCAATTTTATCCATTTCAAGGGATACTGACACCACTTTTGCTTCAGATAGCTGCATAAAACAAACTGCTTAGTAGAATGACTTGCAATTTCACAGGAATGCTTATCATAGATGTGTCAACTTAGAAAAAAAAATTCTTACCGATAGTGTTGCCATCTATGGTCGAAGCCGAGAAACTTTCAGACTACCCTCGTAATTCTTCCTCAGGAAGGTTTTTGCAATATACGAGTAAAATGCAAATTTATTGTTTCGGTTGAATGTTAAAGGTTTTCTTTTACCTTCGTATATGAACAAAATAATTTTATCATGTGAATATCATGTTCATGTAATTTAAAGCGGATTGATGCAGGCAATGTAGTGAAATGGTAGAAATTGAAGAGAGAGAGAGAGAGAGAGAGAGAAGCTGATATATAGAAAAAGGAAACGCTAAATCTTATAGGTGATCTAAACGCGGACTAGGAAATGACTACTCGACTTTCAGATATCTCAGAATATATGGAGAAAAGAGTAAAGCTAATAAATATGATTAAGTACCTGTTTCTTTCTGTTCATGACTTGGACTATTCATTACTAAACACCATATTTAAAAGAGTACGAAGAAGAATGAAATAGAACGTTGACTTTTAATCTCATTATCTCTTTTGCTGATATTTGTTGAATGTGAGGATTCATAGGCACAGTTGTTGTTGTTTTTTGTCAGAGTTTTCATAAGAAAATTACTCAACCTCACCTTTATGCAAACATAATTATTTCTAAATTGTATGTATACAAGCGATGAGATGGAGAGGTCACAAATAGAAATACTAGATAATTATGTTTTAAAAAGCAACAAACTATTCAAACTGAATTTAATTAGGCTTGGTGAATATTGTCAGAATTATTTTGCACCACAATGGTCATCACTCTTCATTTACCTTTCGTTTAGGATGCCTCATTAGTTTTCTAAGCATTTATCTACAAGTACAACCAAGTATTTATCTTGGTTGTACCTTTTGTATTTTGCAATTTCATCATCATCTAAGTAATGCAAAATTATAGAAAATGGCAGAAAAAAAATCTCATAGAAACATTCATTTTTTTTAACACTTGTCTAATTATACATTGTTTTTCCTTTAGCAATATTCTACATTGCAGTGGCATTTTTAGTCCTAAATATCGTATGGCTGCTTTCAGCTGTTTGCCTTAAAGTAGGAAATGGCGTAAGTTTTCTTTATTTCATTGATAGAAAAAAATTAATCGCATTATGACAAAAATAAAGTATTTATGCTACAAGTTTTTAAACTATTTCGTTATTTATGCGACTGTACCGCGAACGCTTCCTCTACATTCCTAAAAGAACAGTGGTATAAACGAAAATACATTTCATAAGAAGTCAGTCCAAGTGATTTAGTTCGTTCATTTTAGAATATTTCGAATATGTCATCGTCATTTTAACAATAAATCATAATAATAGTTTTCATTATTAAAATTATTATTACGATAAGAGATGGATAATCCATTAGTAATAAGGTGAAGTACAAAACTTATCCCAAACTTAACTACAGCGTAATACGAAAAATACTTCGAAAATTTCCTTCTATATGCACCAAAGAAGAAAATAAAATTAATAAAGAAAACGTTCATTTATATTTTAAATAATTTCAAATTGGTTAATTAAAAAAACAATTTATTTATTTATTATATAAACATACTTTAAGATTCTGTAAGAAAAGTTAATTATAATTTATTAGTACCTAATTTAAAAAATATGTATAAAACAAAAGACAAATTTTTAAGTAATTATTACTAGATTATCAGTATCGGACTGGGATTTTGACAGCGTTCGTTTCAATGAAAATGAACGCACAGCAAATTTATGATTCAAAATGAAAATGAGTTTACTTGCCAACAGTCGCTAACATGTTGCATAAACTGATGGGAGTTAATCACTGACGCAAATCCCAACATGTTTTATTGATTTATCGCGTTTTAAAATCTACAGCTTTTCCTGACACATATCGCGTGGAAATCTATCGTTGAAGAGACGCTTCACAATTTGATTCTGTAAACTAAAGTATTTTCTTCATACATCATTCAATGCCTCATCTCTGTTCATACAGCGAGCGGAGTAAACCAGTTCTGAACCGAACTTTTAGTTTTCTTCTAGAACTACGAGACCCACTACAACTACTTTATGGACCCCACGTCAAAGCATAAGTAAAACCCTCAAAAGTTGGGGAGTCACTTTGAATAATCTTGCGATCTGTTTATATTTAAAATACCTAATTATAACATTTATAAACATATACTTATACTGGAACCTCTGTTCTTCTTTTAGCCCACTTCGGCAAAGACACTAATGATTCCATGGATTACCATAACACTCCTTATTCTGTTGGGAGAAGTGATAACTACTTTTATGTACTTAATGACTGACAAACTCGAAGCAGAGGCAAAGGTAAGACAATATATTTCTGGTTTAAATATTTCTATGACTGGATTTACAGCCCTTTACGTTAAGCCTAATACGTTAAAAGGAAACGCGGACTAGGATATTTCTATCTATAATGTGAAAAGCTTTATAAGCATCCTCTTTCCTGGTCGAAAATCTTCCTCAGCATTTTCAAAGCAGAACACAAAGATAAAATTGTCAGAGTTAGCTGAAGAGTATGATAGAAATATGAGGTTTTGGTCTGTTTTAAATTATATCGAGTTCTCCCATCGAAAATATGCCATCTCTTAAAAATAAAGCAAGATCTCTTTGACGCCGGAGTACATTGGCATCTTACATATATTCTGACTACCACCGAAAGCTGCTTGCTTACATGGATAAGAAATCACACACGCTAAAGAACTAAAATAAAAACTGATAAACTTCTAGTTTAGTTGAAAGGACAAACTTCAAATATAGTCTCCGAACATAACCTTTCCTTATATATTACAATGTAAATAGTTTTCTTATGAAAATATTTTAATTCTTGACAAAAAAAAAAACCATAAGAAAGTTAAAATCGATCTGAAATTAAATTCCTACACAAAAGGTCAACAGAATATATGTGAATCAAGTTAAATTTCTACATAAATGTTAGTAATTGCTATATAAATAGAATGATTTAACCTATAAACTGATTACTGCATTGCTAAGAGAATAGTAGAATGGCAGGATGTTTTTTTTTTTTTTCGGAATACTGGGCTGACTAGAATTCGGTCGAATTGGAATTATAAAAGCTCAATTAAGGCTGTGATGTCAGCATATTACCCGTTTAGCATGTTTACCCGTTTCATTTTGTACGATGAAAATCTGAGTTTCAAGGTGGCAAACTTCGCATTAGCAGTAACATACATTCAGTTTAAAAGATCTTTTAACACACACACCGCAAACTACTTCTTGCAGTTTGAGGTGTGTGTGTGTGTGTGTGTGTGTGTGTGTGTGTGTGTGTGTGTGTGTGTGTGTGTGTGTGTGTGTGTGTGTGTGTGTGTGTGTGTGTGTGTGTGTGTGTGTGTGTGTGTGTGTGTGTGTGTGTGTGTGTGTGTGTGTGTGTGAGAGAGAGAGAGAGAGAGAGAGAGAGAGAGAGAGCTTGAAAAAGTGCTGTTTTTAATATAGGATTAGAGATGATGTCATCAGCGCTGTTATCGAAAATAGGATATGAGATCGCCTGATAAGGAACTCTGATAATGCATCTTTCCGCTGTCTGTTCTGAACAGAAGATTGAAGTACAGCATCATTCCAGTTTTTAACAACCGCCTTTCCTCCTGTAATCACCTTAAAACATCAAGGGAAACTTAACACATCCGTTCTCCTTTCACGTATCCCTAGTCTGATGATGATGTCTCTGACTCAAAAGTATTTCGGAAATTTTATCAGCCAACTTCTCCTCCTCCTCTTTATTTCTTACTAAAAGTTTTCATCCTAAACGCTCATACTAATTACATTCTTCTATCCTTCCCACATTGCTCTTTTCTGCCATTTTCCTCTTTCTACTCCAAATTAATCCAAATTTATTCCAGTTTAGTCCAACACAAAGACCCACCTAACTCCTTCTCCGATCTCACTGCTTTTTTTTTAAACAATGATGGACGCTTTTTGATATAACCAGCAACTCTGAGAATTTAGCAGCTGCTAAATTACAAACTACTCGGGGATAATGGTGGAAGTTCACATATTTCTGAGGATGCCTTTTTAAATGAACTTATATAATCAAACATATGGAAAACATGAACAGATTATTTTTTCTTGAATCCATTTAGCTCATCGTATAGAAATGAAAGTTTTCTCCAGAAAGCAAAACCACAGCACAGCTGAATAAGAAAACAAGAAAGACCCATGAATTAAAACTTGTAGAAATTCACATCCAATCTTGTTTTCTTATTCGGAGTAACGTACTTCAAGTAACGTATTGGTCATAATCAAGACAAGTGATATTCATAACGTAATTTTGTAGGTGTAGGACGGTTAATTCTGTCACCGTATTTTTTGTTTGTCAATTGCGCATGTTCTGATTTGTTTAATTAAGGTTTCAAAGGAAAAAATTCCTGGCCACTTCGGCATTGTTAAAAAGTTCTTCAATAAAGTTTTTCGCAAGGCGAGATATGAATGAGATTTAAGGCGAAACACGAATTGTTCATCTTCACCCGATGAACAATTGAAATATTGTTCTGTGAAGTCACTCTTCCAAAAAAATTATATGATTAAATTATTTTCTTACATCTGATAGTTCAGGTAATGAAATACAACATTACAGCAATTCCTATTTCCATAACGTCCTAAAATAATATTAAGATATACAAATACTTCAACATTCCCTTTCTCCTTCAAAAATTCATATTGATTACTTTCTTGTTAGATGTTCAAAACATGACCAATAGGCAAATATCGGTTGTGCTTAACTAATTCTAACTAATTATAAGAATTAATTAAGACTCATCACATACCTTTACGCATGAAGGCTGTTAAATCGCTGTAAAGCAGAACTTTGTCGAATAATAGTGTATATTTTTCCAAAAATAATAAATAAATAAATTTCAAAAATAAATAAATAAATAAAAAATTTTTTAAAAAATAATAAAATAAAGTTTGACCCTCTCATATGGAGGTAGCAGGGTTTCAAGTGGATAGGATTAATCTCCCAAATATAAATAGTAAGCAAGTATAGAATCTCGATTTCTTTCCCTCCCACTGAAAAAATAGACAAACCAACCAGAAACGCGACTGGATTATCCAAGAAAAATAAAATTAATTGTCCCACCAAAACGCTACATGATTTATGTGAAACGAACTTTGTTCATCATGACAAATCTCTAAGCCTGACACGTGCGAGAAAGATAAGATGAGATGAGATGAAATGAGATATTCAGAAATGCTTGACAATAAAAGAACTTTAAACATCGGAATGAATAGTTTTTGTCTGTGTTTTATGTGAATCTCACCACAAAGAGGTTGTTAGTCTTACAGTGTGTTATCATTACTGCCATACATAGACCACGGGCTAGATAATCCGAAAACCATGTTCTCTAGCCTAAGCATGGAAATTATCAAGGCTTCAGGTATCTAATAGTAGGCTATCACATTAGACTATAAAATTCATCTACCAGATTGTCTATTTAGACATAATTATTGTTCCTATTTCTTAGGAACAATAATAATGTTCCTAATAACATTAGGAACATTATAACATTATAATAACATTAAAATAACATTAGGTTATTGTTCCTGTTTATTTATTTCAGGTGGACCTAGGAGCTTTATTCTTAATGAGATGCATCTGAGTCTCCGAAAAGACTCTTCCAAGTCAACATTTCCACGGAGTCACATGATTCATGCGTTTTTCGTGCAATAAAATAATTCTAAATTCTTCACAAATATGAGAAGATCGCTACATTTTTAAGCCTTTTTAACACACCAAAGAGATGAGAGAATTTTTTTTTGTTTCTATTTGGGAGACGTGATTTTTCATACAGCGATGCCTCGTGACTGTTATATGTATGATTAGCTCGGAAATAATTCTAAATATTGGAATCAGAAAATCATGATCGTTGAGATCTAAATGAATTTTGAGTGGAGACCTTCCTCATACCCTTAAATATTTATATAATTATAATTCAGAACACCAGAATTGATTAATCCATGTGTTAGGTAGAGAATTAGCAGTGTAATTATTACGAAATTATTTTAATTAGAATTAGATAGAGCCAATTGAGATCACGAGACCATTATTATTATGTTAGTTAAATGCATGTGTATATTCTTCGGCTGATTTTCCTTTGTTCGAGAAAAACTCTTTCCATCCTCTTATAATATCGACTAAATCATCTTTAATAGAAAAGCCCTTATAAAAGTTATTCGTTCTAGACAGAATCTGAACGTAGATCTTTTCAACAGCAGGACAACTACTGCGTTTTTCACTCGAATGCATTACACTTCTAAGGCACTATAAAAATGTAAGCAATTTCAGTGAAAAATATTAAGAATATAGAACCACCTAACAGTTCACTATTATTTAGTAGACTGTTAATAGATCACAAAATTATTTAGCAATCTAGAAGCAACCAAATTCTAAAACTAGACCAAGTGTCGAATTTTTAAGATCGTCTATCAAAATTCTGAAAATAAATAATCTTTGTTTATCGAAGACATTAAGAATGAAGGCATGGAACCCTACATTAGAAGGAAAAGGATCCAAACTGTGTGGACCTTCCTCATGTGGTGTCTCGCGACAAAAATATGGTTTGAATAAAAACTTGTCGATTACAATGGTTTCATCGAAATAATTTAGTTTAAAAACTTTAGTAAAATTGGAGCCAAACTGGAGGTGAGTTAATGGGTCTCATACGGAAGGAGAGGGTTTTTTCTCCGGGAAATGAGGTATTTCGTCTCTCAGAACAGACAAATCCAGTAGAACACACTCGATTTACAGACAAGAACAACAGGGCTAACCACTTATCCTCGTATTACGGTTTGGAAATCCAAGGATACTTGGAAGGCCATGATCACTTAAATACATGTTAGAGCCACTGATAGAACAGAAAATTGGAGTCAATTTTAATGGTTACTAATTATTTTCAAAAATATTGGCAAACGGGTGTACATGAACATGAACTTTCGGAGAACAAAACTTTTATTCGAAAAAATCAGAACACATACAGAAGAGGGTCACACAGGGTGATTAATATAGAACTGAATCCAAAAATTCTGTTATAGGCTAAAAATAGCGGTACAAATTCTTTTCGAAGCACTTGCGAATTTCCGGGCTTCATGTCAAGGCAAGTCTTCTAAAACTCTGATCGGTTTCAAATCATTAATTTCGAATCTAGAACAAAAACTTTGAGTTTAGTTCTATATGAATCACCCTGCACAATGATTGTAACTAATTCTTGGTCGCTCATTTTTAGCTGGGGAATCCAAGTTGGCTTTGTATATATCTTAGTGGGGAGATCCCTATTCTAGATAGGGACATTTGATGTTATGTTACGAGTATTTTCTATAAATATTTTTTTCTTCATTTCTATAGAATTCCGATATTTTCGAGGACAAGTATTTCATATCGGTGATTTTTGTATCCAAAGGAGGGGGAAGTTTTTGGATTACTAATGTAAGTATTTGTTTGTAATTTTGTTATGAATATGAATATATATAATAAATGTAACTTTCGAATGTTTGCAAATGTGTTTACATAGAATATTTTTATTATTATACACTGTTGACCCTGGCTTCTGCTCATCCAAATCTGACTTTATATGCGATACTACATTCATTGGAGATACTGCAGGTATTGTTAGTATGGTATAAAGTCTTTAAAATATTCCATGTCGCTACAGGATCAGAAAGCTTAACTTAACAATCCCACTTTTTTACAGTAAATCCGAATAGCCATTGTATTAACATTTGAAAAGTTTCTGGATCATTTTGAATCTTCTCTCAGGTATATAAGTCCTAGTCCTTCGATACTGTGAGTAATAGACCTCATCCTTCTTGAAACTATGGTCTATTATAAACGCGAGTTCGTATATAAAAATGCGAATTATTTTATACTCCACATCCATCAAAAAATAAAAAAAGAGGAGTTGACTGCTTTTACCAGCGATGATTTCACGTGCTTACTAGATAAGCAAACAAAGTTCCTTCTGTTTTTCACTCATAGGATCGAACAAAGAAATTTCTTTTTGTCCCTTTCTTCTCCTTCCTAATTTTAGGAAAGGGATATTTTTGCACATTCATTCTTATACATGCACACGAGAGATCTAAAACCTACAGACACAATAATGCAGTATATGGGCAAGTCCATAAGGAAATTGTATAATAGTTTTTAGTTGAAGGTGAATTATTTTGGGATTTAATATTTTCAATATTAAATCCGAAATAACAGTATATCCCTTTGTCTGCATTTACAGAAAATCTACAGAATTTACTAAGGTATAAATCAGAACCCCCACCCCCTTGTGAAAAGTGCCAATGCTCTTAAAGACACTTTTTTTATTAAATATTTCCCCCATTCTCCGACAAGCTGTCTTTCTTCATCCCTACTAGCATTCGATTGTTATTAATATGTTTCATTATATTCTTATTCCATTGCAGCGTTTTTCAGTATTTTTTCCCTCGTTTAGATAATCCTGCTCGTTTTCGTTGTACGAAGAATGAAAGAAATAGAACATAAGAAGAAAGCAACTCGAGTTATTTGCATACAGGTAGGAGTTCTTCATTGCATGTGAATTTGAAAACAAATAAGTCTTTATATTATTATAATAAGGTATAGTTCCTCGGAAAATTCGGTATAGTCTTTACATAGTCTTTATATACTTTTAATTCCAACAGAATTTATCTTAAACAGTAGGAAATGAGATATGAGAAAAGTAAGTTTGATATGCGTAAGTACAGGGTGTTCGGGATAAATTTGACAGTTTCGTAAGGAAAAAGAAAATCTTCTTTGTATCTATTAAATTTAATGAATTGTCAAAAAAACATTACAAGCAGAGTTAATTACAATACTATCAACAAGATTTACTCAAAATAACCACCATTAGCATCGATCACAGCTTCAATTCTGCTTCGGAACCTCGAACAAGCTGATGCTACAGTCTCCCTGGGAAGGGCCGCAAAAACTGTTTTAATTTTATCCATTAACTGGGCTTTTGTATTACTGGAAGTGCGATTGGTGTCTTTTTCAACTGCGCCCCATACAAAATAATCCATGGGGTTAAGGTCTGGGGAGTTTGGAGGCCAAACATTTGGACTGGTGAAGTCGTAGAAATTTTCAGACAACTATTTTTGACTTTTCCCAGAGGTGTGGCAAGGGGCCGAATCCTGCTGCCATACATACGGCCTACCATTGGCTACCCTTGTTATCCAGGGCTTGACTACAGTTAGCAACTCCACGAACAAAGCCCGAATTCCAATGCCAGGGTTCTTCAACACCTGTTCCTGCAGATTTGCGAGGAATTCTGCTGTACGAACGCAATCAGATCGTCTGCTAGGGATCTTTCTTCTTGCTACATCCTCGTAGTCACCATTGCAAGTCTCTAGTTCATGCCTGATTGTTTTTACTGTATTCAGGGAGCATTGGGCAGCAGTCGTAATATCCTTATTTTGATGGCGGGCACGAATCATCATGATACAAGTTATTCTCTTCCATGATTCAGGTGGGTTCCAGCTATCCATCCTTTCTGACATCTTGTATATGAATGAAGAAGGGTCCAAACTTTTAAATGAAGAGAAGTGTGTGTTAATACATGTAACTTACGGAAAAATATAATTAATTATAAATATGTCAAATTTATCCCGAACACCCTGTATATCAAAAGTGGGTGTCCTATTACAAAACAAATTTCTTAATATATGCTTTGTGATATGTCAAAAAAAAAAAATTAAAAATTCGAGAATCTTAAAAGGTGCTGAAAAATACTGAATTTTAAATTATTTTAAATTACTTGACACTGGAAAAGTAAAAATAAGCTTATATAGGAAGACAAGCTCTGTGTGTGGATGGTGAGTTTCTTGATAAGAGCGTTTTAGTCATGGTTTTATACATTAGTTAGTTAGATAGGGAAGTTGGTTAGATAATTCATGAAACTCATCTTAAACCTCATACTATTTGCAGCTTAGATGAATTCGTCAACCTGTGAAAAGCAGATTAGATACAAAACTTCATAGATTTACCCAAATACTTTTCTAAAAAAATAAAGAATTACTAATACATGCAAGTGTGAGGAATTTAAGCTCTACAGTTTCTAAAGGAAGGATAGATCTCTGATTAAAAATCGAAAAAATCTCCGGGGAGAAATGTGACATGATTGTAAAAGGATTCGTAATGCCTAATAGAAAAAAATTCTTTGATACATCTAATTCTTTCATTGTGGAGTGATTTATCTCCCAAGATCCGACAAACTGGATATTGACAGGCAGAGCAGAATATGCAATTATGTCAACCACTCACTCAAAGCATTAATTCATTTATATGTGTATATCATAGCTTTAATTCCCTTCTCATACATTCATAAAGCAGACTATTCAGGTCTTCCCAACCAAAGAGTATCAGTCGCATTGTCCGATTTACAAGGCTTTAATAATATACATTAACAATCATATTTTAAAGATGCTTCAAGTCAAAAGTTGAATAACTGGGAGAAGATTCCCATCTCGATTTTTAAGGAATGCAGAGAACCGACCAGGGCTTCAGATCTCATATCCACTTCTCACATTCTCGTGGTGCACTCAGTTAGTAGTTATCAACCTGGATACTGCCGAACTAGGATGAGTTGGTAATTTGGAATTTGGCTAACCAAATTGTATTTTTATTGACTTATATATCTCTAAAATAATGGTACAATATTACAGAATTTCATGCTAGCTGGGGCATAGTCCAGTTAAACAAGCCACTCCACCCCCTACTTTTTTTTTCAACACTGAGAAGTCAGCTACTGGAATAAACCTCAGTTCAACATCAGAATTCAAGGTTGAAATCATCAGGTTCAAGATTGGCACTATCAACATAAGATGCGTCAGAAGAAGAAAAAAAATGGAACTAGCAGAAGAATCAGATAAGTATCAGATTGACATAACAGGCATTAGTACTGAAACGAAGAAGATTAAAATAAGCGAGGTTTATCTCAGCAACAAATAGAAGACATTATATTCAGGAAAATATTGTAAGGGAAAAGAAGGGGTATGCAAAATGAATATGAGAATAATCTTCCTGAATAACAGGCAGTACCAAGTAGAATGATGTGGGCGAAAATCAGAATGATGAACTGGACAATGAGACTTATTTGCCTCTATAATGGCATGGAAGGTTCTATTAAAGAAGTAGTTGAGCAGTTTTTGAAGCATTAAAGAAGGTCGCTGACACAGCGTAAGAGGAAGCGTTGGTCCCTGTTGGAGTTATAAACAGTAGAGCAGAAAATGATTACCAGACATATAGAAATGTTTTGGGAAAAATTTGGAGAAAACAGCAAAGCTAATAATAATATTATTATTAATGCTAAGTGTCTGCTTGATTTAAGTCCAACAAATTAATTAGTTATTACTCTATGTTCCAACATAAAGATGTGTAAAACTTCTCATGAAGAGAAGATTCTAGGAATAAGAAAAGTCATATTGACTATATTATTGTTGATAACAATTCCCATTGGTTCGGGACACACAAGAGTGCACAAAGGATTTGAAATTGGAAGTGATCATTCAGGTTTTGAGCAGGATAAAACTGATCATTATATTGAAAAGAAGCGTGTGTAAGAAAGTTTTAAAACGAATCAAAGTTGAGCAGTTTGAAGATGTGAACTGTATACTCAAATAAATACAAATAATATCCAGGAAGAAATGAAAGATGTAGAAGAGAATAGATCCAAACCATGGAGATTCATTGGCAAAACCTGAAGAAAACTTTGACTGATTCACCCAGCGTGGTATGTGGTGAGGTTATCTGCAAGGATTGAAGAATTAGAACGCCATGTCGTTCTAATTCTTAAGTCTACCATGGCGTTCTGCAAAGATTAAAGAATTAGAACGCCATGGTAGAAATTTAAAAGTTAAAGAGGAAACAAAGCTTAAAGGAAGGCATTTCGAAATTTTCTGAAAAGCAAGTCAGCTTTTATTCTCAGAGAATACAGACAGAAATATAAGAGAGCGAAACACCATGTAAAGCTAATCAAACATTGGTTTGGAAGACATGAGTTCGTGATTCCTGTACATGAATCACTGACTCACATGAGAAATTAGGCAAATCTGTTAGCATATCCATATGATGAGGATTGTATCAAGTAGTCGCATGATAAATTTAGAGAAAGGAACAATAATGAGAACCGTAAATAAAAAAAAATCAATTTCCTAGATACTTCGTTGTTCCGAATGTTACATCTTAGATTTGTATTCCCTGTTGGTTATGTTTAGGTGAAGAATAGCATATGGACTAATATTTTCAGAGTAACCACAGCATCATCCCCAATTTTGCCTTTAAGCTTTCCTTCCATATGCACATGCTATTCTTTACGTAACTATAAGTCAAGAGCAGAGCTCTACGTATGACAGAAAACAAACAAACAAACTTCACACACAGGAATGCCGTTCACGATATTGTTACTTCTGTAATTGATTTTTATAAATAAATATATCTAAAATTTTTAAATACCAATATCTTTTTGCAGAAACCCTAATACTCCCTCCTGCAGTAAAGCAGTCCAATACAATTGCTTCGAAGCGCTTTAAATTAATTAATTAATTAAAGAAAAAACCCTCTTCAAATCCTGTGTGGGACGACAAAGTTTTGAAGGGGCTTTTCGGAAGAAGATGAGTAAATTTAAAAGGTCTGGAGTAGAAGAATTTCCTTCCCGAATAGCTTTTCCCTCGTGGAAAAACAAACATGATAGACTGACACGAATCGACACACCAACAGATTATTTAGGATAAACCTGCCTAACATTATCAAAATTGGCTTCATATAATATCATTCCTTTTTTTCCTACGCCGACACAGGTAGCCTGACTTAATACGAAAAGAATTATGGAATGTATAATAAGTAGAAACTCACGATAGCAACACTTGATCAATAGATGGCGCTAAACGTTTCTGACCTTCATAAATTATTTCATTGTTACTTTCTAGCGATAAAAAGCCTCATAAAACTAGATATAAATGACAAATTAGAAATTTTTGAAAGATGACTTGAGTAGATAGGGTGGCCGAGCAGTCTAAGGCGCTGGTTTAAGGCACCAGTCTCATCAGAGGCGTGGGTTCAAATCCCACCCCTACCAGACGATTTTTTTTCTTTCCAGGTCTCTTGTAATAATAATTAGTAATAATAATAAAAAATATTAACAGTAAAACTGAAAACGCTCATCAACTGTTAGTAACAATCATAAGTACTGAGTCTGATCGAAAGCTGTTAATTAAGTGCCATGGAACAATATGCAGAAGGACACAAAACAAATTTAATAGGCATTAAGCATATTGCGAATGAACCTCAAACGAACTCTTTAGATTATAAAAATTCCTCATGAGAGAAATTCCTCATAACAATAAATAATATGCCAGTAATAACTTAATTATATATCACTAGCTAAATAAGCAGTGGACAGAGCCTCTATAGCCCAGTCGACGTGAATTGAGCCGTTTGGTTGTATACCTGGGTTCGAATCCTAACCTTTATCAGGAATATTCAACTGAAGTTGAGTTTCCTCTCTCATACTGAAGGGGGGGGGTTAATTCTTAACTAGGAAAACTCGCTAGTAGAATACATTCAGTGTACATACAAAAAATATCAATTTAGCTATGATCAACCATTATCTTAAAATTATGGTTGTGGAAGCCTATTTGAGCAGGTCGTGAACTATAAGAGACTGTAAGTACCGAGGATTATTATTATTATTATTATCATTACTGGATTTACTTCCCAATATGTCTATATAATAGTTTTATTAACTAGTATGATCATAACAAAGATTATAATTTTTATTTAGTGAGCTTATTATATTCTGATCAATGAACTGTTTTTATTTCCATAGGACAATGGAAGGGAAAGTTACGAAATGCAGCCATTGAAGAGAGGACAAAATCCACACGCCCGCAATGAAAGACAATTTAACCATCCGCAGTTTGACCATCCGCATCCATTCGACTGTAGTAAAGGAAAACGATTTGAAATGTCTACAAAACGAGATGATCGAAACTCAAATAGCGACCCAGATGCGACCAATGCATCCGTAAATATCTATACACGTGGAAGCGATCAGTGTTCGTATAAGTGTCCTGAAAATGTTGGCCGAAAATCTCCTATAATCAGACACGCAAGACAACAAATAACAGATTATGAGGATGAGGAACCAATCAGACCATCAATGCCACGAATTGGCTTCAGTTATCAAAATAGGGCTTACGAAGAGGACTATGAAAGAACAAGAGGTAATTAAACCAATGGTAAATAAAATTATATAATCTGTATTTATTGAACAAAAAATATGAATAACTATATCACTAAAGACTTCGATTCCCGTCCAAAACGTCAGGAACCTTTATTTGGTCTCTTTCGACTACAGGTGAGTTAGCAGGTCTCATACGGAGGTAGGGATTTTTTTCCGCCCAGAAACTAAGGGTTTTTCGTCCCACAGAACAGGCAAACCGTCCTGAACACACGCATCTACGGACATAGGGCACACCACGAGGCATGGAGCTAACCACCTTATCCTCGAGGCGGATTCGGTTTCAAATCGTAATAAGGCATGCCTAATACGAACGGAACAGGCCACTAGGCATAATATAAGTATAAGGAGGAGGAGGAGGAGGAGATCAATGCCATTTTGTTGATATTGGTGACAATCCTTGTTGCCTCATAATGCACTGTATCAGGCGTACGCGATTGTATAATTTAGATATGGATATTGTAGTGTAGTGAATAGGATGGATATTGTAGTGTAGTGAATAGGATATATAATAATCACCGCTTGAAGAACCATTCTAACCTCACTTAAGAATAATATAGTGTTTATAATAATAAAGGACTACAGGTTTAGGAGAGATTGACCATCATAACATGCATCTGGTAGGATAAAAGTCATAGCTATGTTTGGGATGATGCAGTACTCTCAGAGAAGAATGAAATATACCGGAGCGCATGTAATTCCTACCAGAAGAAAATTCAGATCATTACTAATATTATCATTTTTGAATGAAGTGGTCAACAGTTCATTGCGCTCTCTACACTACTGCATACAATACTGTTAGTAAATTGGTCACACAAAAGAATTACAGAGTTTTTATGCAGTTACGTGCATGGTTTTAGTAGAAATATAATTTTAAAAAAAGTCCTGCTGATTTTCTTAGCTATTCCTTCCAGATGAGTTACAATGCATATTCTAGTACTTCGTATGGTGATTCGTTTATTGCTAGAAACTTTCATATAGAGATGTAGGAAGTGAATCTATCGACTGTAATTAAAAATCACAGAACTCATCAGGTGATTTATAGGATAAGAAGGCGAGTGATAAATTATTGATATAAATAATATAACTCTTCAAAAGCATACATTTCACACGAAAAACTCATTTGATTCATTTCAGAATCACAAGCGATTTTTATTGCTACAAACTTTCATATAGAGATGTAGTCGTTTTCCATATCGGTTCCACACAAAAACCTTCTACGATAATTCAATAATTTTATGCAAACATTGAATTCATATTGAATGGTTGCATAAACTGAGCAGTGTCAGATGTCAGATGTAATATTCGCATTATCGCGTGGCCTTACTAACATTATGGTGGAAGAGTGATTACTACAATAGATTATTACTGTAGATGAAGCCAAGTGAAGTAATCCCCAAAGGTTTCATTTAGCTTCTTATATTTGCTGAAGATTCAAATTACTCTAAAACCTATGACTTCTGCTGTCCATTATGTGGGTATTATATATTCTTCTAAACAACGCCTGATGATTTGAATTAGAGCTCTCATAGTATCCATCTAGAAAAAAAGAAATAAAGCTGAATGTTAGCATTACAGAGGAATTTCTCTACTAGTATTCCAGGTAAGATTTATAAAAGCATACCTAAAGATTTAGAAAGTCTGTGGAAGAGAGACTTCGAGAAGAACAAGTTGGGTTCAGGCCGAATACAGATTGTCAAGATCAGATTTTGACAACCTGTATGGAACATTACACAGAGCAATACATAGTCTATATTTAAGTTGTATGTCAACACTTAGATTTGATGGAAATACTGGAAGATGGTTTGACGTCAAATCAGAGGTAAGACAAGGATGCATATTATCTCCATCTATATCATCTTATTCATCATCTATATGATCACATTATGAAAGCATCAAGCCTGATATGAGAATTGGAGATGTCAAATTTAGTACTTCGCTTTATGCAGATGATGTTGATCATCTAAACACATCTATTGCTGGTGTCCAGGAATTTATAACTAAATTGATGGCAACAGATATAATACATTTGGCATGAAATTCAGCAATAAAAAGACCAAAACTACGAAAATAGGTAGGAACATTGAAAATTTCAGCTGCATTCTGAATGCACAGCCTACAGAACAAGTAAATTATTTCAGATGTTTAGGTTAAGTGTTTAGTGAAGATTACAAATTAAATTTGGAAAGAGATAATAGAATTAGCAAAGTTGATGTTGTGGGTAGTTAGCTGAATAAATTTTATGAAATAAGAGAGAAATTTGCCAAACCAACAGTACACAAAACAGTTCAAATCAGTTTCAAGTTATGGATCTAAGAGTTCTATTATAAATAAGGCATTGGATCAAAGACTAGAGACCACAGATATGAGAGTTGAGATAAAAATTAGGGAAGTGAACCGATGGCATCAATGGCATAATAAATGGCAAAATGAAGATATTAGAAAGGAACTTGACATTATAACACATTCAAGAATGTGTTAGCAGAACTAATCTAAGGTGGTATGGCAAATTAAACAGAATGGTGGAGGAAACGTTAACAAAAGAGGTGTTAATACCAAGATGGCAGGAAACAGACCAAGAGGAATAACAATATCTAGGTGATATTGTTATCACCTAGATATTGATATCTATGTGATAACGAGGAATATCAATATCTAAGGCTCTTCTGACTGAATCTAGTATTGATTCAGTCTGAAGAGCCTTAGAAGTACAAGATATAACAATATTGGCGTGCTCACTAGTAAGCATTTGGACTGATTTGGATCAAAATTGTTGATTTGATATTAATAATAATGTACTCTTAATCATGTTGTGTTATCATAGTACCTGAATACCCTATGATATAGTACCTGAATACTATGATATGGTATAGGATATGGTAGTTACAAAGATGTAACTACCATAGAATGAAAAACCTGCTGTTGTTTAAAGCACGTCCTGTTATATTTTTTTATTTAATGCGAAGATTATCTTTATCATCGAATATAAAATATGAAAATGAAAATTTTATTTCAGTGACTTTCGTGCGACACCTTTTTTTACCTCGTGTTCTCGAAATTTTTCGAGGACCCATATTGATCAGTCATACGTCCCTTCCACTTTGTCTTTGATGGCAATGATATATTTTATATGTTAGACAAATCACCTGTAAATTTTATCATGATTGTATTTTATGAAAAATAAAATGATAAAATCATTAAAATCATACAAGTTTATATGAACATTCATAATCTCTACACAAATAACAAAATGAGTCAACTACTAAAGTAGAGTTCACAAACATTTCTGAAATATATACAGTATATTAATGTAATACGATGCATTATATTTTGGCTGTTTTTATCTATATGTATTTTACCGTATCTACGAGTAGATATATGTAAAATTCCAGCATTTAAATGCCATTTATTAATTATACATGTTTATTTGATCTAATTTACTGTTTTTAAGAAAATAATTAAATTATTCATTAACATATTTCAGGAAATCGTTTTAGAGAAAGACCTAATCAAAGAAGATCGATATTGAAAAGAAGAAATAAATGCTTGTTTTCGTGTATATCTTGAAGAAAGGTAAAGTAAAATGGAAGAAATGCTGTAGAAGAAACATAAAAAAATTATTACTGCAACAGAGCCGCGATTTGCATGAGTAAAAGAGAAGAAAAGATTTAAGATATATATAAAGATATATTTGACAAATTTGCTGCATATAGAATAAAACTAGTAAAATTATTTCTTACTATAACCATGGATATGCCGCTTTGGTGTGTTTTAATTTTTAAGAAAGGATTATTACTATTGCTATTATTACGAAACGACTCCAAAGAGTCCAAGGACTGATCGTAGGAAGGCACACTAACTCCACTACACAACCCTTGTCTCCCATCCCTAATCATCCAACTGTGCACACAACAACAATACTAAAATCACAACGCAGTCTACTGGCCACGACCACCAATGATATTTTATACCTGTAAATGGCGTGTGTTAGTTTGGCCGATTGGCTTGTATGTGAGATGAATAAACCGAGTTTCTTATAGAAAAATCCTTCTACGTCCGTACAAGAGCGGCTAGCTTATCTTCAATTGAGAAAGCTCATATAAAGATTCCTCTCATCACGACGGAAATCGAACTCAGGCCTTTTCCAATCGAATGGCGCAACGTTCTGTTATTCTTCCAATTTTTTGAATTATTTTCAGAAGGATTTGCAGAATTCTAATTATTCTTTTGTATATATTATAATTATTTCAGAAAAATAATTATAATTCAGGTAAAGACATTTAAAGTTTTAATTATTGACTGTAAGAAGATATATATAATAAAAATATTTTTAGTAATAATGTTCGATGTAATTATTTGGAGAGATTGTAGGAACATATATTCATTTTTGCTTCTTTTATCGAATGTCTCCGTAGCGAAGTCATGACCACATCTCGCATTTGCAATAGAAGAGACGTTGGTTCAAAAGCTCTAGAAACCTTCAGAACAGTTCTTCAACTGCAACTGAGTTAGTCAGTATCATATAGGAGTAGAAGCGTTTTTCATTCGTGAAACAAGTAACCTGGAAGAAGACTACATTTCGATTAACACAGAGTAAAAATATGAATAAAAACATGATGAAAGATAGCGACCTCAGTTGAAAACATTACAATCGCAATTAAAACGGAAAAAGTCACGTCAGTATTTATTATTCCTAGACTTTTCATTATCTCATGAATAATCATGAGATCATTATCAGTGCAGCTGTATGGTTAGAGAGAGAGAGAGAGAGAGAGAGAGAGAGAGAGAGAGAGAAAACAGAATAACGTTTTTATTTTTTAAATGTTATTTTGTTTTGTTGATGTCACAAGCAGGAGAAAAATTATATTTTATTAGATTAGAAAGGAAATAAATAAATAATACAATAATTCAACCATAATAAAAAAACAAAATTCATGAATATAACTAAAAATGAAAATTAATATAAAGAAAAAAAAAACTACAGAGGTGAAGTATATTTTAGGAAACTTGAGTCATTCTAATGCCTAAATGCTATACAAATAATGACTCTATTCATGTGTGTTAACGGAGACCATAATAGTCAGTGATGTACAGCAAATTTTTCTGTGCCATTTTGGATAATGATGATGATCTGGAGATTTTGCACAATGTCATAAATTACAAGCTAGAGAAGAACCATAAAAATCGTTTGAGTGCAATATATCAGCATAGAACAATTACAATAAACACGATTTTTTTTCAAGATAAAACGAATAAAGCAGTAATGCAAATATACTATTATTAGATAGCCCTCCTGCTTAAATCCATTTATCAAATCTGATACAAAAATTGCGAATAAAGCTTTTGATCAACGTCAAAAGCAAATCAGTGATTTTGTTTTATTTATTAGGATAATTCTAATGAACTGAAGCCACCCAAATATGAGCGTTAAATAATGGAATTAAAGCTAGCATTTGTGTGGACGTAAGTTGGTCTTTTATCAATTACCAAAGATATTTGATTGCCTGACTTTTTTTTTTAATCAGTGATTTCTGCATCTATCGCTTATAAAAATGCATTGTTTACAAGATTATATAAATTTTGAAGGAATTAATTTTCTTGTCATCCTTATTATTGTGTTACTTTTCCAGTTATTCCAATATTAAAATTGTAACAAGTTTCGCTTTTATTATTTCAGGTTTCATTTTTCTGTAAGAACTACCTGGATTCAAATATCGGTGGAACATTAACAAATTGCAATGAGATGGAATTTTTGTTTTCTTTCTGGCTGCTTTAGATTGTATTTTCTATTATTCGACAATATTTATCACAAGACTGTTAGATATACTAGACACACCACATTGTCTTATGGCAATTGAATTATTTGTTCATACAAAAACTTCTTGACTGTTCTTTTTTTATAATTGAGAGAGACAGTTCCAAAGAAGTTGAATTAACTGTAATTAGTTGGGAAAACTGAATTCATTTTACTGAACTGATCCACAGTAGCTAAATAAAAGAGATTACCGTAAAAATGGGAAGCAGTTGACAACAACAACAATTGAAATTCAAGTGAACTGTGATTCAGATATGTAAGCATTGTCAGTTACGTGTACATATCTAATTCTCTAACATTTCTGTTTATAATAAAATATTTTTTATTCTACTTTTGAATCAATGAGGAAATATAACATTTTTAGATAAATTAGTAGGAGTGAAAGTTTTGTTAAAATATAGAATAAAATATTTCGAAAAGTCGAGATATTTTCATTAAAAATATTTGGGGAGAGAGGAGATCTTCAGTTATATCCATGTAAGGAAAAACGTTCAAGGAAAGTGATTTTTTTTTTCTTCACATAATTTCCTAGAATGAATCATCCATTGATTACATAATGCTATTTTTTGGATGTTTATATCCCATCCCTCTCATACAGTACCATAAGATTCCTTCAATTACTATTATTAAGAATCCATTTTTTATCACTACTAAAAGCATTCTGTAATTTATGGATGAACCCATTCTTTTCTTCTTTTTTTTTTTTTTTTTTTGATAATTTTTGAGACACGAAATGCCTCATGTCATGAGTTCTAGTGCACAAGAACTCCATTACCAAAATGAGGTTGGTCCTTCTGAATAAACAATACACATTTTCCGAACAAGCTATTAGTTCCAATGGGAAGAGAGAGAGAGAGAGAGAGAGAGAGAGAGAGAGAGAGAGAGAGAGAGAGAGAGAGACTTCATTTCTGGCAGACGCAGAATATTCCGGAATTTCAGGGAAACTGGTAATCTCAGACAAGTCATATCAGGTGCATCTTTACTTACAGAAGTATTCTCGTATTTGAAGAGATATCTGCTAGACAAGAACATAAAGAATGATGGAAACACTATCACAGCTGCTGTGACAAGCAATCACTATTCTCATTAGATTAGTTAATTATCTAAAAGTCGTTTGACAGAGTCCATAGTCTGTTAAAAAGTCACCTATATTTTCATGCAATGTAAATGTTTTAACAATGAGAAAAAAAGCTGCATCTTATCTAGGAAAAAAATATCATTTATGCTTTCAAGTTATCACTAATACTTCGACTAAAATCAGCTAGCACGTCTAAAACTTGATACGAAATATGTTTTTTTGTTATTCGTTTAATTATTAATGATAAGTATATATGATGTACTTCAATCTGATTTCACAATATTTTAATATGCTCTACGGAACTACAGAGGTAATAAATTATAATAAATATAATTATCTTATGTTGATAATATAGTTCATAGTATTATGTTGATAGTAAAGTGACCATATCTTCAGGGAGGGGGGGAAACGAAAATATGATGGATACCATAATATCAGCGTTGCGCAATGCATGAAGATCCATTGCAACAAAAATAAATAAATAAACATGAAATGAAATAAAATAAAAATAAAATACTGTACATAATAAAATTTTAAAGATGTTTTAAAATGCTGATCTAGTTTCAATTACATCGATATGGAGTTCAAAAAAACTGATTTTTAATTGTTAATTTTTCATTCAGATCAGTGGACGTTTACTATTAGACATTTGTACGTAAAATTCTAAACACCTCTTTGCAATATAATAATAATATAACAATAAAGTGAGAAATGCGTTGGATAAGGGTATTGCATATACAGTGGTATATTTAGATTTTGCAAAGGGGTTTGATAAATTGCCACATGACAAGTTGGTAATTAAATTGGAACTGATGGGGGCTGAACAGTAGATTGGTTCACTGGATTGGAGATTGGTTGGTTGTCTGAGAGGTATCAGCGAGTTGTCTATGGAGGAGCGATATCCCAGAAGAGGAAAGTTACTAGTGGTGTACCTCAAGGGTCTGTTGTGGGCCTATTGCTGTTTAATTTGTACGTAAATGATATCTGGAGAGGTCTGAATGGTGATCTTCAATTGTTTGCAGATGGTGCAAAGTGTTGCAGAGCTATCAGGAGTAGTGTGGATGCTGTAGCTTTGCAAGAGGACTTGAATACACTGTCTGAATGGGTAAATAAGTGGGGATGTCAATTCAATGTTTCAAAGTGTAAGGTTTTGAAATTTGGGAAGCAGAGATGAGATGTAAATACACAATCGGTGCGAATATCTTGGAAGAGGTAGAGGAAATGAGAGATCTGGGAGTGATTGTAGACAAGGACCTAAAATTTCGGGGACATGTTACTAAAATAGTGAAGACAACACAGCGGATAATGGGAATGATGCGGACGACAGTGACTTGTAGAAGTAAGGATGTTATGGTTCCTTTGTATAAGGCTTTGATCAGGCCACATATGGATTACTGTGCACAGATCTGGTTTTCAAAAAGATGAAATTGCGTTGGAAAAAGTTCAGAGGCGATTGACTAAGGTGGTATATGGAATGTAGAGTGTGAAGTCAGATTGACAAAATGCAATTTGCAGAAATTGGTGGATAGAAGGAGAAGGGGGGGGATATGATTGAGACATATAAGCTGTTAAGTGGTTATTACTAGATTAACGTCGGGGAGGTTTTGCACAGAATGGGTGAGGATAGCAGGAGAATAAGAGGTCATTCCTGGAAGCTGTATAAGGAGGGCGTGAGCAAGGAAGTGAGGAGCAGGTTTTTTGCATGGAGAGTGGTGAGTGATTGGAATGCTTTGCCCGAGAGTGTGGTGTGTGTGCAGAGACAGTGAATATATTTAAGACACAGTATGATGAACTGTGTGTATAACAGTGGACCTACCACGATGAGTCTTTGACTCCATGGAGGTTTTTATAATAATAATAATAATAATAATAATAATTAATTCTTATCAAAGTGTTATTTTTACTGTATCCATCATTATTAATTTTAAGCTGTCAATGTTTCGTTTTCAAAACGAAACATAAAAACTCACCCGATGAACTGAGCCATTAGTTTCAATTCGTTAAAAATACATTCAGCAATTCTTGGGATATTTCAAGATAAATATTTTAGTTTTGGAGTATTCGAGAAATGCTAATAGCGGTTTGGAAAGTAAAACTTGTATTTTTTTAAACCGTTCATTGTCTTTCGGCAAACATCCGGTCGGTATTCCTGCCTGTGCGTGTAGTGGTCAACGTTAACAAGCGCACAGATGTGTAAGCTATTATTTTAAATCCAACCGCTTGTAAAATAAATATGGCTATTTATTTCATAGCAGGTCACATGAGTTGGAAGGACGATAAAAACCAATAAGGAACAGTATAGAGTGTTGTGTTCTTCTGTGTGTAATATAACAAGATAACCTACTTATCGTGGATTTTAGTCCCCCCCTCCAAAAAAAAAGACAGTATTTCATAAAGATCTAGTTTATTAAAATACTTATTATCTCAAACGCACTCCCCCCCCCCCCCCAAAAAAAACTTCTTGCCTTTTTTTACCATAACTAAATTGCAACATACGAAACATCCTGAAGCAGCGAAATCAACAAGATTTTCCCGCTAAAGCAGCAATTCTACTTTCAGCCATAGAGTGGCGCTGCATTTGCAAATTGCTAAATTACTGCTTAATTCTCAGGTGTAGTGGCACTCACAAAAATATGCATGTTTCTAATACGAGTCTGTAGATCGCGGTAAACCTATATTGAAACAAATTTTGGAACGGATTTGCCATCTAAGAATTCTCCATTATCAAATATTTGGAAGGAACATTTACATTACATCAGTGAATATTGATATATTTCTCAGGACTTAGTGGAAGTTGAAATACCTGCTAGATATGTTTTGTTACTAGAGGTGTACATATGGAATCCTTGTAATCTTCAAGCTCGGGTGTGCGAATATAGTACTATACCTGGTAAACTATATTTGACTGTTTACTGTCCTGTCAAATGCTTATATGTGTAAAACTACTAAATTACACGCTGAACTAGAAACTTGTATTTAATACCGTGTTGGATCGCCTTTAGCCCGAATACAGCACGTATGCGGTTTGGAATAGATTCTACAAGATGTTGAAATTGCATCTATGTCTACACCATACCAAGTGTTCACCAGATAACCCTTTAATTAGCTCAGATTTGACGGAAGAGGACTTTGCTCCCTGATCTGATTTTCTAACATGTTTCAATAGTGTTCAGATCTATGCTTTTGGTGGCCAGGGAAGATGGCAGAAGTCTCTGTCATGCTCGCTGAATCATTGCTGAACAATTCTTGCGCGATGGACAGTAGCATTGTCGTCCATGAAATAACCTTCATCTGATTGATAGCAGGATCGACTTGATCGGCAACGATGTTCAGATATTCCTTGGAGGAGACCTTACCTTCCAGCAATATCAGGGGACCCGTTCCGTACCAACAGAACATGCCCAACATCATGACGCCACCTCCAGAACCTTGAATACACAATGCAAGGTGGATTCATTGCTTCATGGGGCTTTGCCTACCCTCGCTACCGTCGGTACAGAACAAGGTTTCCGTGACTCGTTGTACGAGTCACGACTTTTTTCCACGACTTTTTTTCCACGACTTTTTTCCTGTCTTCCAGTGTCCAGTCACGATGTTCCTGATATCATTGTATACAAACATTTTGATTCCTCATAGAAATCATTCGTTGCCATATAGGTAAGCGACTACTAGTACCGATCCTCTTCAATTCCCTGCGTATAGATCGGTGAGATATGTTTCGGGAACAGCCTTCATTACATGCTTCTGTCGATCGTTGAACACATGAAGTTCTGTTTGTCCACATAAGCCTTCTCAGACGACGGCAATCTCGTTCCTGACAGACTGTCTGAGGACCATAGTTATCTAGCAATGTGGATTATTTTTCCACTGATTAAACACCCGGGACATCTCACCTTCTGAGAAACCAGTCAGCTCTGCTGTTTTCAAAATCGTGGCTCCAGCCAGACGAACTCTAAAATATCATTTATTTCTTTCCCATTGTGATCAACACTATTAACGATTACTGACCAGCAGTATTCTTTAATAGTTGCCTAGAACACATGGTGAAGCATATCACCAATGACAAATTTTGGAACGGATTTGCCATCTAAGAATTCTCCATTATCAAAATATTTGGAAGGAACATTTACATTGGAATATACAGGAACATTTAAATATACAATATCAGTGAATATTGTATATTTCTCAGTGAGACACTTATGTAGATCTGCATAAATGTTCCTAATTCATTTGCCGGTATTAGTGGCTTTGTACATATGAGCATTTGAAATCGGCTAGATCGTTATAAAAACATTTTTGTTTAAAATACTGGTTATGTTGAGAAACCTGAGATAAACACTGTACTCGATTGAACCAAAAACACGTGCCCTGTATTTACAGTACGGATTGTATCGAGGAATGTCACTGGATTACTGAACATAGTTTATCTTAGTGACTAACCAAAACTTTGTTTAGTTCCGTGTCCGCTCACAATAATATTAGTATCAACACAGAGTGTCAGGGAATCCTACATTTTTTGTCTTTGTTTCATACATAATTAAATCACTTGAATTCCATTCAAATACAAAAATTAATTGACCAAAGTTAGAATTATTACATTGTTAAGTACACAGCACATTAGCCTACAATTTCATTAAGATACAGCATTTGAATAGACATTAGTTGTTAAGAATTAAAAAAAAATACGCATTTCAATATTTTCAGTTATTATAATCTTCAAATGGATTGGATTGTCCTGCAGACAGCACTTTGTGCACGCATGTCTTAAGTAATGCTAAATAAGAAGACAATCACCCGGACAAAAGATCATACCTCACTCTTAAATGAAACAATATCACATAACAAAAAACAAAAATTACATCCAATTTGAGTGCTTATTTATTTTATCTTGTTATTTTTGTTATTATAGCAGTTAAGGTTTTTGTCTTCACTGTTGATGTCACCATCTAGTGTCATGTGGTTTATTTTCAGTTGTCTAAGCCACGCTGTGGCTACTATTCTGTGTTTTACCAGTAACAGTCTCAGCACTGAAAGAAGGTTGAGGGTAACACCAGTCTGTCAATTACTAGTATGGATTTAAAAATAAAAATAAAATATAAACTGCTAAAGATAAACGACTTGCACAATCAGCAAAACATATGTGAAACATAAACCTACACAATAAATTTAGCATAGATCTTTTTTTTCATTCTTTCGCTTTTACTCACACTAGATATTCACAACACTTTTGAAGAAGGAACGAATAAAGTTTCGTGTTAGCACCCATATACATTCGCACTTCAGTCCCTGAAATAACTTCAAAAGTATAGATAAGCTTTATTGTTTTGTCTAATCTCTTGAACAAAACGGCATTTCATCCTTATCAGTATGTATAAACCAAATGAAGCTTATCTGGGAGAAGTTTCCTACGCCTCACAGCTGTGGGTGTTCACAATGTTTGTAGCAGCCCACTGTAGGCTGCTGTACAGTGCTCCTTGCAAGTAAAGTGTTCTTTATTGAGGATTTGTAAAACATGGGATGTTGCGGCTGCACGCTATACGTTTCAGTAATTACTGCAGTGTGCTTCACTATTGTGAGTATAATTTAATTTATGTCGTAGGTTATATCACATTTGTGGCAGTTGTTGCACTGACACATATGTTTTAAAATATACTTTGAAGCAACTATTTAAATAATGTGGGTTATGATGATCTCGAAGCAACTGCTTGTTCTTCGAACATAATATATTTTTTTTAATTAGAGTTTCACTCACTAGAGATTATAAATCTGTAGTGCGTTAGTAACAGTGGGTGGAGTATGAATTCTATAGAGACTATGGATTCTTCTGTAAAGGTAAATTTTAGAAAATTTTCAAACCTCCAATAAATATGGAGGCGGTTTCACAGAGAGATGAAATCACCTGCCATCTGAAGACGTCCATGCCTCTAGCAGGATTCGAATCCGTAGCTTATTGTTTGAAAGAGACACCATCTACTCTCCCAACCAGACCAACTTATGATTTAAGTGAAATGTTGTTTATATCCAAATGGCGTCTTGCTTCCAATGGATGCCGGTTTTGTATTCATCTAGAAACGCTTACTGATTACAGATGTTTGATGTCCACTCGAAATCGTTTGAACTCCCCAAAATAGTCACGAATGCTTCAATAGCTAAACAATTTTAGGCATGCACGTGTTTTTGTTGTACGAAAATAGTTCAAGCTAATAATAGTGACCAGTGGTGGCTCGTGGCTTGAAATCGTGGGGATGCCTGCAACTTTCGAAATATACATACACACTGTAAGTACAGTGTATACGTGTTTGGATAAAATATCAAAATTATGATAAAAATTAAAAAAAATTAAACATAAAATAATATTGCTTATTATCGATAAAATTATACAGTTTAGTATAATTCAAAATTACTTAAAAATAAAATCCTTTCTTCTTGTTTTGTTTTGAGCGAAAAGGTCAATAACTTTTTCTTTGATGTTTGTGTGACTGTTGAATCATTTTTTCTCCGTTGAAATCATCGCAAGTGCATTTATCCTATCCTGATTCATAGTGCTCCTCAAAAATGTTTTTATTCTCTTTAATGTTGAAAAACAGCGTTCAGGCTCTGATTTAGTCATAGCAATTGTCAAGAGAATTTTTATCAATACAGTAATTTCACTAAGAACACAATCTAAATTATTTTCTGTTATAAATTTAAACAAGTCAATTAATTTACAATAATCATGCACGTTGGGGTCTACTGTAGAATTACTCGAAGTTCAGTTTCAAGTTTTTCTTTGTTAATCATCGGATATGCTTCAGTGATCAATTTTATTTCTTCTGTAGGCAATTTATTCTTAAAATTAGCTAATTTATCCTTGTTAAATAAGTACCTAAAAAATAAATAAAATAAGTAAGACGGAGTAAACACGATAAGCACTACGAACACTACTACTGGCGCAAACTGCATATAAACAACAGTGGAACTGCGTAACGGACAGTGCCGCATTACGCTAATAGCTCGCATCTCATTATGATGTGCAAATGCTTGCGCGCGTAGCAATATGACACTGTAGTAAACACAGTGCTGCTAGCGTCCTTCGCCCTCCTAAAGTGCTACAAGATGGATTTTTATTATTTTTTATACAAAATAAGAGAATTTTATAGGATTGTTGATGATAAAATTAAATATTACAAGCAAATATAAATAAATTAAAAATATATTTATATATCGAGAAAAATTGGGGTGCTGCTGTTCCACAGTGCCGACATTGCGGAACAGTCGCCCCTGATAGTGACCCCATGACAATTATCCTACCAAATTAATGTTTGGGATTTTTAATATTTCTTTTTTTTTCATTAAAAATAACAAAGAAGGTTAAAAAATCCATTCTGCTTTAGTTTTCGTAAGCATTTTTTTTTCTTTTTAGAAAGACCAGTCATCCTTCAACTACAACGGAAATAAAAGTATTTCCAATTAGATTTAAGAAACTATCACCAAAATGCATAATAATATTCATTTATTTTTATGTGTGACAGTATCAGCATGCATCAAAAGAAATAACGACACATTATTTTATGATTAACTGAAATCTAAATGTTCAACATAAATTTGCAAAGTAGTAATAATCTTATTTCAAATTAATTTATGCAAACATTTCCCCCAAAATAATGCTAAAAGCACTTTTAAACAAAATAGTTCTAATCTAAACAGCATTTTAACCAATATTTATCCACTTTTAATAGTTGCAATTATGGATAACGTCCGTTATTATTCTATTACTGTTATTATCATTAATTAGTTTTATTACTGCTGTTATACGGGATATCAGATAAGCTTAATTTATCAAACCAACTTTCACGTTTACTACACCGACGTAAATAAAGGTTCACAGTTTTTATTTATTTATTCTTTTTAGGTCGTATAAAAGAATTGTTATGGTGTGGCATGAAATGGTTATTGCAAGTGGAAAAGTGTCTCGTGGAAATAACTGGTTGAAAATGCCTTTTAGACTGGAATATTCATTTTAATTGATGCCAAAAGAACGAATGTAAAAAAAGAAACACAAATGTTGAATAAATTAAATGAAATAAGTTTATTACTATATAGAATAAAAGACAAAAGGCTATTTTTCTGGCAACCTTAATAACAATAATAATAATATTATTATTATTAATTTTTAGTTCTTAGAGTTTCACGCACTGGCAGATAAACATCAAAGGATTTGTATCCCCTTCATTATAAGTTTATTACTATTTTGGAGTTATACATTAAACGAAAGGCCATTATTGAATACTAAGCTAATCAGGAAGGCATTGGTTCCAACACCTTTCTTGTATAAATCTTGAGTTGTAGAACGGTTCCATTTCTACAACTAGAAAGATCTCTATACGAGCATTTCAACTGAAGGTGAGTTAGCCAGTCATATAGCGAGGTGGTTGAATTCATTTTCTTCATCGAAACTTTGGTTTCTTTCATCTCGCAAACCAGGCAAACCGATCAGAGGACGAGAACAGACTGTTAGCAGAATAACATACTGTCCTCATAGCCTTAGATGCGCCGATACTAATTACAATCTAAAAAACCAATCATCCAATTTTTAATTATATTTCGCAATGCGTGTTAAAGCTTAATGAACAAAATTTCACACAGATCGATCGTGACAGAAGTTATGATGATAGAGATATAAAAAGGATCTACGTTCTGAATAGACGTTCACACAAACATTAATCTAATCTTAATTAAAATTTTGTGTCTACGATGTCTATATTTTACAACTCTGGCATAAAAAAATGATTCGATCTGAACAATAAACCATAGAATAGCGTCTCTCAATACGTCTTTCATAGTTAATAAAAATATCTTTTAACTTTCATAGCAAGACAAGCTACACTGAGTCAGGAAACTAGTGCAGAAAAGTGGATATCATTAAAGAGCGAGGTGCCAAATATATGAGTTCCTCAGAGGAATTATCTTGGGACTCATTCATGCATTACTACAGCCGGAAGTGCGATCCAACTTTTTTCCCCACTCTTCCAAAGTCCAATGGTATCCTTCGGATACGCAAAGTATAAGCGTAGTCGTCGACGATTCCTCTTGATTAAGAGCCTCCTTCCTAGGTCCATGCGGAAAAGAGTACGTTGTATTGTGGTCTGGGAAAGCACAGTCTTTCATCGCCTGGTTAAATTCCATTGTAATTTCGTAAGTCGCGTTTACGTACATCTGCATAAAGATTTCTAATTCAGTGGCCGGTGTGTACAACATATGGAATTACATATGATAGAACATGTAATGAATTTTATAAGTCCTGAAGTGATGAGATAAGAAATAAATATAAAATGCATTTTATAAAGAATTTAACAAAACTTGAGAGTAAATCAAAAGTAATGATCATTGTAGCTAGAGATTTAAATGTACGAATTGGGAACCAGATAATGCCAGGAATATGCCACGAATTTAACGAACTAGTGCAGAATAAAAACAAAAATATTTTATTATTGATTTGTACAGATAATAAATTCAGAAGAAATAACATTTTCTACCAGAATAAAGAAAACAATAAAATATCATGGAGAAATAACTTTGGAAAAGTATACACAACAGACTAATATAAACAGAGACAACAGAACTGAAGAAATAATTGATAAGGTCAGTACTGGTTTGTTAAGGGGAGTTCTTATTTCGATAATCTCGTTAACTTTATGATAAAGCAATAAGTGTGGTTAATGAGGGAAATGCACACACTGTAATTTCTTTTAGAGTTTGCAAAGGCATTTGATAGGGTACTACATGAGAAACTGATATTTAAGCTGCATCGTATGCGTTTGGATATTAGGTTGGTGGAATCGATTAGCAATTGTCTAATAGATATCAAAGGGTCGTGTATGGAGGGGCAATATCGGGGAAAAGGAGTTACCAATAGAGTTCCACAGGGCCCTGTGCTGTGACCACTACTTTTCAACGTTTATATCAATGATATATCACTGAAATTCAAGGAGATATTCAGTTGTTTGCCGATGACGTGAAACTGGGGAAGGTTATCGAGAGTAATGCTGATGTAGTGGCTCTTCAGGAGGATCTGAATAAGCTGGAAATGTGGGAAGATGCCTGGGGATATCAGTTTAATGTTACTAAATGTAAAGTTTTGAATTTTGGGATCTGCAGATGAGATACTATATACTCTATATGTGGAAGTAGGCTGGTGGAAGTTGAGGAAGCACGGGATCTTGAGGATATGGTAGATTGAAATTTGAAATTTAAGGGGCATGTTTACATAGGTAATTAAGACAATTCAAAGGATTGCCGTAACATTAAGACGAACATTAATTAGCAATGAAATGGTAGTAATTTCATTGTATAAGGTCCTGATCAGGCCACATCTGGACTACTGCACTCAAATCTGGTTACCGTGGTTCAGAGACAATGAAAATACTTTGGAGAAGGTGCAAAGACGGTTGACAAAAATGATTTCAAGACTGTGGAATGTAATAAGAATGCTATAACATTACGAGAACACCAGAGAGATGTTTCAGATAGTGGAAAATAAGGAAGTAAAAAGAACTAGAAGTCATCCTTGGAAACTGCGCAAGGAAGTGGTGAATGAAAGGGTGAGAGATATTTTTTTACCTGAAGATTGGCTGGTGAGTGGAATGCATTGCCCGAGTATGTTGTGAATGCTAAGAGTGTGAATGAGTTTAAGCTTCGGTTGGATAAATATGTTACAGGGAGGAGAGATTTTCCGTAAGTCTGTGGACTTTTGTAATACTCGTATACATATTTCACATTCTAATGTAATATAATGTATGCTTCTTATATAATGTATGTAATTTTAATGGTATAAACCAGTAGTTCTTAACCTTTTTTTTTTCCTGGTGCCCCTTTCACTTATTTGTATGGCCTGTCGCCCCCTGCTCAATTTTACACTCGGCTAATGATTCAATAAAATAATTATAATATATTATTAGCAAACCTATATTACTATAAACATATTTGAACCGATAGTTAGTTAAAAATTAATGACTTTGATACAAATTAATTTTTACTCAAAAAAGATGTAAACTTACTCTATTTAATAAGCCAATCATTAATGACTACCCTGAGCCTGATGTGATCCTGCTAATCTTTCAATATCAGGTTCGATGTTCGACAAACGAAGTCGCAAGTCTCTTCTTTCACTAATTTGCAATCTATTTCGCTGCTTAGCTAACAATTGCAATACGACGCTGAATCCTTTCTCGATCAAGTATGAAGAAGGAAAAGCAATGAGCAGTAATTTTATTTCTTGCCAAAGCCGAGTATACTTGCATTTCTTGTTTGGTCAGAATCTTTCATATCCACGCTGTTGAAATGGTACTTGAGCTTCAAAATCATTTTCAAGTCAATAAATTCTTCATACAAATCTGGATACACAGACGTGGCATCAGAAAGAAATGGATTTATGATTCGATTAGGTATTTTAAGCTCATCAAAGTCTTTGAATCTGATCATAAAGTCTTCGTTCAGTGTTAGAAGATGGGAACAGTAACAATCCAAATCTGTATCTAATATTAAATCATCATCCATTATTTGTAGATTTGGGAACCACAGAAAATCTCGTCTTGCAAAGCTCTGCTTGTAGAATGTCGTGAAAATCATTAAAGTGTCGCAAACAGTCAGTTTCTATTTGAGAGCCATCTAACTTCAGTGTGAAGCAAAAAATTTCTAAATTTTGTCTTTAATTCGCGAAAGTACTCCACATAATTTTTTGCCTTATTTGGATGCTTTGATTTTAAGTGCTCAGTCATTCTTGAAGGCTTCATTCCTTCCTTTGAGAACGTTTTTTCACGTATTAAGCACATTGGTAACCGTCATTATTTATAGCGGGAATAACTCCATATTTTAAATATGAATACTGACAACACTTTCTTTTTTCACTCATTTGTAATAGCCCAAATTAATGATTTTCAGTGTAGAAAATTCTGACCAAAAATGAGCCCAGTTAATTAACTTTCAAAAATTCTAAAAAATAAGTAGCGAATAAATTTGAACAGTATTGCCAGACATACAATATTCTGAACAGTGTTCTCAGACATACAATATTCTGAACAGTGTTCTCAAAGATACAATATAACCAACCAATAACTATACCAGTACAATAGAACCAACCATCATCCCTTACAGGGGTGCAGTTGGTTCCAATGGTTCCCATCTAGCGATGGTAAAAATTTCAAAAATGTAACATACAGATTAATAAGATGAACGGAAAAAAATGTAAGGTTAAACTATTACAAGAAGAAGAAAGCATTGAAGATTATATCAACAAAGAATAAAAGAACATATTAACAGAAATTTGATGAAAACAAGTAACTGAAGCAAACCTAGCAAACGTTTAAAAATAATTATATAAGCAAAGTGGATATTAGATCAATTGGAATTAGATCAACAGCAATTGGAAAATAGTTTAATAAAAATTAGAAATAGAAAAATGTAGACATATAGACAATTGTTCAAAATAGAAGGAAGAGGAATAATATTTCAGCTAACTAAACTATTAAAATATTTTTGAAAGAAACACCACATGAATGGAGAAAAAACATTACAATGGCATTTTATTTTTTAAAAAAAGGAGATAAAACAGATCCAAATAATTATAAATGGATTAGTCTGTTACTACCCACTTTAAAATTCTGTGCAAAAACTAACTTAAAATTATAAATGAATATCTGATATTAAATGACGAACGACAAGGCTGAAAGATCATGCACAGGTGCAATATTTGTAGTGAAAATAAATAAAAAGGCAAAAGAATATAACACTCCAGTTTTTTGTTTTAGAGATCTACATAAAGCATTCGACAGTATAAAATTACAAGATATTTTAAATACAACAGAGAAAAGAAAAATAAAAGTACAGCTTATTGTATAGATAATAAATGCATAATAAGTTCCTGCAATAATGAAGCAAAAGGATTAAATGAAGAATGGAATTAGACAGGCCGGTCTTAAGTCCATTAATGTTCACTAGTTCACTAGCATAACGTGAAAATTGAAAGAAGAAAAATAATATTTCAGTTAACTAAACTATTAAAATATTTTTTAAAGAAACATCAATGAAATAAAAACAGAATTAAATGATAAGAAGTTAAATGGAATAAAAATTGATAATTATATACTTATAATTATATTATTATATATATAATTATATGATAAATATGATCAGCTATGTAGATAACGTAGTATCGGAAGCAGACAGAAGATAATTTACAAGGGAAAACACTCATTTCCAACAAAGTTGCCAAAACTATGATATGCAAATATCAACAGAAAATTTAAAACAATTGTGAATTAGTAGGGAACCAATCAAGTGTGAAGTACAAAAAAAACAGAAAACTAATCGCACTAGTGATGGCTTTTAAATACTTAGGAATTCAGATAAAGTCAAGAGGATCAGCAAAGAAAAAAACACATTAAAATTGAAGGCAAAAAGGAATTTTGGATGTTCAAACAGAACAATATACGGAAAATAATAATTTAAATATTGTAAATAAGACAGGTGTATATATAAAAATATAATAAGGCCCGTTTTAACTTATGCGCCTGAAAGAAGAGTTGAAACTGTTAAGATCAGTTAAACACTACTGCAAAAATGAAAACAGATATAAAAAAAAAGAAGAAAGAAAAAGGAAAGAAAAATGCCAATTACAGTAACTCTAGATTGTATATGCCTTACAAAATGTATTTTTGTCTGCTGACTACGAGTGTGTTCTCTGGCTGTTTTGGGAGAAGAAGATTTCGCTTGTTTGGGAAGGAATATAAAAAAGAAAAAGGAAAAACTTGCTACCTCTCTCTACGAGATTGGTTAACCCAACTTTCAACCCAAAAAGCGGTAATTAAAGTTCTAGAAACCCACTTCTGTGGGCGCCTCCTAACACAAAGTATTAGGAGGTATACCAGAAATAGATTCTGTTATCTATACGATCCTTTCTGCATCAAATACAGTACATGTGTAGTTGGTGAAGCTATAAGCTTCGCCAACTACATTTGGTAAAAATCTTCATCCAAAAGGCTTACATCTGAGAGATGTCGATGGTTTAATGACGTCTCTCTGATTCAAACTGTAGAGTCATCAATGTACACTCTTCACTGTGTACATTGGATTATGTTCTGAGTTAAAAGCACTGCCATTCAACTCCTGGTTAATTGCCGCTCCACAATTTTTCATCTATGAGTTTGCCAGGAGAGACCTGCGTTTACGACGATCATCGCTGAAACGTGGGCTGTAGCCGTAGGTCCGACTGCTGTTGTTCCCACTGTAGTTTTCCAAGAACAACAGCAGTTGTTCTTGGAAAACTACAGCACTCAGGAACAGCACTGACAGTTTCAAGGATACTGCCACCCTTCAGCTGATATCCTACAGTGATGCCTTTTTCGAAGTCGGCAAGATCATTTCCCTTGCACATGTCGATCAGCAACTTCAAATGAACAGTACGTCACTTACCTCCAATATCATGAATAATGGCTTTCTTCGTAATATAAATAGCACCTTACCAGACACAATAGCTATTTTAATATTTTGACTGGAGCGTGTATATAAATACTCCAGTTATGAAAGCTATTCGCATGATTGAGAGCAGAGTCTCTCCATAGCCAATCAACAGACCATGGGTTTGAATTACCCTGTATCATGGATGTTTGTGAATGTCTCAGGTTACAGTATGAATTTCATTGCCTGTAGAAGACTAGCGCTGCTTATTTGAGTTGAAATAACTCATAAAAAGTTCCGTTTAGCGATCTCGTCAACAAGGAACTAAATTATCTAAACTTCATCGCAACCATGATATTAAATGTTCCTCATGGGGTGGGGATTCACATAAAAAAATGAAGTTCTTTGAGCTCTGATTAAGAATCAAATACTAATATTTTATTGTTATTTTTATATGTTACTCTTAAAGATTGTACGATGATAGCGAATTCTGTTTGTGATCTCAGCAAAGTCAATAAACTGCATATGTTAAATCGTTCGGAGTATTTACCTATCTAAGCATATTTCTACGAATCAAAGTATCTACATAGATTTGACATAAATGTCAAATTCTGTAGATACTACTGCGATCGGCGTTATGCTCACAGTCAACAGTATGTGAAATGCATATGTTCACAATAAGGGGAAGAAATTTTTGAATTTCCGCAATAGAGAAATTTTACTGTCTAAAACTGGAAAAAAGATCTAATAAAGTTCTTTCTGTAAAAATGAAACTTTTATTATATCTCTTTAAAAATACAGAGAATATTTTAATGTCCTGTATTAGAATTCTATATATCATCAAGATAAACTATTTAAATCGGTCTTATCATCTGAGCGATAAAAAAAAATGCATAGCTATGTTTCCTACTAATCAGGCTGCTACGAGCTATGAAATCGAGAGTCGTTTTGTATGTATTTTCTGAGGGTGACTAAGTAACATACTTCGATCTTTGTTAATATTTTTTTGAAATATGTTCCTCTTCGTTATATATCTAGATTAGCAATTTAATCTAAACAGAACAGCAAAAATGCCGTACGTGCCTTTGTTTATCTCTAACTGTCATTTGTAACACGGTGCCGAAAGTCGTGGGATTTCTAACAGCAGATAGTGTCACAATAAATATTCCTGGCAGTTTCTCGCATTTAGTCGTGTGCACAATAATATAAAATTTGAACTTTGTTCGCATTTTATCAGAAGACTTTGTCTCTCCCCCCTTTTTTGTTATTTTTTACCGTTCCAAATAACACAGCAAAAGCAACTCGAAAAAATGGAAAAAAAAAGTGGAAACGTATTAGTAAAGCTACCTTGATTTATTACTTTGAACGAAATCACAGTTTAAATCACAGTTTATTTATCTAGCTAGATTCCAGCCAGAGTAGGCAAAGGTGGGAGTTAAAAATTACATAAAAATTTTAAAATGCGGATTGAACTTATCTAATAAAATGACAGCATTCTGCGTATTTAGTGCGGAGAAGCGAAACAAAAATCGAACAAAGATCAATTGCAAGGAACTATATATTTTTCAAAGTAAGTTTAAAAAAGTAAAAAAAAAAAATAATCAACGAACACTTTGGCACAATCGGTTCTATATGTAAGAGTACACTATAGAAGCTATATTACTATATAAAAAGTGGATATGTATGTATTTATTTCAGGTGATTTATAAATTTGTTATAACACTTAAAACGTTTACATTTAATACTAATTAGTTACATTTAATATATAGTTTACTCTATGATTCTACGCATGATATATTATTCTATGATATTAATTATTTAAATATATATGAAATATGAATTAATATGAAAAATATGTTTCACATATTATATATCAACAAATCGATATTTGAGCTAGGATACTGAAACGGCATAGAGCTTGAGCCACCTTTGCTACTAGCTTCTCTGTAGCTACTGCTTCAGAGTGATGCATACAGTGAGATAAATCCTGATGGGGGAGAGTACAAGCTTTTGCTTTCCCTCGTTCGGTTTCAGAATGGATATATTTCGTAATGAGATAGGTTGGAATTATGGAAGAAGCAACTAAGACTAATGAAGATCATAAAACATCAACAACTCTCTTTTGCACACAATAAATGGACCTTCAGATTAAACAACATTAGAAACGAACGTTACAAAGTGCCTTCTTTCTACTGCTACCAATCACACCGGAAATACGATACTATCATCAAATTGTTGATGGGGGGGGTGTAGAGGATGATTATGATAGTAGTACACGAAAAAGTTACATCATTACAGTCCTCCGATCAACAATTTTCCTCCAAATTAATCTATTATCTATCAAGACTCCAATATATTATGAGATCTTATATTCAGGTCTTTTAAAGCACTTTTTACTTTATCAATTCAACTACATCTTGGTCTTCCTCTGGGTCTTTTTCCTTCGAACCTGGCAGAGAACACTTGTTCTGCTAATCTTTCCTCTCCCATTCTGTTTCATTGACAATACCACCTGAGATTAGCTCTGCTAACACATTCCTGAATGCTATCAATGGCGAGTTCTTTCCTAATATCCTCATTTTTGATGTGATACTGCCACTGATGCCATTCGTTCACGTCATAATCTTTCTTAGAGGTCTCATACCAGAGGTCTCCAGTCTTTAATCAAGTGTTTTATTTCTAACCCAGCTCTCAGATAAATAAGTTAAAATAGGTTTGAACACCAACTCTGAATACAGCTAATTTAGTATTTTGACTAATTTCTCTCTTATTCCATATAAATTTATTCAGTTGACTTACTACCATACCAGTTTTATTGATTCTGTTGTCTATTTCCATATTTAATTTACCATCTTCACTAAAAATCGTACCTAAGTAGCTGAAATGTTTTACTTGTTCCACAGGTTCACCATTCAGGATACAGTTGAGGTTTTGAATGTTTCTGCCTATTTTTATTCTTTTTGTCTTGTTATTGCTGATTTTCATACCAATTTTATTACAACAGGTATTCAATTTAGTCAGGGAATCTTACATACTTGTACTAGATTTATCCAGAAGTATAACATCATCTGCATTAAGTAAAGAGCTAAGATTAACAACCTCCAATTCTGATATCAGGTTTAACAGCACTTTGCTTCATAATGTGATCCATATAGATAATGAATAACAGCGGAGATAATGTGCACCCTTGTCAAATCTTATTTTATCTCAAACCATCTTCCTGTACCTCCTTCAAGTCTAACTGCTGTAAGTTAATAATATATACTCTCTTAAACAGAGAGTATATATTATTTGTTATAATGTTCCAAAAATTGGAACATTATAACAAGGTCCAGTTTTGATACTCTCGACACCCCTGGTGTCAGAAGCATCAAAACTGGACCTCTGCAGAGTGGACCAAAGTCGTGTGGTCTGATGAATCGCGTTATCATTTGTACCGAGCTGACGAGAAGGTGCGGAGATGTGGCGTCGGAGGCCATGGCCCAGTCGCGCCAGGTCGGCTCTATTCAAGGAGGCAGTGATTCTATGATCATTTGGGGAAGCCTGCTCATGTAACACAATACCCCTTTAGTGTGTCGGGGGCAGTATTTAAACGTAGCAAGCTAACAGAATGTGATGGCTAGTCACCTACACACTTTCATGGCCTTCGCACATCCTGGTCAATGGTCTGTTTCAGCAGGACAATGCGCCACCCCACTGCGCCGCAGCAGCCACCCAGGCATGGTTCGAGAAACACTCATCTGAGTTTGGGACCATCCAGTGGTCCTCAAGAGTCCCGGATTTAAATCCTATGGAATCTCTCTGGGATGCCATAGAGCGAGACATCCGATCCATGTATCCGGGACCAACGTCCAAGGCAGAGTTATGAACAACAATACAACAGGCATGGTTTGAATTACCTCCAGCAACTCTCAGGCATTTGGTGGAGTCAATGCCTCGGAAAGTACATGCTGTTAGTCGCGCTAGAGGATCGACATGCTATTAGATAAGTATCTCTAATGTTTTGTCCATTGACTCTATACAGGGAACACTGCGGAATAGTCATGTTGCATACGAACACATGCTTTCATCCTCCCTAATATCTCTAGTTTCTCTGATTTTACACTCCCACACTCTTACTAAGCAAAACTTCCTCCAAACATCTAACTCCAAAACTATTTCAATGTAGTCCTTTCGTCCATCAAATTCACTTCATACATCAATAAATTGCACACCATTCCTCCTACACATTTCATTGACTCATCGGCAATCATGGCCCTTCTTCTCAGTTCTGTTCTATCATACCAAGGCAGCAAACTCACAGTCTTTACTTTTTTTTTTGGTCTTCCTTTTCGCTTTCACTAACAATTCTTTCACATCTTCTCTCATTGCATATTTCTCACCTTCATATCATTTGTGCCAACCAATACAATCAACTCGTTTGCTTCATTCTTCTGTATACTTACAATGTCACTAATATCCTTTATCATTGCACTTGAGAATCATGCTTTCTCGATCTCTCGCACTTTCATGCTTTTCCCATTTTCCCACTCTTTGTTTCTTTCATTCTCCGTCGTTCTATATCACACGACAATCCTTTCTCCAGTCGCTCGAGCTCAAGCTTTGTCCTGTATAGGACAAAGCATGAGCTCTGTTCTGTATAGGAGTCCCCGCAAGCGTGCAATTTCTTTCCACACTAGCATCTTATCATCCATGCATATTGTTCACTGCTTTCACTACATTCTCCGCAACACTTTGACAATCCTGCCTTATATCCTTATTATCAGTCACTTCATTCTTTCGCGATTCGCATTTCTTATATTTGACACAAGTTGTTCATTCTTGCTCTCGTACCACAAACCATTCACTCTCAACGAATATATTAAACACACACTATATTGCCCTAAATCCCGTACATCAGTCAACATCGATGTCTTGGTCGCCATTTTTCTCGTATGCTTCGGTGCCATAACGAAAAACACGTTTCGTTCGAAAAACACGTTAATAATAGTTGACTAAACAACAAGGCCAAAAATAAACAAAATACCATCAAATATATATATATATATATATATATATATATATATATATATATATATATATATATATATATATATATATATATATATATAACATCGCTAATATCTAAGAAAAAAATTGTAAAAAAAACGGGACTTTCAAAATTCAGAGAGATAGACATCTGGTACATAACATGCCATTTATCACTATTAGGCGAACAACAACCTATTTGGTTTATTGATGTGACAATACCAGAGGATAGTAGGATAGAAGAAAAAAAATGCATGAAAAAAGTGACCAAATATACAGGTCTGGAGATTGACATTACGTTCTTGTTCCAAAGTCACGACTTTGCAACAAGAATGCAAGTTCTAGTTGTCATAGTAGCAATATCAAGAACATTTATGAAACATCTGAAAACGTTGAGCCCCGCAGATATAACATTATCTCAACTCCAGAAAACGGCACTTTTAGATACATCTAATCTCACATTTTATCACTATATCTTCTCGATTCTTAGGCTTTTGGATAAGGCTGAAATTAGACTCATTTGCCAATCAAAGATTTTATTATACTGTTTCATTTAAATTAAGGGGATATTAAATCCCACATAGTTTTAAAACCGAATAAGAAACTCAAAGATTGGAATCAGAGAGTTTCTTGTCGAATATAGTAAACTATAAAGTATCTAAAGTATCGGCTAACACTTAGCGTGAGCTAATGCAAGTGACCCTAGTATGTAGTACAATACCGGACGACTCGTTGCAAAGGTGGGGAAAGTTCAGATCGCTATTCTTAGGTATTTTCCATAATGTAAAAACACATTTCCTAGGAAATGTATGCTGTTATTACATTACATTATGGAGGGAGATCACTACCCAGACCGGTTTCAGCCTTTTTTGAGGCTTCATCAGTGAGTAGCTAGACCTAATACCAAAGAAAAGAACTTATATACTCTGCGATACGAGTTTCCAAACAGGTGCAACCATTAAGTTACTTAAGTATAAAGAGCTAATAAGCTTCATTTCGGCAATGAAAATTGTTTTCATTGCCGAAATGAAGCTTATTAGCTCTTTATACTTAAGTATACTGTTTCATGTTTCTTTTTACTCTTCAACTATGAATCTGTTAACTGAATATACAAATAATAATAATAATAATAATAATAATAATAATAATAATAACAATAATATAGAAGCATGTGACTTTGCTAGTACATGAATATGTTCCTTTGTTTTTTTCAGTGGGAAGCATTATACGGAATATCTTGGACCTCAGCAGTGATATCAATAATAGTAGTTGGTAGTAACAATACAATTGAGACCACTACAACTGTAACAAGTACAAGTGAGAGCAGTACAATTGTAACAAGTACAAGTGAGAGCAGTATAACTGAAACAAGTACACGTGGGGACAATGCAAATGAGAAGAGTTTTAATTTCTATGAAGCATACCAGGAAGAAAAAATAGAATCTTCTGGTAAGTAAATAATTCGATATTTTATAAATGTAATGCATTTCTGATTTTATGGCGTTACTATAATCGCAAGAGTGAAAACCTCTAATACACTGTTATGATCTGTGAACCAAAGGTTAGGTAAGCCAAGAATTCTCTCTCCTCATAATGTTCTGTGCTCTGTCCAAAGATTCTGCTCTCTCCTAATTATGCCACATCAAGCGTCTAATATTCTCGTAATATGAAAAGCCAAACAGCTATTTTTTTCTGGCGAGGTTGATAAGGCTATTTTTTTTATCTCCTTAACTAATTCTCGTAATATTTTCAGATGCTTATACGGAAGTAGTTTTATAAATATTTATGAGACGGCTTGATTTGGAGCCTTATACGAATAAAGATGGCCTAACGAATGCTTTATCCACTCGTTTGCCAGAGATAAATGCTGGCTTCACCCATATTATAAAATTACAGTAATGGTTTTTATGATTATCAGTTCGTGTTTGTGACCATATTTTCTATTAGAAATGACTGTTTATTCGGAGAATTTCCTTGAGGCGATCGTAACACTGATGCCTTTTGAGTTCGTTCCGTCTTTAGAAGACTGGCGAATTAATGTTGAGCCTAACACTTCAATCGAAAAGTAAAAAACTGCCTTCCTGGAAGATGATAATGTTTAGATATTGCATAGATTTGTCGTTATGATTTAAAACGAAAATAATAAATTAAATAAAGAAATATTTCATAAGAAAAAATTAATCTGAAATCATTGACCACATTTAGATAATCATATTATTTCAAATAGTTCGAGAGATGTAATTCGACAGTTCATTTTAAGACAGGACACGACTTGGACTACTCTCTTTGCCATAGCAAATGCTAATTGAATAGGAAATTGTGAAAAAAAAATTAGCCCAATCTAAATGCGTCAGTATCAGCAATAACAATTTACTTCTTTTGCATATGTATGTTATGTTTTCTCTTCACGTTAACTTTGGCATTTCATATTGGAACATGGCGCTACCAAAGGCTAATCCATGCACATAGTAGAAATCTTACGAGCACTTCCATAATTATTATTTTTGTTCCTTTTTTCCGAACTGATTTCCTATTATGCTACTACTCCGGTGCCCAACAAGTACCAACTTTTCATCTTTATTAGATATCCTCTAAAGCAGGGATTCTCAATCTATGGTACGCGTTCCACTGGTGGTACGTGAGCCACTACCTTACTGATGCATCTAATATCTTGAATTGAATATAGTGGTACGCCACTGGAAAAGGTTGAGAAGTGAAAAAGTACAAAAAATTCTCCTATTTCTTCTGTACCTGTGAAACCACAGGCGCAAATAAGTCTTATTTTTCAATTTCCTATTTTGAAATTTGTCCACACATTACTCTAATTGAAAATGGCTTCCATTAAAGAAATTTATTAGTTCGATGGTTATTGGGCGACAATCATCTACATGACAGGACAGATGGATGACAGCAACTGGTTTGCTAGGAGAAAACTCTTTTAGGTCAAAGTTTAAAAAGACTTTCTTACATGTAAGAAAGTCTTTAAATGAAAAACGTTAAATAACTGTAAAATGTCCAGGTTGGGTCCAAGTTTGAGAAGATTTTTTCGCACAGAAAATAAAATATTATATGATAAAAAGAAAATTAAGTAATTATAAAATGATCATCAAGACTTAAAAGTAGGTCAGAAGATGATATATGTAATTGGCTGTCGCCCAAATGTCCTATTATATAGTTGTTCGCGAACTAAACTGATATTCACATTTAATTGAACTCTACTCTTCTTCTAATAGTTCGACTTCATTTCCTTTGATACTTCATCCTTTCTGATCTTTTCCTTCTTGAGAGAAAACTGAAAACAGACAATTGCGCAAAATTGACTTCTTACTTTCTTCCCGTCAAAATAGTGAGGGACTTGTATAATCGTGCGTTTCTCAGGTGTCCTGATATCTAATTGAAGTGTACCATCTTAAGTCAATATAGAATACAACGTAAAGTCTCAAATAGCCAGTCCATACACGTTCACCCTTAAGGATAGTCTTCTGCCATTAACTTCGTTGGTAAAAAAAAAGCACGCTAAATTTAAAAAAGAAAATCCTCATATTTCAGGGCACATTATGATTTTTATGATGTTAGTAAATAATTCGATATTTTATAAATGTAATGTATTTCTAAAATGATGATCTAGAACTGCGTTCAAAGATCGTCATTTTTGATGATGCTCCTGGACAGTTGTCATCAATTATCTAGCGTGCCCGCACGCACGCACGCACACACGCACGCACACACACGCACACACACACACACACACACACACACACCATTTACCACTGCATTGCCTTAGTTTATATTTGACTATTTCCCTAAATCTCTCTCTCTCTCTCTCGTGTGTGTGTGTGTGTGTGTGTGTGTGTGTGTGTGTGTGTGTGTGTGTGTGTGTGTGTGTGTGTGTGTGTGTGTGTGTGTGTGTGTGTGTGTGTGCGTGCGTGCGTGCGTGCGTGCGTGCGTGCGTATAGAATAATTAGCCTTTTTCTCTGTGAGGCAAAGACTGGCTCCATCCCTAAATGTGAATCTTGTTCAATGAGTTTAAGGTAGTCTGATGAACCATTAACAGTAAATAGCACACAAAATAGCAGAGAAAAATTATAATTGAGGCCATTATAAATAGCATAAATAAATGCAGACGTTACATTTCTACCCTTTTTCATAAGTATTTTGCCCTTACAGTGATATTCTGGATAGCAGTGATACTTCTACTCATAAATGTCATCTGGATCTTTTCAGCCATTTGCCTCAGTAGAGGAAACAAGGTGAGTATTTTTTTTTTACGAAGTGCGAAATTAATTACTTTTGTCTTAAAGTACACAAAGAATGTTATTGTACATAAACGATTACAGATTAATGTGGTTCTTATATCCTTTTTGATTAGGGATCCCAGATACATTGGAAAAAAATACGGGACACTTATGACTGAGGGTGAAAGTTTAGTATGTGCTTTTGTACTTGTACTAGTTCGAGATGCAGATTTATGTCTTTTCGTAGCATTGTGCTGGGTAATGTTTGACTTTCCGCCATGCTCGACACTAAACAAGCCACCACAAACCGTACACTCCACTTTATCTGTCTCACCCAATTTAGTAGATTTTTTTTAATAAAAACGGAAATTGAGTTTTTAAAGCGGTCTGTATAATCACACTTCCTTTTCGGCATTTTAAACGTTCAACAGGGGCCAGAGGAGAATTGAAAAAAACATACATTTTAACAGCAGCCGTAGAGTAATTAATACTCTGCAGCACCAACCTGTTTCTCTCGTAGCAAGCTTCTAAAATGACGTCGGCGAAGTGAACCATTCCGTGCTATTTAAAGCTGAGCCAATATCACGGCACACGCCAAAATGTCAATGTACATGCGCACTGTTCTAACGAACTTATCATTGTTGCAGTGTTGCCATCACTCGCCTTGAGAAAATAACAACGCGTCTACGAGAGCGATGTTTGTAATAGATTTGAGATTGTAACTCATCGATTTTGTTTTTTCAGACTTGAACTGTAAAATACAGGACAAAATGCTGTCCCGAAGAGTTTTCTCGGGACAACGACACGCATTAGCCAAAAACGGGAAGATCCCGTATTTTGCGGGACGTCTGAGATCCCTATTTTTGATAGAGATCTATAGAACTAGACAAAAGATATCATAAAAAGCATTACGCTCCACAAATTTCTCATACTTTCATTGAAGATCTACTGAATCAGCAAAGCAATTGTTGAATCTTACTTATAAATAAATCCATACATTTATTTTAATCAAACCCCCAAAGACAGACAGCCGTCTATATCCAAGACATAAATGAATAAAACGCATTAATAAACATGTTATTAATGTATATAACTTTTTAATATATTGTGTCCAATCCAAATGTGATTAGCGGATACACAAAGTTTATCATCAACTGGTGAAAAACCAGCAACGTGCTTATCGGAGGCTCCTGAACAACCTGTCACTGTTGTTTGGTCACTAGATATGAGCCTTTGACTTCTATTTCTTTCTTTCTCTCTCTCTCTCTCTCTCTCTCTCTCTCTCTCTCTCTCTCTCTCTCTCTCTCTCTCTCTCTCTCTCTCTCATCTTACTACATGAAGTGCAATTCCTTCAGTTTAAAATATAGAACGTCTTCCAGTTGATGGTACAGCAGTAAAGCAATTAGCCGGCTGGTTGTCGCTGCATAGTTACAAAAAGCTCTTGATGATAATTCACCATGGTCGAGAATCCTGCTTCCATTTTTTTCTTCAGAGAGAGAGAGAGAGAGAGAGAAAGAGAGAGAAAGTCTGAGTAGGAATAATATTTAGAAAAGGTGTATTGTCGAGGCTATGTTATGCAAATGACTTGTTTTTGAGTCTATTTAACCACACTTGTGTGCCCCTTGTTGTAACTTTTCTCCTCTAACACCATGAAAGCAACATATAAATAAATATAGTAACTCTAGATCATGAAAAACTTCCCGCTGAAAAAAAAAACGTATTGTATGTTATTGCTATTTAATTATTATCGATCTCAATTGTCTCTTTCGCTCTCGCCTGCACCTGTAGGACTAATACGTGAAAAATATCATTGACATTTGAAAATTTTAAGTGTACATAGATTTCTACAATATTTAGATTCTGATGTTTTTATTGTTTACATTTACTGTTTTGGTAGAGCATTTGCGTACTTTTTTTTATCTATTAGATTATTAAAATGTTCACTGCTTTCGACTTACCAAACTCTAATGTAATACTACCAATGAGCGGATATCAATATTGAACCGGAAATTTGACCCATCATTTTTCCAGAAAGAAACGTAAAAGTGACCATATATTGTGCACCAGAATCGCACTAACATTTTCAGGAGGATCATTTAGGAAAGTACAATATTCTCGTATCTAAATACGCAGAATAATTGTATTAGCAGAAATTTCATGGACGAACTGTGGCCTACAAACCTATGACGACGAACGTCGATTTCACTGACTGTTAACCACCTTACCGGCCGTTATGGATCAAATACGCATCTGCATACGCTTCGTATCCATCATATATTTCATTGTTGTAACAATGGTATTATAATTTTAATAAGCACTTCGCATCCATGATAACGTGAACGTCTATAGACGTCTTGGCCGGTAGCGTGGAAAACAAATAGACTTTAGAGTAAGACCGTGCTCTCTGGAGAAACGATTCTTGCTGTTATTTTCTTCAAATAGAGGAGTATCTTAAGCTGGTTGAAGTGTTTTTCGAGAGAAAAACACTTCAACCAGCTTAAGAACTGCAATCCAAACACATCGAATTTTTGTTAATATGGGATACTTTTTATGGTGTGTAGCAGTGAACTGATGCTGTGACATATTGACTACCAGTGTGATGATGTAATTTAGCACCAAGGAACTATTCAGTTGAACAATGCTGTCCCAAAGCAGATGAAATGGTCAGTGAAAATCCCTGATCTTAATCAATTGTCTATTTATTGGATAAGGTGACGAGAATTGTGATAAATTGCTCATCAAGGTCATTTTTACTGGTTGCATTAAGGGAATGAAGTAATTTTCATTGAAATAGTCATGAACTTCTGGGAAATATGACACTCAGTCCATGTGTTGTATTACTGTCTGGGAAAATCTCCAACGAAAAATTGTGCTTACGCCTTATTAAAATATTTATCTATTCATTTGTTTGTAGTCATTTATATTTGTATTGCAATGCTGTAGACCATTTGGTGCAACACGAGCAGGAACTACAAAGTTTTTGTCCTTCGTTTTGTTGGCAATAATTTGCAACAGTAGCTCTAGTAAACATGATATTCAATGACTCATATTCTTGCCGGAATGATTGGTCGAGTGGTTAGCGTACCCGCTCTCCAACCAACAGGCTGCGAGTTCGAATTCTGCTGTGAACATTTATGATAGTGATTGGTTTTAGATGGGAGATGAAATTTATCGTCGGTGTGAGACGACCGCCCTGTTTGATGGAGAGGTGAATTGGCTTGAAAAAGTTCCATGTTTAGTCTCAGGGTTTTCGGACTTCTTAAGTAGAAATTGAAAAAATACAAAAAATAGATAAAACAGAAAAAATATCCTTAACCTATCCATAGTGCAAAATGTACTATAAATTTGCAAATAACCTTTCGTGAGTGGGAACAACACACACACACACACACGCGCACACACACACACACACACACACACACACACACACACACACACACACACACACACACACACACACACACACACACACACACACACACACACACACACACACACACACACACACACACACACACACACACACACGTATATATTTCCTTATGCAGTTTCTGCATTATTAGATTTTTCTACACTTCACATTGCACGGCTACCAACCGGAAATGGCAATTGAATTAAAGAACGAAACAGAAAAAGTTGTCAAAAATATAATAAAACTTTGTTATCCTTTATAAATTATTCATAAAATACAGATTCTGTGTAAAGCTGTTTTTATATAACTATATAATTTACTGCCACAGAGTATAAATTTTCATTCTCTTTTTTTAGTCGGCCACGTATCTCATGAGTCCATGGATTCTCATCACAATCATTCTTCTTTCGGCAGAAATCTCAGCGTTTATTTACTTCATGGTTAATGGACTTAAAGGAAAAACAAAGGTACAGTTATGTAATTTTGGTCTAGGCATTTTTAATATAGTGTGAAGGCATCATTTTATAAAGTAACATACATTCAATCGACACTTTATTAGAATCGTTTGTTCAATATCAAATAGTCATTCTTTATCTTTCAAAGCGTTTTCACAAAGTCATGAAAGAATTCGATGGAAATATTAGTCCATGATGCTAAGTTCGATCTCTTAATTGCTATGATAAACGTGCACAGTTCAGAGCGTCCTAAATGTTTAATGGACTTCGGATCAATGAATGAGCAGACTAATGATGCAGATCGAAGTGGCATTCGCGCTTCTGAAACAGCTCCTGTGTTAATATGAATCCATTATATATAGCTTAATAGATGACATACTATATCATTGGACTATGCGTGCCATATCGTCTTGTGCTGTAAAGTAAATGTTCCAGATGGTATGATGGCATTCCTTCTATTGTGCTCCAGAATTGACACCATCCTGTACTGTCAATATAAATTTTCATTTTCTACTGGCATTTACCCATCAGCATGGAAGCAGGTCTGTATCCAGCCTGTACCCAAAATGGGAGACAAAAGTTAGCCATCTATCATACCACTGCTCTCACCTTAGCACTTTCGGAAGTGATGGAGAAGGTTATAAAGAACAGATTTCTTCATTACCTGCAGACTCATCAGTTAATTAGCGATCCCCTATGGATTCTGTCATTCTTGTTCTGCAGCTGACCTTCTAGCTAATCTCATCCACCTTTGACTCAGGCCATGGAAAGATTTGGAGAAACTCATTTTATCGCTCTCGATATTTTTAAGGCATTTCATCGTGTATAGCACCGAGACTTCTTGAATAAACTGCCATCTTATGGCTTCCCCGTCTACACTGATTGGATTTCCATCTTCCTCACTAGTCGTTCATTGTGTGTCATAGTGGATGGCTTCGGCTCATTGATTTCCCCTCAATGCTGGAGTGCCTCAGGGTTCTGTGCTCTCATCCACACTCTTCCTTCTTTACATCAATGACCTCCTTTCTTTGACTTCAAATATTATTCACAGCTTCGCCGATGATATGACTCTTCATTCCTCTTCCTCATTCAATAAAGCTTTCCATGTTGCCTAGATTCCTTAAGATCTTCCATAACCAGTGACGTGAACACTGACCTCCTCAACATCCTGAAATGGGATAAAGACAACTTAGTAATTTCAATGCCAAAAAAAATCAACCCTGCCTTATTACCCGGAGGAAAAACTTACCTCTTCCCCCTCTCATTTTTAATAATCCTTCAGTTTCCTTTCAAGATCGATTTTCTTTTCATGGGTTGACTGTTACATCCAATTTATCTTGGCACAAACATATTACTTGCATAGCCTCCTTAGCCTCTAAAAAGTTTGGCTAGCTTTTCCGTTCTAAACGTTATTTCGTTTCCTCTCAACTCCTAACACTTTATAAGTCTCAAATCCCTCCAACTTTGGAGTACTGTTCCCACATTTCGGGTCAAGCACCCAAAGACCTCCCTAAGAATTCTTGATGATATCCAGAAGAGGGCAATCCGCTTAAAAGACGACCCTTCCCTCACAGACTCCCTTCAGTCACTTTATCTTAGGCTCTCTGTTTCATCGCTGTTCTTTTCTTTTGGTACTTTCATGGGCATTGCGCCTCTGAATTGGCTGCTACCATTCCTCCATTTTCTTCTAATAGAAGAACTAAAGACTCCCTGAACCAATACCCATACATGGCTCTATTCTTTTGAACAATCTTCCCATACTGTTTTTCCTACTGATTACAACCCATCCTTTTTAAGAAACATTAACATGCTACATTTACTCCTTAATCACTTGTCCACACATGGCACTGTAGTGTTATAGGTCTTGTGACCTTTAGTGTGGTGGGTTCAATATAATAAATAAATAAATATACAAGTCTGGGATGCCACCTTGCGTGTAGCCAATACATAATGGCTTCATCACAATATATTCACTCTTGTAATGTACCCATAATATGACCATAAACACTCAGTATGAAGGAAAGCACATGCTATGCAAATATTTATGTAAGATATTTATAGTCAGATTCTAGCTCACATCCATCAGAGGATTGATTGATTGCAAGTAAAATCTTCCCTATTCATTACATCAGTTGCACAAACGTGTGGTGTTGTCAATACGGGTCAACAGACTCTTTCCATCAGTGTAATATAACTACAATCTGAATTCACCAAGCCAGATAACCTTATAGTAATCTAGAATTCGTAAACAGAACTAATCTAACGTAAATAGAAATAATCAAAGGTTACTTGATCATCTGAACAGAATATGCATATTAGTTAAACAGCTGTTCGAAGCAAAACGATCATTAGGAAAAAGGGTAGATGAAGACTAGGCGATAGATGAACTGATGCAGGAAGCATTGCCTCTATCGGAAAGGGTTAAGAGTTAAAAGTGAGCAGGAAGTAATCAAGTTAGAAACCAAAATTGCAAAAGAAAAAAAAAGAGAATATATGGTATTTCCTCTAATATGTTATACATTAAAAATTATCAAAATTACAATACATTCACGACCACAAGGTTTTGTATCCAAAATGTAAATATACATACACGCACACAAACATTATTTTTTTAAAAATCAGTATTTAAAATGTATGGTAGACAGCAAAAAATGTGGTAATTAACTGTTATAAAACAATTTGGGATATTTTTATCGAGAGAATGATGTCACAAATAGAAAGAAGTTTAAAATCACTGACATAATTATGTATAACGTACATAAGTAGCAGTATGTGTCTGTAGCAGTATAAAACCGTATGCTGTAGTATAGTATAGTATAGTATAGTTATCCTATTTATTGAAAGTTTATTCCTATAGTTGTAAATTAATCATTTCATTTTAACACTTTTGCATAACAATCACAAATCTGAAATACGTGAATATTTCTTGATTTATCACTTTTTTTTTATTTCGGTATCCTCTTTTTCTTTATGATGATATCTGAAAATTCGGTACTAAAATAAGTTATTAAAATGATAAAGCATGTTCTTATTTTTCGACTTTTACTTTTTTACCCTCTCCTCTAGGATCAACATTTTTTAAAGGACAAATATTTTATATCGGCGATTTTTGTATCGAGAGGAGTTGGAGTTTTTTGGATTGTTAATGTAAGTATCTATTCTATGGATATTCATTAATTCTTAGTGTCAAGATATTTCATTATTGTCTGATGATATAAAATGTCAAAACTAACCAAATATGATACATGTTACTGTTAAATATTCAACTTTTAACTTCTTCAGTATACTATAAGCGGCTGGTTGATTAGAGACCTTCACGTAGTAGTGTATTGAACAACGGGCAAACTTCAGACTTTGCAACAACAGCTCATCAACTCTACGAGGTTTACAAAACGTTCCCTGGGAATCCATCCCCAGAAGTGAATAATGAATTCCAAAAGTATTATCGTACTTGCAAGTGTTCCTGCAAGTATGATGTTAGTGGGTTCCTGCCACAAACATCTTGTTAAGTCCCGCATGGATCCATGAGATGCTTAGATCGTTGTACGGTTTCTATATGGATATTCATTTGAATATTCATATAGAAACAATATCCATATAGAAACACACACGGTTTCTATATGGATATTGATATCGTAATGATACTCTGATAATATGAACGCCCCGAATATTCATAAACATTATAGCTGCTAGATTTTGTTGTGCTGACAGGAACCTGAACGTTGTCCACTGTTAACTGGAGTGCTCGATGCATGATGAGCTCTTTCTCTCTCTCTCTCTCTCTCTCTCTCTCTCTCTCTCTCTCTCTCTCACACACACACACACACACACACACACACAGAGAGAGAGAGAGAGAGAGAGAGAGAGAGAATCCCAATTATATATATATAAGATTGGGACTTACAAAAAACATAACACTACACTCCTGCTACGTAAATCGTACTGTATGTAGTGATCAGTACCAAGATATATTAGCATATACAATTAATCAGTACACGCGCCAACTGCTTACGCTCAATTTTGGCTATCTGAAATAGGGCAGTGGGCGACTTTCAAGATGGGACTCTCGAACCGCCAGTCTGTTGGAGTATGAATCGGGAAGGGACAAAAATAATATTTATTAAAATAAAAATCTCGAACGCCTTTTATTCCCTAAGGAGAATATCTATAATAATAATGATGATGATTTGTAAAGAGTTTATAATAATAATAATAATTATTATTATAATTATTATTATTATTCTATTCTATTATATTATTATTACATCAGAGGGTGCTGTGTACACATACGAACGGTGCATGGTTGTATCGCTGGTCCAGTTTTTTATACTTTAATGTGGTTCAAATTCCTGTTGTTAATTTAAAAGTGCACAAAGTAACTCTACTTGTCACGCTGAAGACAGTGATATATAATTCATCGAAATCGGCCAAATGGGACCTAAATTTTGAGTGTGCTGAAAATTGAGCAGAATTCACCGTGGTCACTAACGAGCATAGAACAAAGGACGTCGCCATCTTTACAGTTGTCCAAGGGAAGAAAGGTGAGTCATGAAGTGCAACAAGTGCCTGAAGGAATTATCATCCGACAGAAGTCATATAACCTGCAGGAAATGCCTTAGGAATCTTCACTTTACATGTTCCGGAATTTTAGAAACAACATGGCAACGCAAATCCAATGCCAAACGAGAGGAATGGAAATGCCTATACTGCAGAGAGAACAAAGAAACGCCGCCACCCATGACGCAACTGATTAGGCCAGAGGCAGAATCAGACAATGAAGTGAACAGACAAAAAAATACCGGTGAGGCTTTTTTGAGTTCTGTAAATTTATTACTAGAAAAAGGTTTAGAAAATATAAAACCCAGCTTAGTAGATCTTGTCCAAGAACTATTTGATAAACAGAATAAACATATAACAAAAAAATTAGCGAATATGAAGAGTTTGTTAAATTTAATAATTCAAAAGTCGAAGAAGTCTTACAAACGGTAAAAGACATTAAAACCAGCATTAACGCATTAACTGACAGGCAGCACAAACTCAATTGCTGGCTTTCACACCAAGAAATATGCTCAACCTAATGATAATTGGCGACATAAACATAAATATTTCAAACGAAAACCAGAACAACACTGTACAATACCTAGACACGCTATCCATGTATAATCTAATACCAACAATAACATCATGTACTAGAGAAGAAATATTCGGAAATACTATCACTGCCTCCTGTCTAGATCATATAAACGTCCGAGCACCACCAGACAGTTACACTGCATCAGTCATAAATTGCAAAGTAGCAGACCATTACTTCACCACTCTAAACCTGCACGCAAAGACAATAACCATGGAATGTCCTACAGAAGAAAAGCGACAGAAAACAATAATAGACGAAGAAATAGTCAACCACGAAATAAGAAAAAAGACTGGGAACACCTGACATCAGATTCACCAGATATCTTATACAACAACATTAAATTCACACTGAAGGAAATATACAAGAAATCTGCAAAGAAAGTCAGAATTCGTTCAAAAACAACACAAAATCCTTGGATAACACAAAACTTAATCCTAGAAATACATAGAAAGGACGCTTTATGGAAAGAATTAAAGCGATATCCAAATAACACAACTTTAAAAACTGAATATAAGATAACAAGGAATCGCCTTACAACACAAATCAGAAATGCAGAAAAGAAGCTACTACAGAGACAAACAAACCTGGCATCTGATAAATGAGATGCTAGATTGTGTTCCCAACACCACCGCCTCCGAAACCATAAAACACAGCTTCATGAAAGACGCAAAACTTATCCAGCAACTACCGAAAATACTACTAGCCACCAATACTTTGCAGAATCCATCCAAGAACTGCACAGAAATATTCCCCAATCACAAAACGTGACCCTCCACTTGGACCACAATCAAAACATACATTATGGTTCCCAACCACAAAAGAAGCAGAACTTCTCTCTGCAATACATCAAATCAAACCAAACAAAGGCCCAGGAATTGATGGTATAAGACTGAAGGATATTAAGCAACATGCAACTAGCTTAAGTCCTAGCCTACTAAAATTGAAAAATAAAATATTTAAAACAAGACAGATACCAAGTATGCTAAAGACCGCCATAATCACACCCATATACAAACATGGAAAAAGAAATATAATCAGCAATTACAGACCAATAGCAACATTACCAATTATCAACGAAATTATGGAGCGGATCATACTGAAGAAACTCACAGAATTCACAGAGACCTTTCATATTATCCCCAAAATACAATATGGTTTTCAGAAAAATAAGGGAACAACATCTCTCTTGGAAGACTTTACAGACGTAATTAATACCACCTCAGACAAAAACAAAATTGTCATGGTAGTCTTTATAGATCTAACTAAAGCATTCGATACACTCACACATCAAACCTTGTTAGAAAAGCTGAGGTATATGTTGGAATAGACGGGACTCTGCACAGGCGGATTAAAAACTACCTTCAAAATAGAAAGCATATGACACGTATCGAGTCAAACCGAAGCAGAGAGCTACCAGAAACCTGTGGAGTACCACAGGAAGCTGTACTCTCCCCAACTCTATTCAACATTTACACACACGATATTTAATCAGCTACCTCTCAAAGGTAACATATTCCAATACGCAGACGATACAGCAATAATATCCATCCATAATAACACAAGTATAGCCCAAACAAATATGCAACATGACATAAATCTGATCACAGACTGGCTCACGAAAAACTCCATGCACATAAACTCAGAAAAACAAAATTAATGATATTCAAAAATCCACTGACTCGACCAGTTGATAACAAATATATAACCATCCAACACCCACTTTCCAACATAAAAAACACACACAGAACAGCAAAACCGCTACAATCACTCAGGTTGAAACAATACGATACCTTGGAATTTACTTCGATGCAGATATGAACTGGAATACCCACATAAACCATCTACACAAAAAACTCCGAACAATAACTGGCAAACTCTACAGGTTAAAAGACATAGTTCCCACATGCCTAAAAACACTAATACACTAAGATACGCTATAACAACATATGCTTTCTGTGCACCCTACAAACTAAATAGATTAATATCGCTACAGTACATGAAATTGATCTTTTGGGAACAAAGAGAAAATAACGACTTTATATACACTGCAATGTCAGAACACAAAATACTGACAGCAAAACATTTATGTCACTATGCAGCTTTGCTAAAACATTATTTCGATGCCAACTACAGGACAGTCAGAAATACATACCGTATAACAAGACCTTAGACAACTAATTATATCACATATAAATACAATGGCCATGTGAAACTTCTACATCCCAGACATGATAAACAAATTACCTTTTGAATACAGAAATCTTACAAACTACAATAGCCTGAAAAGAGCTCTAAGGACATACTATGAACACGCACTCAAAATACCATACAAACTTAATGAAATACAATATATTCGTTCAGGCTTCCAGTTCAGCAATGCATCAAGACATTCCAAGTTGTCGTGTGTGGGTGTGTGGGTGTGTGTATGTGTGCATGTGAGAATTTCTCAATCAACAGCTGCAGTGGAAATCAAGCCAATTAAACACAGATTTGATTTCATAGCTTCCCAACACAGCAAATAAATCAATAAATAATAACTGGTGTCATCCTCAGATAAGCTTCGAGGATGAAAGCTGAGAAAAATACACCCATCTCATCCAAGATAAAAAAAAATAATAAAATAAATAAATAAAATAATAATAATAATAAATGTATCATACGTAATCAAATGCATGAAATGTACATATCACATGTAAACAAATGTACGTAATGTTGTATCATATGTAATGATAAGTATGTAATGTATGTATCATACATCATAAATTATTATAATTATTATTGCGAAAAACATTATTATTATTAATATCAGAATACATGAATGCATCAAATCTAAAGAAATGAATGTAATGTATCATACGTAAACAAATGTAAGTAATGTTGTTTCATATGTAAACAAATGTATGTAATGTTGTGCCCTACATAATCAAAACTATGTAAAGTATGTATCATATGTAATAAATTATTATTATTATTAAAAAAAATTAGAAAACAGTGTAGAAACTATAAAAGCTTGCTTAGTAGATCTTGTGCAAGAACTCTTTAATAAACAGAACGACAAATAACAAAAAAATCTAGTGAATATGAGGATTTGGTCAAAACATAATAATTTAGTAGTGAAAGAAGTTTTGCAAACGGTAAAAGACATTAAAATCTGCATTAACGCACTAACTGATAGGGCACACAATTTGATGAAAGAGACATCCGAACTCCGTCAAGAACTTGATTCCCTAGAACTATAATACGAACGTCTAAGTCAGCAACAATATAAAGAAGATCTTCTTATAAACTATCTTCCTGAAATTGCACCTACGAAAACCCCAGAGACGTAGTTTAAAATTAGGCCATGCAATCGACATCCCTCTACAGCATAACAACATTCAGACCGTAAATCAAATTCCCATGAAGCGAAAAAAACAAGGCTTGCCATGACCCGCACCAGTCATAGTTCGTCTTACAAGAGACAATCTCATAAAAGCCAGCAGACAGAGAAAAAAACAGTTGCCAAGGGCTTGAACGCACAGAAAGACTACACCGATTTTCCTATCGAAGTATTTAACACCATTCAACCAGAATCTGTTGTACCAACAAGAAAAGCAAAAACGGAAAAAAATTACCAATTTTTGTGGATCAGAGATGCCAAGATATTCTTGAAGAAGTCACAAACTTCAAAGCCGATACAAATTAAAAGCTCAGAAGACATAGAAAGACTGCCATGGTGAAAAAAAAGGTCTCCTAATTAGTTCAAAAAGAAGACCACAATAAAAATGAACGTGAACCATCAAGACAGATGCAATAACAGAATATATCGGCAATTTCCAGACCTTTCAGATCATTCATATGACCTCTCAAACATCATCAGCCTACATCCAACACAGCAATCAAATTAATAAAAGATATCTAACCATTGTCATCCTCAAATAAGCTTACTAAAAAGCTTCGAGGATGCAAGCTGAGTCATTACATCTCAACTGAGATCAACAGAAAAATAAATAAATTGAAGTATTTTGTATAGCTGAATAATAAAAAATGTGGTGTAATCACCGAAATATATCTTTTGAACCAATTAGCCACAGAAGTCTACGCCTACATAAATTGAAGTGTTACAGCACTTAAATACATTAAAAGCAAAAATTTCAAAATATATATAACTTATTGTTATACTATAAATACTGTTTAAAATGTATTCTTATTCAACTGCAACTATAAATTACCATCTATAATAACAATTATTATTAGCATGTGAAACAACGTTTTTTAAATCATAATATATAATCATAATTTTAATAATAAAAAATGATTGCATTAAAAATATTATTATTATTATTATCATTATTATTTTTTATTATCATTTTATTATCATCATTTATTATCATTATTATTATTTATCTAATAATTTTCTAATAATTTCCGACTGGTGAATGATATCTGCTATTGCAGCATTTTTGGTACCAGAAACTTTCTGGTACCAAATTCCATTCTACTTTCAACCATAAACTATTGTTAGCTATCGATTTTCTAATATGTGAAAATTTTGTCTTTTTTTTTTTTACTGAATGTGGTTGGTTACGAACCTCTATCGTTTCTTTGTTCAAAATACTGTTCAATTATTTTCTTAAATATTTTTTATTATATATGTTTTTTAAGTAATTTACTTTCATTTAGATAGCACTGATAGTATACGTTAAGAAAAGAATCGGAGAAATGGAACGTGGAAGAAAAAAGAAAGAAGATATTTTTGGAAAGGTAAAAAAAATAATTATCTCAGAAGTTAAGTACAGAGTGCTTTACAACAAAATAAAATGTTTATAAAAATATTTGAACTTTTATTATGTCGTTAAATTTTACAATAAGCATTAAATCTAACAAACTACTTTCGTAGGCAAATACCTAGTTTCTTCTTCGGTGCATGAAACAAAAATAAATAAGTAAATAAAATAACAGTTTAAGGTTCTGATTTCTCAGAATATCGATATAGGCATAAAATCAGAAGGATTTAAATTAGAACGTTGAAGTGATATATTCCAGTATTTAAATTTCCGTGTGAATATATAAATATATTGCCCACTGTATTGACGACATAATAAGAGTTCAGATTTCTTTTTTTCAGAATTATTTTTAAGCAATAGGTATGACAGAGAAAAATACTGTAGAGTATATGTACTGACATATCCAAAGGAGGGGGGAGAGAGTAATAGGAATAATTGTCCTTTCTCTAAACAATCAAAGTATAATGATAATACGAATTTTAAAAATTTGAAATAAATATCACTAAGTGAAAACATGCACTACTTGAAGCGACTACTGAGTTACTGAGTCAATAGTAAACAATACAGACGAGATTTCAACTCATGGAAAAATATGCGTACACTTGAACATTGCTGTGAGTTCCATATTTACAAGACAAGAAGAAGATCAGTACGAGATTGCGTTCACTGGATACGATTAATAATTCGATGAAGAGATTAAAATCGCCCTGTGCATAAGAATAACTCCAGAAGTAATAGCTACCTTTTTATTTGAAGAACTAAATGTATTTTGGTGTTACGTGTAAAGAGGTAATTGTTAATGAGCAATTAAAAAAATAAATAAAACTGCTTCATAATTTTTCCTCACAGTCTTGAATATTATCTCATTAGCTCAGTTGGTAACGATGATGTTCCTCAGTTGGAAAGACTTGAGTTTGAATCCATCTAAAAAGCAAAGGCCGTTTCAGCTGAAGGTGAGTTAGACGGTCCCACAAGGGGATAGAAGAAGAAAAGTCGGCATTTCATCAAACAAATACACACAATTAATAGACTTATTACACTGTCCTCACAGCCTTCACTGTTTTTCTTTCTTGGTAAATCCAAAATAACAACTTAATATTATCGAAATAGGGTGAACCATTGCTGAACTATACATGCGGACAGTGAATGGATCGAGAGAAATACAGAGCAAACAGGTGCTATCTCCTAAAACAGGAATCAGTAAAAATATCTAATAGTTTATTCGCATGACAATAGACAGAGTTCATTGGAACTGGTGAAAATTACTTCCTAAGTAACTAAAGATACGAGACCAATGTACTACGTATGGTAATTACGTGTGACCGGTTTGCCTGTTTCGTGGTTCAAAATCACCTATCATCTCCGGTCGAGAAGGATAGTTCACATTTAGTTGGGAAATTCTTATAAACACTCTTCGTGTCCTAAACGGAAATGAAACCTAGATGTTTCCAACCCAAGAACAAATGCCGTATCATCCTTGCAACTGTGTTACGAAAACGTTGTCATTGGAATCAAACGAAGATGACGCACAGAAGCGAAAATTCAAATTGAAACACCAAGTTTGAAGAAAAATCTTTCCTCCTCCTTATGGCTTACTCCAGAATTAATCCATATTTTTTGTTGTTTGTGTTTCATTCATTGGTTCTGTTTGAACTCGAATACTCTCCTGCACATGCAGCTGTTGAATGATAAATTATTATTATTATTTTTTTAAATGTGACTCTCACTCAAGGAAGGATTTAAACATATATTATATTAGTAATACAAGTGAGTCCGCGCTGTTAGCCTAGTGGCTTTGCGCTTCTCAACCATATGCCTGGGGAAGGAGTGTTCTAGATTCGATTCCCGTCGACGATATGAGGAGCTTAAGGATCTTCATCAGCCATAGCCAAGTTAGCCGGTCTTGGGCGTGGACAGCAGGTTTTTTCCCACCAATTCATCTGGGTTTTTCATCCCGCAAGCAGGCAAACTGGCCCCGTGAACACACACACGGATTGCAGTCATGAACATCGCACTTAGGGGATGCAGCAGAGGAGTGGCTAACCGGCTGCATTAATACGCCAGTAACCCCCTCATTAAGAGGGGGTTACTGGCGTATACTTCCCCTATCCTTCTTACATACTTCCCCTATCCTTCTCAACCGTCCTAGGACGGATGAGAAGGATAGGGGAAGTATGAGTGAGCTAAGGATTTCTTTTTTCTTTTTTTTCTATTTTTATGAAATTGTATAATTTCCTGTTATTTTTATTCATTTTTACCTAGTCCGAAAATCCTACTCTAAATAAAAAAATGAGACTTTTTTCAAGCCACTTCAGGCCTCCAATTAGCAGGGAGGTGGTTTCACGTGAGGCGATGAAATTCATCTGTCACCTAAAGATAATCACAAACATCCATACCTACTCTGCCAACCAAGCCTGCGAACTTTATTACATGCTATGTAAGTTTATGTCAGTCAGTTCATATTGATGCGCAGCGGTATGCTGGAGCCGGTTAGCGAGCGTTTTTTGATTGAACTCCATCTCTTGAAAGAGATTTTCAAATCGCAAGCAATTTGAAGGTATCATGTAACCTGCGTTATGCAGCAGGTCATTTTGACAATTTTGTAAGCACGTTAATAAATAAAACAAAATAAAGTTAAACGAATTCGTAGTGCATTCGAAGTGCATTCTTTGCACTTCTATTAATCCCTTTGGTTTCATAATATGGCCTCTTCCTTTTTCACTCCATTCTTTATCATTGTCTGTGATCAGAATTCGAACAATAGCTTTTGCTTTTTTTTTTAATCTTAATTATGTAATTTATCTGCATTTCGAACATCAACCAGATAAGCCAGGAGGGTATCATATGATTTCGCAATTATGGCGAACTCAGTTCCGCGTTCTCGGTGTGCTCTACATATCTTATCAACGTTCATCAGACCTTCCCAAATTACTATCATTAATGTGATTTCTAAGCTGTTCAGCATTTATTTTATTTTAATTTTTAATAATCAAAACTTTTGCTTCATGAACCGCTATTGGGTTTTGTTCTTTGTATTCTGAGATATTAACAGATGATGCACGGATTTCATTATAATTTCTTTCCAGTGATGTCTCTTAGTATCTTAGCGTGAGAACTTATGTTCGAGAGATATTTGACCCAGATCGTGAGGCTACAAAGAATGTGTAAAGTGATTGTTAACGGTCGAAAAAATTAACAAAAATGAAATAGTTCGCTGCAGACAAGTTCCTACTAAAGCAAGGCTGTATTTTCTTGAATCTGGCTTGAACTTCAAATATATCCGTTCATATCTGTAGCGTTATCATACGACAAGATTTGCAATTTGCTATATATCTTCTATGTTTTCCAAGAACAGATAATACCATGTGAAAAAGGCATTTTCATCTCAATGTTTGTTCCCATTCAACGTTTGAATGGGAACAAATATTGAGAAGTTAATGCTCGAGCCAGTCTCATACAGGGATTATTATTATTATTATTATTATTATTATTATTATTATTATTATTATTTATATGGGCACTCCATGGAGTCAAAAGACTCATCGCAGAGACCCACACTATCCATTAACACAATACCTGTCATACATCTCCTTAAACCTACTCACTGCTAGGATGCTCACAACCACCTGTGGCAATCATTCCACTCATTCACCCTCTCCAAGAAAAGAACATAATCTGCACATCCTTACTAACTACACGCGTAGGTAACTTCCAAATGTGATCTATTGTTTTTCCCCTATTCTCCATGTATTGAAAAATTTCTCCTGTATCAGTCTTATAGAATCCCTTTAGTAACTTATAAGTTTCTATCATATCCCCTCTCTTCCGCCTGTTAACTAAACTCTGCAACCACACATCCTCAATTTATTCTCATAGCGAACATTCCACAGACCTGTCACCAGCTTGGATACTCTCTTCCGCCTCCCGATCTTCAAGAAAAGTAAGTGACCAAATTAGTAGTCAATATGTGGCCGAATCAGTCTTATAAAGAGCGATAAAAATCTCCCTATCTTTAAATGTCAATATGTTATTCAGCATCCAAGTAATCATCTGAGCTATTTTGCCAACTCTTGCAATATGTCCTGTAAATTTCAAATCTCTATCCACCATTACCCCCAGATCCCTAGCCTCATCAATTTCCTATAAATTAATACCATCAATATAATACAACGTGTGTAATCTTTTCATCCAGAAGTAGAACTGGTGACAAAGATTGTCTTTTGTCCACACTTCCAATTTATTTAAGTCATTCTGTTAGATATCTACAATACCTTTATCAACTATTGCCCTCCCTAGTTTTGCATCATCGGCAAACAACTGAATATCCCCATTCAAATCTTCTGCTATATACAAAATTAAATAGTAGTGGTCCTAGTACAGAGCCCTTGAGCACTCCATTAGTCATCCTAATTTGCCTTGATTCTGCTCCACCATACACCATCCTCTAATTTCCGTCTATCAGTTCCCAACTCCCACTATCCCTGCCACCAGCCTCATATCCATTCCCATTTGCTCTAACTTATGCAATAATTTTCCATGCGGTATTCTGTCAAATGCCTTTGCAAAGTTCAGCAGAATCATGGTGTAGCCATTTCCTTTATCCAATTCTAATATCACCTTATTATAAAATGTGAATAAATTGCCGAGGCAGGACTACCTTTTACAAAGCCATTCTGCCTCCGCTCCTACAGAATATCATATTCTTATCCACCCATTCCTGAATTTTACTTTTAATCAATTTTTCCGATACATTAACCACCACTCTAGAGATACTAATTGGTCTCTAATTTGCTACTTCTGTCTTGGAGCTACATTTATGTAATGGAACTATATTATCCTCTTTCCACTCCCTTGGAATTCGGCCAAAGCTCGGACTTAGATTAAACAACTTCGTCACAGATACTTCCAGTTCACTTGCACATTCTCGTTGCACACAGGAAGACATACTATCAAGGCCCATTGCAGTATTCACATTGATATTTTTCAATATACTGAGTACTTCCAGTTCATCTACCTAAATGCTCACATCAGTCTCTGTCATCTCAGTAAGTGCAAAGTCACCACCCGAATGATATACCATTGTAAAGAGAGATCACACAACTTAGTAACTGAACTATTTCTGGATTATCTCTACCTCAGGCACGCATACAATAACTTCGCCATTAGTGAGCTGTACTATATTTCCAAGTGAATGCAGTAAAGAAGAAATGGCAATGTTCAGCTGTCAATTGAATCGTGAACTAGTTCAATATGTTTCACATAATTATTATTCGATTCAAAGGTCTACGTGTTGTTTGATTATTCACTCCCCCATCTCTTTTGAAGCAGCAGAACTCTGCTGAATTCGCCATTCCCTCTTTAAATTATTGTCATTTTTTATTTGACAATAGCTCTTTTCATTTTAAGTGTTTTTAAGTCATTTTTTTCTTTTTTGAATACTGGAAAACTTGATTTATAATACAAGCATATCAAGCGTAAGGAATTATATAGGATGATTCGAACCCAAAAAAACCCTCTTATAGACCAGAAATGGAGATACGGATTCGTCTTGAAGCGTTGTGAATTGCAGAGCCATTCAAGGTAAGATAAGGTAACATAAGTCTCCCGAAGATCTGATCAGTATCCATTCATCGTTTGCGATGTAGAACAAAAACTTTGGGTTCGGTTCTACATGAATCACCCTTATTAACACAACTTGAAATATTTAAACTCATAAATACTGGATTTGTCAATCTCTCCTTTAATATTTCCTTAATCCGTAGAATGCCACCAATATCAATAAACAGCTATAGTAACAATAGCTCTTGGTTGGCATTGATATTGATTTTAGCAGTTCATTGTAGCTCTTAGCTAAATTAACAGTGATATCGCAACCCACCTGTCATATTGCGCTGATCTTTCGGAAGGGAGGTGTATATATGCCTTTGTTAAGGAAGGAGAAAGGGCACCTCCAAATTTCATGTCATTGAAACGTTACTATCCACTTCAAGGAAGTTATGCCTTACGATTGCAACTATGTACCAACTTACTATACCACCTTTGACTTTTGCCAGTATCGATCTATACACTTCCACCAACTAGTTTTGAAGTTGCACATTATAAAGGAAACATAAGTTCACTAGCTACAGAACATGCAAATAGTTTAATATGCATAACTGGGGATGTAAAATGTAAATTTTTGAGGTGATCGATTTTTTTTTTTTTTTTCATTATGAAACATACATGCAAAACTGAGAAAAGGAAGCAAACATGCAGTATTAGCGTGTTGAAAGTTTTCCCACTTGGTTATTACTATAAATTATGCAGTATTAGAGCTGATTTATTTAAAACATTTCAAAGTGAATTTTGCTGTTTATGCAATAAAGCCATAACACAATTATTATAATGAAAGTTTACATTTTTTTTTATCTTGAAGCTAAAATTAAAAATTTTGTAAAATTAATTTTCGTTAATTGAACATAATTGTTATTTTAATTACTTTTTTTAAAAAAAATTTCCCCTCAGGACAATAGGCTTCACAATTACGAATTAAAGCCAGTCAAAGGGAATCGTATGCTACCATATGCTCAGAGTGAAAGGCAACGTATTCCTAATTCTAGAGAAATGGACTATCCTGCTCCAGACTATGATGATTATGATGATGATGATGAGCCGCATTCTTTTAGCAACCGTGAGGGGAAGCAAATCAGAAAAGGAGTTCAACAGTCCATGAATTATGAAGACGAACGCGCTTCTAATTATCGTGAAGATGAACGATTTGAAAATCAGATGAGATATGATAATACACGTCCATTCAACTACAGAGAAGGCAAAAAAATGGAGCCTCCTACACAGCAAGAGGATCGAGGTTCAAAGGATTTAAATATACCTAATGTGTCTGTAAATGTCTATTCGGATGGAAGAAAACCGTGGCCGCAAGTGTCCCTTGGAAATCCTGACCAGAAACATCCCATAAAATATGCAAAACAGTTACCATTACCTGATTACGAGAATGAGGAACCAATTAGATCAATATCCCGAAGCGGTTTTGGCTATGAAAACAATGCTTATGAAGAGGATGAAAGGCCAAGAGGTAAGCTAATAAGAAAAACAAACTGATATCTTCTGTATCAGAAATTTAAGCATTACATTTTTCCCAGAAATACTACTAGTAAGTGATGTGCGACTGTGGATTGCAAAATGTATTAATGTTTAATGGACGGTGAATGTGAATTATATAATATATAGAGCTATGGGGGGGGGGTCCATTAGCTGTCCTTGGACACGTGGCGTGATAATAATAGTAATTTGCAGCTTTGAAGCTTCCCCAAAATTCCGCAAAGTACTACTTGGAAATATGTATACGATGTAGGGCGGAAAAAATGAAGGATGTCTATTACAAAGGATATTTGTAATATTAACAGTAATATTCAAAATATTACTCATAGGTGTTAGTCCCTAATCGGACTCACTGTTCATTAACGCACAATTAAACACACAAATGGACTTTCCTCTATCGCAGGATTGATCCCGTAACTTTCTCATTATTGAAATTCTGTCTACTTTTGGTACTTAGAGTGATAACAAAAGTACATGTTTTCCGCCAGCTACACTTCCACTTTAACAAGCAGACATATATAGCCTCACAAAAGATTAATTTACCACACCCTGAAGAAATATCACATTTCACGGCACTACATTTAAAATGAGAAATACAACGAGATCACCCTAACTCAAGAAAAGGTAACGATGATAACTAAGAATAATCAAAGGGTAAAATAGGAAAAAAAAGGAAAAAATCAAAGGGAAAAAAAGGAAAAAATCAAAGGGAAAAAAACTGATATTAAATTGTCAATGGGGCTATCATCTTTTTATGCAAAGTGCGAGGAATTTACGAGAATAAAATATTTGTGTCCGAAATTATCAAACACATCTTCGGCAGCACGAGCACAAAGTATCATACAGTTTTCTGTGGTTGATATACATCGAGGAAGATTCCTAAATTTATTTCTCCCTGAGACTTATGCAAAAAATGGTAGATATTGACTAAAATCCTCCACTAGTAAGACCCTGAAAACAATACAATCAGTGAACGATTCAATTTTGACAGTTAACACTTCAAAGCTGGGAAGGTGGAAACTTTCTGAAACAGATAAACAGTATCACATGTTGTTTATCTGTATCTGAAAGTATTGTCAATTTTATGCAAGTGATGGAAATTTTGGAAGACCCCCCCCCACTCCATTCGTAGAGGACAAATTTTAATAATGTGTGGTCAAATTCTTTCGTAGATGTTTACTACGAAAGAGCACCATTGCAATCACGAGAAAACGGCTTGTAAAATTTCTGCACACATTAATATAAAACTAAATTATGATTACTCATGTACACCAATGTATGGTTGTATTAAGCTGTATGTCAATGTTGTTTAGTTTTGTATATGGCTGGGCAAACTAATGTGTTAAAGTTGGTCATAAAGAGAAAAAAGGTAATGAATCAGAGAGCTCGAAAGAGACATGATCATGGGGTGCCCCTTCATCTAATCTGACAACACATACCTAACAAACTTCTGCTGGTTGCTCATACAAACAAAATGTACACAAACCACTTTCCATTGTAAATATTGTCAAGAAGCATGGGGAAATGTTTGTGGCGAGAAAAAGGTGCAGTGCCTCATAAAAGCCATATCAGCAGGTGACTGTGTCACAATTTGCATCTCAGTTCAATACAGAATACACAGAACAGTGTCCTGAAGGCCAGTGTGTCAAAATCTCGCACAGCAGCTCCAGAGCACCTGTCATATTCACAGTCAAAAGTCAATAGGCTAGCAACACAGAACTGGATAAAAGTGTGTTTGTCCATCAAGTCATGGTTCTTGCTGCACCATGTAGATCGAGATTACACACATGGTAGTCACAACACAAGGCCATGATCCCTATGCATTTCCACCATCCAAGGGGAAGTAATATCATGATATGCAATGTTTTTCTGGTCGCAAATGGGGCATTGCCTAATGTATGATCCATCGACATGGCCTACTAACAATTTACAGCAGGCCGTATACATTTTATCGAATTTCACGTTTCCAGGAGGAATCATCCGGGAACAATTTCACCTTCTCCAAGGAAGAGCACCAGACATCTGTGTTCCTCAAACACAGCTTCCATACCTTGGGGTAATTTGCTCTGCTTACATCAGAATGTCTAGAGGAATTAATACTAGCAACGGTAAAAACTGTTCTGTGAAAGGCTCTCCAACACGATATCAGGCAGGTAGTCAGAATTCAATGTTATGTCAGTTTAGACCTATCAGGATTACAAAAGTTGTCTAATATTGTTTTCACAAATATTCTAACCATCAACATTTATAAGACCACAGACTATTGCTTGATACTGTTATGCTTCCTCTCACTGAAAGCAATTAAAAAAAAAAAAAACTTAAATTCATGTATGCAATTTTCAATGGTCCTATATCTCCAAGGAGGGAAAAACTATAAGTATCGCAATAAATGTTTGACATTTTTAATAGAAAAAAGTTTAAAAAAAATTTCTTAATACTTTATTAAATTTCCTTACTATACAAAAATATAAACCATTGTTGCATTGTAAGGAAATTTAATATAAACTATTTTGTATATTGTATTAAACTGTATTGTATTTCCTTACAATATAAAATATTTTTAATGTGAAACAACTAGTAAAAATGAAGAGTGCATTTTTAGTTATCATAACGTTAACTTCTTGCTGCTTGGAAAGAAGTTAACGGACACCATATGCGAGGAACAAATAGCCATGGCGTCCACCTTAATAAGATGTGGGACCTATGGGTATATAATCCTATGGGACATACTTTCCACAAGCTTATGATGGCGATCAATGGGAATTTTAGAATATTCTTCCCGTAGGCATGTAATGAGGTCATGGACTGTTGTAGTGGACGTCCCTTGACCTCACCAGACGCTCCAGTTCAGCCCATAGTTTGTATGCAATACTAACAGGGCTCTGTTAGTATTGCATACAAAATTTGCTAGTCAGCTAAAATGCTTCCATTACGATATAATCATACTCACATTCATTATCTTTGTATTAAAATAGCTGCCGATTTGACAATCAGTTTTCATAAATAAAATTTCTACAAATTGTACAAAAATGTGGAATTGGTTCTATAAGGTGAAACAATATTTATTCGCATCTATTGGATTGTTTCTGTATTAAATGATATTCCATAATATCAGCAAGTGGGGGACACTATCTCGAAAGAGGAAAGTCATTAGTGGTGCGTCGCACGGGCCATTTAATTTGTAGTATATTAATGATAGTAGGATAGGTTTAACTGGTGATATACAGCTATACAACTGTTGTGGCCTTACAGAAATACTTGAATAGATTGCATGAATGGGCAACAGTACAGAACTGTTAGTTCAATGTTGCCAAGTTCTAGAATTTGGCAGGCGACAAAGGGATGCAAAGTATACACTTGGCAGGGAAATTTTGGAGGAAGTTGAAGAGGTAAGACAACTTGGAGTGGTGGTGGACAAGGATCTAAAGTTGAGAGGTCATTGCCCAAGTTGTAAAGGCATCACATCGGATTATGGCAATAATGCAGATGATCTTGTAGAAATAAAAAAGTTCTGGTTCCATTGTATAAGGCCGTGATCAAGCCTCGTATGGATTATTATGCACAGATCTGGTTCCCCGGTTTTCATGATATGTTGGAAAGGGTCCAGAGAAAAGATGGACTAATATCATAACTAGCCTTTGCGATGTGGGAGATGAGGAGAGATTGAGGGAATGCTGTTTGCGAAACCTTTGATAGCAGGTAAAGAGGATAATATGACAGACATTTAAGTTAGTAAAGGGCTGTTACCAGATTAATGTGGAAATTTTTTTTCATAGAATGAGGGGAGGAAAAACAAGAGGCATACCTGGAAGTTGCATGGAGGGTGGTTGGTCAGTGGAATACTTTGCCTGAAGCACAGTTTGATGGACTTTGTGTGTATGTGTGTAACATTGTTCGTCAGCCGCGATGAGTCTTTTGACTCCATGAAGTTCTGGTGTTAATAATAATAATATATGAATAGTAATTGATGATTATTAACACATCCACGCTGGGTCGTTTCATGCTATACGAGTACCAAGTGCAATCACAATTATAAGGCAAGGCATACAGACATAACTTTGTGTGAAAGTGTTAACATATTTCATTTCATTAACTTGTTTATGAAATGCATACCGATTTTTTTTTTTCCTGTATTTTAGGAAATCGATTTAGAGGTGGACCTAATCAGAGAACTCAATACTGAAGAGAAGAAATTAAATCACTTTTTTCTTTCTCGGGTGAATAAAAAAAATAAAAAGTAGGTTCATGTTATACAGAAAAAAAATAACTGATGAAATGCAGATATTTTATACATGTCCTGAATTGAATTTAAAATAAGTTCATTTTATTTTTATGTTCATTTTTAATATCGACCATATAATTTAACTGAACATTTTAAAAGAACATGAAAATATCATGAATAAAATAAGTTAAAAGAATACAACATAATATTGAAATTAAACTATTTAAAAAAAAGTTCATAAGATTTCTCAAGCTTCTATCATATCCTTCCCTTCAATTTCTCTGTGTTCAAGTGAACTTTGTGATTCTTATTAATAAAATATTAATATAAATAAAACAGTATGGATCTCTGAACTTAAGAGATCCCGTTTTATTTAAATAATTTATTTTATTAATGGTTTTGATACGATGAACACATGAGAAGTCAGGGCTTGCAGGCCACTGGTAGAAATACATGGAAAGGATCGTTACTTTAAAAAAAATATGCCCTAAAAATGATAAAAAATTCCTGTTTTCATATATATTTTCCTAATTTCCTACTATGTATAATTTATGCACGAATATGCTATTCATATCTGATTCAAATTCATACGTCTGTTTAAAGAATCTTGCAAGGCTTTCCTATATGATCCCAACCTAAACAATCCAAGATTCTATTTAGGAAATGAAAAGTTGCCATCTGTAACAATATATGATTTTATTTATTATATTTTTAACATGTACTCTCTACAGCCATTTCTAACATTAACCCGAAAACATTTTTTAACTTTCTAACAGCTTCTATCAATGTATATCAGATCTGCTCTAATAGCACAAAATAAGCTGGCAATAAAAATTAAATTTCAAACTAATTTCCTCTGTTAAATAATTCAAGTCAGTTATCTCTTCCACAATTTAATGCTATCCTTTATTCCTCTGCTGCATAATATTTATCATATTAAGATAACCTTCTCAACATTTTGATTTTCATTTGAACTTTGAAAAAGATCCAAACACAAAATTGCTCAACTAATATTATTATATATACTGAATTAGGCTGGATTTTCTAACCAATGATAAACAAAAAAAAAAACAAAAAAATGTGACCTGACTTTTAGACACACCCCATAATTAGATAATATAATATAACCAAATATATAAATTTTGTTTCCTCAAAGATTCTACCTCAGCATTGCTTCTTTGATTATATATATATAAACAATTTCAATAAAGGAAACTGTATCAAAAACAGGAGCAGGCAATTTTCTGAGGCTTTATCTGAATAACTGCACATTTGAGGTAGCAGCAACATTCAGCAATGAAACTGAGGTATACTTAAGTGGAAATCACAGGAAAAACAATTCTGGTTGAAAGAAAAATGAATAACAGATATTAACATTAACAGGCTTAAACCCACTGACTCTATTAAGCGTGTTAGTTCAAACTTTCACCGATAGTGGGCGACCACAGGCAGAATGGCATTGAAAACTTACTGTATTTATCCATATGCAAGAAATCCGTTACATATCACTACAGTAATTGTTCAACGTGCCGCTGGCATAAACAATTGCATGCGGCAAGCGGGTGAGAATGCCATTTAAGCGTGGAGCATATCCTGGTGGATGCAAGCAACTTCACGGCTAATGGCGTCTTTTAAATCCTCTAAGGAATATGGGCTGCTCAGGTACACTTGGGACTTTAAATAGCCTCACAACCAAAAATCTACTGGTGTCAGGTCCGGGGAGACTTAGGGATCATGCGGAGTTGCAATTACAGCTGATTCGTTCTTGACCAAATATGCTGATGAGAAACTGTTTCATGGGAGATGCAATATGAGGTGGTGCCCTGTCCAACATGAACGTGACTGTGTGAAGAACATTTTTCTCACCGCAAGCATGGTACCACGTGTTCGCGTAGCAGTTGCATTTACTGAGCACTTCTTCCATCCTCTTATTGCACATGATTCTTCAAAGAAAAAAGATACCCACCATAGTGAAGCCGTACCAAACAGTGATTCGCAGTGAATGCAACAGCTCCTGTGTGTGTAGGCGCGTGGATTGTCCTGCATCTATATTCGACAATTATATGTGTATTAACTGCCCCATGCAATGAAAAATGCGCTTCGTCTGTCCAAAAATTGTCGTCCAGCTATTGTGGATCTTCTGCGACTTTTGTCAAGGCCAACATTGCGAATTTCCCCCTTTTAGTGGTATCACTTGGTAAAAGCTGGTGAAGAGCTTGCACCTTGTATGAATACAAGTTTAACATACCATGAAGGGTGCAGGATATGGACGTTTTTGCTATGGCCATGATTCTTGCAACTTCCCATACACTGCTCATTGATTCTGCCACTAGGGTGTTCATTTGCGATACCACGGCACTGGTATGGACTACAGATAACACTGATCTGCCAAACTCCCAGTTTCCTCAAAATGCCATATTAGAGACTGTAGTCTGGCATCAGTGATAGGACCACGACTCTTCACTGTTTTCTGCGTTCAAAACTTTCGTAAGATTTCCGCTGACGATTCTCCGCTTATGTAAAAACAACTTCATTAACAATGTCTTATTCACCAATGTCATCATCAAACTTTTCACAAAAACATTTCTGTTAGCACCAGTGACTAGGAATTTGCACTCATTCATTACAATCTGACAGCGGCACATCCTGCGTTTTGCAGGACTCTCATTTGCATGCATCTGAGAAATGAGGCATGTGGTGCAGAACCCTCTATTACTGAAATTTACACTCATCCCCTCTTTACTATTCACTTTCGTGTAAACCCAAGATAACATACCATTGTTTTCGATTTTTACGAATTATTGAAATATTTACAAATTTAAGGGACATCCTGCATATATATGCAATATAATATGGTTCAAAAAATCTCAACGTCCAGTAGAAATTGGAAACGGTTCCAATGCAGAATCTTTTTTCCGATTACTGAAATATTTCTTTGATTTGATGAAATAAAATTGCTGCTTATCCAAAATGATTATAATGAAAAACAAAATTGCTGCTAATCAAAAATGCTAGTCCCTGCTAGCAGGGACTAGCATTTAGTGATGATAAACAAATGAAAACCTGAATCAGGATGGATCGGCATGTAAAATCTAGCATGTACTGCTTCTTGTTCAAATCGGTTATTATTTGAGAAGCCTCTTCATAGAGGTTGCAAGGCTTTTCAACTGAAATAGGTAAGCCAAAATCATAAGGACATGACATGGTTTTACTTTCTGTACTGCATTTTTCATCCGAAAACAGATAAAATGGCCCAAGGAAGACACACAATTAGTACATATAATAGACTGACATCATAACCTTAGGTGTTTCAGCAATAAATCAAAAATAACATCACATCGCTCTGACGGCATATTTACAACCTGTGTTCAAAACCAGGTATAGACAATGACAGCAACATTGTCTCACAAGTGATGTATCTGCTAAAATGACATCATTATCAATCAGGCAATAAAAGTTTACGTTAGAGAATCACAAGTTTTAGTTCATATTTTATTAGCACAATCCCTAATCTGAAATTGACTTCTTTATGCACATGTAAATCATGAAAACAAAATGTCATCTATTCACGCTGAAATTTATTTTACTTTTATTTATTCCCTTTGACATGAATATTTTAATATTTTATAACAATCTAAATTTTACAAAAAGCCTTGGCGAAGTAGAGAAAGAATAGAAATTCAAAACTAATCCAATATAAAAGATATAAATACTTTGTGTGAATGTATTTAGAAAGAATCCCATATTATGATACGCCTCTATTACTCTATTCTTAATGCTGAACTTGAAGGCATATTATTTTATAAAGAACATGTAACTGAAATCATTGATTTTACAGGGCAACTTAGTAAAATTGGAAATTCATTAAATCAGTCTTTTGCTTTTAACGGAACAGCACAAATATTTTGTTTTTCTCTTATGGTGCAGCTTGGTTTTAACTAGTAATAACATAATGAAAGCAATAAGTCTTTGTTAGCATAAAAAAAAGATTAAAAATACAGTGGTCCCTTGATTATTCAAGGACAGAAAACTGGAACGAGATGTGATAATTGAATGTGTTGAATGTAAAATGTTACCAAGCTTCAGCTCTTGTTAATATGTAGGAAATATAAACTTTTATAAAGAAATACAAATACATACAGATTAGAAAAGAACCTCAAATAAGATTGAAACTTTATGTAACAACTAAAATAAATCAGTAAATGTAATTGTTATTATTACAGTTCTGTGCAGCAATCCGCTCGAATAAAATACTCAAGTTTTTGAAATAACAATAAAAAAAAAAGTCTTTGTGCTCCACAATATTTTTCCCCGATGAAATCTCCAAAGGAGTCGTAACTCACGTAATGATAGCATTATGTCTGAGAAGAGAACATGCTGTGCATTAATGGTTATAAGACAATGTTATGAAGTTAATTGCTCTCTCTCTCTCTCTCTCTCTCTATATATATATATATATATATATACAGGTAACAGTCTGAAGGTATTTCATACATACATTTTTGTTTATGCACTAGTAAAATAAGTATGAAAATACAATTTATTTTCCAATATAGCACCTGCATCTAAATAAAACAAAATATGGACATTATGAGATATTCATGGAAGGAAAAAAAGTGGATTCCATAGTTGCATTTTCGCTATTGTGAAATCCACTTTGATGTAATTATCACAGCAATTGAACCATTACTTGTTACTAGCACAGCTTCTTTTGACTTGTCTATTACAGATAGTATATTTTCCATTATTAACATATAATTTTATATTCACTCAAATCATTCACGGTCTGATTTAAACTAGACAGATGTATGAAATATTAATAGAGACTCTATTAAATTTCATAAATTTTCATCCAAGATGAGCAAGTAATAGGTAATATTTTATTGAAATAAGAGAGCCAAAAGGCTTCACTTCGGCGATGTACAATTATTCAAATTAAGTGGATATTGAACCCAAGATTATTTCAAAGCCGAATAGAGAAACTACAAGAGTTGCGTGCCGAATATAGAAACTATAAAAGTTTCGGCAGATCCAAGCGTAAGCAAACCTTTCATGACAGGGGAAACTCGTAGTAAAGGTGGAGCAAGTTCCGATCACTATTCTTAGTATTTCCTATAATGTAAAACACATCTTCCTAGCGGACATGGATGATGTTATACATTATGGGGGGTGGGGGGCACTACCCAGACCGGTTTCGACCTTTTTTGAGGTCTCGTCAGTGGGAGCCAGACCCAGATGTATGTAAATACTTGGGTTGTAGTGATGCAGAGCTTATACTTTACATATGAGTTGCCAAAAAAGGTGTCACATCACAAAAGGCACCAAAAATGACTGAAATAATTCTTGGTGCCTTTACTGCAATTACCACGAATTGCCCCAGTCCTGAAAGTACTTTATGCGCAAACTTTGTTTGCTTACACTGGGATAAAGGATAAAACCAATATATAATTAGTAGCATAGCACTTCCATAAACTTATCTCTAATCCAGAGAATTTTAATAATAGGGTGTGACACCCTTTGGCAACTCGTATAGGTAAATGACTTCTCCATTACTTCCACCTTAGTATCACCACCTCTTGGTCTGGGTCCCACTGACGAGACCCCTAAGGGTTGAAACCGGTTGGAAGCCTGGCTGATGGATAGCAATGCTGTAGCCAACGAAGTTCTACCTGAGGCTCAGCTGTTGCTGTTACCCAGGTAGAGGGGGGGGGGCAACAGATGGCAATGCTGTAGCCCATGAAGCTATCTGAGGCTCGGCTGTTGCCTCCTCCGATGAGATATGAGTGGTTCTGCTCGGTGGTAGGGTGAGCCTGCCACTGGGTAAAGCCAAACACTGAGAGTTTTTCTTAGTGACAGGGTGAGCCTGTTACTGAGGAAAACAACGCTGAGTTTTTGATCTTTCGGCTTGCTCATTGTTGGGTGATCTGGGGGGAAGGGGGGGGATCTCAAGTTTTGGGGGAGGTAACCCCACACTTAATACAGGGAAACTGGTCTAGGTAGTGGCCCTTTCCTTAATGAATAGCATTATACATGTCCACAAGGAGATGTGCTTTGCATTATGGGAGATACTAAGGCAAGTGATGAGAACTTATACCACCTTTACCATGAGTTGGCCCAGTCCTGAAAGTACTTCAGGAGAAAACTTGTTTGCTTACACTTGGATAAAGTGTAAAACCCAATATATAATTTGTAGCATAGCCAAGAGAAAAAACTTCCATGAAGTTATACTTCCTTTTTCATAAGGACTTTATCTGATCACATTTAAGCCTCTAGACCTGATGGTATTTCTCTAGTTATACTAAGAGCTTGTGTTCCACATCCTATAACATCTTTACAAGCTGTTCTACTCATCTGGCATCTATCACACAGAATAGAAGCTGTTATCCAGCCTGATCCAAAAGGAAGATAATTTCAGCGATTAAACTAACTGCCCATCACTCTCACCTCAATACTTCAACAGTGATGAGGAGGTTAACCATTTCTCTTCACTTACTTCATCAGTGATCAATATGGATTCTGCCATTTACATTCTGCAGCAGACTTAATCAACCTCATCCACTTTTTGACACACAGGACTGGAAAGATTTACAGAAACTCGCATCGTTTTCCTTGTTATTTCCAAGGCATTTGATTGAGTCTGACATTGCACCCTTTTTATCTGCCTTCTTACATGACTATTAAATTATACTGGAATATTAATTAAAAGAAACTTCAATAAATACCTCCTATATTTCAGCAATGTCACATTGCCATCTTCATGGCAACATACGTATGACACATGCACTACAAAAAGTAAATGAAGCAGAAGAGAGAAAACTATTGTTGTTCCTAGAGTCCTAAAGGTGCCCCCTAGCAGGCTATAATGGGTTGTCTTGGCTGTTGGACTGAAGTTCTCAAGATGCAAGCTTTCCAAATTTGGGGCAGTCTCATGCACCCTTCTCATTCATTGCCTTCTTACAGTCTTCCTTATACCAGAGAATGTATAAGTAGCTGGGAATCCACTACCTCTCTGGTTGTTCATTGTCATGGTGAATGGTTCCCTCTCATCTGATTTTCTCATCATCAATGCCAGAGTGCTCCAAGGCTGTGTTGCATTCATGTATACTCTTTCTCCTATATATGAATGATCTTTACTATAATGCAATCTATTAATAGCTTTCTAGATGACAGTACAGTACACTCCAATCCTTTTCATGTACAAAAACTTTGTAGTGCGCAGATGATTCAAACTTCAAAATATTCTATGGCTAATGCCTTAAATCAATCTTCATTCTCAAGTGAGATGAAGATGATTTAATGAATTTCAATACTACCCAAACAGATTCCTCTTATTTCCCAGAAGAAAGACCATGTTTCACTCTCCCTTATTTGTGATAACATTCTGCTCACCAACTAAGATCAATTTTCTCTTCTTGTGTTGACTTTCACATCTAGCCTGCTCAGCCACCAAAAAACCTTGGTATTCTTTTTTCATTCTAAAATACCTTTCTCAGCTCTTAACATTTCATAAATCTCAAATTTGCCCAATCTCAGATTATAGTTCTCGCATTTCAGGTAGCACACCAAAAAAACTCTCTCAGAATGCTAAACCACATTCAGAAGAGCTGTTCACTTCTAAGGAGAAATCTACTGGATTTATTTGGCTGTAATAATATGAAAAAATGATAAGTGACTAATTTTACCACAGATTCTTGGGACTTCATCTGAGTTAGGATAAAAAAAAAAATACAACAAAAAGGCTAACATGAACTAAAACATTACTAAAATACAAAACATGCAGGAACTGTTACAATATAAGTTAAAAAAAAACCACGTGGAGCATGGGAACTGGCACGATGGCTATCATTCAGTGACGTTTGCAAGATAGTTGGCTGAAATGTTAGTCTGATATGTAGAAAGATGGAATGAGTGATTTTCAAACATCATACAGGATCATTCCTTGGTTCTTATTGAATGTGCACATATGCATTGTGGATGAATGACCATAGTAGATTCTTTTATGTTGTGAGGTGTAGTTACCTTCTATGTAAGGCATGAAGCTTTTATCCCATTCAATGTTATGACGACTATGGGAGAAATGAAAAACTATTGGCATCTCTAATATGCTCTTGCTGTCTAATTTCCAAACTTCTAGATATCTGCCCTCTGTAAGAAAGGCAACAAGAACATGGAATATTATAAACTCTAGAATGTTTGCAGAAAGGGTTATGGTCTTGAGGCAAACATAATAAACTTCAGTCAAAATAGGCTTGAAAGTCACTTTTATGTCATGAGATTTGAGGGTGGTGATCATCAGAGAAAATCCACCAATATGTCTGTGTCAGAATATGGTTGTGAAGCATGAGTAGAGAATATTTTTCATACCATTTTCTCACAATACCCATTACTCACAAATAGTTGGAGTAGAGACTGGAATTCTTCTTTCAGTTTTTATTAATCTCTTGTGATTTTTTTTTTTTTTTGAGCATATATGTGCAGATAATCTGTATGAGTAGGCTTACAGTATATGCTAAGAGAAATCTCCTTTGGCTTGGCTTTTTTTTTTTGGAAATTAACACATTAGAAAAGATAGACTTCCTTCATGTTCCAAACTGAATTTAATTTTTTAGTGGAAGGAGTTGATAGACAAAAGAAAATTGTTTAACTCAACAACACGATATTTCCAGATAAAGACATGTTTTTTTCAAATGGTTGGAGCATGATAGATGATGTTAACTATTCACTTAACTGATGACCCCTCTTCACTGGATTTCCCCCAGCTGCTTCTTTTTCTATCGGTATTTCCATGGCTACTGTTCCACAAAACTGGCCATTATTCCCCTCTCACACACCCCTTTCTCATGGAAAAGAAAGCATATTGAAAGCTTCTAAAAGCAATCAAACTTCAAAAAGGAACAGGAATGAAAACTTCTAAAAGGAATCAAAAGCAAGCCACTTTCAGAACTTCAATTTTATTTTCAGTACAATACTTATTTCCATTCTGCACAAAACAAAATGATCACTCCCTATTTTAAATCCTCTGTATACTTTTTGTTTCCTGCAGATAACACATCAACAATAATAATCAATGAGACCTAGAAGAAATAAATAATATTTCTTGCAATGACTAATTTGGATCTCAAACAGAAATCCATCAGGCATTTACCATTATTATTAGCTTTGCTCTTTTCTCCAAATTTTCTCAAAATACTTTTATACATCTGGCATTCATGACTTCACTAATGTTGAGGTCTCCAATGAAAACCAGCTAGGATGCTTTAGGATCAAAACTGAATAAATGGGAGAGAACTCCACATAGCCTTTTAAGGAATACAGAAAATTGACTAGTGCTGCTATGACATGAATTGACAATGTCCAATCCTCATTTTCTCATAGTATCATGTTAGTAGGTATCTACTTGAATATTGAGCAAACAAGGATGGGCTGGCAATTTAGCTGACCAAATTGTATTGTAGTGGCTTAAACCAAAATAATATGATGGTACAACATGCTAAAATTTCATGCTGGCTAGGACATCATCCAGTTAAAGAACCATTGCAGTGTTCATGGGGAACCAGGATGAATAGCAAACAGTCAGTCACTGGAACAATTCACAACTGGACACTAACTGGGCTCAAGATTGGCATTATCAACATAAGCATCAACAGAAAAGAAATGGAACTAGCAAAAGAATTGGTTAAGTACCAGATTGACATCATCATCATCAAATTCCTGCCATGTACCCTCAAGGGGTGTACAGGATATGACAGTACTACATGAAAAATTTACATCATTACTAACTTCCTATCTACAATTTTCCTCCAAATCAGTCTGTCACTTGTCAAGACTCCAACATTATCAGATCTTATATTTCTATCGTCTAAGGCACTTTGTACCGTATCAATCCACCTATATCTTGGTCTTCATCTGGGTCGTTTTCCTGCCAACCTGGCAGAGAACACTTGTTTTGCTAATCTTTCCTCTCCCATTCTATTTAAGTGACCATACCACCTGAGATTAGCTCTGCTAATGCATTCCTGGATGCTGACAATGTCAAGTTCTTTCCTAATATCCTCATTTTTAATATGATATTGCCATTGATGCCATCTGTTCACGCCTCTAATCTTTCTCAGGACTCTCATATCTGCTGTCTCTAGTCTTTGGTCAAGTGTTTTACTTCTGACCCAGCTCTCAGATCCATAAGTTAAAACTGGTTTGAACACTGTCTTGTATACAGCTAATTTAGTGTTCTAATTTCTCTCTTATTCCATATGAATTTATTCAATTGACTTCCCACCATACCAGCTTTGCTGATTCTGTTGTCTATTTCTATATTTAATTTACCATCTTCAGTAAAAATCGTGCCTAAGTAACTGAAATGTTTTACTTGTTCCACAGGTTCTCCATTCACAACACAGTTGATGTTTTCAATGATTCTGCCTATTTTCATTGTCTTTGTCTTTTTATTGCTGACCTTCATACCATATCTATCACAACAGCTATTCAATTTAGTCAGAGAATCTTGCAGACTTGTAGCGGATTTATTTAGAAGTATAACATCATCTGCATAAAGCAAAGAGCTGACAATAACATCTCCAATTTTGATATCAGGTTTAATACCACTTTCCTTCATAATGTGATCCATATAGATAATGAATAACAGAGGGGATAATGTACACCTTGTCTCACACCAGATTTAACATTAAACCATCTTCCTGTACTTCCTTCAATTCTAACTGCTGACTTACAAATCAAATAAAGACTAAGTATTGCTTGATATAATGCCCCATTGACACCATATAACTGCAGCGTATTGAATAGCTTCTCTCTTGCCACCTTGTCATATGCCTTTTCCAAATCGACAAAACTTAAATACAGATCTTTGTTATATTCCCATGCTTTCTCAACTATTTGTCGTAAAGTGAAGATCTGATCCTGACAGCCTCTATTTGGCCTGAATCCAGCTTGTTCTTCCACAATTCTTCTCAACCGTTTCTCAAGTATACTTGCATAGATCTTGCCAGGAACACTCAGTAGGGAAATACCTCTGTAATTCTCACATTCAGTTTTATTTCCCTTTTTATATATGGGTACTATGAGAGCTCTACTCCAATCATCAGGAATTCGTCCCTCAGTCCAGGCTTTCTGAACTATGCAGTGCATCCACTGTAAGACTTTTATACCACCATACTTCAGCATTTCTGGTCGAATATCATCTACTCCTGCTGCCTCCACATTTCAAGCCTTTGATGGCTTTTTCTACTTCAAGTATGGATATGTATTCCTGACTGCATGCCTGGTCAGTGTTTTTTTTATCACTGTGCTGTCATCATTGCTTGTTTCATTTAGCAGTTTTTCAAAGTAATTACTCCATACTTCAAGGATATCTTTTTCTCCTGTTTTCATGTCACCTTTATCATCTCTAACTCCTTTTACAGCACTCTTTCCTCCATTCCTAAGCTTCTTCAACAACCTCCAGAATATTTTGCCACCTTCTTGATATTTATTTTCTATATTCTTGCCAAAGTCCTCCCATGACTTTTGTTTAGCTGGTTTTACACACTGTTTAGCTTTCTTACATTTGTCTCTGTATTCTGTAAGAGTAAAAGCTGACTTATTTGCCAGTAACTTTTGATATGCTTTCTTCTTTTCCTTCACTGCCTCTTTAACTTCCTGTGTCCAAGGAGTTCTGATTTTTTTATCCTTGCACACAACCTCACCACATGCCTCTCTGGCAGAATCAATCAATGTTTTCTTCAGAGTTTGCCACTGAATCTCCAAGGTTTGATTCCTGTTCTCAAACTCTTTCATTTTCTTTTCAATAATCTTTCTGTATTTTAGTCTACAGTTCACATCTGAGAGCTGCTCAACTTTTATTCGCTTTAAAACTTTCTTGCATGTTATTCTTTACAATATGAAATTCAATTTTATCCTGCTCAAGACTAAATAGTGATTGCTTCCAATTTCAAATCCTCTGTACACTCTGGTGTCCTGCACCAGGGAGAAAACATCACTATCAATAATAACATAGTCAATGAGACTCTTCTTATTCCTAGCCTCTTCTCTCCATGTGAATTTGTGCACATTTTTATGTTGGAACATGGTGTTAGTAATAACCAGTCCATGTCCTGAGCAGAAATCCAACAGATATTTGCCATTATTATTAGCTTTGCTCTTTTCTCCAAATTTTCCCAAAATATTTTTGTGTCTCACAATCATTTCCTACTCTGCTATTTAGATCCCCAACAAGGACTAACTTTTCCTTTTTCATTGTGTCAGTTGCTTTTTCTAAAGCGTCAAAAAATTCCTCCACTTCTACCTTAGTAGAACCTTCTGTGGGACAATAGGCACAAATAAGTCTCATTGTCCAGTTCCCCATTCTCATATTTGCCCACATTACTCTACTTGAGACTGACTGCCATTTAAGAAGATTAGCATCGTATTTTGTGTTGAATACTATGGCTACTCCTTCTTTTCCTTGATTGTCATTGCCTGAATATAACATTTTGTATTTATTGCTCAGAAAGATCTTGCCAGTTTTGGTCTTTTTTGTTTCAGTCACCCCTATTATGTCGATCTGGTATTTATCTAATTCCTCGGCTAGCTCCATTTCTTTGCCATTCAGGCTTCTTACGTTGATAGTACCGATCTTCAACTCTGGTGATGTTGAGTTGGGGTTTGTTTTCAGATTTGTTCCAGTAGCTGACTTTTCGCTGTTCGCCCTGGTTCCCTGGCGAAAACAACGGGGGCCTTGTTTAACCGGGCGACGCCCCAGCCGGCATGAAATTTTGTCATGTTGTACCATCATTTTTTATTTTGGTTTAACCAATAAGAATACAATTTGGTCGGCTAAATCTTAAATTGCCAGCCCATCCTCGTTCGTTCAGTATCAAAGTAGATACCCAACAGGGTGCACCACGAGAAGGTGAGGATTGGACATTAGGTCAGAAGCCCTGGTCGGTTCTCCGCATTCCTTTAAAGGCTATGTGGAGGTCTCCTCTCAGTTATACAGCTTTGACCCTTAAGCACCCCGTACCAGATTGACATAATACCTAAATAAAGAAGAGAAAAATAGGTGAGACTTTTCTAAGCAAAAAATACAAGATGTTATATCCAAGCATAAGGATTACAGGAAAGGAGATGTTATATTCAATGCTAAATATAAGGATAATCTTAAATGGAAGGCAATACTAAGTATACAGCGATGTGGGCAAATATCAGAATGGGGAACCGCACAAAGAGAAATTTGTGTCCATAGTTCACAGAGGGTTCTACTAGGGATTTTTCAAGGCAATAAAGAAGGTAATTGACACAAAGAAAAAAAAAAATGTTAGTCCTTGTTGGATATCTAAAGAGCAGAGCAGGAAATGATTACCAATTTTATAAGAAATGTTTTGGGAAAATTTGGAGAAAAGAACAAATCTAAGTACTTGCTGGATTTAGTATTAGTAATAACTGGTCCGTGTCCTAACAAAGATGTGCACAAATTCACATGGAGAGAAGATGCAAGAAATAAGAGGTCTCCCTAACTGTTATTATGGACAGCAATATCTTCATGCTAATTCAAGAGGATTTGAAAGCAGAAGTGATTATTTAGTTTTGAGCAGGATAAAATTCATACATCATACTGAAAAGAAAGTGTGTAAGAAAGTTTTAAAACAAATCTAGTATAAGAAGCTTTCAGAAGTGAACTGTAAACTCAAATACACAAATATTTGAGAAAAAAATGGATGAATTTTTAAACAAGAACTAAAGCAATCTTCACATTTGGTGTTAAATACTATAACTCCTCCTTCCTTTCAGTGATTGTAAGAAGAATGTCACACTTGTTTTAGTATTCATCACAGTAACACCTATTTTGTCAGTATAGAATTTTTGCAGTTCTTTTTCTAGTTCCTCCTATTGTCTAGTGATGCTTTGTATGATGAACCTACCAATTCCATTGAGTTTCAGCACTAATAAATTATCTAATACTGCTGAACATGTCAGCATTGCTATTATTTCAGAGCATGACAAATATGCTCATCCACTTGTCCTTGGTGAGTAGATTTTGCCAGCTGGCAAGTAACTGCAGACTGGATAAAATAAAATATTTAATAAAAAAACTTTCCGAAATTTTTTAAACTTTAAGTAAACACAGAACACATATACATATGTAATATAAATGGCCATTCTATTAACAAATATTAATGTAGCAAATTATATTTTCCAAAAAAATATTGTTTTTACTGTTCTTCTTATTGACTTCTTGGAATGATTCGCACACAATGGAGATTGGAATGTTCTCTAAACAATGATACAGCATCAATCACTTTATCGAACTTCTACTGAAGTATTGGGACTTATTAAAAAAAAAATGTAGGGGGGGGCTTGTGTAAGTACACTTTCCTTTTGCAGTGAGTAGGATTTCACATAATTTGTTGAGCCTTTTTATGTAAAAATATGTAAATTAAAAAATATATAAAACAAAGTGTAAAAAAATATAGGAAAGGAGAAGATAAGTGTAAATATATAGTAAAACCAATATATAAATGGGCCACTAAATCTCCTTAAACACATCAGTTTGGCAACATCATTTACACATCAGTATATAGTTCATCTGTTTGAGTGTCAGTCTTATAATGTGACTAACATTGGTTTCTTCTGGATACTTCAGTTTTCTCCTAAGATTCATAACTAACCAACCTTCAACACCAGCAATGTTACAAGTAAAATAAATTTAGTTCTGTGCACAGTGCAGGCCTAATTTTTTTTTTTTATATTGCAAGATATTTAATTATTCTAATTAATAAATTTAATTGTAGAATTAATTATGGCTTTCAAGGTGTTTCTACCTGAAATAAGTGATATAATGAATTAAATATTTATGATGGAACAAAGCATTTATAAAGAAATAAAATTTTCTTTATTTTCTATAAAAAATTACAAACTGTATAAAAATATTGTATATAATAATAAAACTAGTTTCTGCTTACAAACTTCAAAGTTGGTTTACATTTCTTTGAAACATTCATCTATAAAAACAATCAAAAAATGGTAAAGCTGTCATACTGGAACTATATTTGCTTAATTTTTTTTTAAATGTTTATTTTTGCACATACAGTCTACTTTCACTACAGCAAACTCACGGAAATTTTTATTTAAACAGCACTATGCCTATAAGGCTTTCACAGGGAGACTTTCTGTAGTTTGTTATTAATGGTGTTTGCATGCTGTCAATTCTCAGTATAGCCATCACAAAAATGAAAGATTTCTTTCATTAACAAAAAAGTATTTTTTATAATTCAAATTTCTAGCAATCTTTAAGCAGAAATCCTTCTAAAATGTTGAATGTGTGATGGGCATTACCTTTCTGTGTTAACTGCAGTGGTGAGCTATAAGGAGCTCGCGCGAGCCTTTTGTTAAATTTTTCTCAAATTTGCGAGCCCCTTGTTCACTTTATTTTTTTCAAAAAATAAATTTTTTTTCCAAACATATTAAGCGACAAACTAATACAATAACCTAACAAAAATTAGTCTATTCGGCCATGTATAGATTATTTGGAATTATTGTTTCAACTCCTCTATAATGAATGCATCCAAGTTTGAAAATAAAATAAGTGCATGCACTCTCTTTACTCTTCTCCCTTCTGGTAGCCAACAGTATGGTAAACCATTAGCCAATCAAATGTTTTATAAAAGATTATAAAAGATTTCATTCTTATTATATTTTGATAGTTAACATGTTCATTGCCAAGCTGAAAATTGGAATTTCGTGTGGTGGCCAAATTTTTTTTATTTAGTTTTTATTGTGCTCAAAATAAGTTAATATATTATTTATATGCTTTTATTATTATGTACATAGGATTTATGTACTCTAAATATCTATTACGCGATATCGCGTAATAGATATATTATGTACGAAGTATGTATAAAAATTTTCATATACCAACGTAAAGTCTTCCTTTCGCATGGGTAGTAACTGAGCATTTTATCTTGTAGATCAACGCCGGACAAGTTTTTGTTGTAATTTATGATGGCTGCAGGTTTCATTTCCACAGTGCCGTGTCTGGTGGTCACTTCTTGCATTTCGTCAGAAAATTCAGGAGATATGTAATTTATCTCTCTTCTGTCCTTCCATTTCCCTATATGGACACCGTTACGACACTGTGACACATTTTCGCCTTTTTTTAGTTTTTTTGTAATTATACTGTTTGGGTTATCTTTACGTTTCTTGTTCAATGTGCCGGTGCAATATGTATTTTGCTCCAATAGTTTGGCAGCTAAACCGTAGCTGTTATAAAAATTGTCCATGAACACTGCATGGCCAGCATTCAATTTTCCCTCTAATAACTTTTCCACTATTTTTTCTGTGTGGCCTTTCCCAGCAGTTACATCTAACGTACTAGCAAAAACATGCACTTTTAGGATGATACCATTTGGTTCTGCAAGTACCAACTTGATTCCATATTTATGTCTTTTTCCCTTGATGTACTGGCAGAAAATAAGTCGACCATGCCATAAAATCATCGATTCATCTAAAGACAAATTTTTACCAGGGTAATAAATACACTCCATAACATTATTGAAATTATCTATTACTAATTTGCATTTATCCATGCGATCGGCATTATTTTATTCATCAACAAAATGAAGGCATCTTAGAATTTTGAAATCTATTTCTCGACATATATTGATGGAAAACTGATTTATATAAACGGTGAATTTTCCAGTAATCAACAACGCGATTCTTTTTGCTGTACTAGTGTGTAATAGTAACCCAATAGATTTTCAGTTCTTCTAGAGTGAGCGACTTCCATTGTGTAATTTGAGACTGAACCTGATTAGATGAATTTTTCAAGTTTTCTGCGTATCTATTTGAGCAATCGACTATTTTTTGTAAATAATCTTCACTGACAAATAAATCAAAATAATCCCTCAGATTATTCGGCGCTGGCACTAGTAGTGCATTTGTCCGAGTAAAGGGAATTTCCCCCATAGAACTGAAGTGGTACTCCAACATGTCTTGGAAACTGCACGTGATGGCTGGTCAGGCAGACATTGTGGTGGTGACGCAGTTATTGCAAATGGCGTCGCAGAACTAGAAGGAAAAACGGGATGAACTGAGATTTGATTGAAGGATATTTGTTCTTCATTTACAACCTCATTATTTTGTTTCACCTGCAACTGCGAAGCTTCGTCTTCTTCGGATTCCAAGTCACTTTCACTATCAATAAATTCATAGTTTATATCATCGATATCACTCCCTGCATAAAAGTCGTCGTCCGAATCCTGTAATAACTCTTCCACCTCTATACTTTTTAGACGTTTTTTTGCATGATCCAGCATTGCAGAGTCTTTTCGAGGGTCCTGGTTGGTCACTCATATTAAAAAAAACAAAAACAATACTCAAAATAAATAAAAACCAAACTTCAAGCACACTAAATCAACGAATAACTAAACAAAATCATCACGTCGTCGCCTTGTCCGAATGCTGCCACTGTGCGCACTGGCTAACATAAACAATAGACAATGGCTGGCAGCCATCCCCACTCCACAAAAGTCTATCCCTTCCCTAGTGGCGAATATAAATATTACACGCCGTTTCACTGTGGCCGCTATACTATTCCGCTTAAAAACTTGATAGCGACATCCACGTGATAACGCGTGATCGGCCGTTTGGTGAGAACTCGCATCACGTGATATCGCATGATTGGCAATTAATGTGTTAAAAAATGTTTTTCTTATGCAAGATAAATTAAAACAGTTGATTGTGTGCAAATATTTCATGTTTAGATCATGAAATATTTGTTTAAAAATGATAGCCTTTACAGGTTGATTGTCCTCATACTTTTTGATAGGAATTTGTACACAAGCTGTATTAATAAATGTTTTTGTGTGAAATACGTCTTTTTTTTTTTTTTTGCTCGACAATGCAAGCCCTTTGTTAAAATTTCCATAGCTCACCACTGGTTAACTGTTACACTGATTATTACCTTATGACCATTATCAATTGATAAATGAGTGATTTCACCACTGTTCGATAATTATTTATTTTAAATACAATTTGCAATACTAAAAATTGCAATTTACAATGCCGTCTTTCATTGTTATTTTCATTTCATGGATGTTAGCTTTATTTTGTGAACTGTGAAAAAAATGTCAAGTAATTATGCAAAGGAGAATTTAAATAATTTTCATTGCTTTTAATGATCACTAGCAATGAAAACCGATCTGAAGCAGAGAAATATCTACACAATGATATGCATTATTCATAGAAACAGAAAGGAAACAAACTTCTTAAACTGAAAGAGAAATTATAAAGTATAAAGCCCATAGCTGGGCTCTGTTTGTTTACTTTATGCCAGAAGGCATCATTGCAATGTCATTCATGAAATTGAATAAGGCCATAAAGGTCTACCATGGAATTTATGATCAGAACCAGTCTCTACAATGAGTATAATACAAAGTTAGTAAGTAAGTAGAACAAAAGGTAGGAATTTATAGTCATCAATAAAATTATTCTATGGCTTAAAAAACAGTTACTGGAGGGTATGTTCATTAACTGATGTATAAGAAGCACAGTAAAGACCCCATCTTACAATGATCTACTCATACTGATTTCCAATTATGATCAATACCCATTCATACAATGCTGTAATTGCTCAAATGATGGTTTAAGCAACTTGATGCTACTGTGAATCAACTAATGCACAAGTTTCATGGACTCTGTTTACATGACACTAGTATATTATGGTTGAGTTGTGTGTTCTTTCAGCTTCACAGGATAAACCCTGTCATCACAGAAAGACCCTGTCAACTCACCTTCAGCCAAAAACTCCACATAAAGGGCTCCTTTGTGTCCTATATAAGACCCGAATATAGTAAATGTACAGTGTTTTTTTCTAATGACAAGCAAATGCCATATCACCCTTGGAACTGTTCCCTCTGTACCAAGTTATCTGGTCTCAGGCTGTATTTGTGAGATTTGTTTTTCTTTCTGGGTACTCTAGTTTCTCCTATCATGAACACAAAACATTTCTTGAACATCTGATTATTTGTAGTTAGCTGGGCAGAAAGAAGAAATCAGTCTGAAGTGGACTTATGTCTAGTGAAGGCCATCAATAATAATTACATTTCACAACCAATTTTATTAACATATTACCTAACATATTTTAAACAATATATATATATATATATATATATATATAAAATATTTAATCAACATCTTAATTCAGAGGAAAAGAAGTCATAGTGCTGTAGGCTAGATCTGACCTGATGTTTAGGCACCACTGCTTTTGAATAATTCAAAAAAAAAAGCATTTTCAGAAGAATATGCTACTACTGCTGCAAATGCATTATTACACTAAAATGCATTTAACTTCTATTTTAGGGAGTTTTGTGAAAGATTTTTAAAATAACTGCTATTGATGTAGACTAGATAACTGTGTACTGGGTAACTTAAATACATGATAAATCTTATCATATAGATGTGAAGAACAAATGGACTTGTTTGTCATCTAACTGGATCCCTCACAGGACTGCAATAGTCAGTAATTACAAGTGGCATCATCTCAGTAAAATGTTAAGCTGCCAATGAGCAGAGAAGCTCAATTACTATGTTATGTGTCAAGCATTTCACAGATCAAAATTCCACCAATGACTAAGTGATCTCCCCTTTATTTTTAAAACAGTGATGGAACTTTATCAATTTCAAAGTGAATATGGTTACCAGAAAGTAGTTCCAGGAAATAATCAAGTTGGAAACTTGACTTTTTCCTGACAGAAGTAAGGTTCCCTGTTTAAAGAATCTACTCCTATGGGCAAAATTGAACAATCTGGTCTTTAGACCATGTGCAATCCACTGTTACTGGCAAGATCAGATATATTATGATTGTCAAATACATGTTTCAGCCCAACTCACATGCCTACAGGAAGAAAATCTGGAGTTCCAGAGAAAAACAGTTAATCATCAATGGCTGAAAATGGAGTAGTGAAAGTATTACCTTTATGACAAGATGCATTCATGGTCCTGAGTTGCTTCTGATAATCTAAACAAACCAACTCCCCAGGTGAATATGTAAATGGTATCAATAAATTTCATTCTGAACACCATGCCCATTACATAATCCTATAAAACAGCAATAACTGCACATTTGTATAACTGGTATATAAAACACAAATTTATAATAATAAATTTGTCTTATTGGAAGAACAATTATATAATCATGTCTTAAAAAAAAAATAAATGTGTAAACTTTAAATCTTCGTCATGTCCTTTTCAATTACTATTTAATTTTTCTATTTTTAAAACTTGAGTCAAGCCACAGCCACTTGAATAAAAGGAAAACTGGTCTGAGTATACAATATTGGTTATCATAACATTCAGACATTAACTTGTGAAAGCAAGTTAAATGATATTACATAAAATAAAGGAAGGGGATAACTATAAAAAAAAAAAAAAATAATAATAATATAACAGAATTCATATGTAACAATTGTGTCCTTGAATATCACATTATTCACTCTGCATTATTATTTTAAGTTTCAAATTATTTGTGGCTATCATGCATATGCAATACAATTTACTTCCAATACAATTCAGTTATATTTGGGGCATTTGGCTCAGCCCTAAAGCAATTCACATTTTGCCACTAAAAGATCCAGATGTGTTATTACCATCCACATTGGTTTTTAATTAAACAGATGCAGTGCAAGATCCCTGTGGTGTTGTAGAGAAAGAGTGCTTGATGTCCACAGAATAATGTGAGAGGCTACGGGATGTTGTGCTTAAACTGCTCATAGTTCCCATCTAAAAACAAAGATTGAAAAAATCCAGTACATTATTGTTATTATACTTCTATATAGGTCAAATTTTTAATGTTAGACATATAAAATATAAACCTGATAATGTGTTTAAGTGTCTGCACTGCAGAATTATTAAGCTTTATAACTTTGCTTATTTGTATCATTTAAGCAGAATCATTCATCTCTTGTGCAGAAGTGGCAATGCAATGTATATGTAGATATCCCTGCATCTGTAGATTTCTGGTAGTATATCATACAGTCTTACTTTCTTTGGATTTTGATACAAGGACATCAGAGCCCAATTTTTATTTACTAAATTACATTTTTCCTAAAACATTTCTAACCTACAAGATTTCACCAGGAACAGTTAATTTAATAGTTTGAATAACTTAAATATTAATTAGTACCATCTACTAAACATCATGTACAACATATCCTAGACTGTGATAACAAAGATATTCTGTTTGTTATCAGGCTGCATTTTCTTCTCTCCCATAGTTCTAAATGGACCGTTGGGTCATTCATGGCTGGTAGGTGATATTCTTTATTAGCCTACTCCAATCATCTCAGTCTCTTGTTCTTGATGTCAGTTGAGAAAGAGAGAAATTTGTCCATTTTTTGATGTTATCAGTCCATTTTAATCGAGGTCGGACCCTAACCCTTGATCCCGGAACGATTCCTTCTAGTGTTTGTTTTGGAATGGTATTAGCCCTCTCCACATGTCCGAACCATTTCATCTGTCATACCGCTCACAAAACCAATGAAAATGTCCGAAATCTGTCATTTTCATTGGTTTCGTGAGCGGTATAGGGAATTCTCAAAAGGCTTCGGTAAGTTTTCATTTCAAAAGACAGGAGTCTCCTCTCATCTTCCCTCAATAAAGTCCAGGCCTCACAACCATATAAGAGGATAGAATTCACCAAGATGTCAATTAGTCTTCGTCTGGTTGTGATTGCTATTCTGTTATCTCCCCACAATGGTTTTAACTTCTGTAAGGCTACGGTTGCCTTAGCAATTCAGTATTTAATGTCAATTTTTGAATGACTATCGTGCTCAACGTGCTTCCTAGATGAGTGAACTTGTTTACATTCTCAATTTGTTTATTGCCAATTTGTATCTTTAAGAATTCAATGTCTGATTTTGAGGTTATTGTTGTTTTTGTTTTTTGTAGGTTTATGTATAATCCATATTTTTTTAATGTTCCGAAAACGCGGCTAGTTATCTCTTGCAATTCTTCTTCACTTTCTGCCAGAAGATCGATATCGTCTGTGAAACATAAGTTATTTATTCTTAGTCCACCAACTACTATTCCAGTATCATATTCATGAAAAGCTTCTTTTTTAAATAACGAAACCTGTGGTGCGTTCATAATTAGAAGAAACACACGTATAAACAACAGTGAAAATTATTTAATTGTAAATATTTCATCCTAAGTATCTTAGGACATCATCAGTACAGTATTTAAACAAAATTAGGAATAACATACAGTTAGGGTGCATGATTACAATAGAATCTCATGAAAACGTGCATAACGTGCTAAAGTAGTAAAAAAAAAAAAAACCGTTAATTATTTAACACAATTTTGTATGATAATTTCCCGTACTTTAGGAATAGTAAGAATGTTGTTGCAGTTTAGGTTTGGTCTGTGTAGTAGGGCTTCAGAACTTTCTTTGTATAAATGTTCATGTTTAAATAAAGATCTATGTAAAAGTTTAGCCTTTTCCCAATGGATCCTATGGTTTGGATTTTCAATTCCGCGTTGAGAGAGGCCACATTTCTGCAGTTTAAGAAGACGAATGTGGTCTTGATGTTCCAAGATGCGTTTCTGAACAGACCTACCTGTCTGTCCAAAGTAAGATAATTTGCATGAGCATGGAATCTCATAAACACCAGGTAACATCAAGGGTGAGAATTTGTCCTTAGGAGAAGGTAATAAGTTGTAAATTTGGTTGATAGATTTGTAAGTAGTGGCAAAATTGTATTTCTTCATAATTTTAGAAAGACGTTCTGAGATGCCTTTAACGTAAGGTATGGGAATCCTATGCACTTCTTCCTGTCTGGTTTGATGTATGCAGAAGTGACTGATGATTTTTTGAGTTGTTTTGGGATTATATCCATTTAGGATATAATTTTTTTTTTTTTTTTTTTTGTACTACTTTAGCACGTTATGCACGTTTTCATGAGATTCTATTGTAATCATGCACCCTAACTGTATGTTATTCCTAATTTTGTTTAAATACTGTACTGATGATGTCCTAAGATACTTAGGATGAAATATTTACAATTAAATAATTTTCACTGTGGTTTATACGTGTGTTTCTTCTAATTATGAAGAGCTTCATCTATGACATATTCCAGAAAACAATTAAAAAGAAGAGGGGACAGGATGCATCCCTGTCTTACCCCCCCCCCCCCTTCTGCCCGGAACAGTTCACTGCTGTAATTTTTAATTTCAATTCTCATATGCTAGCTTCAAATGTTTGGCAGAACTTTTGGTATCTGCCAAACATTTGAGGTATATTCATTATTCTGGTACAAATCACATCAAAAATGATATGCAATGTTGTTAGAAAGTTTACTAAAATGATTAAACTGAATGCAATGGTAGGCCTCATTTTAAAGGAAGCAGATCCCTTCTTTAGGGTTCTAATATCCTAGGATCTTTTGGTGTTTTTTTTTTTTTGAATGTAGGATTGGAGAGGATGCTCTGCCACATAGTACTTTATATACATTGGGCAAAATGTTTATATACATTTATATACATTATAAAAAAAAATTTTTTTTCCCTTCTTGAAATAAGAACATTAATTAATATACAAAGAATAACCTTGGTTCATTTCTAGTTGCCAGGTAAAGGAACTTTTTCTAAGCCTTTCTTCATCACGTTCCCAGGTTAGTCAATCTCTGGCAAGGGCAAGCGGGTTTTTTCTCCAAGAAACTAGTTTTTCATCCTAATAAACAAGAAAAATCGACCATAGAACTCACACTAATTCAAACAATAATGTATTGTGGTAGAGCTAGGAACCAAGAGATGGCAATATTTGTCAGTTGTCTCTTCATTGGTTGCCGCTTATAATTAGTGATACTTTTGGGCCAGCTATCTCTGATTAGCTACTGATGGAGACTGAAATTTAGCCCTATCCAAAAGATGGATAGGGCTAAAATGGCTTCAAGTACTCCCCATAAGGGAATAAAAGATGTTAGCTAATTAATATACAATGGCACTGAGTCTCTTGATAGTGAATGATGCATGAGTAGCCAATTATAAACATTGTAAAGTCATAAAAGGTGCTAAACTCTGAAGGCTGTAACCTTAAATGAAATAAAATAACTGAATCAAATAACAAAAGATAATTACAGTACATGCATACTTCAGAGATATGAACCATAACTCCCACCCATAAAAAGCTGAAGTTACAGTGGGTGAGCTATTTTTTTAATTCTTATTTTTTACATAATCTGGAAGTCCTCTAGAGACCAAACATGGAACTTTTTCATGTCACTTCAGGCCTTTAATAAGTAGAGTGGTGGCCTTATAATAGGTGCTGTAATTCATTTCCCATCTAAATATATTCACAAAAACATCCATGCCCATGGCAGAATTCAAACCCACAGTCTGTTGGTTACAAAGTATGTATGTTAACACATTTGGCTATCAAATATAAGTGAACATAACAAATTCAAAAGTAACCACTATAATTTGTATTTGGATATTAGAAATGCAACATGTAAGAGGAAGAACATACTCTGATTATAAATTTTCTATTTTATACATAAAATACTTAATATCAAAAGCATAACAAAAGTGTACTCTTTTTCAAGCCCCATGCATGCTTGACATCTGCAATGCTAGGAAGTAAATTTTTAGTATACATGCTAAATATGATCATACCATAGGAAAATTAGGCATTTACAAGCAAACAGCTAACTACTGTCTATAGATATGTAGTTATCTATATGTCAGAAGAATTTTTGAAGCTTATCCTTCTATAATTTTACCCCAAGAAAAAAGCTTTTGATCCTTCAATCTTTTTATTTTTTGAAAATCACTTGGGTGAAATGGTGCAAAAATATATCTTGAAACTTTATGCAAAATCTGTATTTTCAAACCTGTTGATATGCCAGTGATGGCATATTACAGGATTCAGAATTTTCTTTGGTAAATGAAAGTATGTGATAATTTTATAAAAGAAGCAATGACTACAGAAGAGAAAATAATGGAAATTCTATCAGTAATCATTTACCATCTGTATATAAAATTAATGCAAGTTCAATGAAATGAGTTATAATAACAACACACAAATACAAATTTTCCTTTCCAAAGAGTTTGTATTCCAACTCTGCTCCTGCTCCCCTCCCCCACCTTCTGAAACCAACATTTAAAAAATAAACCTCAGTTATAAAAACGTAAATGGATATAGTGTTTTATAATTATATGCAGTGGTGTGCTACTACGATTTTCTGGAGTTGGAGGGGATGCAAGAAATACTGATTTGTTAACATCAAAGTGCCTTCTAATGAAGGATCAAATCACCTCTAATCAGGAATAGGATTCACATGAACATTTTAAAGAAATCCAGATCAGAACACAACTATATAGGCTGCTAGTCCTGATGATAACCCTGCTGAAAATTTCAAAGGAAGAGTAGACCCAAAGCCTCACTCTCTATGATTTGGAATATAGATGATATACTTGCTGCTTTTATAAGATGTTCTGATTGCAGCCAATTCAAGAAAAAGTGACAGATTAGAGACTGGAAATTATTCAGGAATCTTTCTCTACAATCTGAGATCTTTATTTACTCTTACTCAGTCAGCATTCTGAAAGACTCTTCCATAATTTTAGTGCACTTTCCATCCATCCCATGGATCAATGAACTTTCGTGACAGTAATCAGAACAGAAATATTATGAACTCACTTTTAATAACTTTTAGTGATCTAAAAGAGCCTAGAGAAACTTTTACTAAGCCTTGTTTCAACTGGTTCCCAAGTTAGTCGATTTCAGACACAGGCAAGTAGGTTTTTTCCTCCCAGAAACTGTTTTTTTGTCACGTTGATTTAAGAAAATAGACTGTAAAACCAACACTATTTTCAGACAATAAACATAGTGTTAGGATTAGGGACAATGAGATGGCAGCACTTCTCAGCTACCTCTCTTCACTGGCAGAGATTGAACTTCCCCCTCAGTCTCTAAAAGTTAGATAGGGCTAAAACAGCCTCGCTTACTACCTATATGGGAATAAAAAGCTTTAGCTGATATTTTTATGAGCTGACTGAACAGCCTTTAATTCAATGTAAAGTGGGAAACTGCAAATTTCTATTAAAACAAAATTCATATTAAAGATTCCATCTAAGACACATGACATGTTAGCAAGTGTAATCAGTAACAACAATTCAGGAGATTCATTCACAGTCAAACAGATAGGAAGGCTGTATTTCAGTACTGCTGATCTGTACCATTTTCACTGTAACTACTCTTCGCCTTATTGATGAAAAACTTCCACCAAGAATAGCAATAGCCTACTGGATGGAGGGGAATGTTTTAACCTTAAAGACTCAACTTAAAACAAAAACCTAAAACATCGCTTAAACTGTAGAGTACTGACTGCAATGTCTTCTCTTGTCCTGAAACTTCAAATCATTGTTGGAATTTTTAAAGAAATCTGCAAAAGAGATGATGGCCTTCACATAAATGTAATGATTTTTAAAAAGTGCTTCACCAAACTGCACCAACAGGTCAGTGCAATGACCTGTCATTCAGGCAGATGGAAAATGTCCACATCTCTCCTATCATGGCAAATCTCCCAGCGAACGCTGACAGTGATGAGAACGCTCAGTATCATTTTAAATTCACCTTGATATTTAAGAAAACATCTTTTTGATGACTAAATAACTTTGTTACAAACACTGATTTGTGGGACTCTTTGCTGTACCTGTAGTCCACATTTGTGGACAAGCATAGCAAAGAGACCTACAAAATATGTGATGCTGATGAATTATTTATAAAAAGTGATTCAAAGAAAATTCAGTCCTTTTCTACTTCCATAAACACTACACTATACTTAGACATGAATATCAGTATTTGATTATAAGCAGTTATAGTATGAAGAGTATGAATGCTAAATTTCACATTCTACTTACCAAATGTTATTGGAACAAGAAAAACTTGATGACTTAAGGCTAAAGTTGTAAAAACAACTAAGCCTAGAAAAAAATCTAGAGATGGAATATGATATGCAGACAGTCAATGAGCATATATACAGGCTTCCCATTTGCATTTAAGCTAAAATGCTTAAATGCAGAAAATTTAAGTAGTTAAATTTCATTATTTAAATTAATTTCAAAAATTATCATGCAGCTTCATTCAAGACTTCATTCGGGGGGGGATTGGACAACATAGGCGCCAGGGGGAGGAGGAAACCCCCCCCCCTTTTTGAGTCATCAGAATTCAAGGAGAACCGGTCTGCCAGTCCGGAACTCGGGGGGGGGGGGGGGGGCATAGGTGTCAGAGCCCCCTAGTACACACACAGGTCTATTTTTATGCGGTGCATATTTCATGCAAATTCGGGATTTCCCCATTGTACATAATGAACAGCGTATTGCAGCACATTCTGGCATAACATGAATAATGTGTAAGCAGCGAGTGTCCATGATGTTTAATTTTGCATGTGAGTAAGTGTTTGTCTTTTCATTATCGTAAGTCTAAATTTTGCTAATTTTTATTTTAAAGATTTAATATGGCCCAATGGAGAAATAAAAACACCAAAGAAATTGCTTTTCTTTGAAAATGAAAATTGCAATTTTAGATCGCTTAGCAAGAGGGATCTATGATGATTGGTAAACATTTTAATTTAGGCAAATCTACTATAAGAGCAATTAAAAAGAATGAAGTCGCAATAAGAAAATCTGTCATTTCTGGCACAAAACTAAGTGCCAAATAATCATCGTACTCAAGAGATCCTTTATTAAAAAAAACGTAACGAATGCTCGTAATTTGGATTGAAGAATCAACTCAAAGAAGAATTCCTATAAGTGGTTATTTAATTAAACAAAAAGCTTTTCGGTTTTATGAACAGATGAAGCAATTTGAGCCATCTACTTCTGTTTCCCAGGCTGATAAAGTATTTTCAGCTAGCAAAGGATGGCTAACTGGGTTTTTAAAAAGGAATGCACTTCATAACGTGAAGATGCAGGCAAGGTTGCAGTAGGATGAAGCAGCAGCCAAAAATTTTCAAGAGAAATTAGCCTAAATTATTGAAGATGGTAGATATAGTCCCGATCAAGTGTTTAACGCTAACGAAACAGGATTATTTTGGAAGAAAATGCCTAGCTGAACTTACGTTGCAAAGTCTGAGAAAAAAATAAGTGGATTTAAAGCAAGCAAAGATCGAGTACTGTTGTTACTTTGTAGCAATGCATCAGGGGATCGGATGTTGAAATCCCTCCTAGAAAATCAATCTCTAAGACCACGTGGCACTAAAAGGCAAAGATCTAAAACAGCTGCCGGTATATTGGATGTCTAATACAAAGGCCTGTATTTACTGAAGTAACAATGGCTGTATTTACTGAATGCTTCAATAATTGCTTTGTACTAGAAGTGGAAACATATATATGAAGCAAAAAGCTCTTGATTTTAAAGTTTTATTAATTGTTGAAATGCACCAAGTCATCCGCATTTAGAACATCCAAACGTGCAGGTTAGTGTTTTTTCCACCCAATACAACAAGCATTATTCAGCCATTAGATCAAGACATAATTGCTACTTTTAAAAAATATTACGTTAAGCACACTTTTCAATTTATATTGGATAAACTAGAAAATGAATCATTAACAGTAACTGATGTTTGGAAAAAATTTTCTATTTTGGACTGTTTAAATCATGTTGCATCTTGCTATTGAAGAAATAAGACCACAAACTTTAAATGACTGCTGGAAAGCAGTCATTTAAAGTGTGGTCTTATTTGTGGTCTTGTGTTGCAAACAGTGCGACCATTCAAACAGCTACATTATCAGCTGAAATTTGGCACATGAAATTGGTGAAGTTTTGATACATTTAGCCAGAATTATGTAGATGAATTGCTTGTGCACAATGCCTTAAGTGATGATGATATTATTGGATATCACTTAACTTTAGATATTGTGGAAGATCCAGAAAACAATAGTGAAGTGGAAGAAAAAAACCCTCACTGCTAATATAACTCAAGGTCTTGAACTGTGCAATAAATTGGGAAATCATTTTAATGACACAAATTCTGAACAAGCCTTTAAATTCCAATGTGAGCTGAAGAACTGTATGTCTAGATATCGCGAGCTGTATAAAAAATTAGTAAAATCATCATCGCAAAGTTTAATCACTGATTACATCATCAGAAGAAAAAAATTGGCACAGAATTAGGGTGAAGCTAATTCTGTTTATGAAGAACCATTGCCTTTATCATACGGATCTGATGCGCTGACTATCTCTTCTGGTGATGAAAGTGATTTTTGCACCAGTTCGCAAATGTTAACAGCGACGATAATTCTGATGAAAAAATGTAAAAAAAAATTGTCACTTTCCAATAAAATTAAATGAATAAAGCTTTAAAACAAACTTTAGCATTCTTATTTTCCTGAATTTTCATAAACTTTTTTATATGATTTTAGGTTTATTTTAATTCATTACTTCGGTTTTATGCAGTTTTAGAAAATTCTGGAATGTATCCCTAATTTTTCAACATAAGTTAAGTCTTTTTTACATGAGTTTTTATATGCAGTTTTCTGTGGAACGTATCTACTGCATAAAATGAGACCCGACTGTGTATATACACACACACACACACACAAGCTACATCTGAGAATTCTATACAAATAATTAAGTCTTTATTGCTAGCGTATGTATCAAAAAAATTTCTTTAAATACCGTTCTAGCATTAGTTCATATTCATGTCTTTTGTAATGTAAAACAGTTTTAGATGTATCAATCTACCTATATTTTAGTCTTTCTCAGACTGTTCTGTTTTTCTTCAAACACCTTTCATGTTAATATCTTCAATATTATACCATCAATTATGAATATGTTAATTTTTAATATGGTTCTATGAGCTTTACCATCAGCTAATTTATATGATTTTCTTTAATTTACACCAGTGTTTTTCATTCTATGAACATCATTCATCCCTGATGAAAGATTAAATTTCTAACCAAATTTGGTCTCTACATTAAAAATGGATAAAATACATATTAATAAAAAATACTTTAGATAATTTTTATTTCCTCACCTTCAACTTTGCCATGTCTTCAAGGCGAGTAATGTCTCGCAGTTCCTGATAATTTGAGTATACTACTATTCCAAAGAACACCTTTAAACAAAAATGAAGTAGAAAAATTATTTTATAGGAATATTTGGAGCCAAATTCAAAATCAGTTTCTATTTTTTAACTGCTGAAATAAATATTTTTTGGATATATTGAACTTAGTAATGATGTAATTTTTTTCATGTAGTACTGTCATATCCTGTACACCCCTTGAGGGTACATGGCAGGAATTTGATGATGATGATGATGATTGAACTAAGAATTGTGGTGTGTGCGAGAGAGAAAAACAGTGGGGGGGGGGGTTAAGCCAATAAAATAATCAACAAAATTTTATTAAGAAAATCAAAACTTACATTGACAGCAATAAAGATGACCCATAAGATAAGCATGGCTTGATGATATTCAAAATAGAGATCCTAAAAAATAAGGAAACATTTAATAGGTTATACATCAGTAAAGGGGAAATATATATATTTGTAAATGTTTTAGCATACATCACATATCAATAAACAGTGATAAAAACTTATTTCTAAGCAATCCCCACAGACAGCAACTGAACAACCCCCCCCCCCACAACAAATTGGCAGGGAAAGTAAATTTAGTGTATAAGAAAAGTTCATTTCCAAAATGACATTTTGTTTATAGTTTGAACAGCAACATTGAATACAACTTCTTTTTTAATTTTCAGATATCCTCAATATGGTTTAAAATATCTGCAATAATAAATCACTCCCATGATCAACATAACTCTCGCGCTTTTTTAAAATGTCCGTGCGGTTAGCCGAGTAGCTATGCGCTTCGCAACCATATGCCTGGGAAAGGAGTGTCCTGGGTTCGATTCCTGTAGCCGATGTGAGGAGCTTAAGGATCTTTCTCAGACATAGCCAAGTTAGCCAGTCTTGGGTGTGGACTGCAGGGATTTTCTCCCCAGTTTATCTGGGGTTTTTCCTCCCGCAAGCAGACAAACTGGTGCCGTGAATACACACATCTACAGACATAGAACACACTGGGAGGCATAGGGCTAGCCACTTTATCCTCGGGATGGGTACGGCTTTGAAACGCTAATGATAGCCCCGTAACAGGTCACTAGGCCTAACATCTGAAGGGGAAGAAGCAGCTATTTAAAAAAAAAAAATCCACTAATGCCTTCTTTTCTATAGAGAGTAAGTGAGGACATTTTAGCCTTATCTAACTTTTGGAATCTGAGAGGCAGTTAAACTAAAGCATTACCTAATCAGAGACAGCTGGCCCAAGATCATCATTAATTATAAATGGCATCCAGTGAAGAGAGGCAAACAAATGCTGCCATCTCATAGTTGTGAACAATTTGATACCTAACTGCATTAAGCTTACAAGGAAGTTTACTTGTAAGTGCTCTGTATTTATGCCTGTATGGAAAAAGCTATGTTGAGAGAACAAATCTATGAAGCTTGCAGAAACCTAGCAATTATCCAAAACAACGTTCTACAACTAAAATTAGAGCTATCGAGTTATATAAATCCCAATATTTGGGATATTCTGGAGGATCACAGACAATTCTGCACAGCATATGTTATGTAAAAAAGAAACTCTAATAGCAAAGTTCCAAAGAGTGAAACAACAAGAAAGCAACAGACAATCTGGATGCCATACCCAGAGAAACCTACACATACAGGCAATACATACATAAAAATTCATACCACCATCCAACACAAAAACTAAGGGTCATCAGCACCCTCAAACATACTGTACTTACAATTCACTCCAATGAGAAGACAGTGAACAAAGAATATGAAATTATTAGCCAAAAAATTGGATACAATAAAAAAAAATTCACAATCCTCCACAAAAATACCATACATTAGGGGGCAGATCAGAAAAAATAGATAGAACTACATAAATACGAGGGACGTCCAGAAAGAAAGTTCCGTTTTTAAATATTTTCAATGCAGTACTGCGATTGCAATGGTGTGTATGCGTGCTTTGCATCACAGGTGTTCACCTTCTACGACGAAGGTATACAACTCTTGGTGCCCTGTTGTGACAAGTGCCTGAACAAATGGCAGAAATTATGTAGAAAAGTAGTGAAATATGTCTACTTTAATTTCCAATAAAGTTTTTTTTGTAAATATATTTTTTGTTTCTCTGACAGCCGATCGGAACTTGCTTTCTGGACGTCCCTCGTACCATATTAAGGCAACCTTCAAACCTCTTGCAAAATTAAGAAATTTACACAGCTCATCCAATGATTCTCTTTCATACCTTGCCCACCCAGGTGTTTACAAAATTCAGTGCACCTGCAACCTACTCTATATAGATGAAACAGGGCATGCCATCCCTATAAGAAAAGACAAACAGCACATTAAATTCCTTCACTATGATAAAACATGTCACAGAATCAAGTGGAAAGGCACCAAGTCCCTACACTTCACCAAAACTTGGTTTGAAAGAAAACCTACACAAGAATGACAATTTAATAATTCTAAGCATCTGGAGGACCCATCTTCAATCCAAAACAACACCAAACCGAAGAAAACCTTAATATGAGAGGACTATAGAAATGGTTTAATGTAGTTTTACTATAAAACTTTTTTATCATCTGTATATTACTGAGAAAGCACTTTGCAAGAGTATATCATACAGGTGGTGATATTACAGGAATGAAGGAACCAATAGCTTATACTGGAATTGAGGTGAATAGTACATTATAAAACCTTAATGTGAATACATCTGTGGGATTGGATGGTATACCAGCTCGGGTCTTACATGAAGCGGCTAAAGAATTGTCAGTGCCCATGACCATTTTGTTTAATTTGAGTCTAGAGTCTGGGTTAGTCCCGAGGAGGTGGAAAGAGGGGAAAATAGTTCCACTGCATAAAGGGGGTTCCAAGACTGCTGTTGCAAATTACCGACCGATCAGCATATCAGGAGTCGTTGTCAAGGTTTTGGAGAAAGTAATCAAGAGAAAAATACAGGAATGGATAGATGAAATTGGATACTGTATGGGGGACAGCATGGTTTTGTGAAGGGTAAATCATGCCTCAGTAACTTGTCATGTTTTATAACACAGTGATGGCTGAACGAGCCTGCGTAGCTCAATGGATGTGGCGTTTGCACACCACGACGCTTGGCCGTACGAAGGAAGACTTGGTTTCGAGTCTAGTCGCTGACTAGAGGAAATTTTTCTAAGCCTTTTTTTCGACCGGTTCCCGAGTTAGCCGATCTCTGGCACGGGCAAGTGGGTTTTTCCTCCCGGAAACTCAGGTTTTTTGTCCCGTAAATTCAAGAAAATCGACTGTAGAACCCACATTACTTCAGACATTAAATATGTTGTGTTAGGGTTAGGGACCATGAGATGGCGGCACATTTGAGCCGTCTCTCTTCACTGTGTACTGCTTAATTAGTGATAGCTTTGGGCCATCTATCTCTGATTGGTACCAGTGGAGATTGAACTGCCCACTCAGTCTCCAAAAGTTAGATAGGGCTAAATGGCCTCGCCTACTCCCTGTATACGGGAATAAAAAGGCGTTAGCTGATTTTTTTTTTTTTTTTTTTTTTGATGGCTGAACCGGATAAGGGTAATGAGTTTACAGTGATACTGCTGGACCTTGCTAAGGCCTTTGACATGATACCACATGGAATTCTAATCAGTAAACTGCAGCATATGGGGTTGGATATAAGGTTGGTGAGATGGATAGGAGGTGGTTGATGGAGAGATATCCTCGCCTACTCCCTGTATACGGGAATAAAAAGGCGTTAGCGGATTTTTTTTTTTTTTTTTTTTTTTGATGGCTGAACCGGATAAGGGTAATGAGTTTACAGTGATACTGCTGGACCTTGCTAAGGCCTTTGACATGATACCACATGGAATTCTAATCAGTAAACTGCAGCATATGGGGTTGGATATAAGGTTGGTGAGATGGATAGGAGGTGGTTGATGGAGAGATATCAGAGAGTAGTTTATTCAGGAGTAGAGTCCAAAAGATGGTCTGTGACTAGTGGTGCCACAGGGTTCTGTTCTTGGACCACTAATATTTAATTTGTTCATTAACGATGTAAGAAAGGATCTGAGAGGAACTGTTCATTTGTTTGCTGATGATGCAAAGTTGGGTAGAGCAATAGTGAATGCACATGATGTGGATAGATTGGAAGACTGGGCTAAGGAGAATAGATGTCAATTTAATGTTGCAAAGTGTAAGGTTATGCATTTTGGGGTGAAAAGATTAGCAGCAGTATACTGTTAAATTGTGAATGAAGATATTCTATATATTATAATACTTCATTCATATTTAACATAATCCACCACGTCATAAGCAAGTAAATATTATTTGTTGTTAGTCTCTTGCTTGTAATATGTTATTCATATAAATGTTTTGAGTTTTGTTTGTTATTAATTAATTACATAATCTTAGGATATGTAATAGTAATAAAAAGACTATATAAAAATGTCATTCATTTTAATTACTTTATTCTGTAAAATTTACTATAAGAAACTGTGTGTATAAATTTAAATGTACTTTATATGAACTGCGATATATTTAAAAAATTTTTTTTTTATTATCTCTGTAAGTGAAAGTAAATTTATGGAATTCTACTGATGGGATTTGATTGGCTAGTAATGAGAAATGGAGTTTATTTTTAGTTAGCTCGTGCGGAGAGCGTGACCTACTGTGTATGATGAGAAAAGTCAGGATATAAGCTGAACTGGTTAGAACCGGATTTTGGCAGGAAAAAGAGAACATAGTTGATTGGAAAACAAAAGTAAAAAGTAAGGAGAAGTCCTGGAGACAACATAGAGATAGGTAGTGAGTGGCAGAAGGGGAGTTGATATATGCCAAAAATCAATGAGGAAAGGACAAGAAATTAATAGGCATTCTGAATTACTTCTATGGGAGTTCTGATACTACGATAAATTCTAAATGATTAGAGGAATAATATTACAGAACTGAAGTTAATACATAGAAGAAAATATGGAATTAGTAGATAACTTAAACCAAGTACATCAAGACTTCTGTATTTCTGTGTCTATAATTCAATTATTATAGTGGAAGATTTCTTTTGAATTGTGTTGCCATAAATTAAAAGTCAACAAGAATTTCAAATGTGCCTATGCAAATTCGATGTGTAGAAGTGGTAACCCGGTAAGAGTTGTCCTTTCTATAACTTGTGAAGCAATATCAGTTAAATCCATTGGATATATTTTGACCTTAGCTGTGGTGTTATGTCAATCAATGTTCGGATGTTAGATGTACTGAAGTACTTTCCCCTCGAGACAATAAAAGTGTTATGTTGTTCTATTAAGTGTTAGCTGACTGAGAAAGAATATAGTGTAGCCTGTCATAAGATTAATTATTGTAACATTTGGAAGGATAAACTTTTGAGAATTGCTCTCAACTTGATTAACTGAGCATTAAGAACTGAAAAATGAATGTTTGACAGTTAATGGATTGTAATTATTCTGAATACCTTAAACTGAGCTAATATATTTAAGCTATGATTCATCCAATTGGATAGAGAGAGAGAGAAACTAAGTGAAAGAAATACTGATGCTTTAAGAATTAAGAAATGTTAACATTAGTCATGATCCTCAAACCTAACCGAGAAGTTATTAACATATGAATGTGAATTTTGGTAATTTTTTAATTGGATAACCTTTTACAGATAGTTATAATTGAATGTATATGTTGTGCTATTCCACATTAAATGATTTCTTTTGTTGAATTAAACTTAGTGTTTGCCTGATTTTCTTTCATTGCACCACTCATAAAATTAATCGGACCTTTGCGGAAGCCTTAAATGCTATTAATAACCTCGGCCTGTAGATAAAGCGATAATATAAGTATAGTTGATGATTGACTCCTTTATATCATATAGACTAATCTGAATATAGGGTGGTGCAGTATAATACATTCTTTATATTCTGATGAGCATCAATCAACAACTAACGAAGTAAAACAAAATTTAAAGAGGTAAAGATAAGATTAACAAACCAACAAAAAATGAGTCAGTTAGGTAGGACATTCCAACAATACCACGTTGGTGGAACTGTACTCCAGGAGATTAATGAGGCCAGGGATTTGGGAGTGTCGGTGGATAAGGAGTTGAAGTTTAGGGAGCACATTGCAAAAGTGGCTAAATCAACTCATCAAATCACTTGGTTACTGAAGAATACTTTGACGAGCAGAGACAAGCAAGTTATTGTTCCTCTGTATCGAGCCTTGATAAGACCCCATCTTCACTACTATGCCCAGATCTGGGTACCAGGGTTTTTTCTTGATGGGAAAGGAGGTGGAAAGGATACAGAGGCGAGTGACCAAGATGATAGCAAGTCTATGGAATGAACCTTATGAGAACAAGTAGGAAAAGGGATGATATGATTAAGACATTCAAATTACTGAAGAGTTTCTATAAGATTAATTCAGAGGATATTTTTCAGAACAGGACTGGCGGTGGGAGGACTAGGGGCCATCCATGGAAACTGGGCAAGAGTGTGGTTAGCAAGAGTGTTAGAGCTAGGTTTTTTTACTTGGAGAGTGGTGAATGAATGCAATAAGCTGCCAGAGTCTGTTGTGGGTGCCATGACTGTGAATGAGTTCAAGGCAAAGTATGATAGATGCTGAATAGTTGTTCTTTACATGATGTTTAGGGTCTCCCTTGATGAGTCTAATGTCTTCTTGGAGTTGTCCATAATAATAATAATAATATATTATTACACTGATATGCATAAAAAGTTTACTTTCGCTTGTGAATTAATTTTCATTTTTGTACACATTTTATCTAATAATATTTTCATTTCATTTTATTTATTTATTATCAGAGGTCAGGCTAGGGTAAACAATTAACAAAGCATTTAGATTTATCTTACTTTTGTGTAATGTCATGTAGCTTGTGTCCTATATATATGTTTTCCTGATGATGACCTTAATGCAAAGGTCGAAATGTAGAGTGTTATTTTCTTAATTATAAATAAAGTAATTACTCCAGTATGTGTGTTTTAGTCTCCATAAATTCTTCACTATGAATGCTGACCACTGTGTAGCGTTTTGAATAGCTTCTCTCTTGGCACCTTGTCATATGCCTTTTCCAGATCTACAAAACTTAAAACTTAAAAATAAAGCACTTTACAATACATGTAATACAGCTCTAGCAACATCTAACATTCCATTACAATGGAGAGTAGCCCTAATAATATAATAACTATATAATATAATAATATAACTTTTTTCTTTGTCCCATCAACTTTAAGATTTTTTCATTTATTCAAGGTTTATTATTTTTCCTTTTTAATTGTGGAAATGTATTTTTGGCTGATACATTGATGGTTTTTTTTTTTTTAATGTTTGCTAGTTCATGTTAATTTCATCAATTGGTTTTCTATTATAAGTTTCTCTTATGAATGGTTGGTTTGGTATCTGAAGTTTTATTTTGATTTTTACAATCACCTGGTTGTGGTCAGATCCTATGTCTGCTCCAGGATATGTTTTTGTTTGTGTTATTGCATTTCGGAATCTTTTGCTTATTATTATATAGTCAATTTGGTTTCTATAGATATCCCCATGGCTTTTCCACATATACAGTCTTCTGGGACAATGTTTAGATAATGTGTTTGTAATTATTAAGTCACTGGTTTCACAGAACTGGATCTTTCACCTGTTTAATTTCTAATTCCAAGCCCTTGATTACCCATGCAGAATGAGATTATTTCTGAATCCACTTTTGCATTTAGGTCGTCCATTATTATAATATCATCTGACTTAGCACTAGAGATTACAGTTTATATGTCCTCATAAAACTGTTCCAACACTTCGCCTTCTAGTTTTAAGAGAAACTTGTACCATAGTTGTATACAATATATACAGAAAGATACAAAGTAAAGGTATTATTTATTTAATACACTGCCATACATTTCAATCTGAAATTAAAAAACTATCATCAGTCGCTTTGTGAAGGCATTCTGCCAAACATATCAAGGCTCCACTGTCCTATATGTTATGTGGTGGACATCTCTAACAAAGTAGTCACCTTGTGCAGTATAGGGTACTAATGTTCTAAGCAGCTGAACAGATAACATTATTTACTAACATGTCTCTCTCCTCATAATAAATTTAGTTTAATCCTTTATCCAAGTGTGAGCAAACAAAGTTTGTGCCTGAAAGTATCTTCAGGACTGGGGTAAGGTGGTACAACACCAGGCAACTCGTTTACAAAGGTGGAGCAAGCTAACATCACTCCTATCTCAGTATCTCCCATAATGCAAAACACATCTCCTTGTGGATATGTATAATGTTATGCATTAAGGGAGGGGCCACTACCCAGACTAGTTTCGACCTTTATTGAGGTCTCTTCAGTGGGAGCCAGGCCCAAGTGGAGATACCAGGCAGAAGCATTAGCAAGGTCATCTCTACTTATAGGAATGGCCTATAGGAAGAGATGACTTTGCTATCTATCGCTACCTATAGGAGTTGCCTATAGGTAGAGATGACCTTGCTAATGCTTCAGCCTGGTATCTCCACTTGGGCCTGGCTCCCACTGAAGAGACCTCAATAAAGGTCGAAACTAGTCTGGGTAGTGGCCCTTCCCTTAATGCATAACATTATACATATCCCCAAGGAGATGTGTTTTGCATTATGGGAGATACTGAGATAAGAGTGATGTTAGCTTGCTCCACCTTTGCAACGAGTTGCACCACCTTACCCCAGTCCTGAAGATACTTTCAGGTGCAAACTTTGTTTGCTCACACTTGGATAAAGGATTAAACGAAATTTATTATAGTCTAACCAAGTGAAAAATAAACTTTCAACATCTCTCTCCTCAAATCCCACTATGGCATGGATGTCTGTGAAAGTCTTTAGATCAAAGGAAAACTGCAGAGCAGAGTGCCCAGGGCTGCAGTATTCCTTATACTGCAAGTTTTTTTTTTTTTTTTTTTTTTTTAAAGATCGAATCCTTGGCTTCAGAGACTAAAAACTTTTTTTTTGTCAGCAAATTCAGGTATCTAATAAGGTAATGATCTCTAATGGTGGTCTCACACTGGACAATGAAAACATCACTTTTGTTTTAAACATAAAATACATAAGTAGAAATATAAACAAAACAAGATTTCTGATATAGAAGTTTTTTTTTTTTTTTTGGTTTAGTCATTATTTTTAACTATGGAATTAAATGGACTTTAGCGTATGCACTTTTACAGAATGAACTTCAAATTAATTGAAAATAAAAACATAAATCACACAACTACTGATCATACAGACAGCAAAAAATCAATACCTACATTTGCAATAGATCGGAAAAGAACAGCAATAAAATTCCAAACAGTTGAAACTGCGATAGCTTGTAACCAGTGGTGAAATCTTTGTTCATGTTCCTGCAAATAACAATAAAATATTCACTTTATTTGAATTCTAGAAACAAGCAGTCAAACTCAGAATTAAGAATGATTTTTTTTTAATATCAAAAATCAAAGAAATAAGTATAAATCTCATCACTTCAGTTACACTGGAAGACTGAGTTGAAAAAATGCAAGTTCGTCAAGAGACAATATTCTGATGCACATGCCAGATTTTATGTTCAGCACTGGCTCCGAGGACCATCAAAAAGTGCAGTAGCAAATTCAAAAAATAACCTTTGAGGATGCCCCTATATTACTTGATTAATGAAGATAGTAATAATTAAAAATGAACCATGAATTTCTTCATAAGTTTTTCTTTTCCTTAAAATTAGTCATCACATGTATAACCTATGCTACGTACTGCATATATGACAATCTGCGTAACTCAAGCAGAAACTGATAATAATTAATAAAAAAAAAATGTTTAATTAGATGTATAGCAAACTACAGTGTTCCCTTCAGACATAGAAACTTATAATTATTCCTTATATATATATATACACATTAAAATTAAATACACATGGCTTTAATAAGTTATTCAATTAACTAATTAGGTTTCTTCATTTATGAAATACTAGACATTTTACACAGGGAAAATATTCTACAGTCATCAGAAGAAGACAGATGAAATGGTTCGGAATGTGGAGAGGACTAATGGCATTCCAAAGCAAGCACTAGAAGGAATCATTCCGGGATCAAGGGTTAGGGGCCAACCTCGATTAAAATGGACTAATAACATCAACAAATTCCTCCCTTTCTCATCTGACATCAAGAACAAGAGGCCAAGACGACTGGAGGAGGAGGCTAGCAAAGAGTATCACCTACCAGCCATGAATGACTCAACAGTTCATTTAGGACTACAGGAGAAGAAAAGACAGTTTACACTTCATGTGCACGACAAAAACCAGAGAGACATGGATTTCTTGAACAGGTATAAAAGACATGAGTTTATTAAAGAAAACCTATTTTATATTATTCTACTTTTAAATAGTTGTATATATAATTTATTGCTAAACAACTATCCATGCTATAACTCGAAATAGATTTTATTCTTAAATGGAAAATTTTAAATGTATATAAAGACTGTTGTAATATTACTAAAACATCCAAAACTAAGAATTCTTTTTAAAAAAATGTTAATTTTCTTGACCATAACAGTTATAAAAAGACTTTTAATGGGACTATATTGATCAAGTGCATATAATAAACAACTATGCTTTACCAACTAGTTTCACCAACTAAGGCTGTTGGCATCTTCAGGGTACATGTGTTGAGCGTACATGATCTCACTTGTTATTTAGGAACGTTCTATGGTTGGCACTGTAATTCTCTTAACTCGCCAGAACTGAATTACAGTGCCAACCATAGAAGTTCCTAAATAACAAGTGAGATCATGCATGCTCAATGCATGTTTTGTACATGCAGTTTCGTTTGTCTAATATAATTTGAATCGGTTGATTATAGTTTGTAACAGTTTTTTACTTTTTAGCGCCTTACATCAGTTATGTATACCCTGAAGATGCTGACAACCTTAGTTGGTGAAACTAGTTGGTAAAGCATAGTTGTTTATTATATGTACTTGATCAATATAGTCCATTAGAAGTCTTTTTATAAGTATTCTTTTATTGTTTGGAATAGACATTAGTGAAGGGAAAAAATATAGAATTTTCAGTGAATTTATAAGAAATTTAACTCCAATAAAAACACATGGTTAATAATGATACTGGCAAACACTAATAATGAATCACCTACATGTGACTGCTAATTCATGATGCCCTACAAGTAAACAATTGTAACAAAAGGTAGCAATTGTTGATTGGTGAAAGGTAGAATGATTGAAGTTTTCCACAGAAATAAACATGAGACTCCAATGTGATCAGTTAGTTTCAACTCTGTCCTCTGGTAGTTAAAAAGACCTGGAATCAAATCGAGTCTAAGGTACACAAAGAAAACTTTTATTAAGGCTTCTCAACTTAAGGTGTAGTTGGTCTTGTATAGAGGTGGCGGGGTTTTTCCTCTCTGAAACCTAGGTGTTTTTTACTTCCCACAAAATGGGAAAACTAGCCAGAAGAACACATGCAATTTCAGTCATAATGCACTGTGCAGATAGGATTAACCACCCCTATCACAGAATTAGTTTCAAAGAAGCCAAGTTATTGGCATGACATGTCATGCCAATGAGCCTAATCTATAAAGGGAAAATGGGATAAAATAAAAGCAACTGACATGTAGCTATTTAAAAAGCAATTCTCACAGGCTCTCCTATTTAACTAAAGAAATAAAAGCTGACTAAACTGAGAAATGTTAATAGCAATACTACTCAATATAATATCAAAATGTCACAATATAAACAAAATGATATGCAGAAAAGAGCAAGAGCAATTTACTTTATCCTATATATATGAGTAAAACATATAACCTCAGATTCAAACATCTGCGTGGAAGAAACTCTTCAATTCACAAACAATGGGAATTAAAACCAGTGGTTTAAGATTAGTTTAAAAATGGTATAGGATCAATCGCTGTTTTCTGGTGATTGCTCCTATAGTGATCACCACAGAACAGTAGGAGAACTATAAGAAATGTAGAACCTTCAGCAACAAAATACAGTGCTGGGGGGGGGGGTAAATGAAATAAAAATAACATAACTCTGGGAGGGTGGTGAATGTGTTGCCAGAGGTGGTTGTGAGTGTTTCATCTGTGAATGAGAAGTATGATAGGTATTGTGTGAATAATGGTTAGAGTGTCAAATGTAAGGGTCTCCCATGATGAGTCATCTGACTCCATGGAGACACAGTTATAATAATAATACAACCCAATTTTTCAATATGATGGGACACTTCAGAGAATATAAACCATAAATGGAGATTTAATTATCCTAGAAAAAGAAACTGCTGACAAAGTTGGTGTTCTGAAAGAAACATATCCCACCACCTGAATCTTATATACCTGAGGTACAATGTTTAGAAGGCAATGTTGATGAACTTATTACTGAGGAACTATCTCTGACTGAAGTCAAGAATGCAATTAAAACTAAACATTAACAAAAGCAACAGGTGAAAAAAATTGCAGGGGAATGTTTAAAAATTGGAAAAACAAAAATTTATGAAACTCAAGCTAATAAGGCAAAAAGAGGAAATTCCAGTGGACTGGAATGTCCTATGTTTAAAAAAGGGGACCCCATGGTTACTAGTAGCTACAGGGATATCTCCCTCTTTGACACTTGCTATAAAATACTATCTATGCTGATCTGGAACATAATTAAAGTGTACGCTTCAAATGTCATCGTAGAATCAATGTGGCTTCCACAAAGGAAAATTGAGAACTGATCTCAATGTCACATTTCAACAACTGTTAGAAAAGCATTAGGAATTCGATAAAGAAATGCATGTGTTATTTCTAAATTACAAACAAGCATATACATACAGATATATGTCACAGCACTCTGTGGGATGAATGAGAATTTTTTTTAGAATACCCCAAAAGTTTACAGATATGGTACAACTACATTTTCTGCAAGAATATTCAGAAAACTTTAAAATAAAATCTAGATTTCATCTAGGAAATTCCCTCTTTTGATCCCATTCAACCTAGCATGGGAAAGTCATTAGACATAAAGGAATAAAGGAGGATAGAGAGGGGAGAACATTCTAGTGGCTTATGATGATGGCATCATTATCCTTTGAGACTCATCCAGATATCACAAACTACATCTAACTTATGAATATCAGATTTCAGTGGTTATACTGATAATCTTCCTGTGCAGAGTACGAGATGAAAACTTTCTTAATAAAATGAGAGAATTGTATAACAGATTACAAGAATAAAACATAATGGATGAAAATTAAAGACAATGAATGTGGAAACATACTAGCTAGAACTGTCATGTTTCGACATGTATGATAGCTCCGTTCTGACGAGGTTTTTGATGAATAATGACCAGACTTAGTGAAAGAATGCTACGTACACCTATTCACTGCAGAAAAAAAACAATGTATCATCCTTGGTTCCTATGGTCAACATACAGCTTTTCTTCCCAAGTACAAGATGGTCTTCACTGGTTATGTGATATGCCAAATTGGATTTATATTTTTTTTTCTTTTCCACATCTTTAAAATGTCTCAACATTGGATATCTCCAGAATATTCCATTTGAGAAAAAGCACATAAGTAATAACATGAAAAGATCATTCACAAACTCTTTTGAGAAGAGACACGTAGGTTATAATCAGAATGTGGCTGCTGTATGTAGACAATATATTCATTATATGAATTAGAATTTAAAGAATTAAAAATAATTAGAATTATTTCAACAGCCTACACCTTCAGAGAGTTCACTGTGGAACTTGAAAACAATAAGATAGTACCATGCTAACAGATTATCCTAGATATACTCAGACATCTCTGAAAAACAACTTGTTCAGTATACAGGAAGTCTATCAACACTGGCAGATACCTCCATTCAATCTTTTACCATCATCCACTGCAGAAACTGGGAACATTCAAAACATTCAAAACACTCAAATAAAGACTAAGTATTGCTTGATATAATTCCCCATTGACACCATATAACTGCAGCGTATTGAATAGCTTCTCTCTTGGCACCTTGTCATATGCCTTTTCCAAATCGACAAAACTTAAATACAGATCTTTGTTGTATTCCCATGCTTTCTCAACTATTTGTTGCAAAGTGAAGTTCTGATCCTGACAGCCTCTATTTGGCCTGAATCCAGCTTGTTCTTCACCAAGCTTTTCTTCCACAATTCTTCTCAACCGTTTCTCAAGTATACTTGCATAGATCTTGCCAGGAACACTCAGTAGGGAAATATCTGTAATTCTCACATTCAGTTTTATTTCCCTTTTTATATATGGGTACTATGAGAGCTCTACTCCAATCATCGGGAATTCGTCCCTCTGTCCAGGCTTTCTGAACTATGCAGTGCAGCCACTGTAAGACTTTTATACCACCATACTTCAGCATTTTTGGTCGAATATCATCTACTCCTGCTGCCTTTCCACATTTCAAGCCTTTGATGGCTTTTTCTACTTCAAGTATGGATATGTATTCCTGACTGCATGCCTGGTCAGTGTTTTTTTATCACTGTGCTGTCATCACTGCTTGTTTCATTTAGCAGTTTTTCAAAGTAATTACTCCATACTTCAAGGATATCTTTTTCTCCTGTTTTCATGTCACCTTTATCATCTCTAACTCCTTTTACAGCACTCTTTCCTCCATTCCTAAGCCTCTTCAACAACCTCCAGAATATTTTGACACCTTCTTTATATTTATTTTCTATCTTCTTGCCAAAGTCCTCCCATGACTTTACACACTGTTTAGCTTTCTTACATTTGTCTCTGTATTCTGTAAGAGTAAAAGCTGACTTATTTGCCAGGAACTTTTGATATGCTTTCTTCTTTTCCTTTACTGCCTCTTTAACTTCCTGTGTCCACCAGGGAGTTCTGATTTTTTTATCCTTGCACACAACCTCACCACATGCCTCTCTGGCAGAATCAATCAATGTTTTCTTCAGAATTTGCCACTGAATCTCCAAGGTTTGATTCCTGTTCTCAAAGTCTTTCATTTTCTTTTCAATAATCTTTCTGTATTTTAGTCTACAGTTCACATCTGAGAGCTGCTCAACTTTTATTCGCTTTAAAACTTTCTTACATGTTATTAAAAAAAAAAAAAATTTCTTCTACATAAAACTTCTTATTAACATAAGTTCTCTAATGAACCGCAATTTATCAATTTGAAAATATATTTGTAGCCGAATAAATTTTAATACATAAAGTAACAATACAATAAACTGATAGTTCATATTATGTTGAAATGTCATGCATGCTTCCATTTGTTGACCTGTGATGTGAAACATTAATTACAAGAGCCATTCAAAATTACTTTAGAATAAGATCTTGATTTTTGGCATTGAACAATATCATTTCAGAGGCTTCTTTAAACTTACAATATAGTTATTACATTCAATATATCTTTGTAGTGTAATAGGCTGGAATTGTGAGATTTTTTCCCTCAATGTCCTTAATATGTTCTTTCATACAAATTTATTCTGAATGTCCTATCTGTCTAATGCAACATATGCCATTTTATTTATATCATGCTTCTTGAGAGGCAAATGAGGGGGATTTGGGTGACCCATTCATTTGATGGTTTTCACAGGATGTTAATAATAGTTATCATATTGTAGCAATTCCTTATAAGACCATTTCCAAGATAATCCACTTCTTATTCCTTTTTGTTACTGTCACCATGAATGCATAACTCTGTCTTTAAGGGCTTTTATGAACATTTTGCTTCTGAGCAGGATAATGGTGAGAAGCCTAATGTAAATATCTAGCAGTGCTGAACTTTTTCCTGTATACCAAGAAAGTTAATTATTTTGTTCAGTGACAAACACAGAAGAACACAGCAAGGAAAGCAAGTGTTCTGTTTTCTTCAATTTATACTGTAAAATGAAAACAATATAACCTCAAAGTTGCCTTCACACTTCTGAAAAAAAAATCTATTATGCTGAAGTTATTCCAAAAAGCCCCCCCTCTGCCTCTTAGGAAGCCTGGTGTACATAAAGTATTCTACACGACCTGTTGCAATGGACAAATAGGATCTTTGAGAGAAATTTGCACAAAAGAATATATGAAAGACATGTGGGGGAAAAAGATCGAAATTACCCTATGCTTTTTCTCGGCAGTATAATATGATAGAATTTATCATATTCCTTCTTTTCTGCCTATTAATCAAATTTATACTCACAAACTTTCTCTTCATTCTCACAGGAAGATAACAGACCTATCATCATTTTGTTAACTTGCCTTTCTACCACCTCATATACTAAAGCCTTATAAGGATATTCCAGCAAAATATAAGCTATAAAATAGTAATGAATCTTTCCCTTGCAGTTTCTTATGCCACTGGCAATGCTCCAAGTTGCTAACGGCACAAAAAACTGCAAGAGAATGTAGGTATGTCATAATCACTGGCTCTGTAGCTCCACATAAACTTCTTTTTATTGAAAATTCTACATTTCAAAACTCCAGGTCAGGCGAGAACCTTTGCTGCCTAAAGAATATGGCCATCATGCTCCAAAATTGGGAGCAAAATTCTGTCTTGATCACAGATAAATGCTCTAATATTATAAACAGAGCAAGCACTCTCAAACTTCACTTCTCCATCACATGGTATTTTAATTAATTACCACCTAAATGAATAAATTCCATTTCCTTCCTGTCATATATCTTTTTCTCCTCCAAATCTGTCTTTATGGTTCAAGTCCTTCATAATACTCACCCCAATATTCAATGATTTCATCTAATCTACCAACAACCAACACATGCCATCTATGTTTTCCTTTGAATCACATGGCTTGAAACAGCAAATGACTATATTTTGTTTTATTGGCTTCCACCCAGACAGCTCAAATGCACTGCCACCAAACCTGCCAATCTGCCTGCACATCCACTCTGTTTTGGATGCAAGTTTTCTGCTACCATCTAAAATATCCTTCTGCTGTCCTGTTCTTTTTATCCTTCCTGAAAATAAAATACCTCATTTGTTGTACCTCTACATCATTCCCCAGTCTCACTAATAAAGTTCTGACTAAGTTGAACTTGGTCCCCATGCAGCATCTAAAATATCCTTCTACTGTCCTGTTCTTTTTATCCTTCCTGAAAATAAATACCTCATTTGTTGTACCTCTACATCATTCCCCAGTCTTACTAATAAAGTTCTGACTAAGTTGAACTTCGTCCCCATGCAGGTTCAACACTTAAGAAACTACATTTCAGCATTTTCACACCAAGACTAATTTCTCTGATTATGTATTTCCAGTCTCCACCACAAAACATTTTCCTCCACATACACATAACTACAAGTAGTTCAAGTACAATGCACCTAATATATGCTTTTATCCAGATCATCATCATCATACGTATCAAGGATTTAGGCCTAGTATGGTCTGTTCCGGCCTTAGAAGTCATCGTTGAATCGTTTAAGAGGACGTCCTGGTTTTCTTTTTCCTAATGGCTTGTACTTTAAGGCTTGTTTTAGTAATCTTTCTGTTTTCATTCTTTGAACGTGTTCCATCCATCTATGTTTATATTTTTTAATTTTTTCAATTACTGGTTCTTGGTTTAATTCTTTCATAATATCTTCGTTTCTTTTGTGATCAAATAGGGTATACTTTGCAATTTTTCTCATAAACTTCATTTCTGCTGTTGTTAATCTTTGTTTGTCTTTTTGTTTTATTGTCCAGATTTCGCTTCCATACATTAAGACTGGTAGGGCTAATGTATTGTATACTTTTAGCCTGGTTTGTTTTTGAACTAGGTTCAGTTTAAATATAGAGTTAATTACTCCTGTTATTTTTAAATATTTTGCAATTTTTATGTTTATATCTTTTTCATTTTCATAAGTGATCATACATCCTAGGTAGTTAAATGAATTCACCTGTTCTAAGATCTTGTTATCTAATACTATTTTAGTTCTTGCTGGATCTTGTCCTTTAAAGGCAATAGTTTTTGATTTTTCCGTTGATATTATCATACCATAATCTTTGGATATCTCATTTAGATTGAAAATAGCTTTCTGTAAGTTATCTTCAGAATTTGTAATTATTATTTGATCGTCTGCAAAGAGGAGAGTGTTTAAGTTAACTGTAGGTGAAAGTTTAATTCCTTGATGTAAATTTTTACTCCATTTTATTATTATTTCATTTAAGTAGATATTAAAAAGAGTTGCTGAGAGGGGACATCCCTGTCGGACCCCTTGGTTTATCTCTCTTGTATATGATAGCTCGTGATTTAATCTTATTTGTATTTGATTATTTTCATATATACTTGTGACAGCTTTTAGGATATTATTTGGTATTTGTCTTTCTTTTAATATGTTAAATAATATGTTTCTTTTAACTTTGTCAAATGCTTTTTCAAAGTCAATAAATGCAATATGTGTTTCTAAATTATATTCTCTTCTTTTCTCTATTATTAATTTTAGGCAGAAGGCTGGGTCTATACATGATCGTCCTTTTCTAAATCCATTTTGTACCTCTAGAATAAAGTTTTCGGAATATTTCATTAGTTTGTTATTTAAGATTCTGCTGTATATTTTGTAACATGAATTTAGTATACTGATACCTCTATAGTTTTTAGGGTCATCTCTATTACCTTTCTTAAAGATAGGAATCACAATTGCTTTTTTTCCATTCTATTGGGGGGATACCAGTTGAGTAAATTTTATTTAAAAATAATAAGAGTCTTCCTTTGAATCTTGTTCCTGCATATTTATATAGTTCTGAACCTAGCTTATCTTCTCCAGGTGATTTTCCGTTTCTTGTTTCTTTCAGGCTGATTTCTAATTCTTCTTCAGTTATTTCCTTTTCATTTTCATTAATTGTTTGCCAGTTGTCTTTTTTAAAATATTTGTCTGTCCACAGTTCTGTGTAGTAATTTAGAAATTCCTCTAATTTCAATTCAGTGTTTAATTTTATGTTTTCTTTGGTATCTGCATTTAGGTGTTTCAAAGTCTTATATACATTGGGTCTTATTTTATATAAATCATGTTCTAAATTAGAAACAAATTTATTCCATGATTCTCTGTCTTTTTCTGACTTCTCTTTTAGCTATGGCTCTTATTCTTTTATATTCTATTTCATCTTCTAATCTTTTACTGCTTAACCATTTGTGATAGGCTTCTTTTTTCTTTTTGATTGTATCATCCTATATCTTCAGATTTTTTCTTTTATTGAATTTTTTGGTCTTTCCTAAGCTTTCATTTGCTGCTGCATTTAGTATCGTTTTTATATTAAGCCATTCTATTTCTATTTCTTCATTTTGTTTTATTTTATCTAGATACTGGTTAATTCTTTGTTCATATAGCCATTGTACATTTGTGTCATTCAATAGTCTAGTTTTATAAACAAATGTTTCAATTTTTCTTTCTGTTCTTGTTACTTGTAGCCATTTAGGTGGTAATCTTAATTTTATTTTAACAAGGAAGTGGTCATTGCTTATTTCATATCCTCTGTGAACTCTAACATCTAGTGAAAATTCTGATGTCTTTTCATTTAATATGAAGTAATCTAATATTGATTTCCATCCTCTTGCTGCCCAAGTATATTTATGTATGTCTTTATGTTTATAGAAGGAATTCATTATTTTTAGGTTATTATAAACTACAAAGTTAATCAATTTTTTACCATTTCTGTTTAGAGTGTGTTCTCCATGTATTCCTATATTATTATTAATTTTCGTGTTTCCAATTCTTGCATTTAAGTCTCCTGCTAAAATTATGTAATCATTTTTATTTATTTTATTATATGTGTTTTGTAGCTGATTATAAAAATTAATATTATCCTGTTCTCTTCCTTCTTCTGGGGCATATAAACCAATTATTGTTAAATAGCCTCTATCTATTTTTATTCTAGCTTCTATTATTCTTTCATTCCATAATTTATAATGTTTTAACTGTTTTGAAAGGGAGTTATGAATCCAAATCATGACTCCTGCTTGTGCTCTTTGGTCTCTGTCGACGCCACTGTATATCACATTAAAATTTTCAGTTCTCATAGTTCCTTTTAATTTCTTTTTTGTTTCAGTGAATACTGCTATTTTAAAATTTCTTTCATTTAATAACTGGTCTAATTCTATTTCTTTATATGCTATTCCTCTTACATTCCAGTTTGCTATGTGTATTATATTTTGTCGTTTCCATTTTCGTTTTCCCTTTTCCATTCCAGGGTCGTTGCCCATAGATTCAATCCAATTATCTTTTTCTGTCAGCTTACAAATATGGTTATGTTCTCCATGTCAGGGGACTAGCCTGACGATGGAATAGTTCAATGGTAGGGCTGCTACCTTAAGGCTTCTGAACTCTCCTTCTTCCGAATTTAAACCCATAGGAGGAATAGGGTATATTGAAGGGGGAAAGGGTAGATTATAGAAGAAATATAGTAAGGTTTATAGAGAGGACATAGTTGTAAGGCCAGAAATGAAAAGACCCCATGGCCCTCGAGTACTCTAATAGCACAAGGGGTCATAAAGTAAGAAGAGTTGGCTGATAAGGCCTTATAAGAAAGATTAAAGTAAGTGGGTCTTACTCAAAGTAGAAGAAGGAGAGGATAGATCCAGCTAGGGATCCATGGGAGTGCCGCTTCCCTTACAATCAAGATGATTGCCCCTTATGGCCCTGTTGTTCCATGAGTCCTTATTCGGTATATTTGGACCATCCCACCATACACACACACACACACACACACACACACACGGTGGGCTCCCCTATCCGCCACCCAGGGGACGCGCTCTCTCTAGGGGTTACAGGGTCCCCTGAGAGTATGTCTTCCTACACAACCTATGCACTGAATCACTTACAATCATAGCCTTTCCTTTCAATTCACTCCTATCATATCTTGGCAACAGATTCAGAATCTTCTCACCTCAATGAGATGTTCTAGGCTTTGATTACGCTTATAGACTGAACAACTCCAGCAAATATATCACAATTTGATACATTTGCTATTCTTATTATTCTGAATAAGAGTTAGTAAATGATAGAACACTTACCTCAGCATGAAAAATCAAGATTGAACTATCTAAATAAACTATGTTTATTGGGAAGTTTAAAAAATATATTCTGATTTCAATATATTCACTTACTTTTCTTAATGCTCTCATCAGAATTATAGATGCCAAAAGAAGGTACAGTGCAATAATAAAGGACAGGACTGAGCAGGTTATCAGTAGATTTCTTACTGAAATAAAAAGTAGCTTAATATTATATAACTGCACATATAAACCAAATTCATGTTATCTGAAGAAAGAAAAATGTAAATAATACTACATGCATAAACTATAATCCAACTTTTTGGTGGTATTTCTCACTGATGAAAGACTGAAAAATTATAAATATCGAGTATTCATGGGTGTATGTATAGGAAAGATAAAAGTGAGTTAAGATTAAAAATACTTGCCATGTTTGTTCCCACTGTAGACAAACAGGAAATTTATACCAAAATAGCGGTAATGTATACTACCTGGCTGAGCTTCAAGTAACACATATACATCAAACACAGAAAGAGAAATAGTAAGTAGACTCTGAACCTGAAATGAAATACAAATATGCATCGGAAATTTAAAAATAAAAAAAAAAAGCAATTTAAAACTATTTTTAAATTCATTCTTGAAACAATTCTTATATACAGATATTAATCACCCAGATATCAAAAAGGGCTTTCATCAGAAACCTAGCAAAATAGCATTTTGCTAGGTTTCTGATGAAAGCCCATCAGAAACCTAGCAAATATATCCAGATTTATTTGACAGCTTTTTATATAATCACACTTGAGCCACTGAGTTTTTCAATGATATCTGTTAACAGTTAGAAATGCATTCAATATGTGCCTGCAGATTAAATGCATACTGAAAGTTTTAAAAATTATGTTCTTTCAACAAATATTAGAAATACGAAGACTTCACTTTAGGGTCAGGATTACACCTATCTTCTAAAAATGATGTTCTACATTATTTGTAGAAGTCCTTCAGGTATCCAATCAAAGTTGAAAAAGTAATATGCTGGCTAAGTGTACAGTTAACCAAATGTATGGTTACATAATGCTGTTTCAGGAATTGTATATGTTAACCCATTCAAGGGATGGTTGACAGGTCAGATAACTGAGGGATCAATGATATCTGCTAGAGATGCATTCAATACGCCCTGTAGATGTACACTGATCCATCAGATATCTAAGGGATCAGAGTATATTCATTTCTCAGTGGTAAGATAGAAAAATCACACTGTAGATAATGCTTAATGAACAAATTTTTATGTGGTTCCCATCCATAAAAGGTTATTATAACTCTACAGTATTTTTGTCATTTTTTATTATTATTATTACGACACCTCCAGGAAGTCCAAGGACTCATCGTGGGAGGGCACACAACTGCTACTAATAACTCCGTTAAGTAAGTTTGAGCGCGGTTAGTAGTTGGAAGGGGGCCAATCGTTCGATGCTGTCGGCACACTCTCCCTCGATGAGTCTGTGGACTCCCTGGAGGTGTCAAAATAATAATAATAATAATAATAATAATAATAATAATAAATACATCTCATCCTCTCCACCAACTACAACACCACTACCATTAATGCCATCTATTGCCCATCACCACCAATAACAGTATTTTTTTGTCTGTAAATTGCGTGTGTTCTGAAGGCCAATTTAACTGTCAGTGGGATGAATATCTGAGTTTCCGGGAGGAAAAAACCCTGCTACCAATATATCAGATCAGCTAACTCACCTTCAACTGAAAAAGTCCACATAAGGATTCTTCTCGTCACAATGAGAATCAAGCCCAGGTCTTTTCCAATCAAAGGGCGCAATGTTCTGCTATTCTTCCAATTGTGCTGCAGGGGCTATTTTTACATAGTCTGGAAACATTACTCTAGAGACCAAACATGGAACTTTTTCAAGCCACTGCTCTAATAAGCAGGACAGTGGTCTTACACCAGGCAATTAAATCCATCTCCCACTTAACCATAATCACAAACATCCATGCCCACAGCAGGATTTGAACCTGTGACCTGTTGGTAGGAGAGTGAATAAGCTAACCACTTGACCAACCAGGCTGGCTGTAATAAGTAAATAAGTAGTTAGTAAGTAACAAGTAAATATTACTATGGGCCATCCATGATAGGATTTCTGTATAATATATATTAATGATATATATCATGATATAGCAGATTTAAGGAGGGGAGGTATTTAGTTTTTGCTGATGACGCAAAACTGGTAAGGGCAATAGTTGATAAAGGTGATATAGATATCCTGCAGGATGATTTTAATAATTTTTCAATGTGGACAAAGGATGATAGTTGTCAATTTAATTGTTGCAAAATTTAAAGTAATGAACTTTGGAAGGAAAACATTATATATTTTGTATCATAGTGATGATATTGGTATACAGGAAATTGATGAGGATTAGGATCTGGGGTTGAATAGATGTTTGAAGTTCAGAGAACATGTTACAAAAGTTGGCAATATAGCTCAAAGGATTACTTGGATGTTGAAGACATATAAAGCTATGATTCAGTCACAGGTTGACTACTGTATGAAGATTTGACCACCTGTTTTTTCTTGGAGATCAGGAAGTGGAGAGGATTCAGAGACAAGTGACCAAGCTAGTGACATGTTTGTGGAATGCTCCCTATGAGGAGAGACTGAAGGTATATGAGTTGCAGAGTTAAGCTGACAGGTGGAGGTTAAATTACTAAAAGGAATTCTAAGATTGCTAAAAGAAATTTTTCAATACACGAGGAGTAGGGGAGAACAAGAACAAAGAACAAACAAAGAACCTAGTCAACACAACTTCTAAGGGGTCACCCTTAGAAGTTGTGTTGACTAGGTTCTTTGTTTGGAGAGTGGTGACAAGTAGAATGAATTGTCAGAAGTAGTTGTAAGTGCTTCAATGGTGAATAAGCTTAAAGAGAGGTATGATAAGTATAATGTGAATAGTGGGTCATGATGAGTCTTTTGGTTCCATGGAGATAGCTGTATAATAATATGTTCAAGAAAATATTATATATACTTTATTACACAGGACACAGTCACTTGAAACTTCTAAACATTGGTTTAGACGAATCTATCTTACAATGCTCAGTAAAAGTTTCAGTAAAAATACACTGTATGCATATTTCAGTCTTTCTCAGTAGCAATAAATAATAAGTGAATTGTTATTTTCAAGTTCATGGACTAGCAACTTGAACCTAAGCTAACCAAATTGTTTTATGTTGGTTTAAACCAGAAACCTGATGGTACAACATGAACAAACATCATGCCAATGACGCCATCATCTGGTTATAGAAGGCTGCATGGTGATTTCATCAAGAAACCAGGCAAACAAACAATACAATGCCAGCAATCAGAACACCATCAACCTTAACAGAACTGAAGATATGTTAGAACATTAATAGAAACGAAAAGGATAGCCAAGAAATTAGAAAAAGCATCAAGGCAACATAACTGGTGTTACAAAGATAGAAACACTGTGAGATATTTCTAAATATTAACCTATAAGGTATTAAGTTTGGGAAATGGTGATCAGAGAAAGTAGCTATAGAATTGAACTAAACAAAAAGATAAACTTACTGAATAACAGCAATTTCAAGAACAGTGATATGGACAAATTTCCAAGTGTAAAATTGTATCTGATGCCTTATTTGTGCTTGTAGTCCTATGGAAGAACTTTCTATAGAGGAATTTTTTTTTGTTATTAGAGGGCAGCTGGCATAAAGCAAGATGAAACTGTCATTGTTTTTAAAGATATACAGCAGAAAAAGGAAATTAACATTAAACATACATAAGTGTTCTGAGAATTTTGCAAAAAAGAGCAAACCTAATAATAAACACTTTGTTTTTTCTGAAAATTTCATGAAGCTGTCTCTGTAAACCAACCTAGGTTAAAACTTAATTTTAACTGTTGTGTCCGACAAGTACCATGTACGACTTTAAGAAACAATTACTTTAATTACTAGTTTCATATATTTTTATGTACTTCAGATTAAAAAACAAGTAGAAAGAAAGTTATTCACAGATAGATTTCCAAATAACTATTCTTATTCAATTAAATTTGAAAACATGATGTTGAATACTGCAGTGAAAAGTCATACATGCAATTTGTTGCAATGTATTATGCAATTCTTCTCATAACCTAATTCATTCATATGTAGGTCTTTTAATATATCCTGTCAATAGCTGAATTTAAGATGAGACCTGGGTTTTTGTTGCATTGGGTAGGACATTATCATTTCACTTGCTTCTTTAAATTGATATACACAATTGTTAAATTCTATGTATGACATTTACTGGTGCTTTTCTTTCGGCATGTGAAATGCTAATTTTGATTATATCCCCCCCCCCTTCATTCTTGACAAGTTTTTTCTTACAGATTTGTTTTGGTGATCTTAGCATCATGGACATTTTTTGTAATAGTTTACAGGCAACTTTTTAAGTTTTATTGTTTAAAAATTTGGTTTTATCTGACATTATTAATATAAGGTAAAGTAACAGCACCTTTGTAGTCAATCTTGCTATACATGATCTGCAATATCTGATGACTTATTTAAGATGCTACTGATAGTTCTGAGAGTGTGTCCATTTTTTAATGAGATGAGAACATAAGGAAGAAAGAGGATCTATTTTTTATTTTATTTTTTTTTTTTTACTTTTAATGTAAATTAGATTCTCTGATTTAATCTATTGAGGAATTTCTGTAGAACTGTGGACAGTTTTTTCAGAGCCTGGCCAATCATGAAGATGACAGTGACCTTTTGAGAGAACAATCTTCATGATTTTGCCAGGCTGTGAAAAACAGTTGTCATTAGAAGTGGAAAAAGATAGATCCCCCCTTCCTTCCTTGTTGTTCTCATCTCCAGAGATGAAAACAAGAGAAGAAGTAATAATTTAGCTTAAACAGATCATTCTTCTAAAAAGTAGACAATCTCGGAACTATCAACAGCATCTTAAATAAGTCATCACATATTACACAGCATGCATAAGATGACTAGAAAGATGTTATGACTTTACCTTATATTAAAACATTACAGATAAAATAGTAAAAATTTTAAAACAATGCAACTTAAAAGTCACCTTTAAAACACTATGAAAAATGTCCATGATGCTAAAATCACTGCAAAAAACCTTACTCGCTTTAAAAATGACTAGGAGTGTATAAAATCTGTTTGTGCAATTTGTTACATTGGACAGACAGGCTAATCTGGAGAAATCCATCAGAAAAAGCATGTCAAGGATGTAGAGAAAAATTGGGTGGATAAGTCAGGAGTGGCATTTCATATAATCAAAGAAAAGCACCAAGTAAACTGGCAATTCGCAAAATTGCCATAATAGAATTTAAATACTGAACAGAAGTTAACGTCTGTCAATTTAAAGAAGCAAGTGAAATGAAACGATGTCCACCAAAATGCAATAAAAACCAAGGTATCATCATAAATCAGCTATGGGCAACATATATAAAAGATCTGCACACAAATGAATTAGGCTACTATGAGAAGAATTATATAGCACATTATAACAAATAGCATACCTATGACATCACACTACAACATTCAACATCTTGTTCAAGTTTAATTGAATAATGACAATTTGGAAATCGGTGAATACCTTTCTTTCTAGTCGTTTTTTTTATTAATCTGAAGAAGTAAATGAAAATGTATGAAAACAAGTAATTCTTTTTTAAAAAGATTGTATGTGGAGCTCATCAGAAAAAACACATATGAATATATATAAAGCCATAGAAAAATTTTAACTAAATGAAATTTCTTCACCCTAATTCAGTCCACTTGAATGCAGGTATTCCCCAATTTTTTCCATTCCATTCTATTTTCAGCATTTCTCATCCACTGCATTCCAGTAATCCTAACAATTTCATCTGGCCATCTCTTCCTTGGTTTTCCAAATGAGTTTTGCCATATTAAAAAGGATTATTAATTTGGCATACTTGTGTATTTTTTTAAGGCAAGGATGACACAGTACTTGATACACGACTTTATTGTATCCAGATAGTGTACAATTTGGGAAAAAAAAAAATTTTTAAGATGAAGAACCAATAAGCACGCATAGAAATATTTATCAAATTGCCAAAAGAAAGCATGAATAACACAAATAGCGAAAAAAAGAAAAGAAGAATCAACTATGATATTAAACTAGAGGATATTATGAATCCATCTGTTTATTTTTTCAACATTTACTGCCTGCTCAGCTGTTCCAGTTAGTTAAAAAAATTCTGTCACTATATTTCTTTTAGAATATAGAAAATTATTGACTAGAGACCAAATACAAAATATACACATTTAATGAAACTAAAACATTATATAAGTTTAAATAAAATTACATAAATAACTACAAAATTAATTGGATCCAAGGCCTTTTAAAATAAGTCTACAGTTTAGATATCTCATCTTAAAAGAATATAATCATTCACTCTCCGACTCTTTCTATAATTGGTTTCTTTAATATATACTTAATGTCTACCAGACTTAACACTTTGTTTACACTAAGTAGAGCTCTTCATGTTAAGCTGCTTTACAGTTTCAGATTTTTACTAATTCCGTTTATTTTTCCAGTAGAATAACAAATTGATCCAGCATCCTTAAGACAGAAGACCAAATTTTTCATTCAGCATTTCCTCAATTTCAAATGCTTTGCATTTCATTTTTACAAATCAATAACAGGAACTGCAAGTGCTAATCATACATGTTATGAAAGCACAACTAATAATATACTAATGTAGAGGAACAATTGTAAAAAGATTCATAATTTTAAATTATGCTTATTTTTACACATCCATATTTTATAGCCAAATAAAAAGAAAAACTTAAGTTTCAAAATGTACCAAAGCTTATGAGAATGATAACCTTTGGCATCAGAGTTGCCTTGATATGCCCTACTTAAAAGACAAGCTCTGGGCAGGAGCCCACATGTTTATCTATTAGTGCTTAAATTAGATTTTGCTGGCCTGACAGCTGTTCTGAACTGTTGGTTCTGAGAGACCAGGCAGGAATCTAAAGCGCAAAAGCTCTGCTCAACTATGAATTAACAGCTTTATGAATCAACTATGAAGTTAAATGGTTAAAAATTAAAAATTTAAGAAATGAATTAAAGTTTTAAGAAATATTACATTTGAAGGGGCTTGAGTGGTGATATATAGCTGTTTCTAGATGATGCAAAGCTGGGAAGAACAATGAGAAAAGATTTAGCCTTACAAGGGGACAAATTGTAAGAACGAGAAAATCAGTGAGTAACCAAGTGTAATGTTTTAAAATTCAAGAAGCAAAAATGGGATGTAGGGTACAAGATTATGATTGGTGATGATATCTTGGAGGAGGTGAAGAAGATGAGGGATCTGGGGATGGCAGATAGAAGCCTAAAATTCCAGAAACATTTTGTTTAAACTGTCAGAGCAGCACACAGTGAATTATGGCAATTAGCATATTATGATAGTACTACATGAAAAGTTACATCACTTCTAGCTTATGATAAATTTTCCTCCAAATTAATGTGTTATCTGTGAAGACTCCAATATTATCATATCTTATATTCCTGTTCTCTAAGGCCTTCTTACTCTATCAATTCACCTATCTTTTGGTCTTCCTCTGGATCTTTTTCTGCCACAATGGCAAAGAACACTTTGCCATTGTGGCAGAAAATTAAATTTTTCCTTCTCCCATTCAGTTCATACCAGTTGAGGTTAGCTCTGCTAACACATTACTAAATGCTAACAACATAAAGTTCTTTCCTAATATCCTTTTTAATATGATATTACCACTGATGCTATCTGTTCAGTTCTGTTGTCTTTCTCAGACCTATCATATCTATAGACTCCAAGTCTTTGATCAAATGTTTTATTTCTAACCCAGCTCTCAGAGACCCAAGTTAAAATTGGCTTGAATGCTGTCTTATATACAACTAGTTTAGTGTTTTCAATAATTTCCCTTATTCCACATAAATTTGTTCTACCACACCAGCATTGCTAATTCTGTTCTTTGCTAATTTTGGGATGCTTAAGAGTCAAAGCTGAATAACTGGGAAGACATATCCAAGTAGCATTTTAAGGAATGCAGAGAGCCGACCATCGCTTCTGGCTAACTTTCAATCCCGACCTTCTCATGGTGCACTTGGTTAGGTATCTTTCTGAATAGTGAACAAATGAGGATGGACTAGCAATTTCAGTTTTAGTCAACCAAACTTTATTCTTATTGGCTGAGAATGACATTTTTTTTTTTTTTTTTTTAACTGCTACAAGGATTGAAAAATTAGAACTTCCTGAGGGACTTGTGAAGTTACAGAGACAGTCCTGGAGAGAGAGAAAAAAAATAACAATGCTTATAGCAAGTAAGTCAGGTGTCCTAAGAGAATATGGAGAAATATGTAAGATTTTAGTCTTGTATTATTATTACAAGGAGTTGTAATAAAAATAAATATTTGATTATCATTATAAGGTTTAGTAATGATCTGCACTCTTTGCATGTTGGATTTTAGGCAAGAATGTTTTTATTTTAATGGTAAAGCACAGTGACTATATTTTAGGAACATTACATAGACATCTAAATGCTACAATATGGTTATGAAGGTTTTTTCCACTAGCCATTGGACAATTTATCAATGTTTCTGTTTGTTTTTTTTTCTTGGTGAGAAGCAGTAAGTATTTCTGTTTAACAACAAATGCTGTTTTGGCTTCGCTAGATGAGTGGAAACCAACAGGCTGCAATTTCTTTGAATTCTTCCATGGATGTCTGAATATCTTTGGGTGGGTCAATTTTATCACTTAGTGTGATATCACTGGATTGTTTGCTAGAGACTTCAAAAAGTTCTATGTCTGGTCTTTGGAATAAGGCTATGTACAAAATAAATAAATAAACAAAAATACTAAAAATCCTAACCCCACACAATGCCATTGTACTATAAATTGACAATTTCTCATGTATGGAGTCACATACAAAAATTAATAATTTGCTGTCTCTACTAATTAGAATACTCTGATTTGTTCCTTAGATACAACAGTGCTTTCTGATCATTATTAAGGGGGAAAGTTAAGTATTTAGTGATGTATTTATAAAATACATCATCACTACAATTCACAACTATATACAGCATTTTGATGGTGTAGCATTGTGTGGTGCAGCGGTTTCCTATGAGTCCTGGATCTTGTGGGGTGGATGTAAGAAATATGTATACTTGTATTCTGTATAAAAGTTCAAATTGTTGGTCATTTCTTAATGACCATCATTTTGATTTGTGGGATCTCTTAATCAGATACTATGGTTGCAAATACAAAACTTATCCGGAAATGATAAATTTGCTGGAACCATTGTTTAATGCTTGAATATCTTTCGAGGGTTCATTCATACTCGAGGTTCAGCAATATAATCAGCATTACCCCCTCAAGCAGAAAACCTAATATGTTGTTGTAATGGTGTTTCGCGTCCCAATCTGCAAGTTTAACCAAAATTGAAATAAGAGGGATAATCGACGTCTACCAATTGAATGATAGGACTCACCACTGTGTAAATTGCTGCTATATAACTTCCATTCTGTAAATCTGTGAATATAGCAGATTTCAGTATGGGACGCCGAGTCATCCATTTACTACTACCAATAAGATCAGCAGTTGAAGACATCTTCGTTTCTAATATTTAGCAATTTAGTTCACATGCTTAGCATGACGCATACTTCTAAGCAACAAACAATAAAATAAACTATACAGTATAAAAACAATCACATATAAAACATGCCAGCAGCACCGTTTAATATCCCAACGGAAACCTAAGCAGAGACCTCTATTTTCACCACGATGTTTATATTTAAAATTATATTAATAAAAACCCGTTGATTTTGATTATTTAAAAATAAGATTCCGCACTCTACCACTTATAATCTCTTTTTCAAATTAAACTTCAAAATGTATTATGTTTTCTTCTGGAAGTAATAAATGGAGAAAAATGTCCTTCATTACGTTTTCAATTAAAGTGAAAATAAAGCTTCGTTCCCTTTCTCTTGATTATTTTTAAATGCCCAGTATTTAATCGATATTATGTTTCAAATGCTCTTATTACAAGGGCCTGTGTATCCATCCATTCATATGTTCATTGGACATCAACAGATGCCGAATGGTCACTGGGATGTTTGGTGATGTGCTGCACCAGGCCTCGTCATGTGGTTCTATTGTATGCTTTCTGAAGGCTTCAATTCTCTGAAGATCACTCATTATAGACACATCATCCATCCATTTCATTGATATCTATCCCATCCTCCTTTTCGAGGTACATTATCTTCTGTTACTATTTTGAGAAGTCCTCCTTCCATCCTTTGTCCAAAGTATTTCAAATTTCTTCTGTCAGTATCCTTAAGGAGCGATAAAGTCTACTGATTTTATGGCGTCCATCCATTTGTTCGCCTTTCAGTATATGATATCTTCAGCAGGCTTCTGTAACATCACATTTCAAAATAAGCTGTCCGTTTTCTCCTTAGGTTCCAAACATCACATCCATAAGTCGTTGTTGGAAAAATAGCTGCATCCAAAATCCTCATCTTTGTCCCATGGAGATAGATCAATCCTTTCAGATTTTCGCAGTGCCGGCTCGAGGGTATATGGCGTCCCTAGGCTAGTTTTATCAACTCACTGTAAGACAAGACAAGCGTAATAAAATTCTTTATTGTTAAAAACAGTGGACGGTTATTGCAAAAGTGTGTACAGAGCATTTTGGGGACATTGCTCATACCACCAATGCTTTGACTCTCTGGTCCACTTTAATACTATTACTTTTATTTTACGATGTTGGCGCCCAAAGACCATTGCACCACCTAGGCTGGTGTCTTTAGAGCCTGAGCCTAAGCCTAGAGCCGGCACGCTGGATTTTAGACAAGTCTCTGACTATTGTTTTAGTCATTCCTAATCATCTTCTAATGCCAGCAAAGATTGGTCGATCTGCTACTAACGGCTTGCAAAAAGTTAAACAAGTTTGATCACAGTTAGTGTTGGAAGGGGTTCAATCGCTCGATACTGTTGGCACACTCTCCCTCGATGAGTCTTTAAACTCCCTGAAGGTGTCACATAATAATAATAATAATAATAATAATAATAATAATAATAATAATAATAATAATAATAATAATAATAATAATAATAATGTCTTCTGAACAAAAATTCTTCGCATTAATAATGGAGCCCAGGTAATCGAACTTACCTATTTCGTCAATTCTTTCTCCATTAAGATCCACTTATTATTATTATTATTATTATTATTATTATTTATATATATATATATATTATTGATATATATATATATATATATATATAATAATATATATAATATATATCAGTTAACGCCTATGTTGTTCCCGTATAGGGAGTAGGTGGGGCCGTTTACCCTATCTAACTTTTGGAGACTGAGTGGGTAGTTCAATCTTTACTGGTAGCCAATCAGAGAGATAGCTGGCCCAAGATTGAACTGAGTGGGCAGTTCAATCTCCATTGGTAGCCAATCAGAGAGATAGCTGGCCCCAGGCTATCACTGATTCATCAGTACGCAGTGAAGAAGGCGGGAAGCTAGTGCCGCTATCTCGTGGTCTCTAACCCTGACACAATATTTTTAATGTCTGAAAATAGTGTAGGTTCTACGGTGGATTTTCTTGAGTTTACGGGACGAAAAACCCGAGTTTCCGGGAGAAAAACCCTCTAGTCCGTGTCAGAGATCGACTAACTCGGGAACTGGCCGAAAAAGTTCCTCTAGTCGGCGACTAGATTTGAACCACCCAATCCTTTCTTCGTGCAGTCAAGCGCTGTAGAGTGCGAACGCTACTTCTACTGAGCTACACACCCTACCATTAACTCCCCAACAAGAGAAGAAATACTCAGTAACTCACTAACACAATCATGCATTGATCATATCAACATACGGGATCCCATCCATACATACACATCATCAGTAATTAACGTAAAAATTGCCGATCACTACTTTGTCTCAACTTCGCTTTATTACGTTTCCTACCCCCCCCCCGCCTCCCACCACCACAAAAGTCGACAAAACTCGATCATACTAAAGAGCATTGTCGATAACCAAGTAAAAAATACAGACTGGAATTCCCCACTTAAAATAAACGATCCTGTAACATTATACGAAAATTTTCAAATAAAGTTCACAGAAATATACAAAAATGCAACAAAACCTATAGAAACGAGGCGACAAACAGACAACAATCCATGGATAAATGACGACATACTAAATACTATTACTGTAAAAGAAAATCTATGGAAAAAACTTAAAAGTCACCCAGTAACACACATTTACAAACCTTATACAAAAACACAAGAAATAAACTAATAACAAAAATTTGTATGGCAAAAAGACGCCTACTACTTCCAAAAATTCATGGACTATAACTCAATCCTACAACTAAAACCAAAGACCACTCCAGGAATAGACAAAATAAGAATCACAGACCTTATAACACACTTTTGAAAAAATAAATCCAATACTTTTGAAACTCGTGAACATAATATTCCACATAGGCATTATTCCACAACAACTAAAAACTGCAGTAATTACGCTAATATACAAACACGGCAAAAGAAACGATACTCAGAACTACAGACCAATAGCTACACTACCAGTCATCTAAAAAATTCTAGAAAAAATAACACACACAAGACTACAGAACTATTTACAGAAGTACCACATCATTTCACAAAACCAATACGGCTTTCAGAAAACAAAATGCACCATTACTTTATTAGACGACATCGCCGACACAATAAACAAAGCTCTCGACAAATACAAGTACGCCATCCTTATACTGCTGGACCTAACCAAAGCATTTGACACACTTCAACATGACATACTACTCACCAAACCATACTCAATAGGTATAAGAGGAACATACATGGTTCAAGAACTACCTCTCAAACAGAACCCAAGTAACAAAAATAGATACATGTCACAGTCGGAGTATACAAGTAAAACACGGTGTACCTCAAGGTGCCATATTATCACCCACTCTATTCAACATATACATTAACGATGTTCATAACATATCGATAAGAAGTCAAATATTTCAATACGCAGATGACACTGCACTACTAGCAATCCACACAGACATTAACACAGCTCTCTGCAAAGCACAACAAGACCTAAACGAAATCACAACATACTTCCACCAAAACACAATTCTAATCAACGGCACCAAAACATACATGTTATTTATTATTATTATTATTATTATTATTATTTGACACCTCCAGGGAGTCCAAAGACTCATCGAGGGAGAGTGTGCCAACAGCATCGAACGATTGGTCCCCTTCCAACTACTAACCGCGCTCAAACTTACTTAACTGAGCCATTAGTAGCAGAGGCTCTACCAATCGACCAACCTTTGCCGGCGTTGATAATACACAACCCAAGAATCATACGCCCCGCATCACTATCGATACATTGTCACATATACCGCTGCATTAACAACAAAAATACCCGCCAATGTTCCGAAATCAAACCTGTACCACATGCAAAATACCTCGGTCTCTATATAGATTCCCACCTTAAATGGACAAAACATATAGAATACCTACACACCAAACTCTGCATCATCACAGCAAAACTCTTCCAAGTTAAAGACATTATTCCACCCAACATAAAAAACTCCTATATCACGGTATCTGCGAATCCCTACTCAGATACGGAATAACAGTCTATGCAAATACATCAAACAGCCACCTAACAAAATTAGAAACACTACACAGGAAAATCGTGTCAACAGTGATTTGGACACCTTACACGCAACAACCAATATCCGACAGGCACATGACGATACACAGAATTCTGAGCATTAAAAACCTGAAACACTACATGACATTAACAAGGAATTACTTCAACATCACCTATTGAAACAACAGAGACACATATCATATAACACGACCTACAACAACTCTCTATATCCCCACACCCTTCAATAACTCATACGGTTCTTTTGTGAGATCACATCAGATACCCATGCAACTCAACAACCTACCAAGAAAGTTAAAACACGTAGATAACTACAGAATATTAAAAAACAAACTTTGGAAAATATACCAACAAAGTTAAGAAACCATTAACATTGATATACACATCACAAATCACTAGCATCCAATGCCTTCATCCCATACATAAACATAGCAACAACACAAATAGTGAAGGTTAAATCTCACTCTCTTCATAAAAGCTAACCGAAGCTTTGAAGTAGATGGAATTAACTTGCCTCACTCATCTACAAGTAATCCTTATAAGCAAATGCAGAAATTTGTATGTTTAATCACTTTTCTCAAACTTTAAAAAAAAAGAAAAAGAAAATAAAAAATAACAAATTATACAAAAAATTCTGTATTATCTTCAATGTTAATATTAGAAGACCATGTGTTGTAAATACATTATATAAAGGCAAAAAAGTATTATTATTATTATTATTATTATTATTCCTGATACCTCCAAGGAGTCCGAAGACTCATCGCGGGAGGACATCTTCAACTGTCTCTACACCTTACCTCTACTACGAATCAACGCCATCTACCGCCCACCTACAACACCACCACAACTAGTAATTTTTGTCTGTAAATTGCGTGTGTTCTGAAGGGCCGATTTGTATGTATGCGGGATGAAAAACCCGAGTTTCCGGGAGAAAAAACCCTGCTACCTCCGTATGAGATCGGCTAACTAACTTTTATAATACAAGGGTATTATAAAAAATTTTAATTAAAATCCAATGTAGAAATTGCAGCATTTAGTGCTGAACTTCTGTAAAATTATAAGGTGCAATGTCACACAAGATGTTTAATGTATGTATAAATATTTTAGCAATCAATAAAACATTATTATTATTATTATTATTATTATTATTATTATATGTAATTTTTAGAATTTTTAAATTTTGTAATTTCTATAATTTTATAATGTAATTATTATATGTATGGAAGACATAATAACGTGTTAAAAATATTATTATTATTATTATTATTATTATTATTAGTAGTAGTAGTAGTAGTAGTAGTAGTAGTAGTAGTAGTAGTAGTAGTAGTATTGACACATCTCCAGGGAATCCAAAGGCGCCTGGGGGGGGAGTATCAAAATCATTGTTCTTATGCATTTCTTATGCATATTTGATTAGTCCTGAGTTGCCTCATATTGGATGAAGGATCTTGAACAGTTCACTCACCTTATATTCCAGTTACTAAGTTAGGTCGAGATCTTGGTGACTGAACAGAGTGAATTATGTTATTAATGTGGTGGTACTAAATACAAATAAGTCGTGCTCTTCATATTGCAACGCTTATGTTAGAGGGAATAATGTATGCTAGAAAGCACTTTTGGTATATTAAGCCAGCAACTGGCATCACTGCTTCCCGGGTGCAACGTTCTGTGCTTGATTGAATTTCAACTTGCAGGTAGAAAATCAACTGCTGTCAATTTTAACTGTTTACAGTACTTTTATGCATTGGTTTGATATGGCATTTCATATTAGAATGCCAGATTTAGTATTTAGAGGGACACGCATGATTTTCCGCATACGCTAGATAAGGTACAGCTTACACGGGCCTCCGAAAACTATAAAAATCTAAAATTTATTTACTCGAGGGGGATCTTTTAAAAGCTATAGATAGAGTGGACACAGTTCTGACAAGGACTATGGAGAACATCGTTTTCAGTCCTCAATGCATAAAAAGCGAAATAATTCGCAGCAGATTTATTCATTTAGTATGCATTATAAATAGCAGTCCCTTGAGCCCTCTTTATTCCACTAAGATAATAAGCAGCACTCATTAACTTTTCAAACTTGTTAGGCAGCAGACTTCACTAAATCGTCATGGTTGCAATTAAAGGTTTTAGCGACAAATTCTAAAAATAATATGTAAGGAAATAGCTGATCCTGAGGACGAGATTCGCTCTGCCATGGAGACCAATGCTTTGAAAATTCCAAGTTTCTGGACAAAATGGTGCTGTGAAGTGGCATGTAGGTATATACTTTTGTGTGGAAGCTTAAGGGATTTGTTCGGTCTCTCATATGTTCTGTTTACCAACTTTCATATGTTCAATTTACCATAAGTAACACAAATATGCAGATACTTACACGCCACCTCATACCATGATTTTGCCCAGAAACTTGGAATTTTCAAAACTTTGCCTTCCAGGGCAGAGTGAATTTTGTCCTCAGGACCAGCACTACTCCTGGAACAACAGAGTCTACTCAGATTATTCCAACAAAATGAATACAGCAAAAAATTCTTAAAAACAACGACAAATCTTCACCTCTATACCAGGCTATACATAAACTATACCTTACATCAAAGGCACAACAGATAAACTGGACTCCCTCCTGAAACAACACAGTAAAACTGTATCAATCCTCAAAATAAGATTTTTACTTGCCTAAGGCAATTCAAGGATCGCCTAGCCTCTCTCTCACTCCTTCTCAGGTGTTTACAGCGTCCTCTACCAGTGTAGAGCTCAATATTTCAGACACGACCTACTTTGGTCATGGAAACCAACATGAAAAATATATTTGGAATGGAGAACTAAAAATCGCACTGTGATAATCTATCTAAGAGAAGGACAACTTCGTAAGATCGAAGAAAGCCAGGCTAATTTACAAATCGGAGAAGACTGTTCCTGGAAGTGGCACAAGTTCTACAGAACCGGTGGTGCAATTTTATATAGATCTTGGTGGGCTGCCCTATGTACTCATCAGCATTAACAACAGGAATCACCACGAAGAGTGCCACTGGTCCACTTCTTGCATGTGACGTCACTGAGTCTTCAATAAGTGTGTAGTGTTAAATTTCCTCTGATAATGTTAGCTTACAGAAATTAGTACAGAAATGAAAGCTAGAATATATGCTTCCAATAGAGCTTATCTCATTCACTACATCATTTATTATCTTCCAAAATTCCATCAAGCAGAGTTTAAACAGAAATATACACGACAATTATTGGAGCTATTGTTTCGTATGGAGCAGAAACCTGGAAAATAACAGACCAAGATGCCAAAGCATTGCGAATCTTTGAAAATAAAATCCTCAGAAACATCGATGGACTTGTAAGAGATAACATAACAGGTAAATGGAGAAGAAGACATACCCAAGAACTATATTAACTCTAAAGAGCTCCATTTCTAGTTGTTGAGATGGCTTGGGCATGTGGAAAGAATGTGTTGTATTCTTCCAATGCGGATGTGTTGGGAGAATAATATCCAAAAAAAGAGACTTGGATGATATAGGAATTCACAACTGGAACGAAAAAGCTCAAGACAGAAAGGAATAGCAGAAGCTGGTACATGCAGCTAAGAACCTTAGGGGTTCAAGTAGTTAAAGAAGAAGATGAAGAAGAAGGTAATGTTAGCTTAAGCTAGTAAATTATTTATTTACATTCTAGTGTCAACATAGTTTTCTGTTCCAGAAACTTCTACATGAATAATATCAACTACGGAAATTTAAATATGGAAATGGTAACTTTAATATTTACAACTCCATTAGCCTACTCTCTCTCTCTTCCAGTTGTACTTCAAGAAATGTTTAAGCATTTTCCTGGTAGGAATGATTTTTCAGAAATTGTCCATTTATCTAGCAAAATACTGATAACACACTATTCTTCCCCTGCTTTTTTGAAGTAGTTCACCTCCATTCCATAATAAATATATTAATTAATGACTAGATAACTCAGAACATAACTTTGTTCCAGTTGGTTTCAGACAGAACAGTCTTTCTTCTATTCTCTGCATCGTGTCCTTTGGCACTATAGTTATTACACAAAGTAGAATGAACTGCTTAATTTCTACTGTTCGTTTTCATGATTACAGTATTCCAATGATCAGTCCACTTAAATAATTCTGCCTTGAATTTGGGCCTTTAGCCATTTTTCATTCGAAATTTCCACCCATTATCAAAGATTTAGCTTTACACAAATGCCCTTGTAAATAGCTAAATCTTAAAAAAATCTAGAAAAAAATCTTTGCAAAAATCGTAACAAAAGCATCCAACATTTTTTAAAGAACATGCAAAAAATCTTCACTTGACTCTCACAACTATTAAGAAACCCAAATCAAGGAAGAGATTCTTGACTTCTAGCCTCCAGTCAAAGCTATTAAAATCCTACTTTTTTAGCGTCTATATTTTTGAATTGTCCATATCCTGTTATATAATGCTTCTGCTTTGTTCATATTTTATCTTAGAAAGCATTGTACCCTCTAGTCCTTTGGCAGAAAGATACTAGAATTATAAATAATGTATATTGAAAGAAAGTTTTGTGGTACTGATGCTATCATATAACTCTGCTCTAAACTTGCTTTTCGAATGATCCTTCCTAATTTACAGATGGTATAGAAGCAATAACATGCTTGTCTATTGAAAAAAATACACTCTTTAAAGTAATGGAGGAATGTCTTGATCATTCAACACTTTTTAATTATGTATACGGAAGCTCATCACCCATATGGTTGTACTCTCAGGACTACGGATTTTTCTTTCCCTCACCTCATTCTTTTCTACAATAATTGAGAATATCATTCATATCCTGCTATTAAACTATCGTACTGTTACCATCATTCCAGTCAATTCTCTTTAAAATAATGATAATATGCAACTAGGTAATTAACAATTGTCATCAATGAGTTTGATCCTCTCAAATTACGAGTCATTCTTATCTCAATTTTTTGTAACACCAGAGAGTATTATTAACAGAGTATAATTAACATTAAATTTCATTACTACCTGGAAATTCAACAGTGATTCAGCAATCACTAGCATACAGATACTGACATTCATGATTCATAACATAACTCCTGCTTAAATCACTTTCCTTTGAACTTATTTGCTGTCAATGTTATACTCTGTTCTCTATGCCAGCTCTTCCCAAACTGTGGGCTGCGGCCCCCTTGGGGGCCGTAGGTTTTGTTCAGGGGGGCCGTGAAATAATGAAAACAAATTTAAAATGTTTTAAGACTAAGTAGATTTTTTTATTTTAAAAGAAACGTATTTAACTTTTATTATTTCTTTTTTGTTATTTTTTATATTTTAATGGAAAAATTCGCACATTGGTGTTGGTTCACAAACTTTGCTTCCTGCGTATTTGGGCAATTAATGAATATTAGTAAATATTATTTATTCATATGTTTAATTTCAAAGCAGTGGTTAATTGTATTTACTTCGAATGCTCTCCAGGGAAGCTTCAAATCTCCCTGTCCCTTTCATCACGCGTTCGTAATCAGGGACTGTTGATATTGACTTTATATACATATCAAAACTCGTTTTATATTATCACTGTCATCCGAGCTAGTTTTCTGTTACCAATAAAAGTTTCGCATATACTTCACACATGAAAAAAAGCTTAAACAAGTTCATGTGGGGAGACAGTAACTCACTTCCAGTGGTAAACAACACCCCTCCCTAACAACCACTATACTGCAGAGGCAATAAAAACAAGTACTCTTATTATGCCAGTGAATAAGGTATGAGGAGTCTGTGTAATGTATTTCTCAACAAATAGTGCAATTACAGACAACTGGGATAAAAACACACTAATTAATGAATCACATTTTCCCTCTTACAGAAACTATGCTGTATAGACTGAAACAAAACCATATGTTGCATGGGCAAACACAGTATCTAACTAAAAACTATTGTTATTAATTAGATGTGTGTGAGTTCGATTTCCCAAGGCAACAATAAAATTCAACCGAACGTGTTAAAATTCGTAAAAGTGTTAAAACTAAGTAATATATATATATATATATATATATATATATATATATAATGAATGTTATGGCAGTTTCACATATGGAATTCGGTTGAAGAGAGTTAGCATTTCAACTCAATTGTCAGCTATGCTTTTATCTTTCGGTTGCGTGATCTTTTGTTAATACCGCACCAATCATATGCACGTTTTAATAACCTTCCTTTGCTGTCTGTTTGTTTCGCGTTAGGCTTAATTACCGTAAAGGGAGAAAAGTCACAAAAGAGAAAAATGATCCTGTTCCGGGAATTCCCTTATTCAGGTAACATTCACTAATTTCCTCTTATCAGTCTGTGGTGTGCCAGTATCGGTAAGTGGTGATATTATTTGACCTATTCTACGTTAAAAAATTTAACCCTAATACGGAGAAGTGGTTGATAAAAATAAAAAAAAAATTCCCGTGAATAATCAGAAGAAGCAGAAATAGACTCAAAAAAAAAAAAAAAAAAAAAGGACAGTATTTCATATTTTACCAGAACACCCCGCATCGTCTTCAGAACCAAACGGTAAGAGGCAAAAAATAATACATGCATTTGATTTTTGCAATATTCGCTGTGTATGTTTTGTATTGAATATAAATACAATAAATATTATAATAATATATCTCTCTATTACGATTTTTTTTTCGAGGGGGGCCGTGAAATATTTTAATTTTTGTAAAGGGGGCCCTGACATCCAGAAGTTTGGGAAGCACTGCTCTATGCTCTACATTTGATAAATCTCATAAAATCGAATAATTCTCAATATATCAATCTGCAAACTTCCATCATTTATTTAAAAGATTATTGCGTTTTCTTCTCCAGCTGAACCAAAACATTCACTTTTCTCATATATATTTCCCATATTCATTCAATATTTCTCCATTCATTAATTTTTGAACTAATTTTTTTATTGTCAAAATATCTTCCCAATGATCTGGTTATGGTACCCGCTAAGTTTTAGGGTATTTCGTCTACTCTCTCTCTCTCTCTCTCTCTCTCTCTCTCTCTCTCTCTCTCTCTCTCTGAGATTGCTCTGAATATGAGTAGTGTAATTTGAAACATCCTGTATATAATGGTGTAAATCAGACCGACAGATAAGGAGTGTTTTTTTATTTAATTGGTCTCAATAATCAAGTATAAAAAAGAGGCAAGTATGAAGTATTAATATTACGGAAGAGCTTAAAATTCTGACTGGCTTATAAAACAGACTACTGTCTATAAAACAGTATATACCAGGTGATCCAAAAGTAACAGAAAAAGTAAAAATTCAATAATTCGAAAAGTATAGACAGTAGAACGATGCGGTTTTCACAGAAATGCACAGAAAGACATGTTTTTTTTTTAATAACGAAAAATTTTATTACCAGAATAGTTACATTTGCCACCGACAGGTGGCACTTCAGTCAGTAGTTTATGCAGTGGGGCCACAGTTCGCAACGCAGCTAGGATTATAAATATTCAATGTGACGGCCGTCATTCATGCGAATGGGCGTCAGACGTGGCACGACACTCTGCACAGCATCGAAGAGGGTTTCAGCTGTAATTCCTTAACATGATGGCGATTAGCTTCTTTCAACATGGCCAATGACGTCGGCCGACCTCTGTACACCTGTGACTTCAAATAGTCCCATAACCAGAAGTCACAAGGTGTAAGGTATGGACATCTTTGTGGCCATTCGTGCCGGAAAGAGCGACTGAGGACACGGTCATCGCCAAATGTCGATCGCAGCAAGTGCTGGACAGGACCTGTGATGTGTGGAGGTGCTCCATCCTGCATGAATGTTACACTACGGAGCGCTTACCTCTCTTGCACATTCGGAGTTCTGATAATACAGCTTAACTAAAAGTGTTTTTATCTCGTAACGATAACATGCCTCACCTTGGCAGAACGTTTAACTTCAGTAATAAACGTTAAATGCTGAAAGTTTAACTTCCGTATTCACTACATCTGAAATTTACTTACCTCACGGTTTAAATACTGACAGGTAACAGCTCCGGGACCGCTACAGCGCCACCTGTTCGTAACAGATGTAACTATTCTGGCAATAAAAGTTTTCGTTATTAAAAGAAATCCCATGTCTTTCTGTGCATTTCTGTGAAAATCGCATCGCGCCCATGCTTTTCGAATTATTGAATTTTTATTTTTTCTATGACTTTTGGATCACAGAAAAAAAAATAATATATATATATATATATATATATATATATATATATATATATATATATATATATATATATATATATATATATATATATATATATATATATATATATATATAAGCTTTTATATAATTTTAATATATATAATTTTAGGCTTTTCCTTAATATTCATACTTCATACTGAGCAATGAAGTTCATTTCCTATCTAAAAACAATTAGAGTCATCTATGCACAGGTATAGACATTCAGACCTGCAGCCGAGGAGAATGGAGAACGAATACACGATCCATAACGTATTCGTTTTCCATTCTCCTCGGCTGCAGGTTTGAATGTACCCGTGTATGGATGACTGTGATTGTCTTTAGGTAGAAAATGAACTTAATTGCTCAGTGTGAAACCAATTTCCCTCTTTTTAGAGATCTGAAGTAGCTTAAAAAAACTTTTATATTTTATCTCTGCAGGGTTTCCGGATCATGTAAAAAGTAAATAAATAAAAATCCTAAGCACGCCCAGGTTTACATAAAAAAAGTAAACAATGAAATTTAAGAAGTGATCGAAGTGGTTTCTTACGATAACCAACCTCTTGAAATATCTGTCAGGCTAGAGAAACGTTTAGTCAAAAGTACTAATGAAATGTGAATATGTTTGCATCTGGGAAGAAATTGCTTCCTTTTTAATAGAGCGTTACAAAATAATTCTGATGCTGAAGAATAAGTTCTCACAAACTCTTGGTCACGGGATACAACTTTTGAAACCTTTCGAGTTTCAAAGTTAGACATTATTTAGCCACTAGGCGGTAAAGAGTAATAGGACAATTATGGTCATTTTTTTAAAGGATAATAATAGAGGTACGAATCCTTCTGCCACTACACATTGTGAACAGAAATCATTATATAAATAGACAACAAATGAATGATCAATGAAAAGGTAGGGCAAGTTCGTTTAGCTTTCAGAAGCATATAAAATAAAATAATGTCATTAAAATTAATATTATAATTCTACCAATTAATTTTTATTTAATTTTATTTTTAGTGTGCTTATGTGTGTGTATATTCTTCTTCTTATTGTGCTATCTTCTATCGAAGGGCAGCGACCATCTTGGCGAACAAACTGCGCTCTTGTGCTAATCTGAGCAGTTGTGCACTGCTCTTTCCTGTCCACATCTTGATGTTGTCAAACCATGATATTCTTTTTCTTCCTCTAGTTCCTTTGCCATCAATTCTTCCTGCCAAAATAGTTTGTAGAAGTTGGTATTTGCTGTTTCTCATGATGTGTCCAAGATATGATGTTTTTCGTTTCTTGATTATTTGTACAAGATGTTTAGCTTTGCCAATGGATTTTAAGACATCTTCATTGGTAATTTTTTCTGTCCATGATATCTTTAGCATTCTTCTGTATAGCCACATCTCAAAGGCTTCGATTTTCTTGATGGTTGTCGCCTTCAATGTCCATGTTTCAACTCCATAGAGCAGAATAGACCACACGTAGCATTTCAGCATTCGGCATCTGACTTCCATGTTTAGGTCTTTATTGCAGAATAGTGTTCTCATTTTCATGAAGGACTGCCGTGCAACTTCAATCCTTGTCTTTATATCTATTTCTGGATCCCACCGTTCATTAAGCCAGCAACCAAGATATTTGTATCTTGACACTTGATCAATATTTTTCCCATTGAGTGTCAGTTTCATTGATGAGGCTGGATGTTTGCTGATGATCATGTATTTTGTCTTGTTGATGTTTATATTTATTCCCATTCTTTGGCTTTCTATGTATACTCTGTCAATGAGTTTTTGGAGATCCATAATATTATCTGCAATTAGCATGGTGTCATCTGCATATCGAAGGTTGTTAACAACCTTTCCATTTATTGTGATTCCCTCTGAACATTCTTCCAATGCTTTTTTTAAAGATTACCTCTGCATATATGTTGAACAGGAGTGGTGAGAGCACACATCCTTGTCTCACTCCTCTTTTGATGTTAATATCACTGGTGGTAATGTTGTCTAATTGAACGGTAGCTGACTGATTCCAATACAGATTTGTTATTAGTCTTATGTCTTGTTCGTCTAGCCTTATTTGTTGAAGGACTTCTATTAAGTTAGTGTGTCTGACTTTGTCGAATGCTTTTTCAAAATCTATGAAACACATAAAGACAGATTTCTGTTTTTCTATGCATTTTTGTATCAATATTTGGGTACAGAAAAGGGCCTCTCTAGTACCAAAACCATTCCGAAAGCCGAATTGTGTTTCACTTAGAGTTTCTTCACTTTTTCTATAAATGCGATTCTGAATTACTTTCAAAAATATTTTTAATGTTTGGCTCATTAGACTAATAAGTCTGAAGTCACTACAGGAATTCGCTTTGGGTTTCTTTGGGACAGTGATAAATGTAGATTTGAGCCAATCTGATGGAAATTCATCACTTTCATATATTTTATTAAATAATTTTTCAAGAAGTTTGATGTTATCTGGTTCTATTAATTTTAAAAATTCTGTTTGCACACCATCTGGTCCACTGGCTTTTCCTGTTTTACTTGTTCGTATAGCATTCTCTATTTCGCATTTCATGATTGCTGGTCTTGAATGTTATCTTTTATATTTATAGGCTTCTGTCTAGTATCATTGAAAAGTTCTGTTACATATTTTATCCAAATCTGTGCTTTATTCTCTTCTTCTAGAACTATTTTTCCATTTTCGTCTCTTAGAGACACTATTTGCTTTTTCTTCAGTTTTCCGGAAATTTCGTTGATTTTCTTATACAGATTGAAATTGCCATGTTTCTTCTGAAGCAGTTCAATTTCAGTACATAAATTTTTCATCCAATTTTCCTTGGCTTCTTTTATTTTTTTCTTGATGATGTTATGTGTTTCTGTATACCTGGCTGGGTCTTTGTTGTTGTACATTCTTCTTGTATCAATAAGAGAAAGAATCTCATCTGTCATCCATTCCTGTTGTTTTATATTATTCACATAACCTACTTCTTCAATACTTGTTGTTACGATGGCATTCTTTAAGCTATTCCAAAGAGATTCCACACTTTTATTTTCTTCTATGTTAATCTGTTGTAATCGCAGGTTAAGCTGTGTCTTGGCACTTTTATTTATGTTCGGGTCTTTCAGTTTTTCTACATCAATTTTCTTTTTCTTCTTTTGTGATTTTTTAGCTGATTTTAATCTAAGACGTACTTCTGCAACTATGGGATTGTGGCCTGATGAGATATCTGCTCCAGGATAAGTCTTTGCACTCTTTATACTACTGTGGAATCTTTTATTTATCAGTATATAATCAATTTGATTTCTGACAATGTTATGTTGGTTATCTTGAGGCGATTTCCAAGTGTACAGTCTTCTGGGTGGAAGTTTAAACCAGTATTTGCTATTGTTAGATCTTCTTCTTGACAGAACTGGACTAGGCGATCTCCTCTGTCGTTTCTGGTGCCTTAGCCATGTTCGCCAACAATTTCTTCATCACCCCTTCTTCCCACTTTTGCATTGAAGTCACCCATCACTATGTTTATATCATGTTTCTTTGTTAGGTTTTTAATCTCTTTTAGGTGTTCATAAAACTCTTCAACATCTTCTTCACTTTTGTCAGCTGTGGGTGCATAAGCTTGGATGATATTTATGTTAACAGGGTTTCCCTTAATTTGTAACAGCATTATCCTTTCAGAAAATGGAATCCAATTTATCACTGATTTATTGATTTCTTCATCTACTATTACAGCTACACCATGTTGATGTTTGTTCACATCATTCCCAGAGTAATACATTGTCGTATTATCTTGTTGACACTTTCCAGATCCTGGCCATCTTGTTTCGCAAATTCCCAAAATCCGGATGCCCAGCCTCTTCATTTCTCTTGTGGCATTTCTTAATTGGCCAGCTTCATACAGAGTTCTGACATTCCAAGTTGCAATTTTAAAAGTGGACACCATTTTGAGCCTGGAGATTCTTCTCACCCCTGTCCCATTTAAGGGACGCCGGAAGCTTGGGGCCAATTGTAAGGGTTTGCTCGCCATGGTGGTTGTTCTGGAGATAAGGTAAAGCAGTAGTTTCTCCGTTTGCTTTCTGCTCCGCAGCATTACAGGCGTACACAGTATAATCATATTGCCATATGTAAATCTCTGATCACAAGCTTTTCCGTTATCATTTGGGTTCAACCTTGTGTCAGTACTGACAATGCTGCTTCCCAATGTCAGGGGCAGTGACCCCAGGAGGTGCTTATTTAATGGCGGAACTACTCGCCATGTCACCGAGTTGTCATTGTGCTTTGTGAGGTTTTAAGTGAAACAGAGTTGCCACTTCTGCTCCCCCACGCCCTGATAGCTCAGTCGCTGTTAGTCCGCGGCTGCTTATTCGCCAGATTGCTCTGCTTATATCGCAGCTAGCCTCCATATCTGAAGGCTGTTCCCCGATCGCCACCTGGGGACGCACCCGGTAGTAGTCAGCTCTGCCCCGGGGTGTGTGTATATATATTTAAAATTTGCGAGATTGTAGAATAGTAAGCCTGATTTTTGAGGGAAAATGAGAGGATACCAGCATTAGATGGTGCTGACGCGTCGAGTTTGTTCAGCCTTTACAGTTTCTATTTACCTTTTTTTTTTCTTTCTTTCTTTCTTTTTTTTTTTTTTAAGGTAAACTTCATCTGTATGAAGCTTCAATGTGTGCATGGTACAGCTCCGCTCTATTCTTTTTTGCTACTTCCTCTTTCTTGTGTTTGTTCAGGAATCCTTCATGATAGAATTTTATTATATGCTGCTGAAGGCTATGTGGCATTACTTTTTCATACGTTATTCTTTTTTCTTCTTTTTTTTTTATTTATGTTAAACAAACAACTATTCGGAACAACAACAAAAAAAATAGTATTTGGAATAACAATGTATCTTCCGAACTTTGTTAGCTATCTTATAACATGCGTTCTAAAATATAATGTAATGTATCGCAAAACATCATTTTAAAGCATCACCTCGTTCACAAAAGCGAGAAACTTCAAGCATCATTCTCATTGCGTAAAATAGGTTTTGAGTATGTAGCGCCTAAAGAAAGGGAAGGGATAATGATTTATAAATATTCCAAATGAAACGTAATAAAATTGATTTATTTATCCGTGATTAATGTCAGCCTGTTCCATTTCTGAAAATTTATTTATATTGATTCTGATCGCCGACTAGTGTAACTTTTTATTTTTATTTTATTATTATTATTATTTTTTTTTTTTTTCGGCTGCTTTCTGAATTTAGTTGATCTTAGTCATAACAAGTATGGCTTTTCCTTCTAGGAAACATGTGTTTTTAAACTCCTAAACTAAACAAAAACTACTGTATGGAACTGTTACTTTTGAAACATAGTAATGTTAAATAATACATAGTGATGAGCAGATAGACAAACTTTTTGGAAATGGCAGTTGAACCTATAGTACTAAATCTTCCAAAAAAGACCGTATAGTTTTGATTCTTGACGAACTTTTTTTAAGCCTTTCTTCTGTTGGTTCCCGAGATAGTCGATCTGGCACGAGCGCCAGGGGGTAGGGCCACAAGATGGCGGCAGATTGATGTCTACCATACTCTCGCTCTCTCTCTCTCTCTCTCATGAAAATCTTTGGTTTATTGAGATCTTGGGCTCACTGTCAGTGAAGGCTTTAAAGATGGACTGGCTACTTACCTGTCATCAAATAGTTACGGCTACTTTGAAATAGTTTATTATTTCCATCGAAGAACTCACTCGCAAACATCCAATCTAACTGAATAATCAAAGATACTTTGATTATTCAGTGAGATTGGATGTTTGCCACTCATTAAACTAGATGTATACTCATCATATACATCTAGTTTAATGAGTGGATTTTAAAAAAGTCGTTTACATACCGTCATTTTCCAAAAATGGCTAAAAGGACATACATTTAGACTAGATGTAATGCACAAAGAAATTGTTATTTTAAAGTTCAGCGATTGTTTTGTATGTAAGTTCTTGGACTCACTAAGTTCCCATATAAAAATAGTAAATAAACAAATTCTCTAATGCCTTTTTTTTTTCATTCATGAAAAGAAGTAAACCGCTTTCTTTTAGTCTGAACTTTTTGAACATCGGATCAATTTCACGCCACAAAATTGCAGATGAGTTCAATTTTGTGGCGTGCTACGTCTTGTTTCAAGTTTATCAATAAAGATTTTTTAGTGTTTTATACTGTGTATGCCCATTCCTTTTCTCAATCACTGATATATTTAAATTGCAAGCTTTTAAAATGGCATGTCTGATTCTCTGGGAGAAAAAAAAAAAAAAAAAACAGATCTTACGGAAGGTCTTATATGTGTTGCAGCGACAGAGTACAAAATACCCATGTAATTGTTGTTTCATTAATGAGGAAATGTGTTCTTGATCACGAATTATTTGATGTTTTAAATTTACCAACAAATAAGTAATGTTTTTAACTTGCTCACGTGCATACTTATATCATTTTGCAATTCGTTCATTTTGTAGTCTGTACAGGACGCCCTTATGTTGTTATAGCATATGTTAAGATAAATTTACATAATTCGTGGTGGATTAATGCTTTTCTTTATTTAGGTTTAAAGTCTTCGACCCATAGAACTTGCTTGCTATTACGGACAGTTTGTTGTTGTAGTTGTTGTTGATAGTTTATATGATATTTCAGTTTAAATCAAGTTTATGAAGTCAAAAGAATTGTAATAATGCCCGCGATAGTTGTGGAATTACTGCAGATAAATGACTAGTATGCATGGGAATATATGCCGGTTTTTAAGGCACTTAGTTTTATTTAGTTGGACTTATGGGTTTCTGAATATCATTGACATGAAAAGAAAATCCGATGACTCATTTTATTCCTTATAAAGAGAGGCGAAGACGTTTTATCCCTACATAACTTTTGGAGACTGACTGGTAGTTTGCTTTATCAAAAAGTAAATGTATTATTATTATTATTATTATTATTATTATTATTATTATTATTATTATTATTATTATTATTATTATGAGAGACCTCAAGTGAGTCAAGGACTCACCAAGGGAGGCCACATACCATACGCTCAACCTATGATACTTGTTCTTGAATTCACTGTTTGCACACAACATTCAATGGAATCACGCACAACCCTATGAGAGAAAAATCTAGCCTTCAGCCCCTTCTTAGCAATATTCATTTTCAGCTTCCAAGGATGTCCTCTTGTCCTTTCCCCACCCTCCATAAAATGAAAATATAGTATGATCCTTTCAGAAGTTTAGAAGTCTCAATCATATCATCCCTCTTTCTCCTGTTTCCTAGTATCTGCAGTCTACAAATTCTCAATCTGTCTTCATAATCAGTATTCCACAACCTTGATATCATTTTTAACACTCTCCTTTCACCTCTCTCCACTCTATCAGAATCACAACGGAAACCAGGAGATCATACCTGTATACAATAGTCCAAATGAGGTCTTATCAAGGTCTTGTAAAGAGGCAAAAACGACATCCTTATCTTTACATGTGAAAGTTCTTTTAGCATTGCAATTAACTTTCGAGTTGTATTTGCAATCTTTGCTACACGGTCTTCCATCTACTAACACTCCAAGAGCTCTAGTGCGATCAGTTTCTTTTAGCATAATCCCACCAATATAATACGACATTGGATATCTAATCACGCCAAAGTGCATGCCTTTTCATTTACTGACATATCACAGCATTCCTGATTACTCTACGTATCTTTGCATCATCAGCAAATAGCTGTATGTCGCCTGTGAGATCCTTCCTAATATCATTAATGTACAGATTGAATAACGGTGGGCCAAGAACTGATCCTTGTAGTACACCACTGGTTACCTTAAATCTTGCAGACTCACATTCCCCCAGTATTCAGAAGTAAAACAGCTGGCGATTGTATTAATGTTGTGTTGCATGTTTGTCTCTCGCTCATTTTGAAGATTTTACTTAACAGCTTTAAAATAATGGAATATTTTAATATCCTAGGCTTTACTGCAATGAGATTTGAATTGTTCGTTGTCCTAATAGGGGAATTATTTTCGAAGTGGAATTATTTTCCGCATTTCGGGGATATAATCCACAAGGTGCTGGTTAAAATTATTTGTGAGTTGTTTGGGAAAATTTATCTGATCTCGCACACGGAACTGTATAATTTCGAAGACAATGGCTTTATAATGTGTAGTCTAAAATATCTTTGAGTGGCTCTGCGCAGAATATCTCTTTCTATTGTATTTTATCTTTGCGATTCTAATTTGTGTTTTGTGAGATGACTGATTTATCTTTTTAACGCAACTTATTTCTATGACTGTATTGTTTTATTATTATTATTATTATTATTATTATTATTATTATTATTATTATTATTATTATTATTATTATTATTCATATAAATTAGTGCGATTTAAGAGTTCTGTCTTAGCATGCACCTGTAGCATTATGAATATTAAAGATGGCCTGAAAATTTGGTTTTAATAGCTGCTCTACGGTTGGTTGGTGATGCAAATATGTTTATTTTTATTAATTTAGGAAGAAGCGATTGTGTTTTTCTTTGGTGTATGACCTTCAGAATGATGAGAGATTAATGCAGGCCGACGTTTATGGTACTGTAACGGATTATGATTAGTAGTACTCATAACATGTTTATGAAACTTATTATTATCAAGTGGAATATTTCTGAAGTGGAAAGCCAGCTATTTAATTCACCAAGACATTTTTAGATATTTAAAAGTGATCTGATTAAAATGTACATTTAATATCAGTTCTTTCTTGGTATCGTAAAAGTAGATGTTTCTTGCAATTTCAAATTTATAGTCAATTTTCTATATTACTAATTTTTGTCAACTAAAAATTATTACATTATTATTACGTCGCCTCGTTTTGTTGAAGACAGTGTTTAAGTTGTTGAAAGTTTGTTATTTGATCAAGATATTTCCTCAGTTGTTGTGGATATGACTAATCTTATCCATAACAAACAAAGTTAAAGACTAGTATCACCAATATGAAGAATAAGACAGCACATCGGAACATTTCAGATATTAATGTGGAGCACAGAGAGAGAGAGAGAGAGAGAGAGAGAGAGAGATTAGTATACTGTTTTTCATAGAGATTACCAAATCCAAAAATATGACAGTTGTATTCAGGCGTGGACTGTTCTGCTTGATAGTCTTTGCTAATGGAATTAATAATTCCTTCTTTCTTATATAATTAATATTCCTTTTAAAAATACAAACTATTAAGATCTTTTAGACACACAATTCGAATGAGCTCTAAGTTCGTTTTTTATTAGAATAGTTTTGCGTTTCTTACCCATGTAAACTAGTATTTTTATTTTTATTATTTTACTGATTTTGCTTTTTTTCTCTGATAGAAAGTTGTTAAACACTCGGAAAGAGAGAGAGAGAGAGAGAGAGAGAGAGAGAGAGAGAGAGAGAGAGAGAGAGGGAGGGGGCAGTTTTCATTAGATAATTAGTCCATTTAACAATTTAATTATTTTTATGAAGTTGTCACTTGTGGAGAAATTAGTTCCTATAGAAGATGGTGTATATGTAAAAGCTTAGGATTTTTTATCATAAAATAATAAAACATTAAAACATAATATTATCCCTTAAGTAATTTTGCTTTCATTACAACTTTTTTACAATTTACTTTTTTTGAAATTTACATTTTACATTTTATAATTACAATTACAATTACAATTTGCAACTTAAGTATTTAGCAATTTTTTGCAACTTGTTTCACTAAATCGGGTTAGGAAAGTTAAGCAGTTTAGGCGTTCTGTACGACTGATTTTTAATTTCCGTTTAAGAACATTAACTGAATGTAAGTTATTTGAATTTAAACTTTATACTTGACGAGGTCCATAACTGTTTATTCAAATGCCCAGGGAGAGTTTTACTTTTAGTGTTAATTTGCTTAAAGAGCAATAATAATTTAACAGGTAATACATTTTGATTGTTGATATTTGGTCCTTTTTACTAAATATTTTATTCCCGAAACGGTCGAAGAAGTAATTAAGATCATAAAAGATCTCTTTCCAAACGACATTACACAGCTTTTCCGCCATTGCCTAAAATCAAACTATTTTAAAGTAAAAAACTTATTGTATCAACAACTGGAAGGTTTGGCCATGGGAAGTCCCCTGTCACCACCACCGTGCGTGTTCATGGAAAAATTAGAAAATGACATCCTATCAAAAAATAACTCCGAAACCATCAGTCTGGTGGAGATAGGTAGATGATGTGTTCATCGTTTGGAAGACACGGAAAATGCCTTACACGAGTTCCTTCAAAAAATAAATTCTTTCCATCAAAAAATTAGTTCACATTAGAGTTAGAAAACAACCATAGTAGTAGAAGGGTCACTTCTGACAAGATCAAGATCAAGATAAGATAAGGAATCATGTCGTTTGTGTGTATTATTATCACATGTAGATAAGTGACGCCATTTATTAGTTGTAAATAAGTGGCGTCATTTGTTAGGTGCAAATAACTGACATTAATGTTTTGAATGGAAAAGGGAGATATATTAGTGGATAAGGATTCCTGTCGTGATTGGTGGGACATTTCTCACAAGATCAAGATAAGATAAGGAATCGTGACTTCAGTGTTTGTTATTATCAGATGAAGATAAGTGACGTCATTTGTTAGTTATAAATAAGTGACGTTATTGTTTTGAATGGAAAAGGAAGATATTAGTGGATAAAGATTCTTGTCATGATTGGTGGGATACTATGAACAAAATAGGGGTATGTTGAATGGAGGGAAGTGACGTCAGTGTCTTGGATGTGTATTGTTATGCGTTGTAGATAAGTAAATGGTCTGCGTATGGTATTATGGTGATGGATAGTGATAAGATAAATTTTGGAATGTTTGGAATTTCGCTGGAAGCCCCCCTTCTGTCAGAGACATCACGTGGTGTGTTGGGTTTGCGTATAGCATTGTGTGTGGTATTTATAGATAAGGAATCGTGAAGTTATGTGTTTGGAAATTTCTGGGGAATATATGTCTCTCTGTGATATCACATGGTGTTTTGGCTTGCCAATGGAATTGTGGGTGATGTTTTTGAGATAAGATATCTTGGAATTCTCAAGGGTGACACACACCTGTCATCATCATCATGTTTTGTCTTTGGTTGTCTATAGATGGCTGTACCAATTAACCAATACATTCTGGGGTATTTCTTTCCTGTTAAAAGGTGGGAATTCTTAGAGTAGAGTTGTGATGGCGGCAGTGATTAGGCTTTTCTGAATAATTTAATTCTATGCTGGTGTCCCTCAAACACACACTTTTTTTCCCATACCTCATACATATTTTATTCTTTATTCATATTCAAACTCATATTTTATTCATAATTCATCCGAATATTTTGATTTTTCTAAATTTAAGATCTTAAAGTTCAATAAATAAATAAATAATAAATTTTTTGTGAATTCACTGTGATTTCAAAGTGATCTTACTTAAATATGCATAACACATCAACGAAACCGCTTGTTCATTTAAGTTTAAACATTTTATTTCACAGATATCATTTACAATATAATATGCAGAAATAGGAATTTACAGATATCACCAATGCATGTGGTGTTTTTCTTGTTGTAACATTTCTTTGGTGAGACATGTGCTATTGGGTGATTTTGATACTGCTTTCCATACTAAGATATAAATTTCACAGGTCATTAACAAAAATAGCAGTATTATAAATACACTCATTGACGTTTCCGTCTTTGGTCTTGATTTTCACCTGCAAAGAAAAAAATCATTGATAGTGATGGAAAAGTTAGCATATTACTATAATCCTAATACAGTAGTTAGTTTTGGAATACAGAAACATACAAATTTGCCACATGAAACTGTGAAAAGTTGGTTAGCAACACAGCCAACTTATGTAAGACATAAACCCATCAGAAGAAAGTTTAAATGCAATCAAATCAAAGTCCCGGCACTTTTACACACTTTTTGATGTGATTTGGCATATATGTCATCCCATGCAAAATAGAATGGGGGTATGTATTTCCTTCTTGTATGCATTGATTGTTTTTCCCGATTTGCATGAGTTTCGAACACTGAAAAAGAAATCATCAGACGCTGTTGTTAATGCTTTTGAGTCTATTTTTAAAGAAGTGCCATGTTACAAAACACAGATCAAGGAAAAGAGTTTTGCAACAAGAAAGTTCGTGCATTGTTTAAGAACCATACTATTCATTTCTACACGACCAGGAGCGAAATGAAAGCACCCATTGCAGAAAGATTTATCAGAACATTGAAAACAAAGATCTACAAATGGATGACGTAAAATAAAAGTAAAAGTTATACGAAAGTTTGGCCGACCCTTGTACATAACTATAACTTCACGCCACACAGCACTATCGGTATGGCTCCTTCGGAGCCATACCGATATTTGTACGGAACCCAAGAGGAGACTACCAAACTAAAATTTCAAGTAGGTGATAGTGTAGTTTTAAGTGATGATACCGACAAATTCAGAAAAGGGTATTGGGGTAACTGGACAGGAGAATTGTTCACTATTGCTCAGGTTATTAATAGAAACCCTGTAGTATATAGAGTTCACAGTCAGGACGGAGAGATAGTGGAGGGAACTTTCTATGAACCACAACTGCAAAAGGCTGATATAACCAATGAACTTTCGAAAGACCTGTATCTAATCGAACAAGTACTTAAATACCACAAACAGAAAGGAGAGCTTCAGTATTTTGTTAAGTGGCTCGGTTATCCCTCATCGTATAATTCTTGGGTTCGTAGCGAAGATGTTTTTCTTAACCCTTCCCAGTAACGCCAGTATGAAAATGTTTCCTACTAACATGCAAACGAAATTTCAAGTGGAATTACCACACAAGATCAGACGTAAAGGTAAATAGGAAGTTGCTCTTGCCGAAATTCATCTTCCAGGAGAATTTAATAAAATGGATTCTGGTTACGATGAGTTTCATATGATATGTGGAGTTGGAAGAGGAGGAGGAGCCAACACTATTGACAACAACAACATCACAGAAAATAAAGTTTTCGAAAGTATAAAGAAGGATTTTACAAAGTGTAAAAGATTCTCCATGGTAGTTACAATTCACCTTCTGAACTTCTTCAAGCAGTGTTTGATGTGAGTTCTGTGATTACTGGAAAAAAGAACCCAAACATTGAAATTCGTTCTGACAGCGGCGAGTTATTCCACTTTCGTGGTGGAAAGACAATAGTTAAATTACACTTCCGACAAGTGAAGGATGATCGATTATCTCAGATATTACACACTGCAGGCAGGTGGGGCTCAAATGTTTACGGGGCCCCCCAATCCAGCGTGGGTATGGATTAGGTAGCATTTTCAGAACTGTCTTCTCCTTTCTAAGTCCACTTTTAAAACCTGCGGCTCAGTTTGTCAAGCCTTAAAAGCCGGTCAGCATATAATAGGAGATGTATTGGAAGGGGTACCTGTACGTCGAGCATTTATAAACAGAGCATCAGAAGCTGGGAAAACCATTGCTGAAAAGGCTCAGAGCCGATTACTTCAGAGAGGTCAAGGAAGGAAGAAGAAAAAAACGAATACTAAAAAGCGCAAGCGAGATGACATCTTTTTCTAATGATATGATGTCAAAGTTAGATCTTTTTTCTCACCCTCATGTCAACATGTGTGTGTGGAAAGAAGTTCTTATGTCACCTACCAACCAATATCCAGTACTGACAGTGGAGGCCCTGTGGAAGTTTGCAATTTTGCATACCAGGTACATCTGAAGAATACTTGGATTTGGGAAAATCATATCTATGCGTTCGTGTGCGCATCACTGACAATGATGGTAAACCCATCGAAGATTCTTCAGTTGGTGTTGTGAATAATTTTTTCCATTCCCTGTTCAGTCAAATTGACTTTTTTCTCCAAGATAAACTAGTGAATGTGCAATCACACACGTATCCTTATAGGGCTTATATTGAAAACCTACTAAATTATGAGAGAGATGCTAAAAACAGTCAACTGACAAATGAACTATTTGTTAAAGATGATGTGGCTGATGTTAATGATATGTTTACCAAAAGTGAATGTGGGATGCGTGGACGACAAGCTCGAATTAACCAATCGAAAAGTGTCAAGATGCTTGGGAGAATACACACTGACATCATGCATCAAGACCGGTACTTGATCAACAACGTTACTGTTCGTGTTCGTATGGTTCGCAGTTCTCCCGAATTTTGTTTACTGACTGCAAATGCTGATGCGAAGGCTAAAGTGCAAATTAAAGAGGCTAGGCTACAATTTTTGTCTGCAAAGTCAAAATAAACCCAAAGATTCAACTGGCTCACTTGTCTGTGTTAGACAAGTCAAACATGGTATATCCCATCAATCGTGTCCAAGTGTCTTATTTTTCGATTTCCAAAGGTATGTCAGATGTCACATGAGGCAATATGTATCTAGGTGAAATACCATCTAGATTAATTATTGGACTGGTCGCTAGTGATGGATTTAATGGCACTTTCAATAGAAATCCATTTAATTTTCATCATTTCAATCTGAATTTTCTTTTGGTGACAGCTGACGGTATTCAGTATCCCTCGCAACCTTTGACTCCGAACTTCAAAGAAAGGCATTTACAGCAGATGTTACATGTCACTGTTCACATCACTCGGCAAATGGAACAGAGACTGTGGTAATGGCATTTTCTATGAGGAATACGTAAAGGGAAACGTTCTCTATGGATATGACTTAACGCCAGATCAAAATGCCGTTGGCCCCTCCCCCATGTCAGTCTATTAAGAAGAGGAAGTGTGCGACTCGAAGTTAAATTTTCTCAACCGCTTCCTGAAAACATCACAGTGGTTCTTTATGCAGAATTTGAGTGTACGTTATCTGTAAAAAAGGATCGTTCTGTGTTACTGGACTGAACACTGAACAATTAGTAAGCATACTAGAGTTAGAACCACAAGAAAAGTGGGTTTAGGAGTTTGTGCTCGTGATGAATTGCCACAAAATCCGATCAGACAACAACAGTCGATGTTCGTCGTGAACACAGATCCGACCTGGTTGCCAGGTCAACATTGGCAAGCTATCTATATTAAAGGCAAACACGGAGATTTTTTTGATAGCTTCGGTCGTCCACACAAAAGCGATATTGTTAACTTTCTGAATATCAACACGAATAAATGGTAATATACTGTAGCTGTACAAGGCTAAGGAATCTGTCGCATGTGGTTTGCACTGTGTACATTTTTTAATATTGAGATGTCGTGGGCTTTCTATGCAAAATATTATTAGCAAATGTTATTCTAAGGATTTGTGGTTAAATGATATTGTAGTAACTTATTCTGTTACAGATTATTTACTGAAAATAAAAAATTATTAAAAAAATTGTTTTTTCACTTACCATTTTTTCCACACCAGTTTCTTATTCCAATGCAGCTTTTGGGGAGATAAAAACACGAATTTGGTACTCCTTCCAGCTCTCTTGCGGGCAGGGAGTGGACTGGAAGCATTTTCCTTACTAGAACTGGCTGATGCTGATGGTTGACGGGAATGGTTCTGGGTATTCGGTTTGTTCAGTGTAGGTTCTGGATGTGGCAGTCTATGTTCCTGTTGCTCTGATTTTGTGTGAGCCAATTAGTTTTTCAAACCTAAATACTTTTGCTGAACATTTAAACATGCTTTTACTTTTTCATCTGCATGTTTATTTCCTATTTTTAAAATGACACTCATTTCATCATCTAGTGTGTACAGTTCACACTCCTCTGGTGATTGGAGTAGCGTAAATTTTTTAAACATATTCATTTTCTAATAAGTGAACTCAATAAAGGAACAATGATACTGCCTAATAATGGGAACAGTGTTCTTCCGTGCTGTAAAACCAGTTTTCTTCTAGTAATGAAGAGAAGCGATTTGTTACTTAGTGGCTCTTATAATTTTTTTTCCTTCGTAGGCGTGACTTCTGGTTATGTTTTAGTAGCATATTTCCAGATAAAGCATTTTTGAAGATTTCACAGAATGTGGTGATCTGGCTGGAAGTGCAGTGTTTTAAAGCATTATTTGCTTGTTTTGGAGAGGAATGAGGTACTTGATGAGATATTCATAGCGTTTGAGTCTATCAGCCATTCAGGGATAAACACTGTATTGGGTTCTTCTCCTGGCAAAATCCGTGTAAAGTCTAAAACTAAATATGAGTGGGGTTCCCGTGTTGCCTCTTTATAAATCTGAACTAATACGTTCGTTTGTCTTGGAAATACTTGGGAAGCTGAATTAGAAAACTGTAAAGAGTCTCGGGGATTTTTAAAAGCAATAACATAATGGCTATTGAGAGAAATTGTCCGAAAATGTGTACCTTTACAGAATACATTTTGTGTCAGTAGAATGACACTGAGGTTACGGTGATGTGAACCTTTTATGAAAACATCAGCTATTTCCGTGCTGTCCATAGCTGGGTGAACCAAATCATCGATTATGAGTAAATTTCTCACATTAGAATCAAATTTAGATAACTTCAAACCATTCACGAATTCTATGTTGGTAATTTTTTTTAATTTATCCTAATTTTCACTGTAACAGTAAACTATTCGTGGTGGTGGTTTGATTAGTTGATTAGAATGTTCTTTGAGAGACAACACGAATGTTGTTTTTCCTGACTGAGTAGCTCCCGAAATAATGCATGTAAATGGATGTATGAACATATCGAAAATGATATGTTCATACATCCATTTTAAACCTGCGGTTTAAGAAGACGAATGTGGTCTTGATGTTCCGAGATGCGTTTCTGAACAGACCTACCTGTCTGTCCAAAGTAAGATAATTTGCATGAGCATGGAATCTCATAAACACCAGGTAACATCAAAGGTGAGAATTTGTCCTTAGGAGAAGGTAATAAGTTGTAAATTTGGTTGATAGGTTTGTAAGTAGTGCAAAATTGTATTTCTTCATAATTTTAGAAAGGCGTTCTGAGATGCCTTTAACGTAAGGTATGGGAATCCTATGCACTTCTTCCTGTCTGGTTTGATGTATGCAGAAGTGACTGATGATTTTTTGAGTTGTTTTGAGATTATATCCATTTAGGATGGCTGTATTTTTGATAACTTCTAATTCCTGGTTTAAAGATTCTTCAGAGGAGCAGAATTTGTGTGCTGTGGAAACTAGTGATTTAATAATGCCAGATTTCTGAGATGGATGATGAGCAGAAGAATTGTGAATGTAGCGACCTGAGAATATAGGCTTGCGAGAGACGGAAGTGGTGATGGAACCGTCTTCTTTTCTTTTGATGTGTAAATCCAAAAAAGAGATACCTTGTGGAGATTCTTTTTCTAACGTAAAGTTGATGCGATTATGAAGAAGGTTAATTTTATCTAGAAACAGTTGTAATTCATGTTCGGGATGATTCCATACTGCAAATACGTCATCGACATATCTTAGCCAAATGTTTGGTTTGGGTTCAAAAGTGAATATTTTTTCCTCAAGGTGTTCTTAGAAACAAATTTGCTAGGTTTAGTGATAAAGGAGATCCCATTGCTGTTCCTTCCTCTTGCTTGTAAATTTGACCTTTCCTGGTGAAGTAACCTGATGCAATAACAAACTTGAACAATTCAACTATATCAGACGGAAATTTTTGAGTTAGTAATTCTATTGTTTCTTTATGGGGAATGTTAGTGAAGAGGGAGACAATGTCGAAGCTGATTAACAAGTCAGTTTTTGATAGTTGAATGTCTTTAATTATTGTATGAAACTCAGTAGAATTTTTGATTGAAGAGACTGAGTGGCCTATGTGAGGGCGGAGAAGGTTAGATAAGAATCTTGATAACTTGTACGTTGGACAGCCGATACAATCGGCTCTCCAACGTACATTTTTTCCAAATTTACAACTTATTACCTTCTCCTAAGGACAAATTCTCACCCTTGATGTTACCTGGTGTTTATGAGATTCCATGCTCATGCAAATTATCTTACTTTGGACAGACAGGTAGGTCTGTTCAGAAACGCATCTCGGAACATCAAGACCACATTCGTCTTCTTAAACCGCAGAAATCTGGCCTCTCTCAACACGGAATTGAAAATCCAAACCATAGGATCCATTGGGAAAAGGCTAAACTTTTACATAGATCTTTATTTAAACATGAACGTTTATACAAAGAAAGTTCTGAAGCTCTACTACACAGACCAAACTTAAACCGCAACGACGTTCTTACTATTCCTAAAGTATGGGAAATTATCATACAAAACTGTGTTAAATAATTAAGGTTTTTTTGTTTTTTTTTTCACTACTTTAGCACGTTATGCACGTTTTCATGAGATTCTATTGTAATCATGCGCCCTAATTGTATGTTATTCCTAATTTTTGTTTAAATACTGTACTGATGATGTCCTAAGATACTTAGGATGAAATATTTACAATTAAATAATTTTCACTGTGGTTTATACGTGTGTTTCTTCTAATTATGAACGCACCACAGGTTTCGTTATTTAAAACAAATATATATATATATATATATATATATATATATATATATATATATATATATATATATATATATATATATATATATATATATATATATATATATATATATATATATATATATATATATATATATATATATGTTAAAGATACCAAGTTATTTTAAACATAAACCTGGTTTTTTTACTCCATTTCCCAAGTAAGCAAACAGACAAGTCAGTCAAGTTTTCTACATTTATCTTTCATCCTGAGATTTTTATTTAATAAGGTCAAAACACCATATGTTAACTTGTGTTGGTAAAATATTTATAAGCTCTGTATTACTTAAAAGTTAGTATTTCTTAGCCTTGCTCCCACTGATGAGACCTGAATAAAGGTCGAAACCGGTCTGGGTAGTGGCCCCTTGCCTTTAATACATAGTATCATACATATCCTCCAGGAGATGTGCTTTGTATTAAGGGTAAATATCAGGAATAGTGATTAGAGCTTATTCTACCTTTACTACGAGTTGCCTTGGACTTGCAATACGTGCAGGGTCAGCTAGACTTGCAACATGTACAGGCGCAAACTTGACTGATTTGTCTGTTTGCCTACTTGGGAAATGGAGTAAAACAACCAGGTTTATATTTAAAATAACTTGGTATCTTTAACATATATTATACCCAAGGTAAAAAAAACTTTATATATATATATATATATATATATATATATAAAATGACTTATGGGATTTCACTTAACACAAAACAGATTGAAAATCATGAACATGATTTTTAATTTTCCATTGCAAAAACCACCACCTTATAACTTTATAGACAAAATTCGCTAATGTAGTCACTAAAAAAATTCAACTAATGTTAAAATTTTCAAATGATATAGCCATAAAAATTACATAAAATTAACTTACATTTTCTCTAGAAAAATTCATTTTTGAACTACGAACGTCTGACGCATACAGATATTCCAATACTAGAAAGACAAAGGGAAGCACCAAGCAAATTAGTCTATTTATAAAAAATCAGAACCAATGGAAAACCAATAACGACAACATGTGACATCGAATAACTCAGTTCTCATCGATCACATGAGGTCAAATTGCAAACCCTTGCTACCCAACAGTAGTGTAATCAATTGCTGTATCACCTCGAAAACAATTAGTCACATCAGAAATCATGAGTAATGTATAACCCTGGGAAAAAATTTTACCTTTGAAGAAACTGTGATAAGTCTATGAAAGTGATTCGAATAACTTAGTTCTCATCATCACATGAGGTCAAATTGCAAACCTTTGCTACCCAACACACTAGTGTAAACATCTAATCACATCAGAAATCATGAGTAATACACAACCCTGTGAAAAGTTTACCTTTGAAGAAACCGCGATACGTCTATAAAAGGAAGTGATTATTTATTACAAATGTCTAACTAATGTTCCCAAGCTCTGAATGATATCTGACTGGATATGAGTCACTGAGTTATCTACAAACAAGTCTAATGAAAATTAACAGTGTGGGAAAATAATTCACACACAGTTTATTTATTTATTTTACTCAGTTATTCTGGTTATAAGATGTAGTTAACTGAATTTTAAAAGTAAAATAGAAAATAACCAATCATTTGAAAAAAAGAACCATATCAAAAAAAAATCCGCATTGAGAAATGGGAAATTACCGATCGCTGGCGGATATATTACTCAGGAAAAGGTAGTTTGAGGTTACACTCACCACCTTGGGAAAAACATACTATGACCCAATGCTAAGGAATTAACAGTGTGTACCAAACGGACAGAAAATCTAAGGAACAAAAGTCAAATAGCTTTTCAGGTTATTACAGAAATTTTGTTCTTTCAAGATTGTGTTTTTGTGTGTTGTGGTTCAGATAAGAATTCAACTGCTTTGGAATATCTATTTGCATTAAGAAGAATCATTCTGTAAAGACTGTAAGTAAATTTAAATTATCATTGAAATTTCTAGACTACATACAAAAAGTTATTGTAAGCTTTTAAGTCTCCGTTTATTTTAAATTTATTTTTTTAAATTGCCATTTGGGTTTTTCTCTTCATGTAAACTAAAAAGAACACCATTACCCAAACATTCGTAAAGAAGATAACGTTAATTCGAAAAAGAAGTTGTCACTAAAATAATCTTTTAGTGATATCAGCTCCAACTGATAGTGATAACTTCAGTTGGAGGTGACATCACTAAATGTGCAAAAAAAGTGTATGTTTGAGGGACACAAGCATACAATTAAATTATTCAGAAAAGCCTAATCACTGCCTCCATCACAACTCTACTCTAAGAATTCCCACCCTTTAACAGCAAAGAAATACCCCAAAATGTATTGGAAAATTGGTACAGCCATCTATAGACAACCAAACACAAAACATGACGACAATGATGTGTGTGTGTCACCCTTGAGAATTCCAAGATATCTATCTCAAAAACATCCTTATCCACTAATGAAAAGGAATCCTTATCCACTAATATATCTCCCTTTTCCATTCAAAACATTAATGTCAGTTATTTGCAACTAACATATGACGTCAATTATTTACAACTAACAAATGATGTCACTTATCTACATGTGATAATAATACACACAAACGACACGATTCCTTATCTTATCTTGATCTTGACCTTGTTCAAAGTGTCCCACCAATCACGACACGAATCCCTATCTCTAATCATCACCCATAGTTCCATATGCGAACAAAACACAAGAACGGAACCCATTGACACATATTCCCCCAGGGAAATTCCAAACATTCCAAACTCATGACGTCACACACAGTGACGTCATGATCTCAACAATCAACACGTCACGATTCCTTATTTTATCTTGATCTTGATCTTGTCAGAAGTGACCCTTCTACTACTAACCATCAATTACCTTTCTTTTGGACATATTAGTAAAAAAACAGGATAATGGATAAATAAAGCTCACAGTCTACCACAAACCTACAGACACTGGAATTTACCTTCATTTTAAATCTACTAATCATTATGCATAAAAACGTAGCATCATTCATATGCTCAAAAACAGAGCAATAAATATCATCACAGAAGAAAAAGAACTACTTGATGAACTCTAACTCATATCAAAAACTCTATCCAAATATGGTTATCCACAAAGTATAATTCAAAAGATTCTCTATAGAAACAGCCCACAGCGACAACCTCAAGTGATGCAGTACACATCGTCCATCGTCATACCTTATGCAGGCTCAGTCTCCAACAAAATAGCAAAAATCATGAAGTCTTTCAACATCGAGGTTGCCTATAAACCTATTTTAACTACACAACACATGTTAAGATCTCCTAAGGACAGCATCGCGTTCAACAAATATGCAGAAAATCTCAATTGAAATCAAGGCATGATGTTAAAATACATTTGGAAAAGCTTAATAAATTCACTATGGTTAGCAGAACTGAATTACGCAAAAAACTATAAAACGCGATCTACTAACAATGATTAATTCTCCACACTTTATGCTCTTAATGTCGCTCCTCTTTTTCGATTTTTAAACTGATTTTAAGGTCTTAACTGCATTATTCTGTTGTAGCATTTAATGATAATGTAACCATTCTCATCTTGGAGAAGCCAGAAAGACCCAAGCTGGCGAAACTGGTTGACAATTGTGTACATATATTTATATAAAAAATGATGGTCCAATAATATCCAAAGAAATGTCTCATATTTAACAGGTAATAGTTTAATGGAAAGGAGTGTTCGAACCACGGTTCCGAACCATGCCCTTTAATTGAACAGGAGTGCAATGAAATTATATTCTTGGTTTATCCTTTATCCAAGGTAAGCAAACAAAGTTTCTGCCTGAAGTATCTTCACGACTGGACTACTTGTATACAAATAAATGCTAATTACTTCACACTAATTGTCCTAGTATCCATAATGCAAAGCACACATCCTTTCAAGTGGGTATAATGCTCAGCATTATGGGAAGGGTCATTACCTAGACCAGGTTTGATCTTTATATAAGTAAAGGTACTTCTCCAAAAACTAGGCATATTTAATTTAGGGCTTTCTCCAAAAACTAGGCGTTTCTTCGTATCACTCTAACTTTAATGAGTAACCTGAAAAATCTTATAACTCATTACACTCTAATAATCTCAGCAGTAGTTTCCCCAGACAAAACCTTCAGAATTACTCAATCCAATAGCAGGCAAAAACCCACCACTAATAAAATATCAACTTCCCCAAGCCGCCAGCTAGAATCACTCATCTCCCAGGGCAAGGCATTCAACAAAGGACCCCGATGAAGGCCACGTCAGTAGAGGCCATATCATAGGCAAGAGTTTAATGGAATCCAGTGATCCATGTTTAAGTGCGAACATTCAAAAACTAGGGCGATTCCTCAGATCACCCACAGTCAATAAGTGACCCGAGAGATCATTTAATTCTCGATCACTCATTAAATCTCGATCACTCAAAAGATACTGAGCGGTAGTTCTACTTAATGACAGGCTCACACCACCACCACCACCGAGCAGAACCACAAGGGAAATGCATTCACCAAAGCAGCCCTGACAAAAGATATTGTCAAGATCTTTGTCTGGGCCGCTGTGGTGAATGTGGAGAAGACACTTCACATCTGAGTGTCTTCTCCAAAATCTAGGGCGATTCCTCAGTCACCCATCCTCAGTGAATGACACTAAGGATCATTTAACTCATTACTAAGTGGAGATTCTATTCAGTGACAAGGTCACCCTACCATCGAACATAGCTCATATCCCAGGGAAAAGCATCCACCTCAGTAGACTACCCAATCCATGGAATAGTTTAAGTCAGAGATTGCTAAAAAAACTCGACCGGTGCTTCATATCATCCAATGATTGAGTGACTCGAAGGATCATTTAACTCATTACTCAGCAGTGATTTTACTCAGTGACACGCCCATCCTACCACCGAGAACAGCCGCTCATATCCGAGGGAAAATTATCCATCGAATCGGCCGCGAGACCACTCCGGCAGATGTTTCTACATTCATAAAAAACTGTTTCAGTGTGGAAGTATCTCTTCAAAACTCAGGAGATCCGTCAGATCATCCAATGACCTGATGGAATCATTTAGCTCACTACTCAGAGGTGATTATACTCAGTGGTAGGCCACATCGCCACCAGCAGTACCCTCACAATGGCTTTGCCCAGTGTCAGGCCCACTCCACCACATAACACAGCCGCTCATATCTCAGAGAAAGCATACACTTCAGAGGGCCCCCACTTCCATGGGACCACTTTAGCGAATTTTCCGAAGGCTGCGCTAAATTGTTTATGTGCAGAAGTTTCTCCAGAAATTCGGGCGATCTCTCAACAACGAGTGTCCCAAAGGATCATTTAGCTCATTATTCAGTGGTGATTCGACTCGGTGAGAGACTCACCCACTTACCACCACTGAACAGACTCAGATGTGACTCTACCCAGTGACAGGTCCTCACCACCAAGTAGAACAGCTCCTATCTCAGGGAAAACTATCCACAGAAGCGGCTTCAACAACACTTCAGCAGAATTTTCACATCCGTGGCAAAACCTGTTTAAGTGCGGAATTTCCTCTCCAAAAATTCGGGATATCCTTCAGATTATCCAACAATGAATTATCTGAAGGAATCATTTAACTCATTACTCAGCAGTGGTTCTACTCAGTGACAGGCCTATCTAACTCCGAGCAGAGCAGCTCATATCCCAGGGAAAGGCATCTATCATATGGCCAAAAGACCACCTCAGAAGACTTTTTGCATTTAAGGGGGAAAACCGCATCAGCACATCCATGAATTGTTTCTGAAGAATCTCCTGTATGGATTGACTGATGTGTGCAGGGACCTATGCACACATCGGCCAGATTCAGTCATGAAAATGACTGAATCTGTGCGCAAGCGTTGCTGTATCTGTGACACAACAAAATTGTTTATCATATTGCGATACCCCTCGGCAGTAACTGAGCAGGTCACAGGATCCGACTGGCGAATGTATGTCCTCAAAGAAGATGATCCGATGAAAAACGAAGCTGTAAATCCACACCATGCAGTATCTTTGAACGAATGCAAAGGAATGTCGGATTGCATGCTGGTTTTGCTTAGCCCATGTTCGGACATTGTGGATTTTCATAGCTCCTCTCAGGTAAGAGTGAGCCTCATCTCCCCTACAAAGTCATCCACGGCCATGTGGCATCCAACTTCACTCGAGCAAGGAATGTTAAAGGGTTGTCAGTCGACTTTCAAAGCCCTGCGGGTGCAATTCTCGTGTCAGGATTATCTTGAATGGGTAGAAATGCAGAACCTTCCGTAGGCTTTTCCAGACAGTTGTGTAAGGCACATCCACTTGTCTTGGTACAGCACGTCCACTGCAGAAATCAACGCTGTTATTCACGGCCTGCTCCACAACCGCAGTAGCAACTTTATTTATTCACCTGTGAACTGGTTGGTTTTCGACCTCTGTCAGGTCTAACCCCCAACGATCCTATTTCTTCAAAACGACTAATCATTCGTTTCAGAGCACATGGAGATAGTGGATCTCATCGACATATTTTCAGGCGATGAAATTCGCGGAGTGAAGCAACTTCACTAACAAAGCAAGTTGGTGCAAATCTAGTGCTGTCACGGTGGACAGTATTAACAACCAGAGTGAAGGGAAAAACCCCATGTCCATCTTTTCCTTGCACCTACCGAGTTGCATGATATGCAAATTCCATCGTTTGGTGTTTACAACGTCCCCTGATGGTGAATATCGGAACTACTGTTTTTTTTCTCTCAGATATCGCTTCCGCATGACGCACAATCTAATCCTGCAACATTTTGCAGCATTTCGATAAATGGGTGGCCTCACAAAACCTTAAAACAGAGATACTTTAATTGACAATTGATAATTGACATTTATGACTTAAGGGGTGAAGCGAAAAGCTTTTCATATTCCCCGTTGTCTGTTACGGTCACAGTGAGGGAAAATATTATGAGCAGTTTGCTCGTCCAGAATGGGCATGGAGATTATACATCACTGTAGGAAATTAAAATGGCTTTTGGTCTTTTGTGTTTGAATGTATCCGTAGGCTCATAGGCTACAGCTTGCTGAACTAGATCAATGGGATGAGTGGACGTCTTTAAGAAGAACTGTGCAGTTAAAGTTTGTAGTAAGGAGAATATATGTAAGGAATATAAAGAATATTTGTATCTCGGTGAAGTTAATGATCATTTTAATCCCACTCTCCCATGTATTTCTCATTTACAAGTCGTGAAAAGGTGTATCAACTTATTAAAATACTCTGAATTAGAGCCAGTTGTTAAAGTCTTTTTTTCACTTGGTTATAAATTAAATTAAAGATGCCAATGAATTATATTCTTGGTTTGCATTTATCCAAGTGTAAGTAAACCAAGTTTCCGCTTAAAATATCTTCAAGACTAGGCTACTTGTTTATAGAAGTAATAACTTCACATGAATTGCGCCAGTATCCAATATTGCAAAGCACACCTTCTTTCAGTTATGTATAATACTCAGCATTCTGGATCTGGCTCCCACTAATGAGATCTCAATAAAGGTCGAAACTGGCATGGGCATTCCATGAGCTGTTCCTACTCTTTTCGACAATGAATGTCGTTAGAGAATTTATTTATTTTTATTTTATTAAATAGTTTAATCGCAAAACATTGGCTAAAGTTACTCGGATGACGCTTCATGCGTTAAATATACACGCAGTTTAATTACTGAAGTATTATTTGTACTTTATATCGCAAAATTTAAATGTGTTATATAATCAATGATGGAAAAAGGAATATTAACCGACTACGTTCGCTACCCAAATGACTGGTAGATTCTCCAGCTCTAAAAAAAATTACCGATCTCTAATAAGAAAGTACAGAGTACGGTTCACTTTGATACTAAACCTTTGTGGCTAAATATGTACAATTAATTCCTAAGAAATTAGTATTTACTATCATAAAAGACGATTATAAAATAAAGCAATAATTCAAGCTCATATACAGCCAAATAAGCTACGGTTTAAAGATAAGCCTCCTCACCCCCAGCACGAATGGTGAATATATGGATTAGGAGTTTAAGAGTGGCTTATAAAGCAATTGAAATTGTTTGTATCATCTTAATACCCCTTTTAACACCAAATCGCTTACGAAATCCTTTGTTCACGCAATCATCTTAACCTCCGTCACACTGGTAGAAGTTTTAAGATCTGAAAGCACCTCTGCAGCGCATTTGGAAGATAACAGGACAATGACTTTAAATTTTGAAATATAAAGTTCAAAGACATGAAATTTTCGTCCAGACGAGAGGAATCTTTATATGGAGATTCTTCAGTTGAAGGTAAGTCAACTGATCGCATATGGAAAAATAGGATTTTTTTCCCCCTCTAGAAACTCTGGTTTATCATATTACATATAGGCAAATCGGCAGATAACACACGCAGTTAAGAGGTAAAAATACTATTCAGTGGGTGGTAGATGGCGTCGTGTGGATTATGTAGCTAACGGTAGTTCTTGTAGTGTCACATATTAATAATAATCCAAAATAAGCGTACCTAAATTTAAATAAAAAGATAAATCTTGTCTTAACATGGAATACTGTCACAATGACCTATTTAGAAGAATCTGCTACTAAAAGACATCAAAGAACCAATAGAAGAGATACATCCACACAGCCCTGTTACCAAAAACAGGACTGATTTTACATGATGATTGGAAGTAGTCTTTTACGATCTTTAAACACCGTGTGTGTGTGTATTTTCCCTTCAACCTTATAGAGATGATTGAAGCAAGGTGGTTTCCCGTTGCTTTCCTTGCCTCCGTAAGTATTTGTGACTGTAGTCGTGTGAATCACGGGACCGGTTAGCCTTTCTTGAGGGATGAAAAATCCGAGTTACCGGGAAAAACCCACCTCCTTCTCCGTATGAGACCGGTTAACTCACCTTTAGTCGAAAATACCTGATAAAGGTTCCTCACGTCATGAACAGGAATCGAACCCAGGTCTTTCCGACACCAAAGGCCTTCGTCTATACTGACTGAGCTACGTAGGCTCCTTCTAAACACCATGGACTTCAATTTTCCAACATTATTTATGTATTAATGACTAGTATTAAACTGAACTGCATTCCATTCTCTGCTGTTTAGAGTTTGTCAGTTTTTTTATTTCCTGAGGAAGCTACCAACCATTTGAGAAACGAAACTAGTCGGTCATTGTACTTTTTCGATCATTATTTTAGTAAAACTTTAAATGACTAAATAGAAGACCATATATATATAAGTTTCGTCTAGCTACAGTTTGATTTTATTGCTAGAGCAAGAATTTCTGCAGAATGGCTCCAATTGACGCGTATGTCAATTGGAGCCAATGAAATGCAGTATGATATGACAGCAAAGAAAGAAAGAATCTACAAACATTTTCATATTGCATTTATTGAATTTTAATACATAGGAAAACATTAACTTTAGTTTTAATTACAGATATGGTATCATCCTTAACTGAAAAATGGAAAGCACATGTCCACCAAAGGTAAATATTTCCGTCACCAAATGAGTTTCATTTAGTTCCGATCAGACAATTTTCATTATTCTGTAATAAAAACAGTTTAACATAAATAAATAAAATAAAAAATGAAATTGCTTTTATGATTTATTAAACAACATTGAATAATACAAAATGTTTTGAACTTGAAATCTTTTTAAAATATTTAATATGAAAGTTTAAGAAATCTTCCAATAAGATTCTTAATTTTTAAAATTTCCCTCTGATGAGATAGCCATGGTTGAAATTTTAAGTGGCGGTTAACTTTACTTATCGGTGCAGCATTGCGATCTTGCATGCTGAATGCCTTGAAAGGAATCATAAAGATTTTACGATATTAAATACACTGTATGTCATGCATGGCTGTGAAATTGATTCATGTCATTGAATTTAAAGTATGCATTCCCGAAAGATTATTTTCAAAATCTTACATAGAATAAAATAAAAATAATATTGACGAAGAAGATAGCTTTTGAAATAACAGAAAAAGATACCGAACAACCTTTTAAAGAATTTCAAAACAGAAAATCAGTTGGAATGGATAAGATACAGAATGACTTAAAATATGGAGAGAAACACAGTAGCCAAAGAGCTATGTGATATTCTAAGTACAGTATTTAAAAAAAAAAAAGAAATTACCAAATGACTGACGAAAGAGCTTAACAATACCAGTCTTCAGAGTGCAGAGGAATAAATCTGCTTCCAATGACATTATTAGTTCATCATAATCAAATTCCTGACATGTACCCTCAAAGGGGTGCAAGCTATGATAATACAACATGAAAAACGTACATCAACATCAACTTGTTATCCACAATCCTTCTCCAAATCAGTCTGTTATCTGTCAAGACTCCAACATTATCAGATCTTATATTTCTATCTTCTGTATCAATCCACCTATATCTTGGTCTTCCACTGGGTCTTTTTTCTGTCAATCTGGCAGAGAACACTTGTTTTGCTAATCTTTCCTCTCCCATTCTTTTTAAGTGAACATACCACCTGAGATTAGCTCTACTAACAGATTAGCAGATATTCGTACTTATTAAGAATATTTCAGTAAAAAACAAAAACAATTTCATTAAAATAATTTAGTTAATGAAAACATACCATTCTATCGTCCGCTGGGGGCCTCCTTTTTTCCGCATTCCTGTTTTAATTGACTGATGGCTCCTTGACCATCACAATCATCTTTCATCTATGCAAAAAAAGTAATTCCGATTCTGTTATAAAATGACAATTTAGCAATGAAAATAAATGGAAAATTATTTCTGTATTACAAGATTCCGCATCTCGTATGACAGAATATCGTAAAATAACTTGTCTGTAAGATACTTCAATGTCTGAAAATTAACTAGTTCAAGCTTATCATATTACAAAGCTCTAATTCTTTAGGTTTACTCTAATTTTTGGTTTACACACACACACACACACACACACACACACACACACACACACACACACACACACACACACACACACACACACACACACACACACACACACACACACACACACACACACACACACACACACACACA